>NC_092048.1:132125000-133325000 GCF_003086295.3 Arachis hypogaea
AAGAGCATCATTAATGCTGGAGGTCACCTCGAAAAGGTAACAGCATCTCTGGGGATGAAGATACTTCAGTTTTCTGCCTGGAGTTACTAGTAGCAATCACATTGAATAATAGGGACAGAATTGGACTTCTATGGAAGGATGTTTATGAGCACATATCAATATTGTTCAGTCAACTGTGACGCCTTGCGTACTGATAGAAAAGGCCGTTTTTGGGCTTCTAAGGATTTGCCATCGCTTACTTCCATACAAAGAGAGCATTGCTGATGAACTTTTGAGGTCCCTGCAACTTGTCTTGAAACTTGATGCTCGGGTTGCAGATATATATTATGAGCAGATTACTCAAGAGTCAGTCGGCTTGTAAAGGCAAATGCTTCTCATGTCAGATCTCAGTTAGGATGGCGGACAATTACATCACTTCTTTCCTTCACTGCTCGGACCAGGAATCGTCTGAGGCTGGATTTGATACACTGCTGTTCATTATGTCTGACGGGGCCCACTTGCTTCCTGCAAATATGTTCTTTTGTCGATATGAAGGCAGTTCGCTGAGTCCGTTTAGGACAGGTAGAACGTCTGTGGTTGCGCTAGATCTTAGGCTGGTTCTGTCAATGTTTAGAGAAGTGGACTAGTGATGCTAAGCTGGCAGGAAAAGATGAGGAAGTGGAGAAGATGTTGAAGGACATTGTGGAAATGTGGTTGAGGCTAGGGTGCAGGAATAAAGAAGGTATGTTTGGACCAAGGAGGAGGTTAAAACATGCTTGTTGTCTCTACAGACATGCTGACAGGAGCTGTTGGGATTCATGTCCCACCTGATTTGTGGGTTACAGTGTTTCGATCAAGTGATTTTCACTGCAGTGGATGATCTGCTTGAAATCGCTGAGGAATACTATCAAAAGGAATACCGGAACATGGAAGGGACACTTTCTTGTGTTGAAGCTCTTGTCTAAGGTTTTCCTCCCAGTCACTCCCCCAAACTATCACAATTGACAGATTTCTCAAAACTATGGGTCGCTGTGCTAGATCGGACAGAAAAATATACGAAAGCAAAAATTAGGGGAAGGAGAAGTGAGAAGCTTCAAGAGCTTGTGCCTGAGCTCCTGAGAACACTTTGCTTGTCATGAAATCACAGGGCATACTTTTACCGAGCAGTGGCGTGGGTGAAAATAGTTTGTGGGAACTGACATGGCTACATATTGAAGAATATTGCTCCATCATTGGCAGTCTGAGGTGTTCCCTGCTCCAGAGCTTCAGCAGGCACCGCATAAACAGATGAAGCCGTTGACGCAAACACTTCTGTTTCTTCAAATGAAACAGTGAGCCAAGATGGTGCTGGTGTTGGTTCCTAGGCTACCTGAGTTGGCTTTTTCAATGCTTGCCGCTACGAACCCGCAATATCAGTCCTTGATAGGTTTTCCTGTTTCTATCTTGGGTTGTTTGGGTTCTGAAGCTGATTCTGCATAATGTGATAGATATTGGAACTAGTTAATGAGGCCAATATGAGAATTAAAGTTGCCTGTGATTTTTTTCTCTTAACTAGTGGTAATAAATAGTGGAGTTTGGTTGGAGATACATGTTATATAAATAAGTGCTTACCTTCCCTTCCCTTCCCTTGTTGAGTGCTTGTAAAGATGAGAACTCTTCTTTGTTGCAACAAGTACCAGGAAATTATCCTCAAGTTTACTGTCTTGCTAATTTGACAGATCTTGAGATTTATGTTTCCTCTTGGCTCTAGCTAGTAGCTGCTACATGTATGTTACTCGGTATGATAATGTTGCAAACGACACAAGTTTTGAATTGATAAAGGAATATTAAATCATTCAATCAATATTAGCGATTAGGACTACTTTTTTTTAATTCCAATCTTTAGCCAAATGCCCTAAAAAAAATACTTATTGGCTAAATTTATTAAGATATTGCAGTTTCATTCACCTTAGTGACAATATGAATGCTTGATCGTTTGATGTCTTTTTTTTTCCTACGACTTAATTATATTTTAATTCTCTAAAATAAAGGTAGTTATAAAAATAAAAGAATATAATTAACTTAGATTACTAATTTTTATTATGTAAACGGTCTTATTATAAATATGATACATGATAAGATATAATGACACTATTTGATTTTTGTAATCAATCCTGTTTAGTGGATAAAAACTGTTGTTATTGGTGTACTAATTTGATTATGTATGATTCGATCAAAAAATTTAAAAATAATTAATTTTAGTTAATTTGTTCTTTTATTCAGAATTATTCTTATCTTAGAATCGCATTTGAATTTATTTAAAAAAAAAAAAAAAAGAAAGAATGACCACTTGAAAAATCACCTCATATTGATACAGGTCAAAATAAAAAATAAAAAAAGCAACATGAAACAGTGTATTTCAGCAATTTACTGCTAAAAGCCTAAAAGAAAGCATGATCAATGGACAAGATAAAAGATAAGAAAACCTTCTTATTATTATTTTGTACGTAATAAAATTAGAGAAATAAAAAAAATACAATACTGTGTTGATTATAGTTTTTAATTTGATATGAGTGATTTTGGTATATAGCATGGTTATGAAATATATGGTGTTTCACCGAGCTGTGATGGCTGCGCCGAGCAAATCGATCGGACTGATAGGAAACTGTAATCGAATGGTTCGATTTCAGTAATTGGTGTACACAAATCGGACCGTCCAATTTGCATACTGAATCCACGTGGCGCGCATGCAGCGGACTCCTGGTTGACTTCGTTGCTTCCTATACCCCATTCGAGTGTCACCCCCTTCCAGCAGCCATCATTTTCACTCTCATATACTATCTCTATTTCTGCTTGCTCTCTAACCCCACAACCATCTTCATTTTCAACCACTGTTGGACCACAGAGCAGCCGAAAAAACATTTAAATACAATGCCAAGAAGACCAAAAATTAAAGAAGTGAACAGTCAGATCTTCACATTGTTAATTATCTTGGACATCTAAATTATGTAAATTTTTATTTTTAATATTTTAATTTAATAAAAATAATAGTGATAATATTTGATTTAGTAACAATATTATAATAGTACTAAGTAGAGATTACACATGTATGTATGATATTGTTACTGTTAGGTGGTAGAAATAGAGATTAAAATAGAATTATTTAGTTTTTATAAAGTCTCTGAATAATTTTAATTAATAATATGGTATGTTTTGATTTGGAATGAAATTTATGATTATTGATTAATATGTTTTGTAATGAAACCAATTTATAAAATCTGTAGATATTATTATTATTATTATTATTATTATTATTATTATTATTATTATGTGTTGGAATGAAATTTTAATTAATATATTTTTGTTTTAATTATATTGTACTAGAAATAGAAGTATGAATTTAGGATAGTTTAAGTTAAGTAAAAAAAAATATGAATTTAATAAATTATTTATGATTATTAATAATTGAATTTAACCTAATTTAGTGTAATTTAGACAATAAATTAGTAAACACTATACCTAAAATATAAATTTAATATATTGTTTTATGAATAATAATAATAATAATAATAATAATAATAATAATAATAATAATAATAATAATAATAATAATAATAATAATAATAATAATAATGTTAGAGGTTAAAGAAGAAAAAAATATATACTAGTTTTATAAATAATTTATCATTACTGAAATTATTCTAGTTATTTAGTTAAGGTTAATTAAATTTTGTTATAAGCTAATAAATATGAATGTAGGATTTTTGTGTAACAGATTTACTATGTATGTTTGAAATGCAATTATACTGGTAGTTATAACGGAAATGTGATATTGTAGGATTCACGGATGTTGATATGTGACCATTTAAAGTCGTTGGATTCGTACAACCAAATTGTTGAGGGGCATTTACAGGAGATTGATTTTTATCATGTTTTTCAGATTGGAGTCATCCAATGTCAGTCAGCAATGATTAATGCTTTAATCGAGAGATGTCGGCCTGAGACTCACACATTTTATTTTCCGATTAGTGAGTGTGCTGTGACGTTGGAGGATGTGGCGATAATTCTTGGTCTGCCGACAAATGGTCTTTCGGTTACAGGACCGACCATGAGTAGTTTTGAGGCCTTGGAGGCCGAGTGCTTGCACCAGTTTGGGGTTGCACCGAGGAAGATGGACTGTAGAGGAAGCTTTATAAAATTGACGTGGTTTAGGGGTTTGAAAGATCTCATAGTCTTGAATGATGATATTCACATTCAGAGGTACGTAAAATGTCACATAATGTTGTTATTTGGGACAATTCTATTTGGAAACAAGTCGGTTGCAGCGGTGCATTGGAAATTTCTGCCTTTGCTCCGTAACTTCGCTGGGATCATACAGTTTAGTTGGGAATCGGCATGCCTCGCACACTTGTATAGATCATTGTGTAGGGCAACTCGTGTCGACTGTAAGGAGATGGATGGTCCACTGACACTTTTGCTTACTTGGGCTTGGATCTGTCTACCATTTCTTGTGCCGATTTTCGGCAATCTCCGAGTGTTTCCGATTGCAAACAGGTAAAATGAATTACTTTATGCCTTGAAATAAAGACTAGAAATTGTATTTTATTTTTTACAAGATAAGTTAACTAAGAGATTGTCTGACGACAGGTGGCGTAACTAGGATCGTGAGAATCAACAGCAACAACCACCGGCACCGGCATCGCCACAACAGGAGGTTGAGTATTTTACACCATATGTTCCTCACACGCATCCGTCGGATTATTTTTCACCATCAGTCCCGTTACATCAACAGTATTGGAGTGGTCCACAGTTTGAGGCATGGGGAGCAAGCTTCATTCAGTCGGTTACTTGGTTTCATGGCTCCGGAGCCAGGTCACTCACATTCAAGTAATTATGATGACATTCCCACCGACCAGTTGGCACATCCGGGTGGTATTACTCCAGTTAGGAGGTTATTAGATTCGAGACCTCGAGTTCGCACTTCCTCTGATAATTCTGGAGGTAGAATGTCTGTTGACTCGAGTAGGAGTGCTGATGCCACAGGAGGGATTATACAGAGTGGAAACCCTAGGCATATTCCAATGAGTCTAATTCAGAAGAGCAATAAGGCAGTTGATGATGAGACTGATGACTACCTAATAGACCATCCGGATAGTGATGGCGACCATGAGGACGACGATGAGGATGAGGATGAGGATGAGGATGAGGATGAGGATGAGGATGAGAAGGACAACAACGATGTCAATGATGAGCCGACCGGTCAAGATGATGAAGAATCGGGTCATCTTAGGCCGACCTTTGGCTATCCGTCTGAGGAACGGATTGCCAACGAATCGAGGTCCATGATAAGCAGCTCATGTTGTAGGATTTTTCAGTGGTCTAAACCTAGTCCTGTATACTCTTCGAACTTGGTCCATCTTGTATACGTCATGAACGTACACTTGCCAATCCGACCGCTGATTTGCACAACAAGCAAATACATGTCGACACGAAATTCGGTCAACCTGGAATTCACCACAGTCGCACTGTTGTCAGCGTAGGTCAACTGCATACTTAACCCCACTAGGCATCTCACGTACTTCAAAGACTTCATTTTCTCTGTCAAAGCAACTAACCAGTATGTTTCCCGATGCTCATTGATTGCATGCAACTTGGAGGTCACCAGCTCAGAGAACACATGTCCAGCATTAATTCAAGCCTCAGCCTCGGCTCTTTTCCTAGTGAACAACTCATTCAGTCTGTAAAATGTAGCCTTAACAAGCGCAGTGACTGGGAGATTGCGTGCCCCCTTCAAGACGGAGTTGATGTACTCCACAAGATTGGTGGTCATATGACCCCATCGGTATCCACCATCAAATGCCAAAACATACTGCTCACGTGGGATCCAGTCAAGCTAGTTGGTGTAAGCCTCACCCCGTTCGCGTAATCGTTGATAGCGCATCTGGTACTCCCGAATCATCCTCAAATATCCTATGATAAAAAACATTCAACTATGAACAACGTTCTATTTAATTGTATTTACAATAACAATATAGTTCCTTTTATTCAAACTTACCGATATTGATGATAAGCTTCCGCAGGTAAGGTGCCTTGAACTTCCTCAAGAAATTTGACTCAATATGCCAGATACAAAACATATGAAAAGCTCTAAGAGGAGACCAAGCCCCATTACTACGAGCAATAGCTGGCCTGATGGAATCGTGTCGATCAGAGATAAGTCCTACACCATCACGTGTCACCACATGTTGAGCAAGTTACTTAGAAAAAAGTACCATGCATCAGAAGTCTCTCCTTCCACTATGGCAAATGCAATAGGCACGATATTGTTATTGTCATCTTGTGAGACTGCAACCAACACACAACCCTTGTATTTTTCATACAAATGAGTCCCGTCCACCTGCACTACTGGCTTGCAGTGTCTGAATGTCCTAATACAAAGGTAATAACTCTAGAAGACTCGATGTAGTACACGGATATCAGGAACCAAATCATCCCCCTGGTACGCAGGCATTGTTTCAAAGTGAACCACTGCTAGCGGCTCCTTGTGACACATTGTCTCAAACCGTATAGGCAAAGCTTCGTACGATGCTTCCCAACCTCCGAAAATTGACTCCATCATCTTCTGCTTTGCTAACCATGCTTTGCGATAACTGATGGTGTAGTTAAACTTCGACTGTACTTCCGCAATGACTGATTTCACCTTTATAGATGGGTCAACCTCTACCAACGGCTTAATTGCTTCTGCAACTGTCTTGGAATCCAGTTTCGAATGGTCTTGAGAAATAGTAGATCTAGTACAAGTGTGACTACCATTGTACCTCCTTATCTCCCAGCAGTACTTTTTCTGCATTTTGGTAACCCTGATTAGCCAATCACAACCTGCGCCATATTGTATACATTTAGCATAGTGTCGTCGGTTTTGACTCATACACCCGATAGTCTACACCTCTACGAATGGTATAATCTTTCATTGCCTTGATTATTGCCTCCCTCGAACTGAATTCCATTTCCACCGTAAATTTACCATCCACCACAGCAGGAAGCTCTGCTACAATCACATCGCAAGATATATATTTTCATAAATAATCATTAAATATATATATCTTAACAATTAAAATCTCTCTATACATTATAAGTAATAAATCATTTATTTTATATACAGTAATAAATTATTTTATTTTATAAACAATTCATAAATACACCTTAACAGATATAATTATAATAGTCTATATTTTAGGTATTTTATCTACATAAAGAACTAGTAAATCTAATCCATAATAAAGAACTATTAACTAATAAAGTAATCAAATGCTATGATCACAAATTATAATCCACAGATCACGTATATTACTCATCTGATCTTATTGATCTACTACTTTAAACTATCACATAGCTATCTTTCTTTACATACCTACATTCATAGTACTGTCAACTTCATCTGCGTCTTCACCTGAACCAACAATCTCATAGTTATTTTCAATTTTCTCCTCGCTATTACTATTATAATCTTCCAATTCAATATTTCGGTCTGCTTCAGATTGCTCAAACTCAATGTACAACTCGATGCATGACATTCGGTAGCGATTTTCAAAATACATTGAAAAAATTTCATGCATGCTCGCTTCATCTGTCACGTATTTGGTTTGAAATTGAACGAACCCACCAAACACAGATAAATGATACCTGTACAAAATACACGATACTCTCCTAGATACTTGAGAATCTATCTTCTCACAAATTAGACCTTTTAATTCCTCAAATGACAATGTGAACGGAATAACAACATCTAATGAATTTTCACATACAAATTGAACTCCCTCGTATGTTTGTAATAAAATCTATCCATAACAATATATTTTCAAGATAACTCTATCATCCATGATAATATACGTATATTAAACACTCAATCTCACTATTATTTTTTCTGAAAGAATGGAGGAGAAGAATGAGAGAAGAGAAAGAACATGATCTGAGATTTGAAACTCACGATGAAAAAGAAGAAGTTGAAGTTCTATGAAATTTTGGTTTATGTATGCATAAATAAATAAATCGGACGGTCCGACTGCCTACTGCTATTTCAATTTTTTT
The DNA here is from genome assembly GCF_003086295.3 of Arachis hypogaea. Classification (NCBI taxonomy): domain Eukaryota; kingdom Viridiplantae; phylum Streptophyta; class Magnoliopsida; order Fabales; family Fabaceae; genus Arachis; species Arachis hypogaea. The sequence continues at coordinate 132,133,047 of NC_092048.1, forward strand.
TATAGAATATAAATCGGACCGTTCAATTAGTGTTCTCTCAAATTAAAAAAATTTTCCAAACTAAAAAATCGGTGGATCCAATTTTAATCAATACCAACTTTTGCTTCACACAAATTGGACCTGTTTGATTTGTGTTCCTCTCTCTCTCCAAAGAAATCGGACGATCCGATATCTTTCCTCTTAATTTCAAAAAGCAACACCATCACAACAGTGTATATCCTCCCAAAACTCTATAATCCAGCGTAACTGACACCGGTGAATCATATAAAAAAAGAGTAAAGTATTGTTTTTGTCCTCAACGTTTGGTGTAAGTTCTATTTGTGTCTCTAACGTTTAAATCGTCCTATTTGTATCCTTAACGTTTATAAAAGTGATTCAATGTTATCCTACTATCAATTATACTAACAAATCAGATTATATTTTTCAATTATTCTCACTTAGATATATTCATTCTCAATTATGTCTCATTTGGATATGTTCGATTTTAATATTATACCCCACTATTTGTGTTTAGATTTAATTATGTCCCTAGAAAAGTGAATTATGTAAATGTTGTAGGAATTAGTTTCAACATTTGATCGGCTATTTTTTGGAGTAGATCATCGATTCTATCCCAGACATTTGTTTTCTAACTTCAAGAAGAGATTTTTAAAACTCAAACTAAAGCGCTCATGATGTGTAATTGATGGCAGGATAACATTGAATCACTTTTACAAATGTTAGGGACACAAATAGAACGATTTAAACGTTAGGGACACAAATAGAATTTACCCCAATGTTAAAAACAAAAACGATACTTTACTCTATAAAAAAAATTAGCCTTCGAGTTATTTCTCTCCCGAAAGATCGGCTTAGATCACCAAAATGACTTATTATTGACACAGATTTTTTCCCCAAAGCTGAAAAAGAAAAATGCTTCAGGTTAAGTCAATTTTCTGTCATTTGGCAGAAAATTATATTACAATGATAGACATCTTGTACTGAACGCTACACTAGAATGGTGAATTTTTTTCATTTAATGCCATTTGTACATATATCATGCCGTGCCACATATTTAAATTTTCTTTTTAATTACGTAATCTACAAATAAAATAAAATGAAAATGTTACAATTTGTCAAGGCTTTTCTTTCTGATTTCCAAACGCTACTTTTCCACAAGACAGAGGCTCAGTAAAGTGCTCCCGGTTACGGGAGAGAGAACAGAGAAGCAGAAGCAGAGGCGATTCGCCCAACGCAGACGCTGAACCCGCGAATTCTGAAAACCGCGACGCCAAAATACTTCCGAAAGTTGAAGAGAGCCAGTGCTGTGACTTCGACTGAGGTTTTTTTCTGCTTTTCCCTTCTCTTCACTGTTGCTCCTCTTTGCATCGAATGCTACGTTGCGGTTTCTCTCTCTCTCTCTGTTCCTATGTTTCTATGTATAGTTTAGAGTTGGAGCTGTGCTTCTTTCTGCAGCTGAAACCTCCAATAACTAACTTCGATTGTTGCTATGATTTCACTTTAGTTTGTAATTGATGTCTGAATTCTAGGATTTTACTCAATGAAGAAGAAGAAACAATGCTGGATGGATCAGATCTAAATCTACCTGTGAATTTTTTAAATTTGGTGTTGTTGAAGTAGTATGTTTGCCTTTGCGTGCTTAGCTTGTGGATGATGTTTTGGTGAATTGAATCTGGAATATTGTCACGCTGTGTTTTGTTCCGTTTGATGCTTTATTTAGTTTGTTGAAATCCCGATCTCGTAATGTATGTTGTCTTTTGGGACTTAAAAGAGTGAAATTTTTTCGGTTTTGGTTGGTAGTTTTATTTTTTGAATCTGTACCAGATCCTTGGGCTGTACGGAAGGATATAGTGAGGATGGGCCGTCTGAAGCTGCAGGCTGGTATCAACGCGATAGAAGAGGAGGAACCTGAGGATTGTGATGCTACCTGTCCAAACAAGACAACTTTATCATGCATGATCAATTCTGAAATTGGCGCCGTGTTGGCAGTTATGCGGAGAAATGTAAGATGGGGGAGCAGTTATATGTCCGGCGATGATCAGATGGAGCACTCTCTCATTCAGTCTTTGAAGGCGTTAAGGAGACAAATCTTTTCATGGCACCATCAGTGGCACGCTATCAACCCGACTTTGTATCTCCAACCGTTTTTAGACGTGATTCGATCCGATGAGACAGGTGCACCAATTACTGGGGTTGCCTTGTCATCTGTTTACAAGATCTTAACATTGGATGTGATTGATCAAAATACAGTCAATGTTGAGGATGCTATGCACTTGGTGGTTGATGCTGTCACTAGCTGCAGATTTGAGGTGACTGATCCTTCATCAGAAGAAGTCGTCTTAATGAAGATACTGCAAGTTCTCCTAGCTTGTATGAAAAGTAAAGCATCTGTAATGCTGAGTAACCAACATGTTTGCACCATTGTGAATACTTGTTTTCGTATAGTTCATCAAGCGGGAACTAAGGGCGAGTTGTTGCAGCGGATAGCAAGGCACACAATGCATGAACTTGTGAGGTGTATTTTTTCTCATCTTCAAGATGTTGACAACACAGACCATGCGTTGGTTAATGGAAGCTCTAATTTGAAACAGGAGGTATAAGATTCACTTTACCTTACTTGAAGGTTACATATTTTTACTCTACTGATTATTGTTCTAGCTACTAAGGAAATAAATAATAGAAAAGGGAAATTTTTATCTGTGTGTTGGGGAGTGGGGGGTCAAGAGAGAAATAAACAATGATTTCCTATTATGCAAGAGTTAATGTTATGCTATCAGTTAGTTTTCTTTCCCAGTGTTTTCATAGCTCTAGGAACGTTTTACTTGTCTGCTCTGAATCATGGACACTTCCAATCACCTGTCTTACCATGTCAAGTTCATACATGGTACTGGTGTTTGTTGGATATACACGGATACTTATGGGTCTAACATTATATTAAGATGATACTACCTAAATACTAATTTGAACCTTATAAAATATCAAATTTGAAATTAAACCATTTGATTTGCTGTTATATATATATATATATATATATATATATATTGAACATTATTAAAAGAAAAAAATCATTTATTTGATGTTTTGACTACTTTATTTTTTATTATTTTATATTTTTATATAGTATATCTGTACTTACCTATGCTTTATTTTATTTTATTTTGCCCAAAATTTTGTAACCCATACCCACATCAATATGTATCCATAACCGGCACTACTACTATACTTGTATGTGTGCTACATAGCTTGTCTTTTCTTTGGTTAGAATATTGCTAACGGAAATTACAATATCAATGATGTTAAATCATAATAAATTGTGTAGCATTTTCCTTGAGTGTCATAAGCCATTAGTAAAATTTGACCTGCTGGTTATAATTAAATCATAGGTATTTTGTGCATCCTAAGATGAACGTCACAGATCTGCCTTTCCTTTGTCTTTCCATCCCACCAATAATAGTATATGTATATTCTGATTGTGTAGTTGGTATGGAGAAAACTTGCATCTTTGAAAGTAGTTGGTAGTAATAATAATAATGATAATGAGATAGGATTAGTTCTGGATAGATAGAGAAATAGATCCAAAGTACCGCATGTATTCAATGTGTACTGGATGAGCACACTTCAAGGATGAGAAAGAAGATACAAAAACAGAGGGTATTCATGATACCCTCAATTTTCCCCTACTACTTCTATAACTAATGTTTCATCTTATTTCTCATATCTATATCCTACTGTGCTCCTTTCTGTTATAACTTAACTTATTCCCTTCCTACACTCTATACAGAAGAGGCACAATTGTGACTGACCCATTTTCTTACATAGTCACATTTTCAAATATTCAAAGGGAATCTGTTAATTGTTATACTAAAAAAGAACATTTTTGGGTTGTCAATTGATATTTATGACGTCTCATTTGTTGTTGTTCATTATTTGTTTCAGACTGGGGGCCTTAATAATGAATATGCTTTTGGAAGTAGACAATTGGAGAATGGGAGCCTCAGCTCTGAATATGATAATCAGACATTGCCCACAAACTATGCTCCCAGCGCTGCAAGTGTTGCTACAGGAACTCGGATGGACGAAAACACAGCAATTGCTATTAGTGGCAAGGATGGTGTACCATATGACATGCATCTCATGACTGAACCATATGGTGTTCCTTGCATGGTGGAAATATTTCACTTTTTGTGTTCTTTGCTGAATGTTGTCGAACATATGGGAGTTGGTCCAAGATCAAACACTATTGCGTTTGATGAGGATGTGCCTCTCTTTGCCCTAACTTTAATTAATTCTGCTATAGAACTTGGAGGGCCTTCTATTCGCTGTCACCCAAGGTTGCTTGGCTTAATTCAGGATGAATTGTTTCGCAATTTGATGCAATTTGGGTTGTCAATGAGCCCCCTTATACTTTCAATGGTTTGTAGCGTTGTGCTCAATCTGTATAATCACCTTCGGACTGAACTCAAATTACAGCTAGAAGCATTCTTTTCTTGTGTAATTTTGAGGCTTGCTCAGGGCAGATATGGGGCTTCATACCAGCAGCAGGAGGTAGCCATGGAGGCCCTTGTTGACTTCTGCAGGCAAAAGACTTTTATGGTAGACATGTATGCTAACTTTGACTGTGACATTACTTGTAGTAATGTCTTTGAAGACCTTGCTAATTTGTTGTCAAAAAGTGCATTTCCTGTGAATTGTCCATTGTCTGCCATGCATATTCTTGCTTTGGATGGTCTTATTGCTGTTATACAGGGAATGGCTGAGAGAATTGACAATGGATCTGTAAGCTCAGAATATTCCCCAGTGAATCTTGAAGAGTACAATGCATTCTGGATGGTCAAATGTGAGAACTATGGCGACCCAAATCATTGGGTTCCTTTTGTCCGCCGAAGAAAGTACATAAAGAGAAGGTTGATGATTGGAGCTGACCACTTTAATCGTGATCCTAAGAAAGGTCTAGAATTTCTCCAAGGAACACATCTTTTGCCTGACAAACTTGATCCCCAAAGTGTTGCCTGCTTTTTCCGATACACTGCTGGGTTGGATAAGAATCTTGTTGGTGATTTTCTAGGAAATCATGATGAATTCTGTGTTCAGGTTCTTCATGAATTTGCAGGAACATTTGATTTTCAAGACATGAACTTAGACACTGCACTGCGTCTATTTTTGGAGACTTTCAGACTGCCGGGAGAATCACAGAAGATTCATAGGGTACTTGAAGCTTTCTCTGAGAGATATTATGAGCAGTCACCACATATCCTAGCTAACAAGGATGCTGCTCTTGTGTTATCATACTCAATGATAATGCTGAATACAGATCAGCACAATGTGCAAGTTAAAAAGAAGATGACTGAAGAGGATTTTATCAGGAATAACAGGCATATTAATGGTGGCAATGATCTACCTCGAGAATTCTTGTCAGAGATTTACCATTCAATTTGTAAGAATGAAATCCGCACTACCCCTGAGCAAGGCGTTGGGTTTCCCGAAATGACACCTAGTCGATGGATTGATCTAATGCACAAGTCCAAAAAAACTGCTCCATTTATTGTATCTGATACCAAGGCTTACCTTGATCATGATATGTTTGCCATAATGTCAGGTCCAACAATTGCTGCCATCTCTGTGGTATTTGATCATGCTGAGCATGAGGAAGTATACCAAACATGTACAGATGGATTCTTAGCTGTTGCTAAGATCTCAGCTTGCCACCATCTTGAAGATGTTCTAGATGATCTGGTAGTGTCCCTCTGCAAGTTCACTACACTTTTGAACCCTTCATCAGTTGAGGAACCCGTCCTTGCCTTTGGAGATGACATGAAAGCAAGAATGGCAACTGTGACTGTATTCACTATTGCAAATAGGTATGGTGATTACATACGCACAGGTTGGCGAAATATTCTTGATTGCATCTTAAGACTGCACAAGCTTGGTCTTCTTCCTGCCCGTGTTGCCAGTGATGCAGCTGACGAGTCTGAGCTCTCTAGTGAAACTGTGCATGGAAAGCCTGTCACTAATTCTTTATCCTCGGCTCACATGCCATCTATTGGCACTCCAAGGAGATCTTCAGGATTGATGGGGAGATTTAGTCAACTCTTATCTCTTGATACTGAAGAGCCAAGATCCCAACCTACTGAACAACAACTTGCTGCTCACCAGCGCACCCTCCAGACAATACAGAAGTGTCACATTGACAGCATCTTCACCGAGAGTAAATTTCTACAAGCTGAATCACTTTTGCAACTTGCAAGAGCACTCATTTGGGCTGCAGGGCGACCTCAGAAGGGGAACAGCACACCCGAGGATGAAGATACAGCAGTCTTCTGCCTTGAGTTGCTGATTGCAATCACTTTGAACAACAGGGACAGGATAGGAATTCTTTGGCAGGGTGTGTATGAGCACATATCCAATATTGTTCAGTCAACTGTAATGCCCTGTGCCTTGGTAGAGAAGGCTGTTTTTGGACTCCTACGAATTTGCCAGCGGTTGCTTCCATATAAAGAAAACATTGCTGATGAACTTCTGAGGTCACTGCAACTTGTCTTGAAGCTTGATGCCCGAGTTGGTGATGCATACTGTGAACAGATTACTCAGGAAGTTAGTCGCCTTGTGAAGGCAAATGCTACTCATATAAGATCTCAATTAGGATGGCGTACAATTACATTACTCCTTACCAACACATCTAGTCACATAGAAGCATCTGAGGCTGGATTTGATGCACTACTGTTCATAATGGCTGATGGTGCTCACTTGCTTCCTGCTAACTATGCTTTCTGTTTAGACACTGCAAGGCGGTTTGCTGAGTCTCGTGTTGGACAAGCAGAGCGATCTATACGGGCATTAGATGTCATGGCTGGGTCTGTCAATTGCTTGGCTCGGTGGACTAGTGAAGCTAAGGAAGCACAAGATGAGGAACAAGCAGCTAAGATGTTGCAGGAGTTTGGAGAGATGTGGTTGAGACTTGTACAGGGTCTAAGGAAGGTGTGTTTAGACCAGAGAGAGGACGTTAGAAATCATGCTTTATTATGTTTGCAGAATTGCTTGACAGGAGCCGATGGCATTTATGTCCCTCATGGTCGTGTGTTGCAATGTTTTGATATTGTGATCTTCACCTTACTTGATGACCTGCTTGAGATTGCGCAGGGACACTCTCAGAAGGAGTACCGCAACATGGAAGGCACCCTTATCCTTGCAATGAAATTTTTGTCCAAAGTTTTTCTTCAATTACTCCCAGACTTATCACAATTGTCAACTTTCTGCAAGCTATGGTTAGGTGTGCTTAGCAGAATGGAAAAATATATGAAGGTAAAGATTAGGGGGAAAAGAAGCGAGAAGCTTCAAGAGACAGTACCTGAACTGCTTAAAAACTCCTTGCTTGTCATGAAGATGAAAGGTATTCTGGTGCAGAGGAGTGCCCTGGGTGGGGATAGTCTTTGGGAACTAACGTGGCTGCATGTGAACAATATTTCACCGTCATTGCAGCTTGAGGTGTTTCCCGAGCAGGATTCCGACCATTTGCAGAAGAAACAGGGTGAAGCAGTTGGAGGTTTGGTGCCTGATGAAATGGGTTCTGTTCCTTCAAGTGAAACAGAAAGCCTTGAAGATGCTGGTGTTGCTGGTTAACTTTATCTACAATGTTGTGGCAACCTGAACAATTTTTTGCAGTTCATAGTGGCACACATCCACATTGAATTTTGTTATGCTATTGATAGATGCACGAGTTTTACATGAGGTGAAATGAATGGCTTTCTCAGTTGAAGTCACAGCAAGTAGATATGGTTAAATCTGATTTTTCATCTGTCAATTGGCATTTCTTCCTCCCCCTCCCACCCCCCCCCCCCCCCTGCTCCTCTTGTCGTAGCCCATAGAACCTTATTGTTGCTGTAACTTAGTTGAAAAATATATTGTAGCTTGAGATAGATTTCTACCTTTACACCCGACCAAGGAGCTGCCTGAGGGATAGTTAGCCCCAAATCTCCAAAATTATTTTTTGTACAGAACTTTTGATTCTCTCTACAGTCTACACCATGCATTTCAGTTGGTATGATAAAAACTACTACTCAACTTTCTTGCCATGATATCTCTATCTCTCCATGTATGATAAATCCTGACACATTAATGCAAGGCCTTCGGAATATTATGGTTTAGTTTGTGCCTTCGTGATACATTTACCTCTGTCTTGCTTAATGGCTTTTTACCCCGAGATCAAAATTAGTAGTAGACCTTATGAATGTTAAGATGTTAGAATGACATTCTCCGTCTTCCCTTTGAGAAGAACTTGTTCCTTGTAATTGGATGTAATCAACAGACGGTGAAAAGTGTCATTCATGGTTTCTCGTATATTGATCAGCATCTAAATTTTGGTCAAGTTCATTATATTTTGTACTTGAAATAGTTTGGAATGGACGGGTTCTACCGATTACTTCCAACTTTATTCTAGGATTCCAATTTGCTCACTCGTCATGTTTCATTTTCAAGTGAAATTCAGAATTCATGATATTACAGCAAAAGTAAGTGAAATCTATTCTTTTTTTGGGGTTGTCTGCTAAGTGTTAACTCTCACTGGAGAATGTTACAGCCTTTTTAGCGGACGAGTATTACCTTAAAAACACTATTTTTATCAGATGAGGCGAAAGTTTCTTTAATAAAAAATTGGGGGATATATCTTATATTTTGGTATTTGTGGCCAATAGATACAGGTGAAAATTTAGAGTGAAGAAATGATATGAATATGTTGGCAACTATGTATGTACACAGGTGGAGCTGTTACTGGCCAAATCTTTAGTAAAATCTTCTAACTAAAGCAACTGTTCCCTAAATAGTAACTGTTTCATGAGGTCTGCACTTTCTAATCCTAATGTTCAATCTGCCTTCCTGTATGCTTCCTCCATCCATGATTTGGCAGCATTGCCTACGCCGTGCCTGTTGCAGTATATAGCCAAATCAAATTATCAGTTTCAAATCCATCTTTAAACTCAAACAAACACATTTTTAATTCTATTGATTCATGGTTTTGTTTGAGACTTGAAAGACAAAGAAAGGGACAGAGAGAGAGACATACATCCTTCCAATATTCTGGGTCCATCTTCAAGGCAGAAACTAGAATGCTCGTCACTTCCATGGTGTTATCTTCGCCGTTGCACTTCTCTCCTTCCTCAGGTACAAATCTCTTATAGACTGTGAGAGTTCCACTTGTGCCTACACTACTAACATGGTCTAGAAAGAATACTGCAGGGTTCTGGCATGGATCAGGGCTCATAGGTCTAGTATTGAATGTGAAAGGACCATCACCCCAACTCCTCCATGTCTTGAATGTCTGCAGCGGCATCCTCAAATCCGCAGCTGATAACATTGTTCTGTAGATTTGTATTGTGTAACCCCATGAGATGGATATGGACCATTTGCGGTTATGATCATAGCAGAGACTCTGCTGCACTATTCTAGCAGGGTCAAGTTGGTATGCTGCCATAAGCATTTTCAGTGCATCCATTCGAGTATGTTTGGGAATCACAGGCTTCAATTCATCAAGGTGATGAAGTGTTACAAGCGGTGCCATGGGATGAGCTGCTAGAAGACCATATGCATCTCCTCTTATATCAAGCTAAAAGAAGATGGCAGAGAAAATAAAGAAAAACAGTAAATTTCTTTCCAAGTAATTAGAAATGAGTCTCATTAGATAAATGGTTGAAACTTAATATACCTGGTGGAATCCACCTTCCCTTGTAAGAGGCACTCCAACTTCATGAACACAAGCCCAAACCCTCTGATCAGAACCATAGAAATAGAAATATCTTTGGAGACAACCATCCATCATTCTAGCAAGTTGAGCTGCTAATGCATAACTAATTGCAAATCCACCACCACCAAAAGCCATGTCATAAGAATGCATCACATCTTGCTCCACACTCTCAGAATTCCCACCAATGTAATACATCTCATTGTGATCATATTTCTTCAGAACAGTGACCAAGTTCTTGGTAAAGAACACAGTGTCATCATCTCCCATCACAAACCACCTCACATTTGGCAAACCAAGTTTGAAGCTCTCGTAAACTATCCGAGCTATCCGAACCGCGGATGGCGAGTGCAAGGTCCTGAACTGTGTCCATCCCTGTGAGATTTGATATGGGATTTTTAGCCCTTCAGGGTCTGAGATAGCAGGCTTCTCGTCCAGCCAAGCGAAACCTCGAGTAGTGTTAGGATCCCACCAGAGCTTACTGTAATCGCTGCGAGTGCGCCACGTTGTAGCCGAGCCACCAATGCCAAATAGAATGTGTGAAATGTTTGTTGGTCCACAATCACTGACTGAAGCATTCTGTAAGACACGTATATGCTCCGGTAGTGGAAACCGCCGGTATTGTTTGGAGAATGCTGAGTGTACGGCAAGTGAAATGGATGCAACAAGGCACACCACTATGCCAATCTTTATAAAGTTCACAACAATATCACCAAGTCTTTCAGGGATAACAAAGAATCTAGGCTTTTTAGAAGTGTCAAAATAAGGTTCCAAGCGAGCCTGACTCATCTTCTTATCCCTGATACATTCAAAATATGCAGGAAAGTAAGCATTTGTTAAAAGAAGGGTAATCACACTGAACTCCTTCTAAGATTAGATAATACTTTTACAAATATGTACTTACACTAACCTCTCTTAAAAGTTATATCAACTTATCAGAAGAGCTCAGTGTAATTTCTTCTGAAGGAAATGATGGGTGCTTTTAATGAATGAAAGTGATCATAAGAACCAATTTCATTACATTACTGCTAACGTGCTAAGGATGCTTTAAGTCTTGAATGCTGTTCTATGATCTTTGCTTATCTAAAATATTCAAGCAATTTGCTGTAAGAATTTTAATTGATTGATGAATGCACCTTGAAGGCCACAAAAGTTAAAGATGTAACCCCAGAATGAACCAGGGTTCCCAAAGAAGTATCCAGAAAGGACAGTTCTGAACCTGAAATACAAGTTGTAAGCCTAAAATTAGTTTAATATGGCAAAACCATTTTTAGTATTCGGATAACAGAAGACACAACATGAAAAATCATAGTTTCTTTTCCATTGCAATTTAGCTGTTTGATAGATTTGTTAGACAAATTAATACGAAAATAGGACATTCTCAAAATAGGATATTCTCACAAGTTTACTTAAGAAAAGGAAAATGGATCATGTAACCTGAAATGTATAAATTATTTCAATAGTTTTTTTTTTTTTTTCTGACCAGATTTACCTCTAAAAAATGATATGGATTTATATATCTCATGCCACAAAATCAAATCAAATAAAAAATGAATTGGACTCAAAGACAAAGTGAGAGAATCAGAATGTAAAAAATAAACTAAAAATAAGGCATGAAAAGATTAAGGGGTTTTCCCTATAAATAATTTATTTATGGTTTTGGTCTTAGAATTTTTCTTGAAATCTTGGCCTAAAAAATTTATTAAAATATTAGTTAGGTATTTTTCATCAATTAAGGAAACTAACATTTTTTTAACAAGTAACAATAAATCAACAAAAATTCAAACAAAATTTGTTTTCAACTAATAAGAGTGAGAGGAGACAGAGAGATGAAGAGAGAAAATAACAAAAGTTGACTGCATATTAATCGGAAATCGATTTTTTTCCATTTTTTTTAAAAAAAAAGAAAAGATCCTCAAAATATTTTTTAAAATATAGATCAAAATCAGAGAAGATCTAGAAGAGTTAATGAAGGCTGCAGAATACTACTGCAAACACCATAAGTCCATAACCAAATGAAACGTGTTTCTTCAAAACTCGACAAAAATTTCAAACAGGATTTCCATTTCCATAGCAACTTGATCAAGCTTTATTGGATTATCACGTTACATAATCACGAAATTAGCTCAAACAGCACCATAAAGCTCATCCAATTCTTTTTAAACCAAAAAAAAATCGGTAAATTTAAGATTGTTATAACTGAATAAATGATATTATCCCCTAACATTAAACACAAAGAATAGACCTTGGAAAGAGAGAGATATGCGAATTAATATTATCATATCCTACAATTAAAAGAGAGACAATCAACAAAATTCTTTGAAATCAGTGTCTCAGTGTCTCACATCGTACCTCGATTTAACCATCCAACTCTCTCTATTCTCTCTTTGTATATAGAAGAAGACAAGTTATGATCTTTCCAACTTCAACCTGTTATGGCTCTTAAACCCTGCAATGCAACAGAGGAACATGATCAAAGAAAAGCAAAAGTTCCACCCCAAGAATAAATGAAAACAAAGGCAAAAACTTTGACGTTAAAAGATGAAGATGATGATGACCCTGACCCAGATGAGGAATTAGCTAAGAACACGTTGAAGAATTATAATTATAATGAAAAAGAAACCGTGAAGTAAAAAAAAAAAAAACTAGTGCACATAGATTTTAGGCATACCCCATTAGAAGAAATGGGGTGTTTCCTCGTTACAATGAAAAATCGCTTCTTCTTCTTCTTCTTCTTTTAATTTCTTTTGCTGTAGGATCCTCTCACTGGTCCTGTGGTCACCCTTCAATGATTTTTGGTTTTTTCACATTTAATACATAAAAAAGAGGAGTTTGAGGGGGGGTAAGGTCCATAGTGGCAGGAAAAAATGGCACCGCATAAACTATCTAGTATGTGGTGTGGAATATCACATTTCATGTGCAATGATTCCATTCCATGCATCATCATGCATTTAAAATTTTCCCATCATAGTTTTCACTGTTCATACCATATATTAGATTTCCTAAATTTTCAAAAACAATGAGATCTTTTTATTTGAAAAGGTTATTCTTTTTTTTTTTCCCTTTTGTTTTTGAGTCTATTACTCTGCTTTATTTTTCGGAATATATCTCTTTTATGAGAAAAGTTAATTATTCTATTTCCACCACCGCTGAATAATATACATGGTACATATTCTATATCTTATAGATAAGGATAAAAAAAAATTTAAAAAAAAAGAAGAAGAAGATAATTTATTTAGGATCATTGGTGATAAGCATGTCCAAATGTCATTTAGAATAAGGCCATTTAACCTATCTGTTTATCCATCAATATCATCCAAGAGTGACAAATACTGCATGTAAATTGCAAAAATGAAAATGCGTTGGTTGTAAATTTTTTTTTTTTTTAAGTTTGAGAAAAATAGCGATCGTCCTTGCGATTATACCACCTATGCTATGTCATTATTCAAAGCTAACATACCTGTTGAAATAATTACTCCTATTTACTTATTAGCATCAAAATTAGGAGTTGAAAATGCATGTCAAATTCAATTAGCATTTGAATTTTGAAACACTCAATTGATGCACTGAGATTGGATTCGTGTTCAATTATTAATATTTAATACTGTTAATTAAAAACGTGGAGTGTTAGGGATCAACAATTTTTGTGTTTTGTAACCATTAATTAACTTTAAATAATATTTTTAATAATGTAAAATTATATCTAATAATAAAAGATCACTCACTTTTTTTTATAATTAAATATTAACCACAAAACACAAAAATTATTGATCCCAAGACTTTTTCTAATTAAATACGTATCCATAGTTGTTTAGTGTACCATAAAATAAGGTGGGAAGGTCAACAAAAGGTTGAAGGAAGTGGGACCAAAAGCTTACCTAGTGTGGTGAGAGTGAGACTCGGCGAAGGTTTATTGGTCACTCACCATTGTGTCATTCCTACCTATGATGCATGGACACTGATACGGACACGGAACACGACACGATACGGGACACGCTGACACGTAAATTTTAAAATTTTACATAATACGGAGACACGCATATATATAAAATATAAAGTATTTTTTAGATAAATTGTAATGATATTTTGATATTTTATTGATATTAAAATATAAATTAAAATTTTTAATTATTTTTAATGTTTTATTTTAATTATATCAAGTATTTAAAATATTTTTTGTTTTAATAAATAATAATATATACTATATCTAAATTTATTTTAAAAATATATGTTAAGAATAAGACTGGACACGCAAACACGTAATGGTATTTAGGTGTGTCCAGGCGTGTCCGGAGAAGAATTTTTTATTTTTTATTAAGACACGGTTGGACACAGCAGACACGCGTGTCGGACGAGTGTCGATGAGTGTCGTGTCCAAAATGTGTCCGACACGCGGTCACGATAACTCAGTGAAGTGTCCGTGCTTCATAGTTCCTACTTATCTTTATCAAAATCTTAAAAAATGTTTAGACGAGAGACAGAGATTGAGTGATTAAAATTAAGAGATAGAAATTAAAAGATAGATATTAAAATAAATTTTAATATTATATTTAATATAAAAATATATAGAATTGAGTTATATCTCATTATCTTATTTAATTTAAAATAAAAATAGAGTTTGAAATAGTTGAAATTACAATAATATCCTTAAATTTAAAATGCAACTCTAATTCAAATTTTATTTTAATTTTTCAGCAATTTTTAGTCCACTTTTTCTTCTCTCCTGAAATTTTAACCGAGAAGGGAAGGAATTCTCTCATCTTTTCCACCACCGGCAGCACCGCTAACGATACCAAACGAGCAAGGCGCGTTTGCAAGTCTCCAACGCTTCACAATTGCACTGCCAGGTACTTCTTGAGAGCCGTGTTGTTGCTATCGTTCGCGCGTCTCTGGATTACGTCGCCGCCGTTTCTTGCCGCTCTGCGTCTATCTCGGAGCTAACCTAGGTGGAACAGAACGATAAAGTATGGATATGACATCAAACTATAGTAAGCAAGATGGAACAAAACAACAACAAAAAATGAATAAAATCAAGAAAAAAAATTGGCTATAACTAACATAGGTCACAAAAGATATGACGACGACAAAGTGGTGGTTGACCTGGTGACAGCAACAGGGCTGGGGCTGCAGTTAGGTTCCTCGATCATTATCTTGCGTAGGAAAATATGAGGAGATGAGAATATAAGGGCTACAAAGATGAACTTCGACAACGATTCACCTACCTCGCGGTGGTTACGGCGGCGATGGCGAGATGGCTGTACTGGCACTGGCGATACAGAGACTGCAGCTGGAGGTCTTTGAAGAAGGAACGAGAAGATGAAAGAGTGGGGCTGCGAAGAATGAAGTCCTAATTTAATTTACATAAAGGATAAAATTGGAATTAATTAATTGGAATAGAATATTTTAGGTATAAAATATTATTAAAGTTTCAGTGTCTCCATTTTTTTGAAGTACTAAAATATTGGAATTTTAGTAATGGAGACTGAAATGTTAGTACCAGTTTTTGTACTAATAAATATAATACTCAGTCTCAATCTTTTCGTCTTCGTTTCAATACATCAAAACAAACACTTGTTTTTTTTTTTTTTTGTGACTAAACAAACATTTGTTTGATATATATGAAAACCAATAGGTAAAAACTCAAGTATAGTCTACTTTACGTGAAATTGATAGCTAGAGTCGTTAGATGAAAATTTAGTCAAATCATTTTTATCAACTTTACGTAAAGTCGACTACACCTGAGTTTCTACCAAACCAATATTAGGGAGTTAACTTTGTTGAGATTATTTTGTTCAATTTAAATTTAAATTTTTAATTTTTAATCTTTTTAGAAAATACGTTTTTAGAATTACAAAATAATTAAGTAAATATTGATTTTCTATAATTGTCTAAATTATATGACATCTTTCACACTAATAAAAACTGTACCAATTGGTAATGTTAGTTTCGGAGGGAGGAGGGAGTAACAGTAAAGATAGTTGGAAAGGACAAAAGAAAGAAAAACCAATAGGAATGAGGCATGAGGCAGAAGAACATGAAGTCATGAACACCCCAAACACAACGTACAAATGGGCTCCATTCACTTTTATAATACGCAGTACTAGGTGACACTTGGCGCCATCACGCGCATCTCTTTTATTTTCTTAAATATTTTACTTTTGCTCACTTTCCTCATACCATAGTCGGAGGTAATTAAAAATAATTTAATTTTAATATTATATAATAATTTTAATTTATACGTGTATTTAATTATATATTATAAAAATAATTATTTTTTATATTAATTATATAAATAATTATTTAAAAAATAGATATAATTATACGTAAAATATTTTATATTAATAATACATTAAATTAAACAAATTAAAAATAATAAAATATTAAAGATTAATGTTTTTATCAAATATTAATGAATATCTTAAGTTAATATTATATTTTATACCATTAAAATTAAATTTTATAATTTAAAAATAACTATAAAAATATTGATTAAGAATAATAATTTTTTATTAGCAATGTAGAATTGTTTAAAAAATATAAAAAATATTAGAGAGTCATTAAAATTTATTATTTTGGCTATTATTTAATCATTAATTCAATTATTTTAGTCTAATTTTTTTCAATTTAATAAACTAACAACAGATTTTATCTCATATTTTTAAATATTAATGACTAATTAATGACTAAAAATAATAGCTCTAATGATCATCTAGTATTTCTCCAAAAATAATATTATGTGTATTATTTCAAAACAAAATTAAAATTTAGTATAATTTTTATTTTTAAAATAAAAGTGATTGATAAAAGTTGAAAAAATAAAATTTTATTTTTTATATTACAGTATATATATATATATATATATATATATATATATATATATATATATATATATTAGTTAATTATTATTTTTTAATTAAATTGGTAACATAATCCAAATATTGAAATTTGAGTTTTGTTGTTAAGATTTCTAATTTGGAAAATTTTATATTAAAAAGCTAAAGAGTTTAAATTTTAATGAATTTACTATCTTAAAATTTTCCAATATCTTATTATGATTAATATCAACAAGTATGGATAAAATCCTTGAAATTTTAATTATTTTCTATTGGTGCTTTTGCAGGAATGTTATCAAATATTCCCGTGTCTTTAACAATCCTTTTTTTTTGGTTCGCAATGAAGTTCAAAAAAATGTTTAGGGTAAATAATATAAATAAACCAAATGACATCTAATAGTATACTAATGTCTTAAAATAAAATAGTTTTTTTTGTATAAAAATAGGGAGATTTAAACCCGTAACCTCTAAACGAGTATGGAGAGACTATGTCATTTAACCTATAATTTGTTGGCAAAATAAAATAGCTTTATTCGATTTAATTAGATTTGATTTATATTTTTTAGTAATAAATCGAATAAACTATATTCGATTTATTATTGAACAACATATATATAGTAAATCGAATCAGCTTTATTCGATTTACTACTTATACAGAGTATCAATATTTACTATTTTTAAGTTAATTTATATTAAATTTAAAATATAAATGACAATAACGAAATATCCCATATTTGGATTCAAATAAAATATCAAAAAAATTAAAACGAATAAAAATAGAAATTCAACTTTTGTGTTCTAGTTCAAATTCCAAAAAGTCTACATTTTTATAAACTTATGAATTTAAAATGGAACAATAAACGATTTCTAAACATTTATTAAAAATTATTATTTGACTCATTAGCATCTAAAGAATCATTATGGAGACTTTTAATGTTAAAAAAGTTAATATAAAGTATAGCCCTCCAAAGTGGTATAAGGGTTAAAACTTGAATTTTTTCAGAGTCAAAATAACAGATAGTTATACTTTATATAAAAAGACTAACTATATTTATATAATATGTAATTTGAAAAATAATATATTTAAAATTTTAATTACATATTATATAAATATAGTTAGTTATTTTATATAAAATATAATTATTTGTTATTTTTGACTTTGAAAATTTTAAATTTTAGTTTCTATGCCATCTTAGAGGGTTATACTTTATATTAATTTTTTTAACATCAAGTCTCGGTAATAATTTTTAGATGCTAATGAGTCAAATGATGATTTTTAATTAATTTTTAAAAATCGTTTATTGTTTCGTTTTAAATTCATAAGTTTATAGAAATCTAAATTTTCTAGAATTTAAACTAAACCACAAAAGTTGAATTTCTATTTTTATTCGTTTTAATTTTTTTATATTTTATTTAAATCCAAATGGGAGGTATTTTTTTATTGATATTTATGTTTTAAAGTTAAATTAAGTTGATTCGATTTATTACTGGTGCAATATATAAATGCTAAATTGATTACAAAATAGCTATGCATGTCTCAAGATGCTGCCTGCCCCTGGTGACCTCATAGTAATAAAACAGCTATGCATGTGCTTCGTGATTGTCATTCTGCTAGAGAAATCTGGCGTTTATTGCAGCTCCAAATTTGCCTAAGAGATTTTTTCAATCTTAACCAAATGGATTGGCTTATTCGAAATTTATCTAATCCTGGTGACTGGCCTGTTCGATTTAGAGTGACTCTATCATCTTTGTGATATTCTAGAAACAAACATGTGTTTAAAAGGAAGAGTTCAAACTCTCATGGAGTGGCTGTGTCTATTAATAGTAGGAGTTATGAATTTGGTCTAGTGACGAAGACTAGCATTACTCCAAAGAAGTCCAATGCTAATGATGATCTGATTCGATGGTATCCTCTGAATAAAAGGTTTGTAAAAATTAACGTGGATGATTCTTTTTTCAATCAAACAGGGAGTACAAGTTGTGCAAATATTGTCTGTAATCATTTGGATAAGTTTGTCACAGATTTTTCTTGTAATTTAGGAGGATGTTCGATTATGCAAGATGAATTATGGGGAATAACTAAAGATCTCCAGATTGCTACCGCAAATGAATTTTATCATGTGATTATTGAATCGGATTTCGAGATGACCATTAACTTCGTTAGAAATGGTTGCCCAACCTAACATCTGTGTGCAACTCTCCTCGAAGACATTATTATTCTTGTGAAAAGAATCTCTCAGATGCGTTAGAATTACATTCTTCGATAAGCAAATTTGGTGGCAGATATTTTGGTCAAGAAAGGACAAAAACTTTCTTATGGGCTTCATGTTTTTTATGCTCCCCACTAGCTACAATTCAAGCTCTCTCCTCAGATGTCATGGGTATCCTCAGATTGAGAGGTAGATAGTAATGCTCTTTTGTATTTTTAGATTGCTGTTTGTTTTTTTCTGTCGGGGTCTTTGACCCTCTTTCTATACAAAAAAAAATCGAATTCAATTTATTCGATTTACTACTAAAAAGTATAAATCAAATTTAATTAATTCGATTTATATAAAATCATTCGGGACATATATATAAGTTATTTTATTTTAAGACATTAATATAATATTGAAGTTATTTAATTTATTTATGTTATTTATCCAAATATCTACTAGTAGTATCTTACATGTACAATCTAACAGTTATTTAATTACTTTACTCTTTGCACTAAAAAGATAAAATTAAGACATATTTATTAAATTATGTAAAGGTCCTTAATAATAAACTCCGTCCTCATCTTGTGGAGATTGTTGGTCTGTTTTAAGGAGGATTATTTTGGGACAAGAAACTCCTAACAACATCATTATTGCTCAAGAGGTCCTCTACTTTAAGAAGAAGACTAAATGAAAGAAAGGCACACTAGCATTTAAGATTGATCTGAAGAAAGTTTATGACAGAGTTGATTGGAAGTTTTTAGCTCATACTCTTAAGAGCTTTGGTTTTCCCAGTCCTACAATTAATTTGATTATGAATTGTATCACTGCTTTCTCCTTATCTATTCTTTGGAATGGAAATTGTCTGAATGGAATTACTCCTAATTGGGGTCTTAGACAAGGAGACCCTATGTCACCCTATCTTTTTGTATTGTGTATGGAGAGACTGACATGCTTTATTAATTATCAGGTTGATTTGGGCTTGTGGGAGCCGGTTGCTGTTTCTAGAGGGAGACCAAGAATATCCCACTTAATGTTTGTAGATGACTTGATTTTATTCTGTAAAGTTACAAAGAGACAAGTGCAAAATGTGATGTTGGTTTTAGAGATTTTTTGTAAAATATCTGGAATAAAGATTAATGTGGAGAAGTCTAAAGCACTTTGCTCCAAGAATGTCTTTGCAACAAAGAAAGAGGTTTTCACTAGGGTGTCCTCTATCAGATTTGTCCAAAACTTCGGCAACTATCTTGGGGTTACCCTTAACCATTCTATGGTGACCTGTTCAGCTTTCAATGGTGTCCTGGATAAGATTTGGGATAGACTAGCAAGCTAGAAAGAGAGTTTATTCAATCGAACTGGTAGTTTCTGGTTGGTTAATTCCATTGCAATTGCTATTCCCACATACCAGATGCAAGTATCTATTTTTTTCAAAGGAATCATTAGTAAATTGGAGTTTATAATGAAGAATTTTCTTTGAAAATGACAAGTTGATGGAGGAGGATTGAATCTTGTTTGTTGAAAGGTACTGGTTACTCCAAAAAAATATAGAGGTTTGGGGATTAGAGATTCTTATTGTGTGAATATTGCTTTTCATGAGAAACTAGTTTAGACTTTTTTCTAGCAGTCAAACAAGTTATGAGTCAAATTGTTGGATGCCAAATTAAATACCGATCATCTCTATATGACTGTTTTGGTTGTCCTAAGAACAAGGGCTCTCCCATTTGGAGGAGTCTTTGCATGACTTGGAAAGTGTTGAAGGATGGGTTTGCTTGGTGTATTGAGATTTTGAGCCAGAATTTTTGGTTTTCTAGATGAAGGAGAGAATGACAGTTATCTAATGAGAAGAATTATGTTCACATTTCGTATTCGAACCTCTGGATATATGATATCTGGTCGGTTGGTAGTGGCATTTGGATACTCTTTATTCCCCTTTATCTCAAAATCTGAAAGGTAATATTCATTCTTACCATCCAGATGTGCAAGCAGGTCCGGAAGTGGCTTGGTATTGGTCTGGATCTGCTGCCAAAGTCTATGACTCACGCAATGGTTACTTGTGGTTGTGTAAGCAGCTGTTTGGTTGGGAGGAGCAAAAGAATTGGCTTTGTCTTTGGCGCCAACTTATTACGAAAAAGCATAAGTTTTTGGCTTGACTGTGTCTTAAGGAGGCTCTTCCTACTGCAAGTTTTCGCTTTAGAAGAGGGATGTCGTCATCGGATAGGTTCCCAAGATGTCTTTCTAACCAGGAATCAGTTACATTGTATTTGGGATTATCTAAAAGCTCATCTTGTGTGGTATAGGTTGGATATTTTTTGTCATCCTTTGTATTTGAAGAACTGGTTCTTGTATCATAGCAGAGAGTATCCGTTTAGGTTCTTTTCGGGACTTTGGTGGATATAGCGAGTAAATAATAATGACATCTTTAATCCTCATGAGACTTGGCTTCCGAAAAAAGTGATTTATCTGGCATTAGTTTCAGAAACGGAGTTTAGGAATATTTTGAATTACAACGTATGTCCATTCCCTTTATTCTAAATGGTTTTTTGAATCCCCATCCATTGGTACTTTCAAGATTAATTGTGATGCTAGTTATCCTGGTTCGGGTGATAGTGTTGGTTTTGCTTGCGTTATTAGAGATTGTAATAGGAGTTGGCAAAAGGGGTATTTGGGAATGATTGGGAGTAATAGTATTCTTCAAGGAAAATTGTTTGTTATTTGGAGAGGATATCTCTTAGCCTGAAATGTGGGTCAACGAGATGTTATTTGTGAGACGGATTGTGTGAAAGCGTTTAATCTTGTTACTAATCACCAAGATAGTTTTAGATTTATTGATCCATTAGTGCTTAAAATAAGGGATATCATGTATTGGAATTGGGGTGTTGACTTTCGTTTGATTATAAGAGATGCAAATACGATAGTAGATACCATAATAAAGATAGCGATGAGGTTACAATTTCATCATGTGGAGCTTCATTTTCTTTGAAATGAGTTTAATAGTTGTCTTAAATAGGACTGTTCCTCTATTTAAGCAGTTCCTTTATTTTTCATTTTTTTTTTGTTTAGTTTATTTAAGTCACAAAAAAATTACGCATATACTGAATGACTAGTTTTATAATATATAAGTATTTATTTATTATATTTGATATTATGTACAAATAAAAATAAAAATATGTTCAATAGATATTTTAATTAAATATAAATATAACAATAATAAAATATTATCCCATTAAGTGGGATCAGTTACATAAATTAAACGATATTATTAAATTTTATTATAATTAAACATAAATATTAAATAAAAAAAATGTTTAAATAGCAGATGTTATCAGTCGTTGGATATTATTATAGTAAGCTGCTAGACACACCAAAAAAAAAAAAGGGTAAGCCACTAAAAAATACAATATCGTTGTTATACACTTATAGTGCTGCGTAGTTAACATGTATTTTTAGAAAGAAAACATGTTAAAATGATTATCATTAAGAAATTTAAAATATTAATTTTAATAAATGTATTTAAATTTTGATTTTTTTGTATTTTTTTTTTATAAAACTTTCTAATTAGCAATTTATCAACTATTTACTACACTTTACTGAAGCTTGTGTTATTACCATTCTGTCCCAAGGACGGATTTAGAGGAGGCTCCTGGGGCTATGATTTTCTTAAAAAATTTTGAAAATTTTATATATTATATAATGATGTATTTATTTTTATAAATTATAATTGATTTTTAGTCTAATGATTAATTAGAATATTTTTTATCTTACGACCTGGATTCAAATTTTAATTATTATATTTTGAACATTAATAATGTATTATGTTTTTTTAGGCCAATTATTTTGATCAATAATTATTAAACTACTCTTCCACCTTAACCCATGACAACAATAAAGAAGTCTCGTGGCCCACAAATTCAGCCCAACAGAATACAAAAATTCAATTTTAATTTTAGTCTTTATTATCTTATCTTTATCTTATCTTTAATTGTTCTTATCTTATCTTTATTTGCTTTTATCTTTCATAGGACAATGCTCTATATATATTTAGTTTTACCCTCATAGTTTACAATACACTTCAGTACAATTCAATCAATCAATAATCAATAAAAGTTCGCATTATTTTCTTTTCTTATTCTTTCACAATTTTATCATGGTATCAGAGCCATGGTATCCTCCTTGAGGAGGATATATAAGTTATCATCTTTTCGGTGAGAAATCACCATGCTTCTTTTTCAACTTCCTCCCACAATAAATAATCATAGATTTAGTTACATGCATCCAAGTGAAAATTCTACCATAGTTTTAATTATCCCGATTCTTTACCAGCAATTCCGTCTGCGCCTTCTTCTAGCATTTCATCTGCAACTTCTTCTTCCAGGAGTTTTGTCAGTATTATGTTTCAGCAGTTCAATCTGCATCTGTTCTAGCAGTTCAATCTGCATCTGTTCTAGCAGTTCCATCTGCACTCTTATTGCGCTCTACGCGCCATTTGAAGACCACTCTTATTGCGCCATACGCGCTCTCTAAAGATCAATCTTGTTGCGTTTTACACGCTTATTTTTTTATTTTTTTATTTTTTTATTTTTTATTTTTTATTTTTTTATTCTTTTTTTTATGAAGATCGCTGCTTGCTCTCTCTCCCTCAAGCACAGCATCTCCTTTTATGTATTTTTGTCGTCGACAGCTCAAGCTCTGCCGCACGCAATTGTTTAAAGATCGCTGCTCAAGCACAGCATCTCCTTTTATATTTTTGCCGCCGGCAGCTCAAGCTCCGCCGCACGCAGTTTTTGAAGATCGCTGCTCAAGCACAGCATCTCCTTTTATATTTTTGCAGTAGGCAGCTCAAGCTCTGCCGCACGCATCTTCCTCTTCCGCGTCACCACGTCAGACGCGCTTTTCTCAACAATTTTATCGGAACTTATCCAAGCTGTGGATTATTGACATCTTCCATCCACCAGCTTGCGGGGGCGTATTAAACTACTCTTCCACCTTAACCCATGACAACAATAAAGAAGTCTCGTGGCCCACAAATTCAGCCCAACAGAATACAAAAACTCAATTTTAATTTTAGTCTTTATTATCTTATCTTTAATTGTTCTTATCTTATCTTTATTTGCTTTTATCTTTCATAGGACAATGCTCTATATATATTTAGTTTTACCCTCATAGTTTACAATACACTTCAGTACAATTCAATCAATCAATAATCAATAAAAGTTCGCATTATTTTCTTTTCTTATTCTTTCACAATTTTATCATTTTTTTAATTGTTCTTTTTATTCTTTATTTTTTATTAATCATTTGTTTTGATAAATGATTTTTTTATTGTTTCTTCTATTTTTTTCCTTAATTTTTAAATCTATTATCATTTAAAAAATATTTTGATGTTATAATAAATTCTAATTGAATAATAAAAAAATATATACATAAAATTAAATTATTTTAACATTTATTTATTTTTTATGATATTAAAATAATAACATATTAAATAAATTATATATTAATATAAATATTTTA
Organism: Arachis hypogaea; assembly: GCF_003086295.3. Classification (NCBI taxonomy): domain Eukaryota; kingdom Viridiplantae; phylum Streptophyta; class Magnoliopsida; order Fabales; family Fabaceae; genus Arachis; species Arachis hypogaea. The sequence goes on from NC_092048.1 coordinate 132,157,313, forward strand.
CACATTTTGTTCACTAATTTATTTTAACTTTTTTGTCAAAAAACAAACACCACGAGAATATATTTTTTATTAGCAAAAATCTGCGCTTAAAATAGAAAGATAATTGAATTATCTTTCTATTTTGAGTGGGAATTTTTCTAACCCAAGTGTATCTTATTTTTATTAGGAATTATTTTTTTTGGTTAACAATAGTTGTATTTTTACCAATAGACGGAGTTTCTTAATATTCTTATTTCCTCATCGAGAAAACAAGATAATTAACTGGTATATAATTTACATATATTTAATTGATCTATTAATAACAGTCTATGCATTTTGTTATCATTTCCAATTGGATGATCCATTAATTCAACGGACAAAAAATTATAAATAGATTAATTACAATGACAAAGAACCGATATTGAGGTGTCAAACCTTCTCGTCGATATGAACTTTTGGAGAAGATCAGTCTGTTATCCCTAGAGTAACTGATTTATATAAAAAATATTAGAATAACTGATTTATATTATTCATATTATATTCTTTATAATAATAAAAAATTAAAATTAAAATTTTAATTATTATAAATGATATTAAATATAAAATTAGTATTTTTAATAAAATTTTTTATTTTAATATAACACTTATTAATATTTTTTAATTAAAAAAATAATAAAAATAATATTATTAATTATATAATATAATATTTAATTATATAAATATTTAATTTTCCAAGTCTCCTCAAAATAGTTCTGCTCTGTCCTCTTTGTTGTGTTGTGTGTTGGCGTTGGGCAATCAAGAAAACTAGAAAAAGTGCATATGCGGCTACACCCCAACAAACATGAATGAATGCGATGTGTGATATGATGCAGCATGCCATGAATGAGTTACTACCACATCAATCATCATCATCATACATCATATCATATCCTCGTTACATGTCACGAATTAACAACATTTACTATTTTTTGTTGTTCACGGTATTTCCTAATTTAATAAACTAATAATTAATTTATCACATCTAAATTTTATTTTAAAGTATATTATTGACTAATAAATTATTGTATATATAAAATGAGATTTAAACTCTTAATATTTACTTAAATTAACAAGTGAGTTCCCTACTCGACCAGCCTAATTTAATTAACAAAACGTATTATTTGGGCAGCGGATTCCACGTATACGCTGCGTTTTGAGTCATAAATGCTTTTGCGGCACAATTTTACGGATTTTCAAATACACTTTTTACTATCTGCCAAACTACTCTAAGTCTAAGTACTCATTCTACTTATCATTTAATTTCATCTTTTAAATTTTAGTTGACTTGATTTCGTATTTGTATTTTCTTTATTTGTTTGTTGATCTTAGATTTAAATTGACAGGTGTTACAATAAATATATGAAAGAAGCATAGTTTTAATTTTAGCAAAATAAGACAAACAACGTAACAATATCATTCCTAATTTCATCCACCGTCCGAATAAAACTGACATTATTTATATGAGTCCAACATAACACATTAACACGCATCCATACAGTGATAAAAATATTGAAAAACAAACTTTATATATTATTACGATGGGTAACCGGAGATTAGTGGGCTTGATTAGGTGGTTGGCCCAATCGTCAAAGAATGGTAGTCTCCGAGCAGGTTTGCACGCTGGAGGCTCCTTCCGATTTGTGTATGTGAATGAATGGGGGTGGTATCTGTAAAGACACTCCGATGCCTAAGTCAGCAAGGGTGTAAGCAGGTCTAGAGAGTATTGGGACTTAGAGATATTTGAGGGGTGTCAGTGTATTTATAGTGGAGAGCCAATAACCACTGTTGGAGTAGTTCCACCTTCTAAGGTGAATAACCGTCCCTTTATCTGAGGGAGGTTGAGATATGGCTCCTGAAAGTGGGTTGAGAGATTATAGGAGCAGTTATTTTAGTATTATCTGCCAGCTAATCCTCGTTCCCAACTTTCTTGGAGCAAGTCGTGGTAGGAACCGACTTCTAGGGGAAAGTCGGTGTAAAATGAGGGCCAATTCCTAAGATTGGGGCTTTCTTTTAGACCTGGGCCTTAGCGTTGGGTCAGGGTATGAACAGTGCCCCTACTCGAGCCCAATTTCTTTCAGGAGTTGGGTTCGAGTATTTTACTCGGGGTTGTAACCGACCTACAGAGAAACCGACGTGATTTTTCGAAACCGACGTGACTTTTGAATTTCCACAGTCGCGTCTAATCAAGCGTCGCGTTTGTTAGGAGTTCGTGTATCCACACGTAGGGATTAATTGCATTGGTAACGGTGCACCCATTAATGACTGCCTCCGTTTTTACCATTATGCCCCTAGCGTGTTTATAAATACTTTCCCTCTCTTTCGTTGTTTCGTTTCTGAAAACTTCATATTCGCACACTCTTGTTCTGGAGAAAGCTTCGTTCTTGTCTTTGGTCGACCGTTGCTGTTCCTGTCGCTTCAAAAGTAAAAGTCAGTTCTCCTTTTCTCCTCTTTTACAAACGCTTTTATTTGCATGTTTTTGTTTCGGATGAGTGTTTGACCATAGTTTTAGCCATTCTGTTGGTTTTGGAAACTTCTGCCTCAGAGACTTCGTTTTGATTTCTTTCCTTTTTTTTTTTGTAGGATTCGTTGCCCCTTTTCTTAAAAAAGATGTCTACCTTAGAGTCTCTTTCATCATGGGTTGACGGTACGGTTCTTGGGGAAGAACCTTGGGTGGATACTGACTATATCACCGATCTCCGCATACGTCATAGGCTTTGTACTTCTGATGAGGATGAGCCGAAATATGAACTGGTTGCCCGGAAGACCGGGTTTATTTTGGGAGGGCTTCTGAGGCAGCCCCTCATTTTTTCTATATGTATGAGAGCCTGATTACCCGCTTGGGCGTTTTTCTTCCTTTTTTCGACTTTGAAATAGTTGTTTTATGTCATTGCCGTGTTGCTCCTACCCAACTTCACCCTAATTCTTGGGGTTTTCTGAAAATTTACCAATTTATCAGCCATGCATTAGACTTTCCGACTTCCTTGAAGATTTTCTTTTTCCTCTTCCATATGACTAAGCCCTTCAGTGGGCAAAATAACAAACAACAGTGGGTGTCTTTCTGGGCTATACAAGGCCGGAGAGTTTTTACCCTTTTTTTATGAATCCTTCCATGATTTCAAAAACTTTTTCTTTAAAGTGCAATCTGTAGAGGGTCACCACCCCTTTTTCCTGGACCAAGATTTTTCTCCTCGCTTTCCCTTGTACTGGCTAGAGGCCTCCCCTTGTGAAAAATATAGCTTGGATGATTTGGATGAGGTGGAGGCGGCCGTTGTAGGGTTCCTCCGAGAAGTATGGGAGAGAGCCCCTTATCTGGATACGAAAAAGTTTCTCCAAGGGTCTCCGACCTTTATCCAAGCCCAATTAGGTAGCGTTATATTTGTTTGTCATATTTTCCGACCTGATGGTCACCCGAGTTGTTTTCTCTGATTTATTTACTGACTCTACTTCCTAATGGTTTTTGCAGAGAGGGCGAAGAAGAATTCCAGGGAATCTTACAAGAGAGTTCAGGAGGCCAAGGCGAGGTCTCGCGCCAGAGTCGGCGGTGCCAGGGCCGCTGGTCCTTCTCTTCCTTCCCCTCCCCCCTTCTCACAACTTGGGGACCCCCACCTGACCTATTGTCATTTCTTCCTCAGCCTCTTCTCTGCCGTCCCCTCCTTCCCGATCTTCTTCTGAGCCAGAAACGAAGAAGCGCAAGGCTTTAGAGTCTAGCTCTTCTTTTGAAGGTGAGGCCAAGGTGGATGCACCTCAGTTTGTTCGGAAGCATATCTTTTCTCATACTCGTATAAGTATGGATGATGCTTCTGTTCGAAACCACCTTAATATTCTGGCTCAGAAGAGTATCAGGGCGGCAGGGGTGTGCACGAAGTTCCTTGATATTTTTTAGAAGACTCCCCTTAGCTCTTTGGGTTCATCCTCGAGGGTTGAAGAGCTGGAGGGGAGGATTCTCTTGTATCAAGGGCAGGAGAAGGTGCTGAGGGAGGAGGTCGCCAAATTGAGGGAGGAGAGGGAGAGGAAGTTGCAGGCCCAGTGCTCAATGACGGAGGGCCTGAGGGAGAAGGCGCAACAAAGTTATTCAAGTTTGTTTGAGGACCTTGTGGAGGTGAAGAAGGATTTGATGAGGTCTCGGGATGCCTATGCGGAGTTGGAGGACTCCATTGCTGATGGGGCTGAAGAAGCGTGGAGAATCTTCAAAGAACGGGTCGGGATTCTTGCTCCCGATCTGGATCTCTCTTCTTTGGACCCGGATAAGATTGTGGTCGACGGGGCTATTGTTTCTCCTCCCTCTCCCCGATATGTCACCGAGTCCGAGCTGAAGACTCGGGGCAGAGTGTAAGGCCCACATCGGTTGGGGAGAGGAACGAAGCATGCCTTATAAGGGTGTGGATACCTCTCCCTAGCATGACGCATTTTGACGAGTGAGTGTGGGGGGCTTCGGCTAGCATCCCTATCGTCAAAGGCAAAACCGTGAGGCCTTGTGTGCCAAAGCGGACAATATTATGCTAGCGGGTGGTCTGGGCTGTTACAGATGGTATCAGAGCCGGAATCCGAATCGATGTGCCAACGAGGGCGCTGGGCTCCCTTAGGGGGGTGGATTGTAAGGCCCACATCGGTTGGGGAGAGGAACGAAGCATGCCTTATAAGGGTGTGGATACCTTTCCCTAGCATGACGCATTTTGACGAGTGAGTGTGGGGGGCTTCGGCTAGCATCCCTATCGTCAAAGGCAAAACCGTGTGGCCTTGTGTGCCAAAGCGGACAATATTGTGCTAGCGGGTGGTCTGGGCTATTACACAGAGGATAATGGAGTCCCCTTCCCGACCAAAAGATGCCCCGAGTTCTTCAAAGGCTCCCGGAACTCCCCCTCCGTCTCCCATGGATATTTCTCTTCCTGATCTTGATAGCGCTCCGACTACTCTCCCTGACTTTGGTGGTGACGTCCTTCCTGCTTCAAGTTAAATTGTTATGACTATATGGGGCCCGGCCTGTGGGTTCCCCCTTTTTTAAACTATTTATTTTTATGTTTATGGTGATATTTTGCTGACATTTTCTTGGCCTTTTATGGCCGTTAACAAAATATTAAAAATACCCTTTTTTGGATAAGGGTTTAGGTTACCTTTCTCTATCTGTTGTGTGCATGCTTTTCTGTTTCGAAAAACTTTTTTGATATTTGAAAAACCTTTTTCTTGGCTGACTTGTCCCTTCTTCTGGGTTTCTCTGGGATTTTTTCTCAAGGACTTGGGACAGTCTTTGGCGCTTTCAATAGGTTTTCTTATCCCTTTTTTGGTATCCCCGGTGCTCAATTTTTGATTTATTGAGTTCTTATGACTTAGGTTATTTTTACGATGCATTTCTTTTGTTTCTCAATTTTTTTTCGACTGGTAAGTCAGATAATTTCTGAGTTTATCATGATCTACTTTTATAACCTCTTTACACCGACTTGTACCTCGTCGTTTTATCCTGACGACCATCTAGGTCGGTTCATGGGATTTTCACGTTTTGTCGAGTTTAAGTCGGCGCGTTTCGTAGAAAGAAAGAAAAGCGAAAATGAATTTATAAGAGATATTGTGAAAGATCTTTATTTATCTGCGAAGGTACTTTACTGCTACTAAGGGTTTTTGACTATTTTGTGGCCCCTTAGCCTCTACTGTGATGCCTCGTTAAAAATCCCCCTTCAGAAAAAACCATTTTCTTTTGGGAAAAAACTATGAAGTTGGGAAAAGAGTACATCAGGGAGTAGAGTTCGCTTTTAACTGTAGTATCTTTTCATATTACAAGCATGCCACGACCTAGGTAACTCGGTGTCGTTTAAGTCGGTCACCTTGTAATAACCTTTTCCTAAGACCTCACTAATCTTGTATGGTCCCCTCCAATTAGCAGCGAGCTTTCCCTCCCCAGATTTATTGACTCCAATGTCGTTCCTGATTAAGATCAAGTCATTTGGGGCGCAGCTCCTTCGAATGACTTTTTTTGTTGTACCTGGTAGTCATCCTTTGTTTTAGTGCTGCTTCTCTTATCTGGGCTTGTTCTCGGATTTCAGGGAGTAGTTCGAGTTCTTCTCTGTGCCCTCGTATGCTCCCGACTTCATCGTAGAGGATCACCCTTGGACTTTGCTCGTTGATTTCTACTGGTATCATAACTTCCACGCCATAGGCAAGTCGGAAGGGCGTTTCCCCTGTGGCAGACTGCGGTATGGTTCGATAGGCCCATAATACTTGTGGGAGCTCTTCAACCCAAGGTCCCTTTGCATCTTGCAATCTTTTCTTCAATCCTGCCAGTATAACTTTATTCGCTGCCTCGACTTGTCCATTTGCTTGTGGATGTTCTACCGAGGTGAATTGGTGTTTAATCTTCATACTGGCTACCCGACTTTTGAAGATTGAGTCGGTGAACTGAGTTCCATTATCTATGGTGATGGAGTGAGGTACTCCATATCTGGTGATGATATTTTTGTAAAGGAACCTCCAACTTCTTTGTGCGGTGATGGTGGCTAAGGGTTCTGCTTCTATCCACTTTGTGAAGTAGTCTATTCCCACTATTAAGTATTTTACTTGTCCTGGGGCTTGGGGAAAAGGTCCTAATAGGTCCATCCCCCATTTTGCAAAAGGCCATGTAGAAGTTATACTGATGAGCTCCTCGGGGGGAGCCACGTGGAAATTTGCATGCATTTGGCATGGTTGGCACTTCTTCACAAATTCTGTGGCATCCTTCTGCAAGGTCGACCAGTAGAACCCAGCTCGGATTATCTTTATGGCTAACGACCTAGCTCCGAGATGGTTTCCGCAGATTCTATTATGAACCTCCTCTAATACTTCAATTGTCCTTGAAGTCGGGACGCACTTCAGTGGTGGTGTTGATATTTCTCTTTTATAGAGGATATTTTTTACTAGAGTGTAGTGTTGCGCTTCCCTTCGGATTTTCTTGGCCTCTTTTTCCTCTTTGGGGAGGATGTCGAATTTTAAATATTCGACCAAGGGATTCATCCATCCGAGGTTTAGCCCGGTTTCTTCAAGGACATCTTGTTTGGCCTCTGTTTTAACTACAGAGGGTTCTAGGAGAGTTTTATGGATCAAGCTTTTATTATTTTCCCCTGATTTGGTACTTGCTAACTTGGAGAGGGCGTCTACTCTGCTATTAAAGTCCCGTATGATGTGTCTGACCTCGGTTTCTGCAAAGCGCCCGAGATGTTCTAAGGTTTTGTCCAAGTATCTCCTCATATTTGGGTCTTTGGCTTGATACTCTCCATTTATTTGGGAGGTTACTACTTGAGAATCGCTAAATATCATCACTTTTGTTGCACCGACCTCTTCTGCCAACCTTAAACCTGCGATTAGAGCTTCATATTCTGCCTGATTATTAGAAGCTGGGAATTTGAATTTGAGGAAAACCTCTATTTGTGTTCCCCCTTCATTAACCAGTATTATGCCTGCATCGCTTCCCGTATTGTTTGAGGATCCATCTACATATAGCTCCCATATAGTTGGCTTTTACTCCTGATCTTCCGCATACTCTGCTATGAAGTCGGTGAGGCATTGGGCTTTAATTGCCGTCTGGGCTTCGTACTTTAAGTCGAACTAAGAGAGCTCTATTGCCCACTGAACCATTCTCCCCACAACATCCGTCTTTTGGAGGATTTGCTTCATGGGTTGGTTCGTTCGAACTCTTATTGTGTGAGCTTGGAAGTAAGGCCGCAACCTTCGTGAGGCTATTACTAGGGAGTAAGCGAACTTCTCTAGCTTGTGGTACCTTAGTTCAGGGTCTTGTAGAACTTTGCTGGTGAAGTATACAGTATGCTGCCCGACCTCATCTTCTCGTATCAGGGCTGATGCTACAGCTTTGTCTGCTACAGACAAATATAGGACGAGTTCTTCCCCAATTAGAGGTCGAGTCAGGATTGGAGGTTGGCTCAAGAACCTTTTGAACTCCTGGAATGCTTCTTCGCATTCTGGAGTCCATTCAAACTGGCATCCTTTTCTTAGTAGAGAGAACAGTGAAAGGGATCTTAATGCTGATCTTGCCAAGAACCTGGAGAGGGTTGCAAGTCGGCCATTCAGTTGTTGAACATCTCTTAAGCAAGTTGGGCTTTTCATTTCTATGATGGCTTTGCACTTTTCGGGATTTGATTCGATCCCCCTTTGGGTTAGCATAAATCCTATAAACTTTCCAGCCTCCACCGCGAAGGTGCATTTTGCAGGATTTAGCCTCATCCCATGCAATCTTATGGTGTTGAAAACTTGCAAGAGGTCTGTCAAGAGGTCGGCTTCTTCCATGGTTTTTACCAGTATGTCGTCTACGTAGACTTCCATTAAGTTTCAGAGGTGGGGAGCAAACACCTTATTCATCAGCCTTTGATATGTGACCCAGGCATTCTTTAATCCAAACGGCATGACCACGTAGCAGTAGTTCACTCTAGGCGTGATGAATGATGTTTTCTCTTGGTCCGGCTTATACACCGGGATTTGGTTGTATCCCGAGTAAACGTCCATGAACGACAAGTATTTATACCCCGAGCTGGAGTCTACTAGAGTATCAATGCTTGGAAGTGGATAAGGATCTTTGGGACATTCTTTATTCAAGTCGATATAGTCAACGCACATCCTCCACTTGCCGTTTTGCTTTTTGACTAGCACTACGTTTGCTAGCCATGTTGGATATTTGACTTCTCTGACGAAGCCAGCTTCCAAAAGTGCTTGTACTTGCTCCTCCACTGCTTGAGCTCGTTCTGGACCGAGCTTACGCCTTCGCTGCTGTACAGGTCGTGATCCAAGATATACTGAGAGCATGTGGGACATGAGCTCGGGGTCTATCCCTGGCATGTCGGAGGCCTTCCAGGCAAAGAGGTCAGAATTATCTCGTAGGAGCTTTGTCAATTTCTGCTTTAGGTTTTCTTCTAGGTTGGCTCCTATGTTGGTATTTTTTCCTTCCTCCTCGCCGGCCTGTATTTCTTCAGTTTTCCCCCCTGGTTTCGGCCGCAGCTCTTCTTTGGCTCTTGCTCCTCCGAGCTCTATGGTGTGAACTTCCCTGCCCTTTCCTCTCAGGTTAAGGCTTTCATTATAGCATTTTCTTGCCAATTTCTGGTCTCCCCATATTGTTGCTATCCCCACATATGTTGGGAATTTCATGCAAAGGTGAGGGGTGGACACCACCGATCCGAGCCGATTCAGGGTAGCTCTACCAATCAAGGCATTATATGCCGACCCGACATCGATGACTATGAAGTCTATGCTCAGAGTTTTGGATTTTTCCCCCCTTCCGAAGGTAGTGTGGAGGGGTAGGAATCCTAGTGGTTTTATTGGCGTATCGCCCAAACCGTACAGGGTATCAGGGTAGGCCCTTAATTCTTTTTCATCCAATCCTAGTTTATCGAACGCGGGCTTGAAAAGAATGTCCGCTGAACATCCTTGGTCTACCAAAGTTCTATGGAGATGGGCATTTGCCAATATCATGGTTATCACCACTGGATCGTCATGCCCAGGGATCACTCTTTGCCTGTCCTCTTTTGTAAAAGAGATGGTTGGGAGGTCGGGCACTTCCCTTTAGGTGTCTTTTACGAGATGACTTAGTGAGTCCCCCTCTCGCAAATCCCCCGAGATCATATGTATGTGTCTCTCGGGGGTTTGTGGTGGTGGGTCTCTTCTGTCTTCATCGTCTCGTTTTCTTTTTCCATGATTTTCCGACCTTTCCATGAGATATCTGTCAAATCGGCCCTCTCTGGCCAAATTTTCTATCACATTTTTAAGGTTGTAACAATCATTTGTTTAGTGACCATACATCTTATGGTACTTACAGTAATCACTACGGCTTCCTCCCTTTTTGTTTTTGATGGGTCTAGGAGGTGGTAGCCTTTCAGTATTGCAGATTTCTCTGTACACATCCACTATGGAGACTTTTAGAGGAGTATAAGAGTGATATCTCCTGGGCCTGTCGGGACCGACCTCCTCTTTTTTCTTGGGCTCCCTTTCTTTCTCTTTTATCGAGTGGGGGTGCCCAAGTCGCCAACTCGGCTCTCGTAATCTGGCATTCTCCTCCATGTTGATGTACTTTTCTGCTCTCTCTTGTACATCGCTCAAGGAAGTGGGGTGCCTTTTTGATATAGACTGCGAGAAGGGACCTTCTCTAAGTCCATTTACTAGCCCCATGATGACTGTCTCTGTGGGCAGGTCTTGAATCTCCAAGCATGCTTTGTTGAACCTTTCCATGTAGTCTCGTAAAGGTTCTCCGACCTCCTGTTTTACTCCCAGGAGACTTGGTGCGTGCTTTACTTTATCCTTCTGGATGGAGAATCTCATTAAAAACTTCCGCGAGAGGTCCTCGAAACTAGTGACCGACCTTGGAGGGAGGCTGTCGAACCACTTCATTGCTGCTTTTGACAAAGTGGTCGGGAAAGCTTTGCAACGAGTAGCATCAGAAGCATCAGCCAGATACATCCGACTTTTGAAATTTCTTAAGTGATGCTTTGGGTCGGTGGTCCCATCATAGAGGTTCATATCCGGGCTTTTGAAGTTTCTCGGAACTTTTGCTCTCATTATGTCCTCGCTAAACGGATCTTCTCCTCCCAAGGGCGACTCTTCTCGGTCGCCGCGGGAGTTCTGACTTTTAAGGGAGGATTCTAGCTTTAAGAGCTTTTCTTCTAACTCTTTTCGCCGTTCTATTTCTTCCCTTAGTTTTCTCTCCGTCTCTCGTTGTCGTTCAAATTCCTGTTCCAGCTGTTCCAAACGACGACCTTGATGGCCGTGGACCAGTCCCATTAGCTCGGTTGCATGGGGTGGTCCTTCTTTTCCTGATTCGCATCCCTCCGAGGAGTTTACCTTTGGATTTTTTAACCCAGAGGTGCCTTTTCTATGTTGGTCGTTTGTCTCCTGGTGGAGGGTCAGATCCGCGTCATTATTTCCGGCGTCCAGATTTTCCTGCTCTGAGTCGGACGCCGTATGACCATCTTCTGGTGAATTGTCCGCCATTATGGGTTGATCTCTCGGGTCCCGGCAACGGCGCCAATGTTACGATGGGTAACCGGAGATTAGTGGGCTGGATTAGGTGGTTGGCCCAATCGTCAAAGGATGGTAGTCTCCGAGCAGGTTCGCACGCTGGAGGCTCCTTCCGATTTGTGTATGTGAATGAATGGGGGTGGTACCTGCAAAGACACTCCGATGCCTAAGTCAGCAAGGGTGTAAACAGGTCTAGAGAGTATTGGGATTTAGAGATACCTGAGGGGTGTCAGTGTATTTATAGTGGGGAGCCAATAACCACCGTTGGAGTAGTTCCACCTTCTAAGGTGAATAACCGTCCCTTTATCTGAGGGAGTTGAGATATGGCTCCTGAAAGTGGGTTGAGAGATTTTAGGAACAGTTATTTTAGTATTATCTGCCAGCTAATCCTCGTTCCCGACTTCCTTGGAGTAAGTCGTGGTAGGAACCGACTTCTAGGGGAAAGTCTGTGTAAAATGAGGGCCAATTCCTGGGATTGGGCCTTTCTTTTAGACCTGGGACTTAGTGTTGGGTCAGGGTATGAACATATATTATTCTGTGTCAAATTTAAACATTAAATTAAATTGTAAATCAAATTTACATTCAAATTGAGTTTTCACCTGCTATAATAATAATAATAATAATAATAATAATACAAAACGATATGTTCATGTAACTATTTTTAAAAGCTTCTGTTTACTGTGTTTAATGAAATAATAGGATGGACTTCCATTTAGAATTTTCAAGTTCTTTTATTTCACATTTGACCTAATTTAATTATACACACTGCAATCATACTGGACTTTGATGGAATTATGATATTTTATGTGAAATCAATGATAATTGACTTCGTTACTATCTTCCCATATATAGAAAGGTGATTCCTTGGGAATAATTGATTTTCTTTTTCCCCTTCACATTTCAGCTTGTGTTATATATAAACATGAATTCTCTCACTTTTTTTTAAATCATTTTGTCAAATGTAATTTATTGTTATTCAATATTTTTTATTTTACTTAAAAAATATATAATGAGAAATTATATTTGATAAAATAATTAAAAAATTAAAAAAAATTATTCTCATACTTTTATGTATGTGTGTGCGAAATTTTGTTGTTTGGTTGTCATTCATTTTCTAATATATATAAGTCTGATCTTTACTAAAAATAAAAATTTAGAAACAGGTGTTATTCTTTGCAGAAAATAAGCTATTCCATTAAAAGTTAATATACCCCATCAAAGGGTTCAAGAATCAACCCGAGTTTTAATGGTCAACCGTCAACGGGTGCTGCTTATACGGGTAATCTGGGAGAATTTTGAGTTCATATTGAGTCGGCCACCTCTATCCCCAAAATCACTACCCTCCAAAAATTTGATCACTTTCATTTTAGGCTTCAATATTCATACGTCATTCCACGTAATCTACATTAATAGTATTTAATTTTTATTTTATCGTTCCATCCAAATTTAGAAAGGCCAATTTTACGATGAAAAAGTTTTTGTATGCATAAAATGAAGAAAAATATTTATTTTTTATTTTTAAAATAAATAAAATAAAATAATATATTTATGTAATAGTTATCTTATTATCTATAAAAAAAAATTTCATCTCTTTATTATTTTTCATATGAGTATATTTAAACCATATTATGAAAATAAAGATAAAAATTTATTTAAAAAATTTTAAAGTGGTGTAAATTTTTTTATGATATAATATTTTTTATAATATAATTAATTTTAATATATTCTAACCTTTTATTTTCTACTTTAGTATGCATGTTTTAGAAAGATAAAGACAATGAAATACAGAAGACAAAATTAATGAATAAATATAGAAAAATAATTTTTAATTGTTATTTTAATTTTTATTTTTTGGAGGATTTAGAATTATAATTTTATATTTATGATTTAGAATTTAAGATTTATAATTTAGGATCATCGACTAGTGGTGAAAGGTCAACGACAACAGTAAATAAAAGCATAATTTAAAAATAATTGTTGAAATTAATAATATCTGTTGATGGAATGTCATTTGTTTAGTAGGATTATAATTTTTATATTTTTTATGAGAAATTTTAAATGAGAAAGTATAAGAAATCAACTTTTAAATATTAAATATTAATTAATTTTAATGTGTAAAATTATAATTTAAAATTTAAAATTAAATTTAATATTTATGATTAAGATTTAGAATGTAGAATAAATAAAATAATTAAAAAAAAGTTGATTAATGTTTACGGAAAAGAGGTAGTGATTTAGCATTATGTATTCTAAATATATAGATGAAACTGTTGTGAAGCTAACTAAACTTAAATTCAAAGGTTTGTCGTGTGGTTCTCCTAAACAAAACCTACCATCATGATAAAAGATCAGTAAACTAGTTCAACTACGCCCATAAAATGTTGAACTAATTTGCATCGCTTGTTGATCAACAGCCAAGAATTTCACGCCGCCATATAATTCAAATTTGATTGGAAAATTCCCTAACTCAGACACTCGTTTTTAATTTGATTGTTAAATTACGCGTCCAAACATTATCATTTTTAATTAAGTTTTCGGACGTTTTTTCTTTTTCGTACACAGGAGACATTCTCCTCTTGTTCTACTTCTATTTTTTCTTCTTTTCTTGTTTTTGTCTTTTTTTTTTTGCACATTTCTTTTTTTTATTGTTATTGTTGTAGTCGCTATTTTCACTGTTATTGTCGTAGTCGCTGTTACTACTCTTTTTCTTCTTCCTCCTTCTTATTGTTAGAGTTTATTTGGGTGTTATTTTTTAAAAAAAATTTTTTAAATGATATTTATTTAAAAGATCTTTTACAAAAATAAAAATAATTTTATATTTAAATATTTCATATAAAAAATATTTTTATTTATCAATTATGTTTGAATAAAATGAGATAAAAGTAATTTTTTGTTCATTTATTATGTAAAAAATATTTTTTTAAAAAAAAATTTTTAAAAAAAATATAAATTATAACTTCTCAAAAAAAGATATTTTTTTTATTTTTTTAGTACTTTTACTTTTACTATTAGAAATTTACCAAACACACTAAAAAATAAAAAAGATATTTTTTATTGAAAAATATCTTTTATTATCAATTTAATGAGTCCAAACAAGCACTTATTGTTATTTATTTTTTTCTTTTTTTTTCATCATCTTTTTTTATTATCATCATCATCCTCGTCGATTCATCTTCTTTTTCTTCTATAAATATTCAGAAAACTAGAGAACAAAAATTTTAATACACAACAAATAAATTTTTGAAGGAACACATGTCCAAATTATTGACATCTAACCAATGAAATACGTACCACACATAAATTTGATATACAATACAAAAATTTTAGTCCATAGCACAAAAATTTTAATATGCAATATAAATATTTTTAAAAAAATATATACCCAAAATATTAATTCACTCAACTAATAAAATACATTCACAATAAAAATTTGTGTTATATGCAAAAAATTTTATATTATATCAATAAATTTGTGTCGTGTGCAACATTTTTTTGTTATGCTTCAAAATTTTTTGTGCAATATTAATAAATTTTTGTACTTTCCAACAAATTGTATGCGACAAAATACGTGAAAAAAGAGAAGTGGTGATGTATATTTAAAAGACTACATATTCATAAACATTAACTTACTTAACAAACAAAATATATTCTCAATAAAAATTGTTTACTATGCAAAAAAAATTGTGTATTATATAAAAAAATTTATATTATATCAAAAAATTTATGTTATGTGTGTGCAAAATTTATACTATATCTTAAATTTGTGTATTGTATCAGTAGATTTTTATATTCTCTAATAAAATTTGTGTGCTGTAACAAAAAAAATAATGTGTATTTTTTTTATTAAATATACACTAATTTAATTAAACTTAATTATTAAAATGCTTATACGTGTATCATCACCTTTTTGAATAGGAAAAGTATGGGAGCTAATGGAATATTTGTACAATGCGCACAATGGAGGTTTAGAGAATATTAAAGATATAACTATTAGTGTTACTTTTTTCTATTAGTGTAAGCTTCTAAGATGAACGGTATCATGACATGTTATTAGAGCTCTAGATCCGAAAGGTCAAGAGTTTGATCATTGGTGAACCCCAAAATTATCTTATCCTTTTAGAATGAGATATTTATTATTCTTAGTACCCGGATGGTTATTCTGACTATTATGGGTAATGTTCATTTTGTAACTCATATAATCCATTGTACAAATAAGCCATTAGCTCCCTCGTAAGACTCTTTTGAATATTCACGTCGCATTCTACACTGTTAGAACTTATAAGAATGAATTTTAGTACAATTATTACAAGACATACGCCACTAATGGCTATAATAACATTGAGTTCTATAAAATTCAACATGCATTATGTATAGGCTAAGAAAGTCTAATATATTTGGACCAATTATTAAACTATTGGAATGTGCCTAAACTACCTTTAATACTTTGTGAGGAAAAGCATAATAAAGAGATTAAAGCTTCATATACATGTATATTCTCTCTGATCTCTTAGTCATGAAAGCTTTATCCTCCATTAGTGGCTTAAAGAATGAAGATATCATTCAAATACAATAATAATGGTTAACTCAATGCAACATACTTTTGGCGTAACTAGGATTCATTATGTATGGTGCCATCACTTTATAACATATTTAATTTGAAGTTAGTTTTGTGCCTAAAATTCTTATAAGAATATAAGATTACCATCATTGGGTTTTCGTTTGGTCATACACAACAACTCACTTTAATATTATTAGTGTATTATCATGCACTAATATGCCTATTATCCATTATAATAATAATAACATTTCTCCATTTGAAACATCTAATAATTCAATGAAAATGAAGAGGCATCGAGGCATCCCATAGGAATTAGGATAGAGATGTAGTCCACTAGTCCCCATCCTCACTCTAAAGGTTTTTACAGGTGGATTTTTTTCCCCCAATTTTCATTTTTACAAGAAAATTTTTACTCCATTTTCATCCCCGTATATATTTATATATTCTCAATGATATCTATGTTGTTGTTTTTTTCATATTTATATATTCTCAATGATATTCATGATCTTGTTATTGTTTTTTTTTTTTTCCGTTTAATCAAGTCAGGTTCAAACTCGAAACATCTAAATATGAAAGGTGACGTGAGCTATTTTTTATTGGCATGTCCATCTTATTTTTATGAATGTCTTTCTTTATTAGTGAGCTTCTTATGCCCATCTTATTTTTTTTATGACTGCCTTTTGTCACCAATAGTAACAATAATCATATAAATATTGGGCTCTTAAACACTTTGAGAGGCCCTTATCGCAACTTTCAATATTAGAGCGTCATAAAATGTTAGATCCAGACCAAAATGTTACACCGATTGTGGGAAGTGGGCCTATTGCCATGTGAATTCAAAGTGAACTGTTCCAGACTCTTGATGTATAAAACGGGGTTTTCCTGATATGGACTTCGGCCAGGACAAGAAAAAAAACACCGGGGTTTCTTTACAATTGAATATATAACTAACCTTATAAATACTTTCCCAAACAGAACCAGAAGTCCAAAACGCTCCCCCCCTCTACCAAAAAAAAATAAAGGGACTAACAGGACAACAATTGTCTTAAGAATTTTGTCATTTTGCGATAAAATTTGCATTTAAAAAAAAAAAAAAGTATCGAATACATTTTTTTTTAATTTGTAATAAACTTATAGCTTCTCCAGGGAAAAAAGTAGCACCTAACTTCTTAAAGAATTGCGATGGTACTGTAAGGAATTAATACTCAAAATGATCCCTAAAATTTGACCCACGATTTAATTTAATTTTCGAATTACCAATTGACTTAACTTGTATACTGAAATTTTAAGACGTGACTCAAGTTAGTCATTTCATCTATTTTCGTCATCGGAAAGCTAACGTGGCATGTGTAGTTAACACGTAGCAGCCTCAACAGTTATCTGACGTAGCAAAATTTTTGTATGCATCAATTTAGCTCCCAATAATTTAAAAAAAAAAAACTAACAACTTCCATTTCTCCCAAATCATTGTCGTTTCTGGTGAATTGGGGAGAAGAAGCCAAGTCTCAAGTAATTCTAGCAGCTAAGTCTCAGGCTCTCCATAATCTCACCTCAGTCTCTCAACTCTCTCGGCTCGCACTTACGCACCCTGGTCACAACAGCCAACACACTCATACACTGACTGCCACACGTAAGCCAGTAATTTCATAGCCGGCGTCTCATTGTGGCTTTTGGTCCCTCTTTCTGGCCTCTTATCATGTCCTCTAGATTTGCCTATTCTCGTGCTTCTTTATTCCATTAGCCTTCGCCATCATCTGCTTTAGCCTCTGAGTCATCGTTGCCGTCACATTTGTGGATCAGCATTTGCCTCTGTTCTGACTCTGCGTATTTTGGTTCTTCTTCGCCATCGCGGTGTTCGAGTTGGCCGTCTGCCTCCACTCTTTCTCTGAATCTTCCACTGTTCGTGATAGGAAACTTTGGATGATCCTGATCTGCATAGTGTTAGGTAAACAAATGTAAAAACCTTTCAATTTGGCCTACAATAACATCATGTGCGCACAGCATCGGCAAGAGGAGGAAGAAAAAGAAGAAAGAGGATTAATTGAGGGAAATGAAACGTGGGAACAGTGAACTGGAGTTTTGTTTAACTCTTTTAGTGTCATGCAGCGTCGTTTTGTTTTGTATCATTTTAGGCGCGAATAAACAAAACAGCGTCGTTTGGTTATTGCTAATGCTAGGTGTCAATTACACGTACTACGTCAATTTTTTGGTGACAGAAATAGATGGAAGGGCCAACTTGAACCACGTTTTAAAATTTCAAGGTACAATTTGAGTCAATTGATAATTTAAGAACTAAATTAAATCGAAAGTCAAATTTCAAGAATCATTTTAAATATTAACTCGTACTATAAGATTCTTAAAAATTATTATGCTCCACACAATTCACCATTTTTAGCCTTCCATCTCATAAATTGCAATGTTTATAAATTTCCGAAACATTGTAAAGTTGGATATAATTATCTTTCTTAGTCTTCAATTCCATTCTGACAATAACTTATAAATCTACAATTGCAATTTCAAAGACTTGATATTTTTTTCCCTCAACAACATATAATTCTATTGCAAAGTATTTTAAAGAGCCTACTTGATATTTATATTTCTGACAGATCTATAAATCCATACAAAATTTCTAAATAAAAAAAAAAAAACTTGTCATATACTCAAAATACATTATAATACTTTAGTAGTTGTAATGCTTAAAAATAAGAAATACACTTTCTCTTGTATATAGATTTTAATATGTATATATATCTCGTACATAATACTTCCAACGAATAAACAAATAGATTATCAACCAGCCATAATTATATATATATCAACAGAAAACAAATAAAATATATTTTATTATTAAAAATATAATTATTAATGTTATTTTATTTTATCAATTTAAATTTTTGAGATGAATAATTTTATGATATAGTATTAAAATTCTATATTCAAAAAAATTTAAAGTTCAATTTTTAGTAACTTCTCATAAAAAATAACATAACATAATTAAATTTAAAAAATCTATATAAAAATTAAGTAAATTAAAAAAATTATATTATTACTTAAAAGAAAATAATAAAAATATAATTATTAATTTTTTTATCAACTTAAATTTTTTAAAATGAGTGATCTTGTAACACTATCCAGTAAACCAACTATTCATCGTCAGTCGGCAGATATATTCTAAGGAAATTAATGATATATAGTATATTCTCTTGCGAAATACATTATTTTCATTAAGCAAAAAGGGCATTTAAGATAACATAAATTTACGACATGGGAAATATATCCGATTAGTACATTATATTAACACGTTTTCAAGCCGGTGAAACATGAGTCTTTTTAAGATGAATAATATAATAAGTAATCAAGAAATATTTTACCATCTTCTATTAATTTTTAATAGGTTAAATATCAAAATTCACCAAACAAAAAAACACACTTTAATTATCTAAATTTACCCTAATTTAAAATTACATTTTACCACTTTTTTCTACTCTTTTTTCACCACCGTGCATATTCCTTCCATCTCCATCCGTTGCTAAACAATCATCCCACGGCGACGCATCGCGGACTTTCGTCACACACCGACTCCATCTCTGCAACTCGACGACATTGGCACCGCACGCGAGAATGTCGTCGTCACATCGTCAACCTTGATAGCTTTTGTCGGCAAGCTTCCATTAGCGTTTTCGGCACTTTTCGTGTCTTTTGGGTGTGCCTCCTTATACGTGTGTCTTTTAATAGAGGTGTTTTTGATCGGTCTGCGTGGTGACACGGTAACAGCGCAAGCACAACAACGGCGCAATCACGACGACCACGATGATACCTCCAGAGGGGTTGGTTTTGAACTTTTGATTGCGGATCTAAGTTTGGAATGTGAATTGAATATGTAATTACTGTCTTTGGGCAATCCTTAGTTTTAAAATTTTTAATTAATATTGATTATTAATCTATTAATTTTAATAACAAAAATAATTATTAATTATTATTGTTATAACTTGATTGGTTATTTTTTGGTCTCTAATACTTTTTCATATAACAATAGTTCATAGAGGAAATACATATATAGACAAAAAAATTAAACCATTTATAAAAAAAAAAAATATGTATTTCAATAATAAAATATATTTTTGTATGGTATTTAGGGATAAGTACTTTTTTTCGTCCCCAAAGTTTGGAGTCAAAATCAAAATCGTCCCCAACATTTTTTTTTTACTAAAATCATCATCAACGTTACAAAACGTTATAAAATCGTCCTTTTTACAAAAAATAACTAGTGTATGACCCCGTGCTCAGCACGGAAAAATTTATAAAAGTAAAAAAAATTATATGCTTCGATATTTAAAACAAAAGTACAAAATAATTATTATTTTAAGAAATTTATAAAATTATTATCAAAATCAAAGTTTAACTTAAAAAAAGTGAGTAATAATTATTTTATATTTTTTAAAGTAAAATAATTATACACTGATACAGAATTTAAAATAAAATTAAAATATTTACATTAGAATACTATTTTTTCAAAGACTTCTCTATAAACAACATTGATGGTTGAATTTGGAGACATTCTTACGTGAATCATAAGTAAAACTTTTAAACCTCTCTTACTCTTAACTCTTGAAAGTGCCACATATAGTTGGTCATGTGTAAAAACTGGTTTGGACAAATACAATCCAACATGAGATAAAGTTTGTCCCTGAGACTTATTAATTGTCATGGCAAACGATACTATTATGGGAAACTGTCTTCATTGGAATCTAACTGCGACGGTTTCATTTGTTGGTACCATATTCATTCTTGGAATCAAAGCAATATGACCAACATTGTTACCCGTTAAGACTTCATATTCTATGACATGATTTTCAAGCTTCCTAACTTGTAGCCTGGTACCATTACAAAGACCACTGGATTTGTCAATATTCCTCAGTAACATCACCGGAACACCGACCTTGAGTATTAATTTATGTGGAGGCAAACTAGAGCAATTTATGCTATTCAGTAATTCAGGACTGTAGATATCTAGTTGACTCTCCATATTCCCATCATCCATACAAATGGAATCCGAACTAAGATATAATTTTTCCCCTCCAGGAATGATAGCCATCAGATGGTTGTTGACCTCTTCAACGATGTCTAGTGTGGGAGCCAGTATAGTTCTTGCTTTGAAAAAATCCTTCGAAGACATGTTTTCCAAAATATTTGGATAAGAAAAATGAACCAACTCATCAAATGCCTGGTCCAAAGAAGGAATAACAATATCTCCTGGAAGACATATCTCAGATTCACCATTCATATTGTCACATATTAGACCATCACCAACTTTCAATAACCACTCCCCAAATTGCTCTGTCTCATCTTGATCTGAAGCAGTCGTCCCTATAGAGAGTCTCATGTTTTTTGTTAGTTTGAGCACCTGACAAAACTTTCAAAGGTAAGACGAATTCATAGTTGAATGAACGATGTCTTGTCTCAATCCTCGTGGAATGACATGAAGAATTTGTCTAAAGTCTCCACCTAGTACAACCACTTTTCCTCCAAAGAAAAAATCTTTGCTATATGTTGGAGAACACCTCATGATATCACCCAAGCATTTATCAGCGCTTCATAGCAGTACCTACTAACCATTGGAGCCTCATCCCAAATTATAAGTTTGGCTTTCAACGGCAATATTGCTTAAGGGGAACCAGGTTTGATGTTACATACAGAATCCTCAGTTATATTCAGCAGTATTTTGAACCTTAAGTGTGCCGTTTTTCCATTGGGAAGAAGTAAAGATGCAATACCACTCGAAGCAACATTTAACACTATATCACCCCTTGAACGAATCTCAGCAGACATAAGGTTCCAGAGAAATGTTTTTCCAGTATCTCCATGACCATACACAAAGAAAAACCCCCCTTCATCACAATACACAGCTGTAACAATTTTATCGAATGCATATCTCTACTCAGGTGTTGCGATGGCTAACATGTCTGAGGCATTTTTCTTTAAATCATCCCTGTTAAAGTTTAGCTCTTCCCTAATAACACTTTCGGTTAACAAAGAACTATCAACTTCAGTTGCTAAAGGCATAGGAGGATAGTATTTCAAGGTTTTACCATAGGAATGTAAGATCTTGTCTATATCCATTAAGCACAACTGCTTAATCTCATCATCTGACATTGTTAACTCTGCATATTATACAATACTATAAAAATTCAATTAAACTAAAAATGATCAATAAGGAAAAACTTTTATCATTGTAATTAATAAAAACTCACCCCTCATGTTCATCACGGCTCTCTGTCGATACAAAATATCATCTGAGAGTTCATGCCAACATCTATCCCAGACATGTTCTGGTCTTGAGATATTGTTGGATGTTAATAGAATGACAAATAACCTCCTAACATATGATCCTGAGGCCTATGAGATTGCTTCCTTAATTGCATCAATGAATTCTTTGTCATCTTGCAAGAGTTCAAGGACGAAGCATGCATCTCTATACATAGCATAAATTGTTCCTCCTACTGTTCTTATATCTCGAAAACTCATACATCCTCTTTGAGTATTCAAGAGAAGTCGTTGGTAATATTCTTCAGTATTTGCTGAAAAAACTTGGTTAAAATCCCACTTTTAAGTTGTTAAATGGATTAAGCTACGCTATTTTAATTATTATGTAGCTACACATCCGCATAAGAATAAGTTTCCTAAAAAATATAGAAAATAAAAAATTGTATAATCTACAGATTATAACTGTTGAAAGTTATTTAAACATTTATTTTTTAGTGTAGATAAATCGAATAAAATGGACGTGGGGTACAGGCTATTAAGATTTTAAATTTAAATCATTAAATAAGTAAGATCAAAATTGAATATAAACTCGTCATTACCTGCAGGTACATGAGTCAACCTTCCAATTGCGAAGCTTTTCTTTCGAGGAAACCACTTTGAAGAATCGTCCTTCCAAACAAACTTGGTTGGAAACTCAAGATAAGTCAGACTTCGAGCATAGGGATATGACATGTTCGCCGCCATCCATCCCAAAAACATGGACTTATGAGATATTGCTCTTTCGACAATATCATTCACATTAGAAGTTTTACCATAAACCAAAGGTTGCTCATCCTCCAAATGGAATGGAGGTCTAATCACAAATGGTTCTTTCTCTTGGATTTCGTATCCAAATAGACGCCAGACTGCCTCACATGCCGAAATGTACCTACAATTGTAGTAATTCCTAATTTCGTCAACAACTTGTGTGGCTTCTGACAGATCACCAGCATTGTATAGAGTAGCTGTTACGCAGTCATTACCCTTGTGTACATACTTAAACAGATACTTAATAGAACTTGTTTGACATGTGTATTCCACATTTATGTGGCACCCAAACTTGAGCAACAATTCTGGATTATACGGAACAATGAACTTATTGTCTAGTACACATTCCCTTTTCTTCACTGTTTGACCGTTATCAGTATGCCTTTATTTGGGAAATCTGGCCTCATCAATGAGTGTTCGCTGTCTAAACTCTTTAGGATAGAACTTTGAACAGGATCCATTCTTCATGCAAGGTGAATTCTTGTTGTACGGACCACATGGACCATGTACCATGTAATTTTGAATAGCTCCATGTAGATTTGGTCTTTCATTTTCATCAGGAATCTCAGCTGTTATATGTTTGTCTATGTCATCTGGTGTTTGTGGCTTGAACTCGTTACTCATGAATAAAAGGATATGTGCATGCGGAAGCCCTCTCTTTTGAAACCCTACAGTGCAAACGTCTGAAAATTAAAAAAGACAAATGAGCAAAGCATTACAACATAAGATTTTAATAAAGCGTTGCATAAACACAGACTTACATCCCAAAATTTTGCCAAAGATTTTTCCCTCTTTTAGGTCATCAATCAAACCATCAAGCTTGATCTTGAAAACTCGACACAATATATCAGGACGGTCTTCTGCCTTCAATCCAATGGAAGTCACTTCTCTTTTTATCTCATCCCATTCAGGGTTACAGGTCATGGTGATAAAATAGCTAGGATATCCTGCATATCTGCAAATTGCAAATACATCTTTATAATTATTCATCATATACCTAGGTCCACCGGTAAAAGTACTGGGAAGAATGATTCTTTTGCCAAGCCTTGCAGCATCTACATCCCCGATTATAAGACTTTCATGCGAACATTTGTATTTATCAACCCTCAACTGTGGTTGTTTACACCTAAAGAATTTTAACCTCTCTGATTCCACCATTATGTAGGCATCTACCAGAAACTGTTGGAATAATCTCTTTGATCTCAGAATTAACGGAGATTCACCTGTCCTTTTTTGTAGTCGAAAAGCAAAGAATTGTCACAAAGTGATTGTTTTGTTTTTCTTTGTAGGCCTAGTAGAGATAGAATTTGATGTTGCAATACCCAAACAAAATCCATCCTCCCCATACGGAAACAACAATGGATATTGCAAGGCTAAATAAGATGGATGAAAAACATCAATCCGCTGGAGCTTTCTAGATTGACTCTCTATAATAATATCTCTATCTTTGCTAAGTTGTTCGACATCACCAACAATCAATGCAGCCACTTCAGATGCAGATGGCAAGTTGTATGTCTTGCCATCTTTAGTCCTTTTACTAATCAACTTAAACTTTATGTTTGTGCAATTTTCTTGTTGGTACCTATCTCTTGCATAGTGAAAACTCTTTGCCAAACTATTATATTTGTTTAGCATGTTTCTTAATATTGCAACAATTTCTCTATCCCGCTCATTTATAGCTTTATTGGAGCTACGAAAAAAAACAATAAAATTTATGTTATTTTCTCTCACAGATAAGAAATAACTAAAAAATTTGACTGGTTGCATGAAAATTACCGAAGTGTATCTATTCGATTATCAATCTCATTTTCTGTGTCATAGATATATAGCTGGGCAAATGTTGGTCGCAAACTATCAGGAGGAAGTAAGCTACCAATGCTATGGTAGTTTTGACCCCCAAGCTTAAAAATTGGAGGAGCAGTCCCATTGTTCACCCCTCGGTCAATTTTTCTGGCCATTAATGTAAAACAAAACATTGAATTAAATGTCTTTATATTTTTTCATTAGATTATTGGCGGGTCCTTGTACACTGGAGTATGCTAGAATTGTAATAAATCTATGTTATATAAATGATTTTCGATGAAGTATAGCTTTTGTTAAATATTGGTGTATGAATCATTTGGCAATCATTAATTATACGTACTATTTGTTAACACGGACAGTGGAGTTCTTGTCAATGAGGGATCCATCCGTAGAGTTAAAGATTTAGATCTTATCTCTGATGTAGAAGGTCTTACATAATTAGGAGGAGTATTTTCCTGTTCAATTCCATGCGAGGCACAGTGTACACCATACATAGATAGTTACTTCCCTATGAATGAGTAATAAGAAATACATAGAAAATTTTCATCATTAAACTGATATAAATTAAATTTAGATAAATATGAGTCAATTATAGTGAGAAAAATGTCACCTTTATCTTCACTGGATTGTAAACTGAGAATATTAGATGAGGTACCAATTTCTCGACACACTGTTTTTTAACTTGTAGTAATCTGATGCACATTTTTATGTACGTCAAAATTTGTATTATTATTGTTCTTCGACACTTTTAAGTCAATGAAACCCTTTTATTTGGTTAATTATGTTTAACTCTTGCTATATGTTATGCTTTGAAAGAGATGGTTAGGCTTATTTAAAATCAATTATCTTTAACCTATTAGGCTAACTGAATCATGAATGATAGAATTCAACAACAAAATTTATCAAGAAATAATACAAATAATTAGTTTATACCATTATTTTCTTAGACAGAGTATGTAGTGTGTCAATGTTAAAGAAGTATCGTGAGTCATACCTTAGCACATAGAACCCGTAGTCTTCAACGCAATTGGGACAGAAATATCTTTTCTCAAGTTCCCTTAAGCCACGACGACACTTCTTACATCCTTTGTACCACCAACCAAACTCGGTCTCAACTTCCTTAATTGTCCCAACAGTAACAAATACAGCATCCTAAAATCAATTGATGTAAGGGTACAATACAACAATTGAGATTATGATCTAACAAACATTAGACATAATAATTGAAAAAAAAGGAAGACTAATAAAGAAAGAATTTTACCTGATTATGCTCCTTTATCTCGGCAATTATTTTGTAGACTGACAAACGCAAAAAATCTTCCTCAATTGAAACAGGTTGATCACAGATCAGCAGCATTATGCTTTGTTCGTCAACAGGATCCAATTTGTTCACCCTTACATTTTTAAATCAAAATTTATGAAATTTGCTAATAGTTAAATAATCAAAAGACTTGTATAAATATTCTGCTGGCCACACTACTGATCTATACACTGTACCTTGTAAAGAAATTCCTGGCAGCTGGAAACTCAACATTGATAAATAGTTTCGAATTGTAGATTATGTTGGAAACACCCATGACCCCTACAAAAAGACATAACAAATTAAAGAAAATACCAGAAGCATATGATGACACAAAACATGCATTCAAATACCAGTAAAATAAACAAACCACTATAAAATTTCATCTTGTCCATTTGGAGAATAACCACATAGGTAAGACATGGGTGTTCCTCCAAATATTTGATCAAGTTAAAAGCCAAAGTCTGCCACAACGTTACCCTTAATTTTTGTCCACCCCTATAAGAAATAGCAATGCTTGTAAAGTAAAGAGAGGCACAAAATTGCAAAATAAGATTTTAAACAAAAGCCACTATCAAAAAGATATTAAGCATTACTCAAGATCATCAAGTTCTATCGTGATATAACTTGACGGCTTCCCGTCCCGTGTGAACTCGACCAAGTTACCCTTAGAGGCAAGCTGACCTATCACATCTACAAAATAAAGGCACCAATCTTTCCATTAACAAAACTCTATCTGCTCAAATTTTTGTCAAAAAATGACATATCTTTTTCAAAATTTCATCCATGTTGAAATCAGATTTTTTTTTAATTTTCTTAAAAATAAAAATATAAAAGACTGTTAATAAATAGTTAGAGCCTAGAAATTGAAGTTCGTGAAGAAACAAAAAATAAATAGGTTAGTACTTGTTACCAACGATTCCTTTAAAGGTACTAATTCTTTAGTTGTTATATATATGAAATCTATGTTTAGATGTGTTAAAATAAAAAATAAAATAATAGAAAACAAAGCCAATAATGAATTGAAGAATAATTTTACTAAATAATACAATTTTTTTAGTACTATACCTATAACAAAAAACGACGCATCAGCCAATTCAAATGACATACATTAAATATAGACATATTATGTAATACAAAAATTATGATAAATTATTTTGCGTTAAATATAGACTTCAAAGAATTAAACAACATATGCGTGATAGATTACTCTAACAAAGTACTTACCAACTAAATAACCATCTTCTTTAGACTCTGCATGAATTTTTTTGAACGGAACAAAATTGAATCCGTTCAATGAAACTGAAGAGTCTTGTACCGGACGCACATTCGTGTCCCTCTTGAAGTTGATTCTAAATTCGTGTCTAGTAGGCTTGAACTTGATGATATTTAAAGAAATTGTGAATACATGTTGCCCTCAGCGAGTAGGCCCTCGAAGATAGGAACAAATATGCCTTTAATAGAGCATTGAATTGTATCCCCCTGAATGCATTAGTTTTATAGAGTCATAGATAAATGAGATTTATTGCTCAGTCATTACGAAAATAAATCTCAAATGCAAAGAGAAGATTTTACCTCTTCATCAAGGACAACCATCTCAATAGGTGCCTTCACTCCAGAATTTGCAAAGTGAGAAACGATCCAAAGTCTAATGACATGTACTTTGAGCTTCCACACCTTATGCTCTGGACCAGCATTGATACACTTGATGAGATCATACCTAAAAATCAAAGTCTTCATATTTAGTGAAAAATAAAAAAAATATTGTGAAATTCACCACATGGCACATGAATTCACCTAGCTGCCATTGCTACCTGCCACAACAAAATTACTCAAATATTATGAATTTCAATATAGATAAACAGTAAGTATGGTGATCATCCATGCTATATTATAGAGAGTCACAACACTGTTCAGCCCCAGTATTGGTAAGGATTGCAAAAATCTTGACGTTTCTATCAAAATCCAACTAAAAAAAAAGACGAAAATTTTTTGGACTATTCAGGATTAAAGAATCTGAATCATATCAGTTAAATAAAATAATTATCAAAATTAGGATAGAAATTAACGGCCATTGCTACCTGCCACAACAAAATTACTCAAATATTATGAATTTCAGTACAGATAAACAGTAAGTATGGTGATCATCCATGCTATATTTATAGAGAGTCACAGCAATGTTCAGCCCCATTATTGATAAGGATTGTAAAAATCTTGACGTTTCTATCAAAATCCAACTAAGAAAAAAGACAGAAAGTTTTTGGACTATTCAGGATTAAAGAATCTGAATCATATCAATTAAATAAAATAATTATCAAAATTAGGATAGAAATTAACGGCCATTGCTACCTGCCACAACAAAATTACTCAAATATTATGAATTTCAGTACAGATAAACAGTAAGTATGGTGATCATCCATGCTATATTTATAGAGAGTCACAGCAATGTTCAGCCCCATTATTGATAAGGATTGTAAAAATCTTGACGTTTCTATCAAAATCCAACTAAGAAAAAAGACAGAAAGTTTTTGGACTATTCAGAATTAAAGAATCTGAATCATATCAATAAAATAAAATAATTATCAAAATTAGGATAGAAATTAACGGCCATTGCTACCTGTCACAACAAAATTATTCAAATATTATGAATTTTAGTACAGATAAACAGTAAGTATGGTGATCATCCATGCTATATTTATAGAGAGTCACAGCACAGTTCAGCCCCAGTATTGGTAAGGATTGTAAAAATCTTGACGTTTCTATCAAAATTCAACTAAGAAAAAAGACGGAAAGTTTTTGGACTATTCAGGATTAAAAAATCTGAATCATATCAATAAAATAAAATAATTATCAAAATTAGGATAGAAATTAACGGCCAACATTTATTGTGTTTCATTTACATGGTAAAATGAGATTTAATTTTGAAAAATCAAAATAAGAAGCAATATATGCTAAAGAGGAAATCACCGTATTTACATGCAATAATTAGGTACTGTAAATCACAAGAAATTTTGAAAAGGCATGAAATTATTTTATTTTTGTATGTTGGCAAATCATTCTGTATCATAAATACTGGCATTTCAAGACGTACAGAATAAAAAGGGTATGAAAATAAGATTTGATATATAGCACCAATTTTTTGTTTCTTAATCTGATATAATTCCCAAAAGGTTTGTTAACAGTTGCAAACCTTCAATATGACCAAAGGATGTGTTGATCGCAGCAAGCCATTTATCTCTTTCACCCTGCATCTGTTCTATAAGCATTCTCCTTTTATGATCCTCAGTCAATTGCTTGATGCGCTTGACCTTCAGCATCTGCTATTGCTTTAACTATAATATTTTCTTCTTCTATCTCAGCACGCTCTCTCTCAGTCTGACGCTGTGGCGGCTGCGGGCTTGCGATTTGGGGAGTTAGGGTTCTTCTTTCAATTTCAAAATTTCACGTCAATTTCAGAGAGGAGAGGAAAGGAGTGTGGGAGTGGGAATGGGTTACGGGCTTAAGCCGTTGGGGATTCAGTTTTTTTTTTTAAGTCAAAACGGCACCGTTTGGAGGAGTTATTAACAAACCATAAACCCTTTAAAAAAACCGACCAGTTCTAACGGTTCACCGATTAATCACATATACGACCGGTTTTATAATTAGTTTTTTTGTCAGACAGTTTACTCATAATATCAGTTAAGCCATTTTTAAATTTTATAAAATTATTTATAATAATTACAAAAAGTGCTCATAATAAAAAATTTTAAAATTTTATAAAAATATTTTATTTAAAATTGTTAGTAAAATCTTAGTTGTACTCTGTTTCAAAATAAATAATTATAATGATATTAGTATTTTATACAACAATCCATACAAAAAAAATTCAAATTTCATACAATATTTTTTCGTTCATTTTTAATAGCTCATAAATACAAAAAAAATATTGCACGGAATTTAAATTATTTTTGTATTAATTTTTATATAAAATATCCATAACATTATAATTATTCAGAAGTTGCATATAATTCGAATCTTATGAATTCAATTTACTACGTATTTGCCTAAATCGAATTTATTCAATTCGATTTATATAGAAATGCAAATTCAATTTATTTAATTTAATTTGTTTTTGTATGTGGTATGATCAATTTGATTGAAAGAGCAACAATTTATAATTTTATCTAGCATTAATAAATACAAATTATGATTTGATTCTTCTATAATTTTATTTAGCATCAATAAAATTCTACTATCATTGGTTTTAAAAAAAATAAAATCTAAAACGTGGTTAAAAATAAATAAAGAGGAAAGATATAATTCTTCTATAATTGTATGCGTTTTTTTTCTGATTTGCGTTTTTATCACAATCCACAAGTTCTAATTTTTATAAATTAACGTTAATTCATATATAGTATATAAATAATTTAATTAGAATAAATAATAATTTATTTATTTTATTTTAGACTTTATAAATGAAAAGACTAATTCACTAATATAACGAATTATAATTAATGTAATATAATTAATTAAGTAATATAAATTATAATAAATTATATTAATATTTAAATATCTAATTAAATCAATTAGTTGATATAATTAAGTCAGTGTAATAAATTGTATTAAATGAGTTAAAACAATTAAATCAAAAAACACTCTCTAAAACATATCACGTCAACTTCATCATTAAGTACAGACTTCCAATTTTTATATAATAAAATAAATAATACTTTAATAATTTTACCCTTAAAATAAAAATAAAAATAATATTAAAAAAAAAAACCCATGCCACCCCGCTCCACTCCCAGCCTCTTCGGTCTCTCATAAAATATATCTCATGAGTCATGAGCATATATTAGTTGAAATCTTCACGTTGTTGATTAATTGTCTTATTTGGTGGCACCACCTGAAACAAAGTTAACTTGCCAACCAATGCAAAATGGTATGCATGGGACTATTGTGAAATTAAGCTTATCACAAACTAATTTTTCAAATGGTATATACGCTTCAATTTATGCCTCATTTAGATAAAGACGTTTAAATATTTTTTTAAAAAAAAAAAGTTAATAATTAAAATTTAACATGTATAAATAATTAAATCGTATTATTTTTGTTAAAATTAAGTCAAATAAATTAATTTGACCAAAAAAATAATAAATCAAATTTTAAAATGTTCTAAATTAATATTATTTTTTATAAAAAATGATTACAATGCTCCTATTATATATATATATATATATATATATATATATATATATATATATTAATTTTGAGAATTCTAAATTCTAATCCTTACTTCTTGTTATTATAGGGGTAGGATTTAAAATTTTTAAAAGGTTTAATTACTCTATTGGTCTCTATAGTTTCGTAAAATTTTTAATTAGGTCCCTATATATTTTTTTAATTGGGTCTCTGCACCAATTTTTTTTCAATTAAGTCCTTCTTAGTAGTAATTGGCTTAATTTTATAGGGACCCAGTGACGGATCCAGAAAATTTTGGTAGTGGGGGCAAAATTTATATAACATTATAATTATTTTTATAATAAAAATAATATATGTATATAAAAAATTAAATATTAAATTATTTATTAATTATTATATATCTGTGTATAAATATGTATTGTTTAACTTATTTTTAATGTGTATTTTATATTTTAATATATATTTTATACAAATAATTATTTTTATGTACATATAACATAATTATTGTTATGATTATATTTTATTATTGTAAAATATGATTAGCCTTCAAAATATCTAATATATAAATTACAATACTAAAATAGTAATTTAAATAATAATATATAATTTAAATTTCTATTATTTTAGGTTTTATATTTTAAAAAATTAAATAATTTTTCTGTTAACTACCATCAAAATTTCTCTCTTTTTATATATATTACTAAATAATTATTTAAAAATTCACTTCCTAACACAATTAGAAGTCGACTCTTATTTATATTTATAGTTAAAAAAGTTCTTTCAATTAATACAGTTGTTATGAAAAAATTAAAGCTAATTTGAAAATAAGATAAATAATATTCTTTTAAGTTGATTTTTAAAAAAGAACACTAATTTCGTTTAAATTTGAGAATTGATCATTCTAAGTTTTAACAAATTTCTAATATAAAATTTTTAAATTGACGATTAAGTACCAAAAGTTGAGTAAAAATTTATTGTGGGGTCAAATTTAATAATCTAATGGGGGCAAATAAATATTATTATCATATACTACTCAAAAAAATTCCAAATTGTAGTGGGGGCGCTTGCCCCCACAACAATGTACGTAGAACCGTCCCTGTAGGGACCCAACTAAAAAAAAAAAGAATTGGTACAAGGATCTAAATAAAAGAAAAAAAAGTATAGGAACCCAATTAAAAAAAAAATTTGGTGCAAGGACTCAATTAAAAAAAAGTATAAAGACCTAATTGAAAATTTTGCGAAACTATAGGGACCAGCAGAATAATTAAACCTTTTTAAAATTAATATATATAATAGAAATATTTTAATCATTTTCTATAGTAAGGATATTGTAGTTATTTTTTATAAAAAATAAATTTAGACCGGTTTAAGATTTAATTCATTATTTTTTTGATCAAATTAATTTATCTGGTCTAATTTTAACAAAAATAACACGATTTAATCGATTATATATATTAAATTTTAGTTATTAAAAAATATCTTAAAAAATGTTTTAAATATTTTTATTTAAGTGACTCTCTTAATTTATACGGTGAGATAATTATTTTCAAATCTTTTTTCACTTTTATTTTATAATTTAGCATTCATATGCTAATAATATAAAAAAAAAGTTTTATACATCATCAAAATAACTCATTTTTAAATATACAACTCATCAAATTAAACTTTTTTTTCCTTGTTGTTTAATTCAAATATCCATTTTAATGCCAACTGACACTATCTATCTACTTGCCCGCGTCAGGTGTATAATTCCATCTTCCCCTTAATGAAAATAAATTTATAAACAAAATTAAATTAATTAATTTTCTACACGGTGGATTACCAAGTGTCATATCACATCAAATAAATGTCGAACGCATGCATACATCACCTACCTTTTCATTTTTCTTCCGAAAGCACATATTAAATAGATCTATGACTATACTCTGTGCAGACTCATCAGTACTATATAATATACACAATTAGGTGTGGATATATAATTTTCTTGGACTTATTTAATTAGCATAATACCAGATAATATCTTGATTATCCAATAAGAAATAATTAATCATTTTCTTTAGTCTTATTCATTAAGCCATCTTCTTGTTGTTCTGCGATCAAGTAATAAGAAATGGGAAGTATTAGGTCGATTAATAATTTTTGTGATTTGTAGTCATTAATAATATTTTTAATAATATAAAGTTTCATCTAATAATATGAGATTATTTATTTTTTTTGTTAGTTATATACTGATCAGAATTTAATAAAATTGATGGTCCTTAGACTTTTTCATAAAAAATAATATGAAGCACATAAATAATAATTTTATCTTTCTACAAGTTGTAGCGAACACGTACATTAATATTTTTTTAGTAGAATCTATATATTGCATTAATTTTCTACACACAAGTCAATGACCGTGACATCCATATAGATAGAGATATAACTTATTTTCCATTCTAATTTTGTCTGTGCTGTTGGCACGATGCATCTGCAACTATATTACTCATTATTTACTAACTTTTTTTAGAAATGGTTTCTGCTCTTTTCTCCTTTCAGAAACTGTATATCCTATTAGATTTTCAACTGTTGAGTACATTTTTCTTATTGTTGTACCAAAGTTGTATTTATGAAAAATTGACTTGCACAGCGGTTAAAATTTGTAATGAACATTCAGCAATAATACATATAACCGGGTAATTACTAATCTATTATTTTTTATAACACCAATTGAAATTTTCAAACTATAGTTCTCTTATTAAGTTCTAGATTTCTAGAAATATTTTGTCTAGATTAATATACTTTAAAGAAAAGACACAAAAAAAAATATACTTTAAGGAAATATATCAATTTAATTGTATTTTTATATACTTCAACTATAGTGTAAATATTACATTTATATAATTTTCAGATCATTTATAAATATAAAACATTTTTCATTACTTGAATTAACTTTTGGTAATAAAATTAAGTTCAACTTATTTAATTTTAATATGATTTCAGGACTTATATAATTAACTATCCACCTGCAAATATTGAAAGAATTTAAATACAAATTTAATTTTATGTTTATACATATATTGAGATCCTGATTGGCCTTAAAGTGGCTCTCTCATCCCTTTGATTAGAGATTAGCCTTAAACAAATATTTGATAATTTGGCCTCAAATTAGATGGTACATGGCTGCTATTCAAAATTAAATTAATTAAATTGGCGATATTGTATAACATGTAATAATGCACTGTCGTATATGTACAAGCATAAAAACATAGGTAGCTCCATGGCCTTATGTCAGCAAAAGGGTAGCTAGGTACTTCATCTTTCTCTTGTTGACTCGTACAAGCAAGGCACTTGTTCTTTGCCTAAGTACAAGGATTAGGTAATTAAACTCAACACATAAAACAAAACCTTTGTCTTCATATGCTTAATGTTTCTGCCTTGTACTCTTGAGTTTCAGTGAATTTGGACAATACTAATTTACACCGTAAGTTAACCTTGCCACTAATATATATATATATATATATATATATATATATATATATATATATATATATATATATATATATATATATATATATATATATATATTGTGATTTATATATGTAATATAATATATTAATGTGAGTGTAATTCAATTGATTATCCGTCAATAATTTGACTTGTATGTTAGCTTAACGTGATATGGGAGGAAAAGCCTAAAAGATTCTGTAGTAGGTACATGCAAAAGGAAAAATGTGTTTTAAATGATCCCACTATATATAATGAAGCTAAGGATACATACATGCACCATTGATTAATTACTTGTCTCATCAAACTTCAACAATATTATTATACCATCATTTTAATTTAAATATGGACAAAAACTTCAATAATATTTTATACAATGATTTTAATATGCACGGTGGACGGCATACACTATAATTAAGGAATCACTTCCACTCCTTTTATATTGAAGTCACGTTTATTTTATGTAGTTTCACCAATAAATTGAAAGCAATTTTAATTTGTGCAAATCAAGTATAATTTTTATGCATTATTGTTAGATTGGTCTTAGATTTTTTTAAAATTTAGCCGTAAAAGGTATATTTGATGCAAATCGAAAAGTTATTTTTTTTTATTCATTTGATGAATATGAGCCGATTAATTAATTAAACCCGGGCATGCTGTTAGCTCCCGTAGAAAATTGATTGAAGAATGCTGCTTTTCAGTTCATTTTGTCCATTAATTAATTATTTATATACTAAAATTCTTTAAAAAAAATTGTAACCGCTTAGATTTTTCAGTGTCTTTTCTCTTCATACTTTATTACCATCAATAATATACTTTTAAAATTTAATTAAAAGTGGCCTGTAACATTACTATACTACCAAAGTCTACGAATAAATAATTCAGTAACTGTAGTAGAACAGAAGTGATAAGCACGAGTGTTTAATTTAGAGTACAATAGACAAATAATTTAAGTGACATTATTATTATTATTATAATAATAACTATATATATATATATATATATATATATATATATATATATATATATGCACATTGGTACATATAGTAATTTACGTGAAGGACTAACAGTTTAACAGTAGTATGAGTATGTATGACAGTACCCATTGTAGGTTGTGTTGGTGTGGAACCTTCAGAGAAACAGTATATACTAATGTCTAATTTCTTTGTTTACTCTCATAACCGTTATCTATCTACCATCTTTCTATATCTATCTCCCTTCATTTTCATTCTTTTATTGAAAAAAGAAAAAACCATGCAAGGCAGTTGCTGCATAATAATGGGACCCCCCAAAAGTCTCTGTGGAACAAGACAGAAGAAGAAGAATAGCTTCAGTTAGTACAAAAGGCAACACATACACACACAGAAAAGCTTATATCAACACCTTTTTAGCTAACCTCCTCATAGATTCTTTTTTAAGTTAGGTTTTTTTTCATGATTTAATATTTAATATATTTTTATAGTAACTAATATTTTGTTATTTTAATTTATAGATATTTCAATAAATGAATTGTCTTAAAATTTTAAAACTTTTTGTACCTAAAATAAATAAAATTGGAATTTTCGGCACTGGTTAGATAAAAGTAAAAGGATGCATTTTCCATTTTTGTTTCAGGTTTTGTAAAGTTGCTTTCAACTATAATCATTAAGGTGCATAGAAACATGCAACCCTAACTAGCTTCAGTTCTTTTTTTTTATTTTGTTTATATATACCATAAGTATCGAGCGCTTTTGGTGTATAGCTTCCATCAAAACTTGTACTTCTTCTTCTCTCATCTGTTCTGATTACTCTCATTCATTCAGAGCTTCTTCATCATCAACATGGAGGAAACACATCATGATGGTACTGATCAGGATCAGTACTCGATGTGGATGAAGAGAAAAGAAATCTTGAAGTCGCATATTCAAGTAGCACCCTTTGGAATAAGCGGCAATAATTCATCATCATCATCATCATGGGAAGAAAGGGCATTTGCTGAAGATGCAGCAAGGATTCTAGGTGGATGCATATGGCCGCCAAGATCATACTCATGCAGCTTCTGCAAAAGAGAGTTCAGGTCTGCTCAAGCTCTTGGGGGACACATGAATGTTCATAGGAGGGACAGAGCTAGGCTCAAACGAAGCCTTAGCCCTCATAATCATCATCATCATGGCAAAAATGATTGTAAGTCATCATTATTATTAGGTACTTCTCATCATCACCATCATCAATCTTCCGGTGAGAATTACTATCAGTACTACTCTAGTAGCTTTATTGGAACTACTGATAATAATTATAAAGCTATGAGTAGCAGCAAACCTTCATCGTCTGATTCAGAACCAAAAGAAGGAAAAGTCAATGCAATAATAAGTAGTTATTGTAATGATGGTGATTATGTTGAAACAAGTTTGTGTGTGGGGTATAATAATTCATCGTCATCATTATGTGGGAACGAAGAATCTTATTGTAAAAGGCCTAAGAGGACAAATTCTTCAATGTTTTCTTCGTTTCTGAAGCCATGTTCAAATGATAGAAGGCTGCAGGTGACTTTATTGCAGTCTGCAGAATCATTTGCAGTACCTACTGGAACTGAAATGGAAGATTTGGATCTTGAACTCAGGCTGGGGAAACCGCAGAAAATTTAGTAGTTATTAGCATAAAGGTACACGGAAAGAATCAACAACCTACGTTGTAATGAGAATGAAAAATGTATGTCAGTGTTTAATTTGACTACTAATAGTCTTGTTTAATTTCAATAGAAGAATGATAATCAAGGTAGGTTTAATTTATCGTTGAAGAAGATGTTAATTAATTTCAATACTACTAGTAATTGAGTTCTTGTTACTATATATCTCTCTTTGTGCCTTTTCATGAAGTTCAAATGATGATATATCACTATGTACTATGTAAATAATTGTTTGATGCTGTTTGTGATGAAATGTGTTACAAAAATAAGTTTTATGGATGGATAGAGTTAAGTGAAGTGGTAGTAATAAGAGAAAATCCAACTGTTGTGATATGTAAATAAAAGGTGTGATGGTAAGAACTGGCAGTAACTACTAACCACTGACAATTAAAAGTCACTTCAGCTACATATATTCTAAGC
Organism: Arachis hypogaea; assembly: GCF_003086295.3. NCBI lineage: Eukaryota > Viridiplantae > Streptophyta > Magnoliopsida > Fabales > Fabaceae > Arachis > Arachis hypogaea. The sequence continues at coordinate 132,194,795 of NC_092048.1, forward strand.
AACTAACAGTAGTCACATGCACAAATTTATGTGAATGTCATTAACCATTATTAATAAAATTAAGAGAGTACGTAATAAAATTAAGAGAGTACAAGAATTTGTATATTTTTTATTTAATTGAAAATAAAAAAAATGCCTAACTATATATATATATATATACAAAATGCAAATAAACTAATATAATTTAAATTTTAAACTTTTCTATGGACTTCTAAAAGTAGTTGATTCAATAATTATTTTACACCCAATTCCAAAGTCCTGTTTAGTTGCTTTCCACATGTTTTCTCCTACTATTTGGATCCATTGCTTATGTAAAACGGAAGGGATTGGAGAGGAGGGCATGAAGGGCTAAAAATATGGATGTGTTGCAAAGGCCGAGACAAAAAAAAAAAGTGGTAGCTATAGCTGTAGTGGTAGTAAGTAGTAACGCAGGGAACAGTGTTAGCCACCTTTATATGATATATTTGACATGGACCCTTCCTCCACAATGCACCACAACGTCATAAGTCTATTCTTTTCAACCCCTTACCTTTGTAAGGAAATTTCATGAAATATCGCTTTTGACTTCTATGTTCCGTTCCTGTTCTCTCTCTGCCACTCACACCCCAAACACCCTACAATTCCTGCTGCTGCTTATTAATTACTCTCCACTGCTGTTTCTAACATTTTTTTTCCCACTGTTGTTTGATTTAATTTGCCTAGTAGATGGAAACTATACTACATATCATGGTAGGTTCATGAGATGAATTTTGATTCATTGACAATGCAGCCAACAATGTGATTTTGGCAATGTCTGATTTTAAATTTTGTCTCCTTACTTACTTGTGATTGAATTGTGATCACATGTGGGATAGTGTGTGCGGTTTCCGTTTTATATATGTTAGAGCATTTATTGTTGTTACAATTCAGGTATACATATAGTATATAGATACATGGTGGTTCCCACCTGCTAGCTTTAAGTGAGTTTCTTATTATAGGGTGCTTTGGTACATGACTATATATGCGATTATATAGATAGTATTTATTCAGTAGAGCTAGTTATTGCTATATATATATATATAGTAATGAAGTTAAGGGGGTTTGAAAATTGTAGCTATCTTAATTAATTAGTACCTAGCACGTGTGTATCTAAGCATTGTAGCCTTCTGGTAGTGAAAACAACTACACAGACACTTCGTTGTATAAATAATTAATCTAGTCATTGGTTGTGAAAGACACTTTGACAAATGACACTTCATAACCTTATTCTACTACTTCTCAGTCTTTCCACAATGTCTCTTCCAAGAAATAACCCAACTCAGCCTGTTTATATCATCTACCAAATGGAGAAATGGAATCCCTTTCTTCATATTATTTTTCTTGTTTTTATTCAGTTGACAAATTATATATATGAATAGGGTTTTCAACACTCTCTAGTCTCTACACTCTACACGTACACATGATGGCATTTGAAAATTACTATAATGAAATAAACCTACTCCGTGATTATGATGTGTCTTGTTATTTGCATTAAACACCTAAGTTGCCTACACATACTTGTGAATGTGCCCTATATATGATTTGAAACTTACCCACATGAATCAATATCTATTACAATTTAATACATCTATAAATCAAGTCTCATAGGATTAGTTAAATTAGTGTTGGGATTTCAATTCATCAACCTGTGCCAAATTTTCAACATGAATAACAATTAATAAATACATAAAACCACCACCATCGTCCGTCAATCAATTATATGCATTTTAATAAGCATATAGGGCCGTTTTGGAACTTTAGAAGTAACTTTTTGACTTATAAAAAGTAGTAGTATTAATGTCTGGTGTAATTTTTAAAATTAAATTGCAATTTTTTAAGAAGCTATTTTGGAGCTTATAAAGAAGTTAAAAAAATGACTTTTTTCATAATACTTCTACTTTTCATCACATTTCTATAAAATAAGTACTTCTAGAGTTAAAAATACAAACACAAAATAACTTATTTATAAGTTACTTTTAACAGAGTCATTTATTGTTTAAGTTATTTTATCAAAAGAAGCTTAATTAAGTTGGTTATCCAAACTGAGCCATAATCCTCTCATTTCTCATGCTTCTTTTGTTGTTAATGATATTTTTGCTGCTATCATTTTATATTTTATATACATACAACACACTCGTGCATGTGTCACTTTCAAAAAAAATAAAATAATAATAATTAAAAAATGTGAATCCTCCGTCTTAATCTTTGACAATTTTTTTTAAAAAATTACGATGTTTTAGAAATTTTTTTTTTCAATCTTTGATAAACTGCTTTTTTGAGTTAATGGAAGGTGCCTAGGTAGCATATTAATCAACTGATCTATCTATTTCATTCTCTTTTCGTTTAATTATCACGGGTGTTTAAATTTTTTCTCTATTTTTTATTATTATTTTTATATAAATTAGCTATATTTATTGGGTAAAAACTAAAGAATATTAATAATTTATATTTTTTTTTACTTATAGAAATTGAATAGAAAATATATATTAATAAAAATGACATTTTATTATCAATCTTATCTATCTGTTACTAGTTATTTCAAAACATTAAAATTTAAATTTTTGATGTTATAACTACGTAAGTTCACATAAACATTCTTATTTTTTTTTATCTATTTTAGATAAAATATTATGTCAATTTAAAATAAAATATGCACTTCTTCTAATAACAATGAGTTTATGTGAATTATGATAATTAATTTAAATTGAGTACACCTAAAATTTAACATAATTATAATAATATAATATCTTAATAATTTTTTAAACAACAATGAAAATATTAAAAAATTATCATCAATTTAATTTCTGTAAATAAAAAATTTCACTAATATTATATAATAAAATTAGCCAATATATATAAAAAAATTAATAAAAAATAAAAAATCCTAAATAACACTGAATAATTATTTTTAAAAGATAATGAGACTCCAACAAAAAAATCTGTTAATCTTTGTTGGCACTTAACTAACAAATATAAACATATTCTATTAATCCAAACAAAAATATTGACGGATGGATTAATTAAATTCACAGAGATAAAATTTAAAGGTCAAATATATATATTAAAGATTTTATTGTCTTTAGAATAATTATTAAAGGCCGTTTAGAATTTTTTATTTAAAGAAATAACTCACAAATATTCTCCGAATATTTTTTTTAGATAAAATTTTCAGAGTACTCGTTAAGACTACTAATAATAGTGAATATTTATACATTTAATGCATTTAATAAATAAAAATATTTAAAATGTAAAAAAAAATTATTCAATAAAATTTGTATCCTTTTCCTTCCTTAATTACCTTTCCAAGCCCATAAAAAGGTAGATCCGTAGATGGCTTTATACTGTTTTCCTCGTCATTGCTGACAATGAAAAGATAAGTTTGGGCCGGACCCAAATAAAAGAATTCTGAAACGACGTCGTTTCGATGTACTGAATATCACTTCGTGTCCAAATCACGTTCACACACGCACACACAGCGTAGCAACAACAATGGCGAATCCAGATAGCAGTAGCAGAAGTTCACGCTGGTCGCTCAAGGGAACCACTGCTCTTGTCACTGGCGGGACTCGAGGAATCGGGTTCGTTTGATTTATCTCTCTCTCACACACACCACACTTTTTAAATGTTATCTTTGTTTTCTTTTTCTCTCCTTAATTTTGCGGATTATTCTTGTTAATTGAATTGAAATTTTTGGGGGACGGTGGCGCTGAATGCTCACTATTTAGTTCAGGCACGCAGTGGTGGAGGAGCTGGCGGAGTTTGGTGCCAGCGTGTACACTTGTTCCAGGAACCAGGAGGAGCTGAATGCGTGCTTAAAACAGTGGAAAGAGAAGGGTTTTTCAGTTTATGGGTCGGTTTGTGATGCGTCTTCTCGAACTCAAAGAGAGAAGCTTATTGAACAAGTGGCTTCTACATTCAACGGCAAGCTCAACATACTTGTGAGTCCTTTCTTGCATCCTTGTTATCATGTTCGACTGTAAATAGATATGTATTAGATATTAACAAAGATTTAGTGCACATGACCATAGCTTCGTTTCAGAAAATTGAATGAGTGAAGAGGGTGTAGATATATGTACAGAAAAGTGATGTTAAGACGCTTCACATGAACATAAATCAGTGTCCTTTTCTTTTGTGATTTGTAAATCATGTTTAAAGCTTTGCATCCAATGCATTGTACATTAGCACTATATGTGCAGTTTATCTAACGGGAAAAAAATGTTAGACTGTTAGTATAAACATATCGGGCCGTCATGAATAGGAACTGTTTGTAGTAATGTTGCTGAGAAGGAGGACATGGCATGTGGAAACGTGACAAAAGCTAGACGTTTCCTTCTATGATGGAAGTGCTAGTACAAAACGGAATTCAGATACTATCTCTCATAAGTCATAACACACACTGTTCTCGAGATTATTTGAAATGAAAGGAAACTCTGCGGCCTAACATACATAACATAGCCCAAGTCATGTGTTAATTTGTTCACTATGTTAAATTTCAAAAATATTTTTTGATATCTTTTTTGATGACTTGTTATTTTATATTCAGATATTGGCTGGTCTATTGCTTAGAAATATTAGAGATCAGCAAATGTGTTATAATAATTGAACTGGGGTTTTTATACTGTGTTGTTGCATCATAATTTTTACTAGTTCTCTCCAGTAAAACATAAAGATCTAGAAGAACTTTGAGATGCCAACGGACAACTTCATTTGCTATTAGCTAATTGATCTATTTTAGAATGGTTTCAGCACATACTAAATTTTGTTTACTAAGTTCATCTTTTAAACTTAGGTAAACAATGTTGGAACAAATATCAGAAAGCCAACAATTGAGTACACTGTGGAAGAATACTCAAAAATAATGATTACTAACTTGGACTCTGCATACCATCTATGCCAACTTGCATATTCTATTCTCAAAGCATCTGGAAATGGGAACATTGTTTTCATTTCCTCTGTTGCATCTACGACAAACGTAGGTTCTGGATCCTTGTATGCAGCGAGTAAAGGTTAGTTGATGTCTCTAGTTGTGTCATTATTTGCTCAAACATGACAGATTACAAACTATCCGAAAAATATTGTCTAAAAAAACTCGCTTCCTTATTTTCAGCTGCAATTAATCAGCTTACCAAAAATCTTGCTTGTGAATGGGCAAAAGACAGTATAAGGACAAACTGTGTTGCACCCTGGTATACAAAAACATCACTTGTGGAACATGTAATGCTCTTATACCCTGTTAAGTTTTGATGTGGTTTATCTCTATTCCAATTAACTAACCATTTTGTCTTTGTAAGTTATGATCTATACCCTCCTTACACATTCGTACAGAAGCCTGATCGATCTGTATGATTACTTTTTCAAAAGACAATCCCTATCTTCATAACTTGGATTTCTAATTATCGTTTACCTTCCTAACAGTTGCTGGAGAACAAAGGCTTTGTAAATGAAGTAATATCTCGAACGCCGATAAATCGGATAGCAGAAGCACATGAAGTATCATCCTTGGTGACTTTCCTTTGCCTGCCTGCTGCTTCCTATATCACTGGACAAATTATTGCTGTTGATGGAGGTTTTACTGCCAATGGATTTGAGCCTAGCATGAGAATAACTTAACCCAAACTTTTATGTGGCAATGAAGTTTAACCTAAGATATTTTGCATTTTATTTATATCATTGCCACATGACAAGACTACGGTTAGTAGCTTAAAAAAGAATTTATGTGGTTGAATTTTCTTAACTATTTTACTTATATTCATAGGGTCTTGCTAATATGTACTCTAAAGTATAGTCTATGAATATCATAAAATAAAATAATTTATAGAAGTTATTAAAAAGATTTTTTTATATTTCCAATTTATTAAATACATAAAAAATTTCATTTGATAGGCTTGTAACTTAGGTAAACAGTGTTGGAACAACTATGTCACTGCTGAAGAATGACTACTAACTTGACTCCAAATACCATCAATGCCAACTTGCATCCTCTTCTCAAAGCATTTGGAAACGGAAGCATTGTGTTCATTTCCTCTGTTGCAGCTCTAACAAGTAACAAGCATAGATTCTGGAACCGTTTCTATGCTGCCTTCTTGGTTTACAAAAAATCTTGCTAGTGAATGGGCAAAAGACAATATAAGGAGCATCTAATGAACTTATATTACGCCCTCTTCATTTTTTTATATGGTTTGATTCTGGTGCTGGGAAATTGGGAATCAGTTTTGACTTACGTTTCAAGCTTTTTAATGCCTAGTACTTTTTCTAATTCCATTCTTGAAATGAACTATGATGTAATTACTCTTAAGTTTGATGACTTGAGGGTGATTTTCTTAGTCAAATTAGCAGGCTACGTGTTACGGATGAAAAACACAAATTTCCATGCTTTTATGAATAAGTACCTCTTAATTAAGTAGGTTATTTTTGTTCATTGTAATTTCTAGTTTAACTTATCCTAATCCTAGACATTGTGAATTTGTATTTAGTCAATACGGAACCATACATCAATCTTAGAGTATTAGCGTCTAAGAAAGTATGATTAACACACAGATTATATAATTCATAAAACAAGAGAAATTAGGCAAAGAGTCTTAAAACAAGATTTAGAAAACTAACTTAACCGTTAATATTAGTAGATTTTTTTTAATGTACATGTATTATATAATAAATACTAACGTTTATTGGGTTTAGTCTGGGCCAAATAAGTGATATTTATCAAAATATATTGCTGAAAAAAAAATGGCTTCTATTATGGGCCTTGTAATTTGTTTAGTTACCAATTTGGTCATGGATGTCCTTAGTTCCTTTCCCGAAAAAAAGAAAAGAAAAGAAATGAAACTGATGCCATCTAGTGATCTAGAATCCAGAGAACGCCCTGCAAGGGTCAAACTGTAATTTTAGAACTACAAAATTATTTATAAGCAACCTCATAATATTGTCACGCTTCCACTGACGGTTGTTCCTCCTTACTCCTAAAGTCATATAAGAAATATCTCTCAGTATTAAAGAACAATATTCTTATTAGTGGTTAAATTAGCTGGGGAAATGGTTGTTTAATTCCCGCAGTTATTCAGCGCAGTACTAGTAATAGATTAAATGATAATGTAAGACTTTTAAGAGATTAGGATGATACGATTCATGACATCGCTTGTAGGAGTAGTTTTAAAACAAAATTCTACGGCGGTTCACCTCATGGACCATGTTTATTTCATTCTTATTCATCACAAGTTGTAAGAATTCTACGCTTCCGACAAACTTTTTGTCCTAATTTCAAACAATTAGATCACACAATGCGTTCATTCCTACCAAATCTACCGTGTTCCGAAAGACATCCTAAACTATTGTCTTTCCTTCAACTACTACTACTACTGCTGCCATTATCATGTTGAAAGACACTGGTTTTGACCTTTTTCATCATATTGTGCAAGTGGTAAACCATGTCAATTGACTTATTGTTATATATACTCATGTATAAACCTTTTTAGCAATAATATTTATAAGATTTTTTAATCATGTTATATGACTCAAATTTTGTAATCAATATATTACGTACAACTATAAGATTAAAAGAAAAGGAAAATTTAAAAAGCAACTAAGTATATATTCGTTTTTTTTCTTTTTAATATTTTCTTTTCAGTAAAGAAAAGAGCGTAAAAAATAAAAATATTGTTATTAGTTTTGAAAAACTAATAAACAGTTGATTATTTAAAATTTTCCAGGATCAAAAGTTTTATTGCTTTATATTTTCCTATATAGACCTACATTCCAATCAGTTATTAAAGATGTTTATATAGTATAGATTTTTCAATATGTTCTAATAAAACGTTAAGGGAAGAAAAAAGAAATTAATATGATACGCGTTTCTTATCCACTTCACAAATAGATAAGCTTGTTGTGTTTTTTTTTTTTTTTTTTTTTCCTTTAAATAAAAAAGGGAAACAAGTATCCAAACTGAACTTGGCAACTGGTGCTCTCGAAGCATGTTTCCGCTAGTTAAGTTTTGAATACATTATTAAATATCAACTCTAAATTCTTAATCCTAATCATTTGAGATCATATATATTTTAATTTTTTATCTTTTAAAATAATATTTTCTTAAGAATTATAAATAAAAAAGATAGAGACTATCACAAAACTATTTATAATATTTTTAAATAAAAATATTTGATCTTATTCATTAAATAAATTATTATGTATTAATTTAATATGTGATATAAATAAAAAATATTATTATATTTTCGAAATCATTATTTTGACTTTATACTAAATTTTACCAAATTTTTAATTTGTTTAAAATTTAAATTTTTAACATAAATTTTATTAAAATACTATTTTAATTTATCTTTTTATTTTTATAAATTTTATAATATTATTTTTCTGTTTTTATTTTATTTTTATTTTGATATTTTTTATTTTATGAATACGAGTTGAACTTTATTTTATATTTTTTTAATAATTCTTTTTTATTTATATTTTAATATATCAATTTTTATTATTAATTGTTTCATTTTCAGTCTAAAAATTCTCATTTCATTTTAAAATTTTTGAATAAAATTTATTGTAAAATTAAGATTTTGAAAAAAATTGTTTTGTATTGATTTATGAAATTCAATATCATTTGAATTAACATTAGTTAGAATCATCAGTATTTGATTTATTAATTTGAATAATTTAATTATTTCTTCTCTTAAATATTTTAATTTATTTGTTGATTCAATTTTATTCATAGTTTATGTTTTTATTATTAATCCACATTTTTTAAAATACGTTTTTAACTGTGACCAAATAAATAATTTAAAAAAAAAAATACTTTTGTCGTGTTTATATGAGTGATGGCAAAAAAAGCATATTGTAAATATTTTAAAATTACGGGTTTTTAAATGTTATAATTTAATAGAAATGCTGCATCCTAATATTTCATGCATGAAATTTTAGGTTCATACAATAATAGTAGTAGTAATTTAAGAAAATAATTGGCGTGAATTGGGATGGGATAGGAGTTAGTTAGAAGAGACAGGTTTGTCTGCTAGTTACATTTGAGATTAAGATGAAGCGATCATTGTCCAGAAAGCGAACTGTGAATATGACAAAGACCCAAATTATATTGGTGGGAACATTGACAATGACTCTACTAATTGATTGGCTCACATAATCATAATCATATTCATAATATATAACGGGGTTTTCTCTCTCACCTACTGTGTTTAATTGTTACAGTCTTACAGAGAGTTCTCTAATGCCTTCCCAAAAGTGTAAATATAAAGTGTCTCCAAACTAATAAACTCCACATTTTCCGTCGTTTAATTTGGAATCTCTCGCATTATTAGTCTGATCATGTGGCCACCTTCCTTGACATTTCAGCTCTATGTATATATGTAAATTTTTGTCTTTTTATTTTTTTATCGGTCCAACTCAAATACTATCTATGTATCTATTCTTCTATATATACTTTTATGAGATTAGCATTTCTTTTTTACTTGGTAAGATTCAAATTTAAATCCTTTACACGTAATTAATAAAAAGATTAATTTTAATGTGTTACATTTTTGTATAATTACGGTTGTTTTTTTTATGATTATTCACGCGATCAATATTAAAAATAGTTATTTTTATTGATATGATATTACATAATTAAATACATTTATAAAATTATTTTACACTTTTTGATAATAAAAATTAAATTCATTAACAAAACTACTTAAAGATATTGACATTGATGCTGGCGATGTTAAGAGGTTTCTATTATGAGGACATAGATGTAAATATGTAATATGCGTGAAATGATGGAAGGGCAAAAGAGGGATCGGAGGAGAGTAGATAGATAGAATCGAATTATGGAAGATGATGGAAAGACAGGAAAGTAAAGAAGCGAATATAGATAGGTGGAAATGGCAAATGGGCATTATGCTTGGCGGTTTGTGGTCACTCGCACACAGCACACAGCCATGTGTGATGTGTCCCACAAATCCTATCACCACGTTACCCCTTCCCATGCTATGTTATCCCCATCACATCATCCTCACCTCTTTCTTTTCCTTTCTTTTCTTTTGCGTCATAAATACATTTATTTATTTATATCAGTCCAATAAATAAAAAATAATTCCGAATAATTATTTCTCCAGGGCCAAGCAACCATAGAGCATGCATTCGCTTGCCTTACTACTGAATCTTAATCAATCAAGATCTTTGGAGAATTTCACGAACTATGAACCGCATATACACATATAAAGAATCAGAAATTGCATTTTTAATTACTTTAAAAGTCAATTATCAAAACTACGGTTTTTTAATAGAATATTATTCATCTACAACCTAAAATATTCAACTTTGAAAATGTCTCAACCTTTCAAACATAAGACATCGAGGTTGTTTCAAAACTATTAATTCTATTTTTTTAAGGATAAAATTTATTTTTATTTAAAATTTAATTCTATAATTTAGAATAAATTAATATATTAAAAAAAATCAAATTTTAGTTTGGAATAACTTTTATATGAGTTTGTTAGTATAAAAATAAAATGTTTCGATAAGAAAGTATTTCGACTACAAAAAGTGAAAACGAACAAGTTAAAATCGAAGAAAGAAGATATAAAAAACGTGAAAATAAAAAAGTAGTTAGTGACCTTTTTTGAATATCAAAACTTGCTACTCGACTTTCAAACTTAAAGAGGAGAACATTGAAACGAAATCTGAGGAACAAACTAAAAAGACGCTGGATTTGAAGATCAAAAGAGACGTAGGTATCAAAGTTTGGGGATCAAGATTCCTCATAGTGAAGACAAGATCATGACAGAAAAAAAAAGAAGAAGTAAGATAGTGGACAACATGTTCCAAAACAAGTTCATGACCTATAAATAGTAGAAATTTACAAGGATTTATGGCCTATAAATAGTAGAAATTTACATGGAGTGTAAGTGCATGTGAGTGTTAGAAGTCAAATTTTTAATTTATTTTGCTTTTGTTTATTTAATTTACTTTCGTTTACTTTCTTTAAATTTTTGTTATTATTTTGCTTTATCAATATTTCACACTTTCATTTTTTTCTCTATTTAATTATTTATTCCTTTATTATTTTTCATAATTCTACCACTAATAATGTTGATATAAAATTATTTTGACGCCGTAATAAAATAATTTTTAGATCGAGTTCACTCTTTTTTAAAGAAATCGTATCTATTCTCCGATACTTACATTGAGATCTTGATATAAACTCGTTTCGACACTACCTGTCGAAGTCGACCAAAAAACAAGTGAAACAGAATTAAATTTTCTTCTTTTATATTTGTCTTTAATAAAGAGAAAAAAGGAAACTAAATAGGTGTTAAACAAAATTAGAATAATCAATTATAAATAGAAATATTGTTGATATTTAATATATTAAATTTGTTTAGCGTGAGAATTAATTTTAAAATTAAACCTTTTTGATTTGATTTGTAAACAAAAGAAAAATGAGAATTTAAATTTTTTAAAAAAATTAAATCATTCTATTTTATTTATTTTAAAATAAAAAAATTATAATTCTTGAATAAATTTTAATTTATAAATTTTCGAACAAACTCTTTACAAATTATAAATATTGTCCATGGTATTAATTAGTTCTTATTTTTTTTTACCATTTGTTTTTTTCAGGATATGTGAAATTAAATAAAGTAGTTGGTTATAAATTATGATAGTAGAATAAAAGGAATATTATTTTAATTAGAGTATTGTGTTAATAGGAATTTTAGAGACATTAGTTAAGAATATGATAATTAGTAGAAACTTTTACTTTTACTCTCTTGACTAATATTTTAACAATTTTTTTTAGCTAAATCATTTTAATTATGTAATTATATTTATTTGGACAATTTAAACATCCTATCATTAATTCATTATCCATATTATTGTCCATATAATGATCAATACTGTACTTAATGAGTAATAGCTCAAATGGCATAATCTCTTCATATTCAATTAAGAGGTTACGAATTCGAGTCTCCTATCTTTAGTATAAAAAAAAAAATGATCAATACTGTAAAAGAATACTAGGAGTGTAAAAAATCTGATATATGAGTCGCGGGTATCGTTGATGCTATAGAATAAGGTGAGAGAGCAATGAATTCTCCACCTTTCCAGGACTTTCTATGCTCATGGTGAGAGTTTATCTTTATCTCATAAGAGCCTCTCTAATGCCATCGTGAAATTAAGAACCAAAAAATATATATTTTCTTTCTTGGTTTCCTAGCCTTTGTTTCAAATTATGATACAGTGACACTTATTAAGATACAACACATATCCAGACACATTAATCTTAATTTTTTATTATATACGAGGTTACACATATAATATGATATATATTTCCGATAAATTAAAATAGACTAATATAGTAAATCAATTCTTAAAAAATGTTTAGTTAGATATTTTTTCTTAATAAATTTTAATTACTAAATTAGTTTTTGATATTTTATTTTTGATTGACATATCAATTTTTGTATCAATTTTTTTTATCAAATATTAGATAAATTAATTCATGTTATAAATTTAAGTTAATAAAAATATAACAATCATTAAAATTATTTAAAATTTTTATATCAATCTTTTTATATAGATAAACGATCTAATGTGAAAAATAATTTGTCTACTAAAATATAAATTTAAATATTAATTTAATAATCAAAATTTATTAAAAATTAAAATATCTGATTTTTTTTTTAAAAAGTGATTAAAGATATTATTTATTATATTAATATATTAATATTAAAATATAAATTAATTTTTAAATAATTTTAATGTATTTTTTATTAATTATATTAAATGCTTTAGACAATTTGTTGTATATTAAATATAAGTTAAGTATTTCGACCAAAAAAAAAAAAAAACATTGACACTTTTGTATTAGTATGTGTCCAAATATGTTAAAAAATTAATTTTTATTTTTTATTAAAATATTGTTGATCATGAAAAATATGCATATCTAACGAATATAATAATGTTAATCTTAAAAGTGTTATCAGAATTTAAAAATTAATATTAGGAATAATATTAATAATACAAATATAAATATAAACTTGCATGACTTATATTTTATAACTCGATAAATTGAAAAAAATTATAAAGTGTTAAAAATATTTAGAATATTTAATTATTTGGTCTTCAAAAAATTTTAGACTACACATTTTAGTTTTTAACTAAAATTAATTAGCTTGTTAGTTGTTAATCTTTAATTTATAAGTTGTATTGGTCTCCGACCTATTTTACTCTATTAATTTTTAACAGAACTCTCTTATATATCATGTTAAATTATCACATCACACATTAAGTGTCACGTGTACAAACGAAATAAATTGATTCCGAACAAATTATAATCAATTTAATCTCTTAAAATATTAATTGTTAGAGAAACTAGTCTCCACATTATTCATTATAAGACAAATTAATTTCAAAAAGTATTCATTATCAAAAAAATTAATGTTATCATTATCATATTAGACCTTCTCATTATCAATACATCTCTTCCTTGATAGCTTAAGAATTATGTAAATTATTTAATCACTGCAGATCACATTAAATTCAACTTTATGTAATCAAATGCCTCTTCATGTGTCAAATGAGGTTAAGTAGTGAGCCTCTTTTCTAACTTCGTTGTCATTCAACGTTGATAACTCAGGCTAAATCCAAACTCCTTTACACAAGTATGATTTGGATTATAAATTTAATCTGGAAGTAGTCTCTTGCAGTATTTCAAGCATAATAAATAAGTTATGAATATTCACTATGTGGACTTTCTACATTGTTGGTTGTTACATACAGGAGTTTATGGTTGAGGTTCTCTACTTCTAGTTTCAATAGTTGCTTCCTGTGTTCTTTCATCCATTTTTGGTACAGTTTCATTAGCATTATTTTATCCAGTCTCTTTAGCATTAATTTTATTCTCTCTCTTAGCCTTGTATTTTATCTTAATCACTTCTATGTGATTGTCTATGTTGTAGTAGAAAATAAGACTAAAGAGAGGTAGAAGTGATTTCTAAAACTATTGTAAGATGATTTGGGTGATTGTACTAAAATGAAACTTTATCTCTAATTAATAAAAAGTAGATATTTTAGGTTGAAACTTTTTTATGTTTGTAATAGTCTAATTTTTTTAAGGGAAAATTTCACTCTTTTTTTTTTTAGAGATGCTAAAATGACACTCTCTTTTTCTTTATCCTTTAACGAATTTTTTTTCTCATTAAATTTTGCTTATCAAAATACCCTTTAATAAATTATTTTTTTATTAATTAAATTATATTTTTACCAAAATATTTTTAAAAAAATTTAATAATTAAATTATATTTTTAAGATACCTTTCAATAATTTTTTAATTATTAAATTATAATTTTACCAAAATTTTTGTTAACAATTATTTTTATATTTTACTATTAATTTTTTATATCAATATATATTATTTTAATATTAAATAAAAAAAATCCTTATCACTGTTAATATGTATAGTAATTAATATATATTAATATCGAAAAATAATTTTACCAAGATTTTTTATTTAATGTTAAAATAATATATATTGATATCGAAAAATTATTAATAAAATATAATTATAATTGTTAACAAAAATTTGGTAAAATCATATTTAATAATTAAAGAATTATTGAAGGATGTCTTAGAAAAAAATAATTTAATTATTATTTTAAAAAAAAAATTTGTAAATATATAATTTAATCAATAAAAAAATAATTTATTAAAAAATATTTTAGTAAGTAAAATTTAATGACAAAAAAATAAAAAAATTTTTGTTAAAGAGTATTTTTGTAAAAAAAATATTTTTTTTCTTGAAAAATAGATAAAGTTAACGTCAGTTAACACAAAAAATTTAAAATGGATTAAAATTTTTTTTTAAAAGTTATAGGAGAAAAAAATGTATATTTTACAAATAAAAGAGTAAAATAAAGCAAGAATTAATATAATTTATGAAATTAAATATTAAAAATTAATAAATTAATTAATTTTTGTTAAAAACTAAAATATTTGATTTAAATTTTGTTGAGATCAAAATAGATAAATTTCATGCAGGTTAGTCAATTTCGGCACACACTTGTAGGTTATGGAATGCAAAATGCAAATGAAATACAAATAGAGGTGGTAAATATATAATGTTGTAGAATTAATAATTTAGGGACAGGATCCTATTGACCACTTCTCAATGATGGTGTCGTTATCTTTTTAGGGAAGCCCCAGGTGCGAAGAAAGAGTCCCACGAGGTACTCGAGCAGTGTCTCCTCTGTCTCTATCCAGAAAGTACAAGTGCAAATCTCGCTCCCATTCAATTCACATTCAAATAATACAATTTAGTAGTAGTACAACACTATTGTAACCATTGGCCCAATACACAACGTAATTGGATAAAAAAAACGTAATATATACATTAAAAATCAATAATCAAATTCATTATTATATATTTACGTATAAATATATATGTAAATTAATTTGTTTTTAATATATTTTTTATATTTAAAAATATATTTTATATAAAATTAATTATTTTAATATATATCTTATATAATTGAATTGGATAAATATACATCCATGACATTGTCCGTGGATCCTCGCCACGAGCTGCTCGAGCCATTATCAATCCCTGCCACAACCAATACCATGGCTAATTTTAATTTTCATTTTCGAATGCTCCAAAGCATAACCACTTTTGTTTCAGCATCAATGAATTTATTAACTAGTTAGAGTAGTAAGGACTTTCTCCTTTCTTAACTAGTACTATTGATCACGAGACCTTGAAATTGGGAGAGCAATAATATAAAGTCTTTTTATGGTACTTGATATTTATCGCAAGATTTAAAGTTTAAAAGGTGAATCGCATTTTACTTTCTTTATTTTTAAGTAAATTAAACAAAAATTTTGTAGACACCAAAATATTCTCAAAATATTAAAACTTGTGCAGCTGTGTCCACCACTTATCTCTTAAATTTAATGGGTTTACGGTTTACCAGACATGGCAACGCCACTCGATAGAAGTGGATACCCTTCCATGCCCCCTATTCTCTCCCAATACGAGGATATTAATTGAAATTTTTTGAAATAATAATATAATTCAATATAAAAAGTTATAAGTCATATTATTTCAAAATATATATGTATTTGAAATCAGATTTTTACGATGAATATACAATTAATTAAGAAAGTAAATGTTTTGACTAGTGAAATAAAAAAAGAGAAAAAATATTAGTGTTTGAAAAGTTTCTGCTGTCTTGTTTGACGGTTGAAATTATTAGATGAGTTGTTAATAATAAAAGATATATGTTTAAGCTAATTAAAAAAAAGAGGAATTATTTGAGGTTGGGATTAAAAAAGAAAGTATTGAAAAAGATGGATTAGAAGTAAGAAGTGTGAAATTGTCCGTATTGTTGTTGATTGCATTTGGAAATTAGTGTGAATAGTTGGGGCGAAGAGTGATGGGGAGGTGTGGGTGTGGGAAGGAGGCATTGATCATGATGATTCAGGTGGGTAGTGAGTAGGTGACACAAGTGGATGGGGCTCTGCTTGCTTGGGAAGTTGAAAACATTGAACGCAGCAACCCGCCTTACTTTCTTTTTCTACACAAACACCACGCACCACCTTTCATCACTTCTTCTCCTCAAATCCTCAACACCGGCTGCACCTCCTTCCTATATGTGTTTAATTAGGGTTTACATGCAAATCTCTCTTGGTCGGTTCCCAGATAAGGCCCTGCCACTTGGATAAGGTTCTCTTTTCTCTTCTCTATCCGATAATACAGATCTCAATCTTTCGTTTTCTTTCTTTCTTTCTTTCTTTCCAACTTCTTTTTCTTTAAATTAAACTTGAACATGGCGAATCGATGGTGGGCTGGGAATAATGTGGCTATGAGGGCAACCGACTCAATCTCAGCGTCCCCATCAGTGCACCTGAGAAGAGAACAGGAGTTCCTCGACACTCCCACCAACAACAACAACACTCCAACAAACAGCAGCAATAGTAACACCAACCCCAACACCGAAGAAGACGAGAGCAGAGACACCGGTGCCGCTGCTGGAGCAAGAGGAGACGACAACAACCCTGCAGACCCGGCAAGTGGACCAGGAACCAGCGGAAAAAGGCCACGTGGCAGGCCTCCGGGATCTAAGAACAAGCCTAAACCCCCAGTTGTCATTACCAAAGAGAGCCCCAACGCACTCCGCAGTCATGTTCTTGAGATCAGCAGCGGCTCCGACGTCGCTGAAAGTATCGCCACCTTCGCCAACCGCCGCCATCGAGGTGTGTCGGTCCTCAGTGGAAGCGGCATTGTTGCAAACGTCACGCTCCGCCAACCCGCTGCTCCCGGTGGCGTCATCACTCTCCATGGAAGGTTCGAGATACTCTCACTCAACGGCGCTTTCCTGCCCGCTCCTTCTCCTCCCGGGGCCACCGGACTCACCGTTTACCTGTCCGGCGGTCAGGGGCAGGTGGTTGGCGGAACTGTTGTGGGTTCCTTGGTGGCTTCGGGCCCTGTAATGGTGATTGCCGCAACCTTTGCCAATGCTACTTATGAACGGTTACCGCTTGTCGAAGATGAACAAGTTGAAGAAGAAATGCAAGTGCAGCAGCAACATTCAGGAGGAGTGAGTGGTGGCGGTGGCGGTGCTGCTGCTGCTGGTGGTGGCAGTGGAGGAGGTTCTTCTTCTCAAGGTGGTGGTTTGGGTGAGGGTGGTGGTTCTGTGGGAATGTACAATTTGCCACCGAATTTGATGCACAATGGTCAATTGGCAGCACATGATGTTTTCTGGGGACCTCCACCGCCTCGTCCTCCGCAGCCTCCATCTTTCTAAAGGGACGACAACGGAATGGGATGAAATGAAGTGAAATGTTGTTGTGATATATCTCTTTCATCATAATAACTGACTTGTTTGTTGTACTTTTGTGCAGTGACGGTTTTCTTTCTTTCTTAGCAAGGTAGTTAGGATGATGAGGAACCTTAGCTTTTTCTTTTGTTAGTTCAATATTTTGCTTTGCTTCAAAGGAACTCGCCAGTAGTAATTTAATTTTCAGATATGTTTTTATTTGTACTCTTTTTCTGCACCTGCTATCTTCAATTCCCTTTTTCTTTCAATATATCTCTTGTGGTGGAAGAGTTGAGTTATGATTGTGTAGGTGAGAATGGTAACCGTGAAGGGAATAAGATTAATTGGTGGCTCCTACCGCTCCTCCTATATTCTATTCTATGTGGTAAGTGTACTTTGTTTGTTAATTGTTTTGACTCCTCCCTTGTTTCCTCATTTGATTGCATGGGTACTACTTGCTGCAAGTATTAATTATGTGTTGGACACTCGCCATTCAATTCTCTTGAAATAACTAGCCTAGCTAGTTCTTATTGTTTATTATTTTCCTCTTGTTTCAAGAGACGAATCATATATATGGTAGGGTCAGATCATGAACCTTTCCCAGCTCCATTTAGAGATCCAGCTGGGTAATCTCAACTATATTATGCAGGAATCGGACACCTCTTAGATTTGAAGTCGGCACTGAATTTTGGACCATAGTTTGAACCACTCTTGTTTTACTGTGGCATAACTAGTTATAGACATGAAGAATTTGATCCTTATATCGATGAAGATTGGATCAAATTAAAGGTGGTCAATCAATATTGTTCCGTATACAATATGCTCATTTTTAGTTTGTTTTGGGTAACGTTGAAATCTAGGAAATTTTGATAGTTTGACTAGGCCGCTTCTATAAGTATCCCATCACTGGTGTGGCTGAAGCATAGTACAAGAATGTACTAAGGTGCAGTTTCCCTTGTACTACTTGGATCCTTGTTTTCCCTTTTGTGTATTTCGGTGAACAAACTGAATGTCCAGTAAACTTTTATTAGGAAATAGTAGAACCAAGACATGCATGTCTATTGATTGCAAAAAATTGTGGGTTTTTTTTTCGGGTGATGCATTTCAATCACTTACTAGGCTTCTCTTCTCCTTTAGGTTGTTGTGATTCCTTCAGATTTTCTGTATATTATATTGTAGTAGAATGTATATAAGCATAAGATATTATCAATGCTGAGGTATATGGGTCAACTTTCAATTATCTGTGATTGTAGCCTTGGATTTTTGTTAGTAGTAGCTATCAAAGTAGAGGAGAAAGCAGAGATAAGGAAACCAAAATTCTTGTAAACTAGCAATTCTTGTTGGGGTTAGGTTAGTCTAATGACTAATGTATAAATAAAGCCAAAGGCCAACTAAGCAATATAGTACTACATTATTTTCCCACTTGCCTTAGATAATGCTTCTCTTTAAAGCAAAAGGTTAAAAAGAAAGAAATTAATAGAGGGATAAATGATCAACCGTGAAAGTATAAGAAATTAATTATGCTTCATGAAAGAAATATATATTTGGTTTGATGTTTGTTTCTTTAGCCAAATGTAAGCAGACCAGAACTAGTTTAATTTCTTAGCTAGGGTAATGTATATATATCTATATATGGTTCTTATTGAATTTCATTAAGTTTATTGTCTCATATGCATTGCATACACTATCACTCACCTTCCAAAGTACCATTTGTGGCTGTATATTTTCTTTTGTTATTTCTTTTTGGAATGCAATAAACATTTTTTTTAACACGAAAACTGATGTAGACATATTAGAGACACTATTTATAACATAGTAATATAGTATGGCACTGGAGATGAGTATCTTATCTAAATGGATACTCTTGAAACTTATATTATATATCAGACTGACAGGTAAAGCTTTTCAGATGACAGAAGGACATTTCGTCTCAGTAATTCAGTAGTATACTTCACCTATATTTCTTTAATATACAGTATTTTCTTATGCTATTGTCTTATTCTATGTATATATCGTAAAATTGTGTAGTTATGTTGTTGGGGATGTAAATTTGTGGTATTTGAGTGAGGGAATACAATGATAAACAAAAAGTACAGATGAATTAAGTTAGATGATTTTTTTAATTATTATGAGAAGATTAGTTTATTTGAAGGTAAAGATTTACATGCAGATATGCTTATATGAAATTGATAGTTATGAACCGTCGGATAATTTGATTTGTTTGATTAAATGTCTAAATTTTTATTTTGTCTGTTATTAACTTCACATGAAAATTACATGTGAATTTCTACTTTATTTTGCATATTTTGTTTATTTTGATTGAATATGTGTCGAATATTGTTAGGGCTTTATGGACACTTTGACATGGTTTTGATAACCAGATTGACCCAATTGGTTCAACTTGATGAATAGGAACTTAGTTATTAGATTGATTCAGGCTTGTTTGGGCTTCATTATCTTAATAAAAAAATATATTTTTCAGTAGAAAAGATATTTTGTTTAGTGTGTTTAACAAATATTTAGTAATAAAAATAAAAATATTAAAAAAATAAAAAAATATTTTGAGAAGTTGTAATTTATATTTTTTTAAAAGATTTTTTTAAAAAAAATATTTTTTATGTAATAAATAAACAAAAATATATTTTTATATTGTTATATTCAAATATAATTTATAAATAAAAAAAATTTTTTATATAAGATATTCAAATATAAAATTATTTTTATTTTTTCATCAAATTTTTAAAAAATAGATAACTAAAAAATATTTTTTTTTTAAAATTTACCTAAACAAGCCCTCAATTCAAGCTTGATAGTAAATTGGTCAAAAGAAATTGTTTTTGGTCAAAAACCGGTTAACCGGTTGTATAGGTAGAATTTTTTTAGTAATTAATTAGTTTAAAATAATAAATTACAAAAAAGTATTTTATTATCGGAGTTGAATTTAGATTGAAACTTTAAATCTTTAATTCCATAAGTTCGGTCTTGACTCTTGGAACCTCGCCAATCTTAGAAATTTTAAAAACTTTCGTTCAATCATAATGTCCCTTATTAGCAAAATTGATGATAAATTTATTTCAATTAACTTTTGTTGATTCTATTTCATGTCGTTAATTATTTCTTGCTGCTTGTGATGTGATTTATCTTAGAATAAAGTGTAAAAAAAGTTATTTATGTTGTAAAATAAATAAATAAATAAAAGAAATAGATATAAAATAAAGAGATGGAAATAAATAACTCTATTATTAATATTTACCACAATTAATATCTCAATATAATAGAAATAATATATATATAGTATCGTATATATAAAAGAAAGAAAAGTGTTTGATAGTATAAAGGAGGGATAGAAAATTTTATTGTTGATTGTGTGTATGTTGTCTGAGACTTTATTCTTTATTTATATATGTAAAAGTTTAAATATTCAAATTTTATTAATTTTCAATTTGTATTGAAAAATTAAATCTTTTAATATTGAAAAACTCATCCGCCCACATTAAGGTAGTATTTGGTGGATAGAAAGGGACTAAAAGATAGAGATCGAAAGACAGAGACTAAGAGACATAGACTGAAATACATCTTAATATTCTATTTGGTGTAAAGTGGAAGACAAAATTGAAACAAAAATGAAGCTCTAATTTAATTTGTATAAAGGATAAAATTGAAATTAATTAATTGAAATGAGAGTATTTTAGGTATAAAATGTTATTAAAGTTTTCATCTCTGTCTCTAAAAATTTCAATCCTTTGTATCTCCACTTTTTGGAGGTACTGAAATACTAAAATTTTAGAGACAGAGACAGAAATTTTAGTACCAGTCTCTAAGCCAACAAACATGATACTGAGTCTCAATCTCCCAGTCTCTATCCTAGTACCTCAAAACAAACGCTACCTAATAAACATCCATTGTTATCAAAACACTTCCTCTTGAATGTCTATTTAGGATTATGTCTCGTTAAAACCTTACTAAAGAAAAATCTAATGGGAGAAAACTTTAGTGAAGGAAAAAGAGTACAATATCCTTTGTGATGGAGACTGTCTCATTGAAAACCTTGTCAAGAAAAATCCAATGGGAAAAAAAATCTGACCAAGGAAAAAAGAGTACAGTCTCTCCCTCTTGTCATACATCATTTAATATCTCCAAATCCGTGCATCCTAATCTGATGTACCAATTTTTCAAAGGAGAATTTTGGAAGTGACTTTGTAAATATATAAGTCTGCCAGATTATCGCTTGATTGGATCGGTTAGACATCAATTGTTCCTTGATTTTGAAGATCATGAGTGAAGAAGAATTTGGGAGAAATATGCTTTGTTCTATCACCTTTGAGGTATCTACTTTTAAGTTGCGGAATGCATGCTGTATTATCTTCAAACATAACAGTTGGAGCTATCTTATGGTCAATCAGTCCACATAATGACAGAATATATTGAACCAAACTCCTGAGCCAAAAACACTCGCGACTTGCTTCATGTATCGCTAGTATTTCAGCATGATTATAGGATGTTGCTGCTATCGTCTGTTTTGTGGACCTCCATGATATAACTGTATCACCATATGTGAATAGGTATATTGTTTGAGATCTTCCTTTATGTGGATCAGACAAGTATCCTGCATTTGCATAGTCAACTAATTGTAACTTGGATTCATATGGATAGAACAATCCCATATCAATTGTTCCATGAAAATATCGAAACAATGTTTGATTCCATTCTAATATCTTCTGGTTGGAAAGGAACTATACCTTGCTAATAAATTCATAGCAAATAATATATCAGGTCGTGTATTATTAGCAAGATACATTAGTCACCTAATGATATATCTTCGTTTTCTTCTTTAGGACGGAATTGATCATTTTCCACATCCAAAGACTTTACGATCATTAGGGTACTTAATGGATGTGACTTATCTATATAAAATCTTTTCAAGATCTTTTCTGTATATGTTGTTTGATGAATAAAGATCCCATTTTTTATATGCTCGATCTGCAGATCGAGATAAAATTTAGTCTTTCCAAGATCTTTCATCTCAAACTCTTCTTTTAGAGCTTTTATAATTGTGAAATTTCTTTAGAGGTTCCAATGATATTTAAATCATCAACATACACAGTAATTATAATGAATCCAGATGCAGATTTCTCTATGAAAACACATGGGCAGATATCATCATTCTTAAATTCGTTTTTGGCCAAATACTCAATAAGACAATTATACCACATTCGTCCAGATTGCTTTAAACCATATAAAGATCTTTGCAATTTGATTGAGTATAACCCTTGTGAATATTCATTGGATGATTTAGATACCTTTAATTCTTCACGGACTTTCATATAGATATCACGATCTAATGATCCGTATAAGTAGGTTGTTACCACATCCATTAAATGCATATGTAGTTTATGGTATGCGGATAAATTGACCAAATAACACAATATTATTGCATCCACTACAAGGGAATATGTTTCTTTATAATCTATACCGGGCCTTTGTGAAAAATCTTGTGGCACAAGTCGAGCTTTGTGGCGTACAACTTCATTTTTATCATTTCATTTTCTCACAAATATCCATCTGTATCCAATAGGTTTTACATCTTTTGGTGTACGGATTACAGGTCCAAAGATTTCACATTTTACAAGTGAGTCTAATTCAGCCTTCATAGCTTCTTTCCATTTTGTCCAATCATTCATTTGTCGACATTCTTCGACTGTTCTTGGCTCAAGATCCTTACTTTCATGCATGATATTTAATAACACATTATATGCAAATATTTCATTGACAATCGTCTTATTTTGGTCCTATTTTTCTCCTGTAAAAACATAGTTTATCGAGATCTCATCATTTTCAAAATTTTCAGGTATCTGTACGTCTTCTAGCGTTAAAACTATATCAGAATTTTGGACAACTGCAGGTATTTTTATCATATATTTATCTTTTTCAGCAGGAATAATATTTACCTATTTTCTTTTCCGAAGATTTTTATCTTTGGAACCGACATGTCTACTACGCTTCTGCCATGAATTTGTTTCAGTGGCCACTTGTCCAATTGAAACATCAATTTGAATTGGGACATTTTCAACTGGTATATAGGATTTACTAATTCTTTTCGTATCATAAAATGCATCAGAAAATTCATTTGTTATTCTTTACAAATGTATAATCTTTTGAACTTCTAATTCACATTGTTCTGATCGAGGATCTAAATGCATCAATTAAGTTCCTTTTCAGGAAGCTTATTCTCTCCCCCTAATGTTAAAAATTTTGATTCATCAAAATGACAATATACAAATCGGGCTTTAAATACATCTTCAATTTGTATCTCAAGATACCTCATTATAAAGGGAGAATCATATCCAACATATATTCCCAATTTTTTTGGTCCCATTTTGGTGCGAGAATGTGGTGCAATGGGAACATATATCGCACACCTGAATATTCTTAAGTGAAAAACATTTAACTGTTGGCCAAAAGCTCATTTCAGAGTAGAAAATTGATAGTAACTTGTTGGTCTCAAACGAATGAGTGCTGCGACATGTAAAATAGCATGTCCCAAACTGAGGTTGAGAGATTTGTTTTCATAAGCAAGGGTCTAGCAATTAACTGGAGGCGTTTAATAAATGTTTCTGCTAACCCATTTTGTGCGTGAACATGAGCTACTGGATGTTCAACGTTTATTCCGTTAGTCATACAATAAGCATCAAAGGCTTGGGAAGTAAATTCAACAGCATTATCAAGATGAATTGCTTTGATTGGATTTTCTGAAAACTGTACTTTTAATCGAATAATTTGAGCAAGTAATCTCGCAAACGTCAGGTTGCGAGAAGACAATAAGCACACATGTGACTATCTCGAAGATGCGTCTATTAGGACCATAAAATATCTAAAAGATTCACATGGTGGATGAATAGGTCCACATATATTGCCTTGAATCCTTTTTAGGAATTTAGGAGACTCAAATCCAATCTTCACTAGTGATGGCCTTAAAATTAGTTTTCCTTAAGAACATGCGGCATAACAAAATTCATTAGATTTAAAAATCTTCTGGTTCTTTAGTGAATGTCTATAGGGGTTTTCAATAATTCTCCACATGATGGTTGTTCCCGGATGACTCAATTGGTCATGCCAAATTATAAATTCATTTGGGCTAGTAAACTTCGGGTTTACAATGGCATGTGATTCAATTGCACTAATTTTAGTGTAATATAACCCAGATGAAAGTGAGAGTAACTTTTTTAATATAACATTTTTATTTGAATCATGAGTTGTGATACATAAGTACTCATGATTTTCCTCATTCATTGTTTCAATATGATATCCATTCTGGCGAATATCTTTAAAACTCAACAAGTTTCTTAGAGACTTGGTAGACAATAGTACATTATTTATTATGAATTTGTTCCTCTGGATAATAAAATTAAAGCTCTTCCGGAGCCTTCTATCACATTATCTTAGCCAATAATAATATTAACATATTCTTCTTTTGGCACAAGATGAGTAAAATATATATTACTTTGAGAATGGTATGCGAACTTGCACTATCTGCAGGGCAAACATCTTCATTATATGTCCTTGTCATTTTCTTCAAAGACAAATAATAATAATAATAAAATGTGTTGAAGTATATGCAGAGTAAATTTCTTGATTGTTTTTTTAAGAAATACCGTACATAGTATCATATACTAAAAATTTTATTATTATTATTTTAGAATTTGGTACATTTAGTAATTTTAAAATTCATAAACATAAATATTTTATTAAATATTATTTATATACATCATATTTGAAATTCAAATGCATAAAAAATAAAACTTAACAGGAAGTTTCTTACATTATTTATTTACATGAGTACTTAATAAACCCATATATTAAACTATTCCATCATTGATCAAATGACCAATATTTTCTTCGGAATCCTCAAAAAAAAGCAGACACTTCATAATGAGTGGTGTAATTTTTAGCAATATCACAAAATTAATCTCCTTTCCTTTGTCATCTTTTTTCAAGGATGCTTGATAAGGATTAACTAGGTGCATCGGGGTACGACAGGTACGCGATCAATGGTCCTTTCCACCACAATGAAAATATTTATCCTCTGTTGATTTATTTTATCCATTGTTTCTTTCTTTATCCCACTTCTGGTGAGATCTTTTCTTATAAACATAATTTTTCTTGTTATCAAAACCTCACCATTTACCTTTTCTGGGGTTATGATTTGTCGCATTTGTTTCAGGAAATGGGGCGGCGCTAGTTTGTCGCGTTTCATGATTTTTTAAAAGCAACTTATTGTTGCGTTCAGCAACAAGAAGGCAAGAAATTAACTTAGAATATTTTTTAAATTCTTTTTCTCGATACTGATGCTGCAGGAGCACATTCGAGGTATGGAAGGTTGAGAAAGTTTTCTCTAACATGTCATTATCAATTATCTTTTTCCCACATAATTTCATTCGTGAGGTAATTAAGAACATTGTTGAATTGTATTCATTTATGTATTTAAAATCATGTAGACGCACTCAATAAAAAAAAAAAAATCCTGTAGACGCAAGTGCGTCCACTCACATCGAGCTTGAGGAAGTATCACTGTCTTTTGATAATTATACATTTCTTCAAGATTTTTCCACAGATCTGCAGGATCTTTTAGTGTGAGATATTCATTTTTCAATCCTTTGTCAAGATGCCGACGAAGGAAGATCATGGCTTTGGCTTTATCCTTCTAGGATGTATTATTTTCAACCTTAATGGTATCTCTAAGATCCATTGAATTAAGATGGATTTTAGTATATAGTATCCATGATAAGTAGTTGTTTTCAGATATATCAAGAGTATTAAATTTAAAACGAGAGAGTTTCGACATAATAAAAATTTATTACCTTGAGTTTTCCTAAATTTTGATCAGAGTCTCGTACTGATAACGTGTTGTAAAATAAATAAATAAGGAAGAGGAAATAGATATAAAATAAAGAGATGTAAATAAATAACTCTAATATTAATAATCGCCACAATTAATATTTTAATATAATAGAAATAATTCATATATATATATATATATATATATATATATATATATATATATATATATATATATATATATATATATATATATATATATATATATATAGTATCGTATATATAAAAGAGAAAAGAGTGTTTGACCGTATAAAAAAGAGATAGAAAATTTTATTATTGGTCGTGTGTATGTTACCTGAGGTTTTGTTCTCTATTTATACATGTAAAAGTTTAAATATTCAAACCTTATTAATCCTCAATTTGTATTGAGAAGTTAAATCTTTCAATGTTAAAAAATTCAATCGACCACATTAATAGACATCCATTATTATTGTAACAATTTAATAATATATATAACAAAGATTTTGATTAGCTATTAAATTTTTTTTTTTTTTTTTTGGGATTGATTGGATTTTAATTTTAAACATTATAATATTACAAATTTATTCACATTATACTCTTACACACATAATATTTAAAGGGTTTCTATTCACTATTTGATTTTAGTCAAGTTTGGAATCCGAATGTGATTCCTCACGAATCGAATATATTATTATTATCATTGTGCCAAAGCTTCGAGAACAGCTATATTAACCTTTTTATTTTTTTATTTTTTTTTTGACAGTGCACTGCTATATTAACCATCTTTTCTGTTTGTTTGTTTGTTTTTTTTTTTTTTTTCTCGAGCTTTATTAACCTTCTTAGTACGTTATTCTAGTCATGTTGGGCTTTGTATTCATTAGGATTGTTAACATTTACATTTCATCGCATGGCTAGTTAAAATAATAACCATCGTGAAAAGCGAAAGTTTTTTCACGTTACCTTTACAGAGTTATGATCTTCTGAAAATGTTTACACTTTGTTTGGATGTAAAATAGAAAATGAAAGAAAAGAAGATGAGAGAAAAAAATAAAAAAAAAATAATTTTTTTATATTGTTTAGATAAAAATAAAATAAATAGAAAAAAAAATTATAACCAAGATTGTGTGGAAAATAAACTCTGCCTACCTCTAGATTTTGTTTGGATGATGAATAATGGAATGACAAAGAAATGCTTTGTATTATTGGATTTGGATGTGTGTTTTTTTTTGTTTTTCTTTTTGGGTCAAGGGATGTATGTTTAGGAGTGAGGGACGGAGTGGTTATAGATATGGGCCTTTGTACATTAAACAAACTCTAAACTATGGCGGTTTTTTTAGGCAGTTTGGTCGCTAGAGTTTTATCTAGAGGAGTTTTTAATAAGAACTGTTTTTCTAGGACCAAATATTTTTTTGGACATGTTTGTTTGCATTTTTAATTTTATTTTTATTTTAAAATTTTATAAATAGAAGATAAAAATAGAAAATAAAATTTTATTTTTTCTTAAAAAATTTTAAGAGCAAAAAACATTTAAAATAAAATATAAAAAATAGAAATGCAAACTAAATATACCCTTGAGTCTTTTGAAAAGAGTTCAAGATTCAAATGAAATTAAAAGAGTCTCAAGAATTTAATACTTCATTCTTTAATTATTAAAGTTCTAAAAGTTTCATGCTGTAAAATAAAAGTTCGCATGAATAGAAGCGTCTTAGCCTATGAAACACGGACGCTTCGCTGAGTTATCGTGTCCACGTATCGGACATATTTTGGACACGATACTCACCGATACTCACCGACACTCGTCCGACACACGTGTCAGCTGTATTCAACTGTGTCTTAATAAAAAGTAAAAAATTATTCTCCGGACACGCTTGGACACACCTAAATATCATCATGTGTCAGCGTGTCCAGTCTTATTCTTAACATATATTCTTGAAATAAATTTAGATATAGTATATATTATTATTTATTAAAACAAAAAATATTTTAAATACTTGATATAATTAAAATAAGATATTAAAAATAATTATAAAAATTTATTTATATTTTAATATCAATAAAATATCAAAATATCATTACGATTTATCTAAAAAATAATTTATATTTTATATGTATGCGTGTCCCTGTGTCTTATAAGATTTTAAAATTTGCGTGTCAGCGTGTCTTGTGTCGTGTCGTATCTTGTGTTCGTGTCAGTGTCCGTGCATCATACGTCTTAGCTATAGCATGTATTACATGTAATCATGGTTAAATTAACAAGTCAGTTAAAGAATTAAGTTAGTTATGATAATTAATTAAAATAAAGTATAGAGTTAGTTAAGCCACCAATTCTGTATATAAAGAAATGATTGATTGAATTAATAATAGATTGATTTTGTTGTGATAAGTATAAAAGCTGAGTTGGATGCCCATTAATGTCTGAGCGGCTCAGCTTCTCAATGGTAAATGGCATTAAAGAAATGTTGAAAAAGTAAAGTATGTTACCATTATAAATAGCAGAATGTTGTTTTATATTCGTACATACAAAAACAACAGCAATATAATAATATTCTCTTTCTTTTTCTTACTATAAACAAATACTATTATCTCTCTCTCTACTTTTTATACTCCTTTCTATCTTTATATATATATTTATGCAATTCTCTCTCTCTTTACTTTTTATACTTCTTTCTATCTTTGTATATATATATATACATTACAACATATAATTTTATTTTATATATATATATATTATTGAGCTAATTATTTTAATTTTAGAGTCTTCTATTTATACATCTTTATTTTATATATATCTTTTATTTTACAACACGTTATCAGCACGAGACTCTGATCAAATTTTTAGGAAGACTCAGGTAACAAATTTTTCATTATGTCGAAACTCTCTCATCTTTAATTCAATGCTCTTGATATATCTGGAAACAATTATTTATCATGGATATTAGATGCTGAAATCCATCTTGATTCAATGAATCTTGGAGATACCATTAAGGCTGAAAATAATGCATCCCAGAAGGATAAAGTCAAAGCCATGATTTTTCTTTGTCGTCATCTTGACGAAGGATTGAAAAATGAATATCTTACATTAAAAGATCCTGCAGATCTTTGGAAAAACCTTGAAGAAAGATATAATCATCAGAAAACGGTAATACTTCCTTAAGCCCGATATGAATGGACGCATTTGCGTTTACAAGATTTTAAATCTATAAATGAATATAATTCTGCAATGTTTCGAATCACCTCACGAATGAAATTGTGTGGGGAAAAAATAACTGATCATGATATGTTGGAGAAAACTTTCTCAACCTTCCATGCCTCGAATGTGCTCCTGCAGCAGCAGTATCGAGAGAAAGGGTTTAAAAAATATTCTGAGTTAATTTCTTGCCTTCTTGTTGCTGAACGCAACAATGAGTTGTTATTAAAAAATCATGAAGCGCGCCCAGTTGGCGCTGCCCCATTTCCTGAAGTAAATGTGGCAAATTACCCTAGAAGAGGTAAATGGCAAGGTTTTAATAATAAGAAAAATTATGGAAGGAAAGAGAATTATGTTCAAAAGAGAGGATCTCACCAGAAGTGGGATAAAGAAAGGAATATCAGGCAGAATAAATCAACTGAGGAGAAGTGTTTCCGCTGTGGTGGAAAGGGCCATTGGTCTCGTACCTGTCGTACCCCAAGGCACCTAGTCGATCTTTACCAGGCATCTTTGAAAAAGAACGACAAAGGAAAGCAAACAAATTTTGTTTCAAATGATGCTGAGAACTCCACCACTCATTATGATGTATCTGATTTCTTTGGGGATCCTAAAGGAAATATTGGTCATTTGATCAATGATGGAATAGTTTAATATGTGTGATTGTGAAGTATATATGTAAATAAATAATGTAAAGAACTTATTGTTAAGTTTTATTTTCTATGTATTTAAGTTTCAAATATGATGTACATAAATAATGAAATATTAATGTTTATGAATTTTGAAATTATTAAATGTGTCAAATTTTAAAATAAAATTTCAGTATATGACATTATTTTATGTACAGTGTTTCTTAGAAAAATAATTCTGATCAAGTATTCAATTTAACTGTGCATACTACTCATTTTATTATTATTTGTTTTTGAAGAGAATGGCAAGGATATGTAATGAAGATGTATGCCTTGCGGATAGTGCAAGTTCACACACTATTCTCAAAAGTGATATATATTTTACCTATCTTGTGCCAAAAGAGGAATATGTTAATACTATTATTGGCTCAGGCAATGTGATAGAAGGCTCCGGAAGAGCTATAATTTTGTTTCCTGGAGGAACAAAATTTATAATAAATAATGCACTGTTGTCTACCAAGTCTCGAAGAAACTTGTTGAGCTTTAAAGATATTCGCCGAAATGGATATCATATTAAGACTATGAATGAGGAAAATCATGAGTATTTATATATCACAACTCATGATTCAAATAAGAAAGTTATATTAGAAAAATTACCCTCACTTTCATATGGGTTGTATTATACCAAGATTAGTGCAATTGAATCACATGCCACTGTAAACCAGAAGTTTACTAGACCAAATGAATTCATAACTTGGCACGACCGTTTGGGTCATCCGGGAACAACCATGATGAGGAGAATTATTGAAAACTCTCATGGACATTCACTAAAGAACCAGAAGATTCTTAAATCTAGTGAATTTTGTTGTGCTGCATGTTCTCAAGGGAAGTTAATTTTAAGGCCATCATCAGTAAAAATTGGATTTGAGTCCCCTGAATTCCTAGAAAGGATTCAAGGTGATATATGTGGACCTATTCATCCACCATGTGGATCTTTTAGATATTTTATGGTCCTAATAGACGCATCTTCGAGATGGTCACATGTGTGCTTATTATCTTCTCGCAACCTGGCGTTTGCGAGATTACTAGCTCAAATTATTCGATTAAAAGCATAATTTCCAGAAAATCCAATCAAAGCAATTTGTCTTGATAATGCTGGTGAATTTACTTCCCAAACTTTTGACGCTTATTGTATGGCTAATGGAATAAGTGTTGAACATCCAGTAGCTTATGTTCACACACAAAATGGGTTAGCAGAATCACTTTTTAAGCGCCTCCAATTAATTGCTAGACCCTTGCTTATGAGAACAAATCTCCCAACCTCGGTTTGGGGCATGCTATTTTACATGCCGCAGCACTTATTCGTTTGAGGCCAACGAGTTATCATCAATTCTCTCCTATGCAATTAGCTTTTGGCCAACAGCCAAATGTTTCCCATTTAAGAATATTTGGGTGTGCGATATATGTTCCCATTGCACCACCTAATCGCACCAAAATGGGACCCCAAAGAAAATTGGGAATATATGTTGGATATGATTCTCCCTCTATAGTGAGGTATCTTGAGATACAAACTGGAGATGTATTTAAAGCCCGGTTTGCGAATTGTCATTTTGATGAATCAAAATTTCCAACATTAGGGGGAGAGAATAAGCTTCCTGAAAAGGAGCTTAACTGGAATGCATCATCATTGATGCATTTAGATCCTCGATCAGGGCAATGTGAACTGGAAGTTCAAAAGATTATACATTTGCAAAGAATAGCAAATGAATTGCCTAATGCATTTTCCGATACAAAGAGGATTACCAAATCTTATATACCAGCGAAAAATGCCCCAATTCGAATTGATGTCCCAGTAGGACAAGTAGCCACTGAAGCAAATTCATGCCAGAAGCGTGGTAGGGCAGAAAATGCCCTAATTCGAATTGATGTCCCAGTAGGACAAATAGCCACTGAAGCAAATACACGCCAGAAGCGTGGAAGGCCTGTCGGTTCCAAAGACAAAAATCCTCGAAAGAGAAAAGAGGTAAATAATATTTCTGTTGAAAAAGACATAGTAAAGACACCTGCAGTTGTCCAAAATTCTGATATAACGCCATAAGACGTTCAGGTACCTGAAAATTGTGAAAATGACGAGATCTCGATAAATTATGTCTTTACAGGAGAGAAATGGGACCGAAATAAGACAATTGTCAATGAAATATTTGCATATAATGTGGCATTGAATATCATGCATGAAAGTAAGGATCTTGAGCCAAGATCAGTTGAAGAATGTCGACAAAGAAATGATTGGCCAAAATGGAAAGAAGCCATGAAGGCTGAATTAGACTCACTTGCAAAACATGAAGTCTTTGGACCTGTAGTCCGTACACCTGAAGATGTAAAACTTGTTGGATATAAGTGGGTATTTGTGAGAAAACGAAATGAGAAAAATGAAGTTGTGCGCTATAAAGCCCGACTTGTGGCACAAGGTTTTTCACAAAGGCCCGGTATAGATTATGAGGAAACGTATTCCACTGTAGTGGATGCGATAACATTGCGCTATTTGGTCAGTTTATCTGCATATCATAAATTGCATATACATTTAATGGATGTGGTAACAGCCTACTTATACGGCTCATTAGATCGGGATATCTATATGAAAGTCCCTGAAGGACTAAAGATATCTAAACCATCCAATGAATATTCGCAAGGGTTATACTCAGTCAAATTGCAAAGATCTTTATATGGTCTAAAGCAATCTGAACGAATATGGTATAATCGTCTTACTGAGTATCTAGCCAAAAACGGATTCAAGAATGATGATATCTGCCCATGTGTTTTCATAAAGAAAACTATATCTGGGTTCATTATAATTGCTGTGTACGTTGATGATTTAAATATCATTGGGACTCCTGAAGAGATTCCAACAATTATAAAAACTCTAAAAGAAGAGTTTGAGATGAAAGATCTTGGAAAGACTAAGTTTTGTCTCGGCCTGCAGATCGAGCATATAAAAGGTGGGATCTTTATTCATCAAACAACATACACAGAAAGGATCTTGAAAAGATTTTATATGGATAAGTCACATCCATTAAGTACACCAATGATCGTAAGATCTTTGGATGTGAAAAATGATCAATTCCGTCCTAAAGAAGAAAATGAAGATATCCTTGGTCTTGAAGTACCATATCTTAGTGCCATTGGAGCGCTAATGTATCTTGCTAATAATACGCGACCTGACATATCATTTGTTGTGAATTTACTAGCAAGATATAGTTCCTCTCCAACCAGAAGACATTGGAGTGGAATCAAACAAATCTTTCGATATCTTCATGGGACGGTTGATATGGGTTTGTTTTATCCCTATGGATCCAAGTCACAATTAGTTGGCTATGCAGATGCTGGATACTTGTCTGATCCACATAAAGGGAGATCTCAAACAGGATACCTGTTCACATATGGTGGTACAGCTATATCATGGAGGTCCACAAAACAGACGATACAGCAACCTCCTCTAATCATGCTGAAATACTGGCGATTCATGAAGCTAGTCGTGAGTGTTTTTGGCTGAGGAGTCTGATTCAATATATTCTGTCATCATGTGGACTGATTGATCATAAGATGGCTCCAACTGTCCTATTTGAAGATAATACAGCATGCATTGCTCAACTTAAGGGTGGATACATCAAAGGTGATAGAACAAAACATATTTCTCCCAAATTCTTCTTCACTCATGACCTTCAAAATCAAGGGACAATTGATGTCCAACAGATCCGTTCAAGTGACAATCTGGCAGATTTATTTACAAAGTCACTCCCAAAATTCTCCTTTGAAAGATTGGTACATGAGATTGGAATGCATCGATTTCGAGACATTAAATGATGTCGGCAAGAGGGGGAGACTGTACTCTTTTTCCCTTGGTCAAGTTTTTTTTCCATTGGGTTTTTCTTGACAAGGTTTTTAATGAGGCAGTTTCCATCATAAAGGATATTGTACTCTTTTTCCTTCACTAAGGTTTTTTCCCACTGGGTTTTTCTTTAGTAAGGTTTTAATGAAGCATAATCCTAAATGGGCATCCAAAGGGGGAGTGTTGTGATAAGTATAAAAGCTGAGTTGGATGCACATTAATGTCTGGGTGGCTCAGCTTCTCAATGGAAAATGGCATTAAAGAAATGTTGAAAAAGTAAAGTATGTTACCATTATAAATAGCAGAATGTTGTTTTATATTCGTACATACAAAAACAACAGCAATATAATAATATTCTCTTTCTTTCTCTTACTATAAACAAATGCTATTATCTCTCTCTCTACTTTTTATACTCCTTTCTATCTTTATATATATATATATATTTATGCAATTCTCTCTCTCTTTACTTTTTATACTTCTTTCTATCTTTGTATATATATATACATTACAACATATAATTTTATTATATATATATATATATATAAATTATTATTGAGCTAATTATTTTAATTTTAGAGTCTTCTATTTATACATCTTTATTTTATATATATCTTTTATTTTACAACAGATTTTACATTTCTACAATACTTCTTGACTTTCTTTCTTCCCATACTTTCTTTCTCTCTCATTACATAAACTCATGTTCATCAGTTCATGGTTAATTAGTGAGATTCAAATTTTGATGGAAGAAGAGTACTAAGAGAAAGTAGTACTGAAAAACAACCGGATTCTTCACTAAGAAAGGACGTTTCAACTTTCAATTTTTATTATTATTATTTTGAGACAATACGAATTTATTAAAAAAATGATCAAATAGTATTAAAAATTATTTATCAGAGATTTTATTTGTAATGTATGAAAATTTTAACGGTTCCGCTATGTTACCAACAGCATATCTGCCAACATCTGCCAACTCTTATTTATAATTATGTTTCATAGAAGTGTGTTCGTGGATGTGTCTAATAAAAATAGTTTTTTTATAGCTGTGTTTAATAGAAGTGTCTTTATAGATATATTTTCTGGATGTGTCTCTTTATATATGTATTTAAAATATATTAATTATTAGACACATCCACGAACACACTTCCATGAAATACAATTATAAACAAGAGTTGGTAGAAATTGGCAAATAATATGTTAGTACCCTATACTTTTCCAAATGTTAAACTCTCAACAAAATTTTTTTAGTAATAGAATAAACTACTACCATCATTATCACTACTTTCTTAATTTTTGTTTTTATAACTTTTATCTTTATTATTTTTATTGCGCAATTATACTTTATCATCATTATTATTATTTTTTCTACCACCATCAAAACCAACACCATTAACATCATCATTATCTTCTCTCATTCTTATGTGGTGCTATTTTTTTTTGGAGGCCACTCAGATAAACACGCTTAAAACGTCTTTTTTTAAAGATATTTTCATGTTGTATTTTAATTGGTTTCTGTATAATTTATTCGGTGTTCCTCATCACATATTATTAAATTCCTCAAAAGATTTTCTTTCCAAAAACAATAAAAAACATTTAATTTAGATTAAAACAAAAAAGGTAATAGATTAACTATTAGATTTTTTTTAAAAGATTATTTACATAAAAAAATATATCACATTCATCTATATATATATATATATATATATATATAACAAGCTCTTAAATTTTTTATAAATAAAAAAATAATTAATTTTTATTCGTATAATATATAAAATAATTACTATATTATTATTATATTATAGATTAAAATTTATTAATTTAAATTTTGTTTTTATTTTTAATATAAGCATTAGAAATAAATAAATTTTTATAACAAGATGTAATGTAACAAAATATATATAATATTAATTAGTTTTTAAAAAATTCTGAAAAGATAATTTTTTCTAATAAAGTGTTATTAAAAAATTAACATTATAAAAACTAATTTCAACCAATATGATATAATAGGTTATTAAATATATTTAATACAAAACACATTGAATATAAATTTTTATTGAGTTTAAATTTTAAATAATTTTTAATTGAATTTCGAATATTTTTATTTTAAAGAGTTAGAATATTTTAACATCATTTTTTCGTATCTTTTTGATTGAGTCTTTGATATTTTAAATTATAAACCTTATTTATAATTAAGAGTAATGTTTTAACACCACCAATTAGTCACACATATAAAAATACAAGAACAATTCTATTGTCATAATTATAATCTAACTTAATAAGCAATACAATACAATGAAACTATATATAAGTAATATAACTAATTTTTATCTACATCTATAGTCACATTTCATAAATAATATAATTAAATTATATTTATATTTATAATTAAAATATGAATAAAAATACAAAAAATTATTAGGATAGTTAATTTTTTTCGTTCATAATTTTTTTTATTATTTTTTAAAAAAGATAATTGAATAACACAAAAAAGTCTTATTAAGAGTAATTTATTTATATATGATTAAAAAATAATTGAATAATTATATACGGTAAAATTAATATTATTAAAAAATAAAAATAAAAATTATTTTAAAATTAAAAATAAAATTTATTTAAAAATAAAATTAAAAATCATGTTTTTTTTTTCAAAATTTATCTACGAGTAATTCTATAAATATTTTATAATGAATAAAAATATTAAACTCGTACTAAAATTTATTCTAATAAAATTTATTTTTATTCTACTAAATGTTAAATAAACTATTGAAAAGAATTTTGTTTCCTCCATTAGAGAAGAATGATAAACTTCCATACTTCTATTATGTTATGGCAATAATTTGGCCTGTTATTTTTAATTTACATAATAATAATAATAATAATAATAATAATAATAATAATAATAATAATAATAATAATAATAATAATAATAATAATCGATAACAAAGTTAGGGACTTACAAAATCTTTCTTAAGATCATAGAAAAAAATATTTATATTTATGTGATATATAAAACAATTATCATAATAATATTATTATTATTATTATTATATATATATATATATATATATATATATATATATATATATATATATAGTCCAACTGTTTTAATGTAAAATTTTCATTTAATATTTGATTAAATGTTCTTGTATTTAGTACTTTTTTTTGGCACTTCTTCTTAGTTAAAAATATAATCATTATAATTTTGTAGTTATTATTGCTAGGGGTGTTTACAGATGGAATATGGCTGAAATTTCGATCCAATCCGCACTGAACTCATTAGATCAAATTCGATATTCGCACTTTTTATGTTTGGATCAGATATCAAATATATCCATAAAATAAAAAATATTAAAAAATTTTATTTTTATAAAAAAAGTCAATAATTTTTTTGTTTACTTTTGTAAACATATTTACTTTTATCTGATTAGAGTGTGGATCCGATTCGATCCAATCTGATCATCTTACAGATTAGATCATATCCTCAAATTACAGATCAGATACAGATAAATACTGTGGATTTATATGGACATGATCTAATCTATGAACACCCCTAACTACTACTATAGGTTCATTGTTGCAAAAGAATGCTTCTTTTATTATAAACCATTATTAGATCTTAATTACCATTAAAATAACTTAATTGTCAACAAAGAGATAATACTTATGGTCTCTGAAATTATGTTCGTATTTGAATCCATAGTTGTAAAAATCAAACTGGATCGGTTGGTTCGACCGAAAAACTAGTGAACCGGACTAGAACCGAAGGGTTCGGTTCGATTTACTCTT
This sequence comes from Arachis hypogaea, assembly GCF_003086295.3. Classification (NCBI taxonomy): domain Eukaryota; kingdom Viridiplantae; phylum Streptophyta; class Magnoliopsida; order Fabales; family Fabaceae; genus Arachis; species Arachis hypogaea. Next base: position 132,232,964 of record NC_092048.1, read on the forward strand.
TGGACCGTTTAAGGAATAAAATTGGTGTGAACTAGTGCAAACCAGTCTAACCGAACTGGTCTGCTTGAAAAAATTTTTAAAATGTCTCGAACCAAGAACCTTGGAGCAAAAGCAACCTCTACTTGCCACTTAGCCATTACACTTCTAAGTATTATATTTGACAAATACTAATTATATAGTATACATAAATATCTAATTTAATTTAATTTTTGTTTTTTCTATTTTTAAAATTAATTATATTTTAATTATATACCATTATTAATATAAATATAAATTTCACTAAAAATTTATTAATTTACTTGATCTATTTTATTACTAGTATTGTGATTAAAGTTATTTGTTTTGATGTTAGTGTTAAAATCTACTGATATTATAGTTAGATGATAGGCTTTGTGAATTAATTATTTTTTTATTGTGTCAAAATAAGATACTATTGTAGTATTAAAATTTTATGATTTTTTTATATTAGTTATTTTTAGAAGTTGAGACTTGATTCTTCATAAAATGTTAGTGAAGATATGTATTTTAACTTTTAATTTTAAGTTTTTAACTATTTTATATTTTATATTTATGTGAGACCGGTTTTATCGGTTCAATCAGTGATTTATCAGTTGAACCAATAAACCAGTGAACCAATAGCTTGACCGGTTCGATCACTGGTTCGGTTCTAACAACTATGTTTCAATCTAATTTCAAAAATTTTGATTTACTCAATTTAGTCTCCCAACTTAATAGTTATGACTCACATTGGTTCCTAATCTTATTTTTGTCACTGTCTCACAAAATCGTTAACGACATGCTGAGATGGACTAACGACTATTACATTATACATTCTAGCGACTATTGGATGTGACAATTGAAATTTTTTTTACCTTATTTTTTTTCAACTAAACACTTAAAACCCTAATATGAGTCACGGATACCTAAGTTAAAAAATCAAACTAAGTAAATTGAAACTTTAAAAATCATATTAAAGTTCGAATATAACTTCAAAACAGAACTTTAACTTATGTAGTGATTAATTTAAATGAGAATCAAATAAATCAAAATTCAACATAATTTTTATCAATGTTTTCAAATTCAAAATTTTTATACCAAAATTAACTAGGATTTTTCTTTAAATTAAAAATTTAATAAAATAGTGACTTTAATTATCTTAACCAATGTCCTAATTAATTACTTTTATATCTTAAAAAAAACTGTATATGAGAAGAAAATAATTAATTTATCTACTTTAATAAATAGTTATTTTACTAAAATGAAAGAAACTATTTTTTTAGAATTTTTTAAGAATTAATTAATATTATATATATTTTGTTACACTACATTTAGTTATAAAAATTTTATTTATTTCTAATTCTTATATTAAAAATAAAAAAAATTAAATTAGTGAATCTTAATATATAATATAATAATAATATTGTAATTATTTTATATATTGTACGAATATAAATTAATTATTTTTTTATTTATAAAAATTTTAAGAACTTGTTATATATATATATATATATATTTTGATGAATGTGATATATTTTTTTATGTAAATAATCTTTTAAAAAAAATCTAATAGTTAATTTATTATTTTTTGTTTTAGTCCAAATTAAATGTTTTTTATTGTTTTTGGAAAGAAAATCTTTTGACGAATTTAATAATATGTGATGAGGAACACCAAATAAATTATACAGAAACCAATTAAAACAAAACATGAAAACATCTTTAAAAAAAGACATTTTAGGCGTCTTTATCTGAGTGGCCTCCTTTTTTTTTTTAAAACTGCAATTACTTTTTTCTTTTTACGACAACATTTCATACAATGACTTTCGTCTCTATTTGATCACCACCGATAAGAGAATTAAAAAAAAATTACTAATAATTTATGGAATTTAAAATTAAACGTATAAATTATAAATAAAATTTCTATAAAATTAATTTTTATTATTATTAATAAATTTTTAGCGAAGAGTTCATATGATCTCAAAATAACGATATTAGGGATCAAAATGTCGTTTTTTTAGTGATCACATTATCTTTCGTAAAAATTAACAAGTATTCGAAACAAGTATTTTCTCACGAAAGTGTTATATTTTTAGAAGCCAATAGATTCATAGTTTTGCATAGCAAAGGTTGACCATACATTTTTATAGAAGCTTGTACATCGTTTAATAAGGCTTAGGGGAAAATTAACAAGCGAAGGAAAACTGAGATTTTAGAATTACCCATAGCTTGAACTGTGTAGTTTTGAGCTCTGTAGGCCGTTCCTTTTGCAGAGGAACTTCTGGATGTACTTAGCTTGCATTGTATGATTATATATATTCACAAAATAAAATAAATGTCGACACAAACATTCACTCTTGTGCAATATAATCATGTAGCACAATCAGTTTAATATTGTAAAGGCTTTGATTATTGCTAGTTTCCAATAATGTCAGCATTATTATTATTATGCTTGAACCATGGATGATTAAGGAACACATCCTGGTCAATTCCAGACAGAAACTTCTCCAGGGAGATGGGGTCTGTCTCACCATATAATAAATTATCGGTGTCCATCAATAATAATCTTTCATACTCTCTGTCAATTTCTTCATCGCTAGAAAATTGATTAGCTAGTTGACTTTTATAACATTGACTCCTTGTTCCTTCTTGCACAGTATACTCTATCCCGTTGTTGATGTTCATCATCGGTGATTGATGAACATTGCCACAATAATTCTCAACACCAAGACACGAGGAATTCTTCATCATGAAATTATTCCCTAGTATATCATCTATCTCCCTTTGCAAGCTTGCAACCTGCCCATAACAAGGTTAAAATATGTTACTCTCTGTTCACAATATCACTCATTCATTTTGATTATTCACACACTAATTATCAACCTAAAATTAAGAATTGATTACAAAAATATTGTTGATTAGTTATACTTTTCTTTTTGTAAATTAACTTTATTTTGTATGACCAATTTATTGTATAGATGTTTTATTGTTTATTAATACTTTTTAACTTAAAAAAGATTAGAATGACATACGTTATCTAAACTATATGGTAGGTGTGACAAGATATAAGAAAGTTGATGGATTGGATAATAATTAATTAAGAGGAGCTACTCAGATAACGATGTCAAAAACGTCTTTTTTTTTAAGATGTTTTGTAATAATTAAAATTTAACACATATAACCGATTAAATTGTGTTATTTTTATTAAAATTAGATTGGACAAATTAGTTTAATCGAAAAATCAATAAATTAAATTTTGAATCGGTCTAAATTAATTTTTTTTTATAAAAAATGACTACAATATTCCTATTATAAAAATTAACTAAAATACTCATATATATATTGAAAACTCTAAATCCTAACCCTATAATGGTAGAAAAGAAAACGGATAAAATTTAAAATTTTCATCAAAATTAATATATATAATAGGAGTATTTTAATTATTTTATATAATAAGAGTATTATAGTCAATTTTTATAAAAAAAATATTAATTTAGACTAATTCAAAATTTCATTCACTATTTTTTCGGTTAAATTAATTTGTCTGACCTAATTTTGATAAAAATAATACGGTTTAATCGATTATATGTATTAAATTTTAAATATTAAAAAAATATTTAAAAAAAATATTTTAAATATCTTTATTTGAGTAGTTCTTTTAATCCAGAGTACCTGTTGCTGCAATAGATAGATATAAGCAACACAACCATAGATAGGATCGTGCATGCGAGCGAGAGCTTGGTAAGTTATGGTGATAGCAGCGTCACTTCTGTTGTGCAACGGAAGGTGTAGCAACAGTCTAGAGACGTTGCTAGCACCAAACACCTTATGAACTGCCGCAAAATGGGTTGATGCCTCATCATAGGAGAAGTAAGGAGAAAATACACAATCTCTTGTGCATCTTCTCCTTAGGTACTTGCATGCTCCACATGAAGACCCAAACCCTTTCATGACTTATATATATTAATACTATTTATTGCTTTACTAATTTTCTTAGTAGTACTAGCTATAGATTAGTTTTCTCTATGGAGACGAACTCGTGACTCCGCTACTTCTTATAGCCGCCCCAACACTTGGGATATATAGATGGCCAACTATTTTTTTTTATTATCATTGAATTCAATTTATAAATCTCACTTATCTACTCTTCTTACTTTTATATTTAAAGATAGAGCAATGTTACACTTCTAAATTTTTTTATAAACTAAATCTAACTAAGTTAAACAATAAAACTTAAAATAATATCATCTATAATTAATTTTTATTGATGTTAGATCAATTTGATTGAACTTGATTAACAAAAATACTTTAATGCGTATTATTCATATTTAAAATGAGTCTAAAGTAATAAGTACTGTAAAAATATTTGATAACAAAAAATATTAAAAAAAAACTACTACAATGTATTATTTTTTGGTTTTATTTAATATATTTTTTAATAAATAAATTCTAAATAAAATAAGTTTGAATTGTTTGGATTAATTTTTTTTGTCTCTTTAATATTACCATAAATATTAATATGCAAGCTATATAACATTATTAATTAAAACTTATATTTAATTACCAAAAATTTTGTATTTTAGGTTGGTATACTTTTGTCACTTAGATTTTAATAATCAATATAATATAGAAAATTTTTTCAGTATATCGATATACTGGTATTTTAGTGAATTTTAACCGTTAATTTTAATTTTATATATATTATTATCTATTTTTTATAATTAAGATCAATGATTAAAAGCCAACAAACTATAACTCAAATGTCATAGTCTTCTCATACTCACCTAGAGGTTGCGGATTCATTCGAGTCCTACTCTTAATTAAAAGAAAAATTAACGATTTAAAATTATTAAAATACTAATATACCGATATACTTAAAAATTTTTCTATAATATATATCACCTCTCTCTAGCACCTTATTTTTTCTTTTTACTGTTGAGTTACTTTAGTTAATGATCATAGCTACATGCCAAAACTTTAGTTAAATGGGATTGATCATGCAGTTCATTCCAAGGGCCTACTAATTAAGTAATTGATTATTAGATAAGCATGATCATTTGTCGTGTAAAAGCTATATAAGTTTGGTTTAATCTTACTTAAGAGAAATTCAAGGTTCACTATGCTTCATGGAGGTATCATGTCAATCAAAAGCTAAGGCTGAAGGTATATAGAAGCTCTATCAAAGTATCAATCGTTTTCTGATGAGAGAAAAGAAGCTAGCTAGAGAGAAGAAAAACACTTTATAGTATGTAACACATTATATAATAGCTTATTTAATTTAAAATTGTATTATTTCCTCCACTTTTTGTATTTTATATTTTTAATAATTAAATATGATGAAAAGAATTAAATATAATAAATATATAATTTTTTTTAAACACACAAGCTAAGGAACTATATCTTTTATATTAGTTAATATTAGTAAACTTTTTCTTTAATTTTAAAATAATTTTTTTAACCCTTGTCTTTTGGGGTGTTTAGAATTTAGGATGATTAATGATGGCCAGATACTAGAGGATGGTCAACTGGCAGAATTAAAGAATAATATTATAAATATAAAAATAAAAAAATAGTTTAGTTACTACCAAAAAAATTCTCTAGTTTATTTTTTAAATATATATTTTAAAATATTTTTTTTCTTTTTTTATAAAAGCAAAATTCCACGGTCCTAACTACAATTATATTCTGATATATTAAATAATATATATTTATAAATAAGAATGATATAATAACTAATTTAATGAATGATTTTTTTTATGGTTATAACGTTTTTTAACGTACAAATACCCTAAGATATTTCCGAGGCTAAGCATTAATATTAATGTTGTAATAATATTTCTTGCCCAATAAAAATCATAAAAACAAAAACGACGGCATATATATAATTCATCTAGTAATTGATGACAACGCTTTTGTTTTTTTGCAATGATGAGAGAATATTTTATTATTTATTATTCATCATATGCATGAATGCAAGGTTTATTAATTAGGAACAGGGGTTAACTATTTGGATTCTTTTTCCCTTTTTTCTTTTTCCTTTACATTGGCACGTAGCTGAACTTTCAGCTGGGTGATTTAGGTCTTCTAATTATTTAGGAGATCCACATATAATTGTGTATGTTATGTGCTCAGGCGATTATTAGTGATGATTATGCCTTTTATATATATATATATATATATATATATATATATATATATATATATATATATATATATATATATATATATAATTGAAGAAAAAAAAAATCATGTGACTTAGCTTGTACATTTTTTATAATTTGATTGATACGGCGAGTCTTAGACAAAAATTAAATAGAACTTTAATTCAAAAATAAAATGATTAAAATTAAATCAATTGATCGTCAAAATACTGCGTGCGGGCGTGTGGCGTATTTTTCAAATATTATTATTGTTTATACCTTGACTTAATATTATGGTCTAAGTTTAAGGAAGTTAAAAAATGCCCAATTTAAAGAATGACCTTTACCGCTTATCCGACTTTTTTAAAGAGGTCGAATTTGACATGAGCTGGCAAATAACACTTATACATATAAGTAATTATCCTCTAAAATCTCTCACACACTTCTAGAAGAGATATCTCAACAATCCTAAAATAAAAGGATGGTTATCCACCTTCAAAAATGGAACTACTCCAACGGTAGTTATTGGATCATTACCTATAAATACACTGACACACTCAGGTAAACCTAAGTTCCAATACACTAAAAACTTGTTAAACCCTTTGCTGACTTAGGCATCGGAGTGTCTTTGCAGGTACCACCCCTCATTCCGTCAAACACACAACTCGGACGGCGATTCCCAGACGTAAACCAAGTCGAAAACCACATTCTTCTAACGTTTGGACCTTTCATTCAAGCCCAATCCATCTATTTCAGGTTACCCACCTAACATTGGTGTCGTTGCCGGGAACCTGGGAGTAGGGCTGGAAGTGAGTCAAGCCAGCTCATGAGCCAGCTCGAGCTTGACTCGTTAACAGCTCGATAAGCTAAGCTCGTGAGCTGGTGAGCCAAGCTTGAGCCTGAAATTGAGCTCATAAATTAAATGAGCCGAGCTTGAGTTTGGATAAGCTCAGCTCATTAGCTCGTGAGCTGGCTCGATTATACACACACACACATATATATATATATATATATATATATATATATAATAACAATCTTAATTATTTAATATTTATATTTATTTTTTACATATAATTTTAATATAGGACATAAATAAAAAAATTATAATTTATTGATAGATAAACAATATATAAAATTGATCTTTTCAAATATTTTTAAAAATATATAAATTATAATTTATTGATATAAAATTATAGATTATGTATCTATGTTTCTCTTATTTGAGCTAGCTCGTGAGCTCGAGCCAGCTTGTGAGCTTTTGGTGAGCTGAGCTTGAGCTTAAGAAATAAGCTCGATTGTTAATGAGTCGAGCCGTGAGCCAAGCTCAATTTTTGTGAGCCGAGCTTGAGCTTGGTCTAGCTCGGCTCAGCTCGGCTCACTTCCAGCCCTACCTGGGAGATCATCTTATAATGGCAGATGACCAGAACGAGGAAGGACATACTGCATCGGAGTTGGAGCAAGAGCATCAAGATGCAGTCAACAATTACAGAGCAATAATATCTCTGCAAGGAGCGGACAGACAACATAGAGAAGGCCCCTCAGGCGTTCAAGATTCAAGAAGAATCTCCTCTGAGGTGCACGAGCCAGAGAAGGAGGGACAACCTCACGCTGCCGATCTCATGGGGCTGCTACACGGCCACCAAAGACGGCTAGAACAGCTGGAACAAGATCTGAAACGACAGCGAGAAGCGGAGAGAAACCTAAGGAGAGAAGTTGAGCGACGAAACAAGATTGAAGAAAAGCTCTTAAAACTAGAATCCAACCTCTGAAATAGGAGTTCTCGCGTTGACCGAGAAGACACCCCATTGAGGGGAGAAGATCCATTCAGTGAAGATATCATGAGGGCAAAAGTTCCAAAGAACTTCAAAAGCCCTGATATGGATCTGTACGACAGGACCATCGACCTAAAACACTACCTTAGCAACTTCAAATATCAGATGTATCTAGCTGATGCCTCCGATGCTACCCGCTGCAAAGCCTTTCCAACGACTTTGACAAAGGCGGCGATGAAGTGGTTCAATAGCCTCCCCCCTAGGTCGGTCACCAGCTTCGACGACCTCTCGCGTAAGTTCCTTATGCAGTTTTCAATCCAGAAGGACAAAGTCAATCACGCGCCTAGTCTACTGGGAGTAAAACAAGAGGTCGGAGAACCCCTGAAAGACTACGTGGAAAGGTTCAACAAGGCGTGCTTAGAAATTCAGGACCTGCCTACTAAAGCAGTAATAATGGGTCTTGTCAATGGACTTCGAGAAGGACCTTTCTCGCAGTCCATCTCCAAGAGACACCTGACCTCTTTGAGCGATGTACAAGAAAGAGCCGAAAAGTACATCAACATGGAAGAAAATGCCAGACTGCGCGAATTGAGCTGGCGATCTGGGTACCCTCACTCATCAAGGGAAAAGGAGAGGGAGCCCAAGAAGAAAGAAGAAGTCGGGTCTGAAAGGCCCAGAAGATATCATTCTTACACACCCCTACGAGTTTTCCTAGTCGATATTTACAGAAAAATTTGTCACACTGAAAAGTTACATCCCCCTCGGCCTATAAAGAACAAGAAGGGGGGGGGGGAGTCGTAACGAATACTATGAATATCACAAGTTATATGTTACGACTTAAAAAATGTGATAGAAAAGCTGGCCAGGAAAGATCGGATAATCATGGAAAGAGGAAACGAGATGAGGAAGATCGGAGAGATCCGCCACCATAGACCCCGGAACGACATATACATATGATCTCGGGAGAGTTTGCTGGGGAAGGACTCACCAAATCATCTCGTAAAAGACATCTGAAGGAAGTTTTCCAAGTCGGGAGTAAACTACCCGATCTCCCAACCATCTCTTTCACCAAAGAAGACGGGCAAGGCATTGTTCTCGGGCATGACGATCCGGTGGTAATTACCATGATCCTCGCTAATGCTCATCTACATAGAACCCTGGTGGATTAGGGAAGCTCGGCAGATATCCTGTTCAAGCCAGCGTTTGATAAGTTGGGATTAGACGAAAAGGAGTTAAGGGCATACCTTGACACCTTCTACGGATTGGGGGACACACCAATAAAACCACTGGGATTCATACCCCTACATACAACTTTTGGAAAGTGGATGAAATCCAAGACTCTGAGCATCGACTTTATTGTCGTCGATGTGGGTTCGACTTATAATGCCTTGATAGGTAGAACGACCCTAAATCGTCTTGGAGAAGTGGTATCTACCCCCATCTTTGCATGAAATTCCCAACACTTAAGGGAATTGCAACCATCAGGGGAGATCAGAAGCTGGCGAGAAAGTGTTACAACGAAAGCCTAAACCTGAGGAATAAAGGCAAGGAAGTGAACACCATTGAGCTCGGAGGCATCCGAGTTAAAGAAGAATTACGACCACAGCCCGGAGAGAAGATTGAAGAGGTACAGATCAGGCAAGAAGATGGAAAGAATACCAATATAGGAGCCAATTTAAAAGGAGATTTGAAGCAAAAGCTGGTAAGACTCCTACAAGAGAACTCCGACCTCTTCACCTGGAAAGCTTCCGACATACCCGGGATAGATTCTGAGCTCGTGACGCATAAATTGTTGGTATACCCAGGATCCAGACCTATTCAACAAAGGAGACGAAAGCTCGGTCCTGAGTGGGCTCAAGTGGTCGAAGAGCAAATACAAGCCCTCCTAGAGGCCGGCTTTATTAGAGAAGTCAAGTATCCGGCCTAGTTGGAAAATGTGGTGCTAGTCAAGAAGCAGAACGGCAAGTGGAGGATGTGCGTTGACTACACCGACCTGAACAAAGCGTGTCCAAAAGACCCATATCCTCTTCCAAATATTGATGCCCTAGTAGATTCCAGCTCGGGATATCAATACTTGTCGTTCATGGATGCGTACTCGGGATATAATTAAATCCTGATGTACATGTCGGATCAGGAGAAGACATCTTTCATCACGCCTAGAGCGAATTACTGCTATGTGGTCATGCCCTTCGGGTTAAAAAATGCAAGAGCCACATACTAAAGGTTGATGAACAAGGTGTTCGCACCTCACTTTAGGAGTTTAATGGAAATATATGTGGACGACATGTTAATAAAAACCAAGGATGAGGCCAGCCTCCTGACCGATCTCTCACAAGTCTTCAGCACCATAAGGGCGCATGGGATGAGATTGAATCCCGCAAAGTGCACCTTTGCAGTGGAGGCTGAAAAATTTCTAGGATTTATGCTAACACAAAGGGGGATAGAAGCTAACCCCAACAAGTGTAGTGTAATCCTAGAGATGAAAATTCTGGCTTGCCTGAAAGAAGTCCAGCAGTTAAACGGCCGGCTTGCAACTCTGTCCAGATTCCTAGCAGGATCAGCGTTGAGATCCCTTCCGCTCTTTTCTCTACTAAGGAAATGATGCAAGTTCGAATAGACTTCTGGATGCGAAGAAGCTTTTCAGGATTTCAAAAGGTTTTTAAGCCAACCTCCTGTTCTGACCCGACCTAAAATCGGGGAAGAACTCGTCTTGTATTTGGCTGTAGCCGAAAAAGTTATGGCGCCAGCATTGATACGGGAGGATGAGGTCGGGCAGCATCCTGTATACTTCACCAGTAAAGTTTTGCAAGGCTCTGAGTTAAGGTATCAAAAACTTGAGAAGTTTGTGTATGCCTTAATAGTGGCGTCTCAAAGGCTACGGCCTTATTTTCAAACTCATACAATAAAAGTTCGAACGAACCAGCCCATGAAGCAAATTCTTCTAAAAACAGATATTGCGGGAAGAATGGTTCAATGGGCTATAGAACTATCCGAGTTCGACCTGAAGTATGAAACTCGGACAGCGATTAAAGCCCAATGCCTGACCGACTTCATGGCAGAATACGCGGGAGATCAAGAGGAGGCCTCCACAACTTGTGAGTTGTATGTGGACGGCTCTTCCAATAAAGTCGGAAGCGGTGCAGGCATGATACTGGTCAACCAAGAGGGGACCCAAATAGAAGTCTCCCTCAAATTTGAATTCTTGGCCTCCAACAATCAGGCCAAATATGAAGCCTTGATTGCCGGGTTGAAGTTAGCAGAAGAAATCGGTGCAACCAAAGTAGTGGTCTTCAGTGACTCTCAAGTGGTGACTTCTCAAATCAACAGAGAGTATCAGGCTAAAAACCCAAACATGAAAAGGTACTTAGACAAAACTTTGGAGTATCTTAGGCGATTCTCAGAGACCGAGGTCAGACACATAACCCGGGAGCTTAATAGCAGAGCAGACGTCCTCTTCAAGTTAGCAAGTACCAAGCCAGGAGGAAATAATAGAAGTCTAATCCAGGAAACCCTCCAAGAGCCCTCTGTCACGAAAACGGGGGCTAAACAAGATGTCTTAGAGGTATCCGGATTAGACTTTGGGTGGATGGCCCCATTAATCGAATACATAAAATTCGACATCCTACTCAAGGGGGAAAAAGAAGCCAAGAGAATCCGAAGGGAGGCACAAAGTTACACCTTGGTGAAAAATATCCTTTATAGAAGAGGAATATCCACACCATTGCTGAAGTGCGTCCCAATCTCAAAGATGACAGAATTTTTGGAAGAGGTGTACAATGACATCTGCGAAAATCATCTCGAAGCAAGGTCTTTAGCCAGAAAAATTAATAATTTTACTGGCCGACCTTGCAGAAGGATGCTATCGACTTTGTGAAAAAATGTTAGGCATGCCAAATGCATGCTAACTTTCATGTCGCTCCCCCCGAAGAACTTATCAGCATAACTTCTCCATGGCCTTTTGTAAAACGGGGACTGGACCTACTCAGACTTTTTCTCCAAGCGCCAGGACAAGTAAAATACCTCATAGTGGGAGTAGACTACTTCACGAAGTGGATCGAAGCAGAATCCTTAGCCACCATCACATCGTAGAGAGGTCGGAAGTTCCTCTATAAGAATATCATTACCAGGTATGGAATCTCCCATTCCATCACCACGGATAATGACACCCAGTTCACCGACTCTACATTCAGAAACTTGGTAGCCAGTATGAAGATCAAGCATCAGTTCACCTCGGTTGAGCACCCACAAGCGCACCCACAAGCATCAGTTCATACTGGCCAGATTGAAGAAAAGGCTTCAAGATGCAAAGGGGGGCTTAGGCCGAGGAGCTCCCTCAAGTGTTATGGGCATACCGGACTACACCTCAATCTGCCACTGGAGAAACACCCTTCCGACTTGCTTATGGCATAGAAGCCATGATACCAGTTGAAGTCAATTAGCAAAGTCCAAGGGTGAGGTTCTATAATGAGGTCGACAATATTCAGGCACATAACGAAGAACTCGAGCTACTCCTAGAAATTCAAGAACAGACCCAGATAAGGGAAGCAGCGCTCAAGCAAAGGATGACGAGTAGATACAACAAGAAAGTCATTCGTAGAAACTTCACCTTAGATGACTTGATTTTGATTCGTAATAACATTGGAGTAAACAAATCAGGTGAAGGAAAGCTCGCCGCCAATTGGAAGGGGCCATACAGGATAATTGAAATACTCGGAAAAGGGTATTACAAAATATCCGACCTGAATGGTACCGAGCTCCCCAGGTCGTGGCACGCCTGCAACATGAAGAGATATTATAGCTAGAAGCGAACTCTGCTCCCTGATGTACTCTTTTTTCTGACTTCACTAATTTTTCCAAGAAAGAGTTTTCCTGAAGGGGGTTTTAACTAGGCATCAAAGTGGGGACTAAGGGTTAAAAGTTGTAAATCCCTTAGTAGCTAAAACAACTTTTGTAAAAGTTATCTCCATCATCGACGAGCATTTATTTTATCTCTTCATAAATCCGTTATTATTATTAGGTTTAATTACTTTGCTGGTCCCTATAGTTTCGCAAAATTTTCAATTAGGTCCCTATACTTTTTTTTCTTTTAATTGAGTCCTTGCACCAATTTTTTTTTAATTGGGTCCCTACACTTTTTTTTCCTTTTATTTAGGTCTCTGTACCAATTCTTTTTTTAGTTGGGTCCCTATAAATTTAAGCCAATTACTACTAAGAGGGACTTAATTGAAAAAAAAATTGGTGCAGGGACCCAATTAAAAAGAAAAAAAGTATAGGGACCTAATTGAAAATTTCACGAAACTATAGGGACCAACAGAGTAATTAAACCACCTTATTATTATTCTATAAAACGCACCGATTTAAGCTCGAAAAAGCGTGAAAATTTCTTGACCGACCTGAGTGGTCGGCGAGATAAAACGATGAGGTACAAGTCGGTGTAAAGAGGTTACAAAAGACGATCATGATAACTCGGAAATAATATCGTTAACGACTCACAAGTCGGAAAGCCCGAGAAAAAACAAAATGCATCGCAAAAATAACCTAAGTTATGAAAACAATTCAATAAACAAAATTGAATATGTAAAGTCAAAACAAAAGAGATACAAAAATCCCTCAAGGATAGAACCGAAGGTTTTCTCAAAATTACTCGGCAAAAAGTTTTCGAAAAGTTTTGGACGATAGTGAAATTGTCTAACTTAGATAAAACAGTCCATATGACGAAAAGCTTTCTTTGTAAACTTGAAAGATCAAAACAATAGAGGTTTTTCACAAAAAGCCTTATAAAGTTAAAAGATCATTCAACAAAATTTTTTTTTCATCAAGCATAAAAAACGTCAGCAAGCATACATAATAAAAATATTTTTGTTAAAAAGCCCTTACCCAAAAAAAGGACCAGCAAAACAAATAATTGTTGTTAATGACCCTATTAGGGATCAAGTGTCAGAAGCCCCCACATAAAACAAACACATAAAAATAAATTGTTCAAAACGGGCCCACAAGTCAGCCCTAGTAGCCAAAAATCATTGAAAACCAAGAAGAGGATTGGAGTCATCAGCTGGAATGGAGCTCGAGTCTGCTGCAGGAGTCGAAGGGATCTCATCGGCCATAGTAGTCAGAGCATCGTCTGGTCGAGAAGAAGAGCTCGGCAAGGATCCTTCAATTTGCTCAACCTCATGGGGAGGAGATTCAATAACGCGCTGCCCACGAGTCTTCAACTCGGAATCGGTCTCAGGACGAGGAGGGGAGACAATTTCTCTATTAATGACCACTTTGTCAAGATGGAGGGGTGAAAGGTCCAAGTCAAGAGCGATAACTCCGACTTGTTCCTTGAACACCCTGAATGCCTCCTCCGAGCTCTCAATAATAGAATCCTCCTCCAGGTCCTAATAGGCCTCCCGATTCGACTCCAGTTGCTTCTGCAGATCAATATTCTCAGAAAAATCCTCACATAATTTTTCTCAGCCTTGCTCTTCATCCCTTCAGCCAAAGCACATTGGGCCATTAACTTTTTCTCCTTCTCCTGGAACTGAGCGAGCTCATCTTTCAGCCAGGTTTTCTCCTCCTACAATCTCTTCTCTTCTTCCTGGTATAGGACAATCCTCCCTTGAAGATCCTCTATGGACTTCCAAGTAGTACTCAAGGGAGTTTTGTCCAAAATATCAAGGAGAGAAGTACAAACCCCAGCAGTCCGAATTCCACCTCGGATCAAGATGTTAAGATGATTTCGGAGAGCAGCATAGCAATTTGGCTATAAGGAAGGATGTGCCTCCTAGCAAACTTTGGACCATCGAACCCAGCATCCCCAACGCTAGAGGAGTCGGATTCCATGGTTTTTCATTTTTTTTCTCAAGCTCCGAGGTGGACTGAGCTGGGGGAGGAGGAGGAGGAGGAGGATGAGGAGGAGGAGTAATAGGATTTACCAAAAGGGGCTGAGAGTATGACCCCAGACCCGAGCTTTGACGACGAGGGGGAGTGGATGAGACCCCGACTTCCTGCGCAGCAGCTCGGGCGCGAGCCTTCCTCTTCGCCTCCTGGACCTTCTGGTAAGCAGCGCTTGACCTGCTTTTCACCATTTCTGAAAGAAAGAATAAAAGTTGATTAGCCTACACACCGGAAAAGAACACATTGCAAGTCAGAATTCATCAAAAGCAGCCACAAAGAAAACTACCTAGCTCGGTTTGGATGAAACTCGAAGGGCCAAGAAGGAATTTCTTAGTAACTAGGTTCGGAGCTCGCCCCCAAGCCTCTCGAAAAAACCCAAAAATGGCCTCCTCTACCTCATCCAAGTCATCTAGGCTATATTTATCAACCGGGGAGGCCTCCAACCAGTATAGAGGAAATTGGGGTTCATTGTTCTCATTCAAGAAAAAAGGATGATGACCTTCTACGGCCTGGATCTTGAAGAAAAAGTTTTTGAAGTCCTAAAAGGATTCATCAAAGATGGAAAAAACTTTCCGACCTCGAATAGCCCGAAAAGACACCCACTGCTGTTTGTTTTGTTTATTGGAAGCACTAAAGGACTTGGTCAAGTAGAAGAGATAGAAAAAGATTTTTAAAGAAATCGGAAAATCAAGCTCTTGCCTCACAAGTTGGTAAATCTTCATAAAACCCCAAGAATTGGGACGAAGCTGGGTAGGGGCAACTCGACAATGAGATAAAACTCCCATCTCAAAGTCGGAAAAAGGAAAGGAAACCCCCAAGCGGGTAAAAAGGCAATCATACATGAAAAAGAAGTGAGGCTCAGAATCATTGATCCTCCCACAGCGAAACCGATCGTCAGTATCTGGGGCCACTAGTTCGTATTTTGGTTTGTCAGCATCAAGGATACAAATCCTATGGTATTTGCGGAGCTCGGTTAAGAAAACAGTATCCACTAGAGGGTGTTTAGAAAGCACGGAGGAATCTACCCATCTTAAAAGGGTCTTAGGGATACGAGAAGACATTTTTCCAGAAAAATAAAATATAAGGAAATATACCTACATGACACAAAAGAAAAGAAACCATAAAAAAATAGGGTTCTAACAACAAGATAGTTCTTTCATAGCAGATAAAGGAAACAGCCAGCAAGCAGTAAAAGAAAATAACTTTTCTAAGAGCAGAACATAGAAATCCCAAAGTTTCTCACTACAACAGCAAGCATGCATCAAAGATATAGCTTAAAACTCCCTTCCTGACATACGGTACACCAAACGAGAATAAAAGAAAATACGGTGAAAACAACAAAGGAAAGCAAGATAAGAAGAACTAACCTTCTTTGTAAAGTCACCAAAGGGAAGAGTTCCAGTAGCCGAGGTAAAGCACCCGCGAACGAAAGGTCAAAGGGAGTTTTAAGTGAAAGAGTGAAAAGAGCAGGGAAAGAAACTCCGAAGAGAAGACGAAAGAAAACAAAGAAAGGAGAGGAAAAGTATTT
The DNA here is from genome assembly GCF_003086295.3 of Arachis hypogaea. Lineage (NCBI taxonomy): Eukaryota > Viridiplantae > Streptophyta > Magnoliopsida > Fabales > Fabaceae > Arachis > Arachis hypogaea. The sequence continues at coordinate 132,249,277 of NC_092048.1, forward strand.
ATAACGTACTAGGGGCATAACAGTAAAACGACATTGTCATTAAAGAAACACACCGTTACCAATGTAACTGCCCCCCTCTCCCCACATGTAAATGTAAGCTCCGAACGGACGCGACGTTTGATTAGACACGACGGTTGAGAAATTCAAAATCACGTCGGTTCTAAACTAAAATCACGTCATTTTTCCGACTTGAATAGACCCGAGTTCAATTAATACTCGAATCCAACTCATAGCTAAGAGATCGGACTCAAGTAGGGACATTGTTCATGCCCTGCTCCAATACTATGGTCCAGGCCCAAGTAAGTTAAAAAAGACCCAATCCAAAAGATAGCCTTTACCGCTTACCCGACCTCCTCAAAGAGGTCGGATTCGACATGAGCTGGTAGATAACACTTATACATATAAGTAACTACCCCCTAAAATCTCTCACCCACTTCTAAAAGAGATATCTTAACAACCCTAAGATAAAGGGACAGTTATCCACCTTCAGAAGTGGAACTACTCCAACGGTGGTTATTGGATCATCACCTATAAATACACTGACACACTCAGGTAAACCTAAGTTCCAATACACTAAAAACTTGCTAAATCCTTTGCTGACTTAGGCATCAGAGTGTCTTTGCAGATACCACCCCCATTCCGTCAAATACACAACTCGAACGATAATTCTCAGACGTAAACCAAGTCGAAAACCACCTTCTTCTAATGTTTGGGCCTTTCATTCGAGTCCAATCCATCTATTTCATGTTACCCACGTAACAACTATATATTTCAGTTATTAATAGAAGGGCGGAGTTGTGACATATATTGTCACTTCAACTAATTAATCATAAATGTTAAATACATTATTTTTGTATATTTTTTATATTAAAAGTGATTAATAAAAAATAACAAATTTTATTCAACTGAATTCATGTTAGTTCTTTAAATTTGTAAAAGAAATAAAAAATTGTATAAGAAATTAATATAAATTGGTGTTTTTTCCGTAATAACGTTACGAAAATATAAATCTTTTAAAATTACATTAGTTTTGTCCTGATATTATTAATCATAGCACAAAAAATTTATAAATTAAATTTTTTAATCGTAGGGAATAAAAATTTTCGTCAGCTAAGAAGACCAAGGTCTCCGTAAATAAAAAATTAAGTAATAAATTTTTTAGTTATTATATTATTTTCATATGAAAGAGTGTAATTTTTACTAATAATTAATTTTAACATTCATTATCTGAAACTTGAAAGAATTTAATTAATGTGTATACTTTTATAATTAATTAGGTGTTAAGTCTATTGTACAAATAAAAAAAAATAATTTTCATGCTTATTATTTAAAAATAATATTTCTCTCTCCCCCTCTCTCTCTATATATATAATTAGATATTAAAATAAAAAATTATATTGATAATTATAAAATTAACTCAACATCAATTTTTTTTGAAACAATTGATTCTTGATTCTAATTATTAATCACAATAGTAGTATTTCTTTCAAATTATATATAATAAATATTTAAAAAAAGAAAAGTGAAATATAAATTAAAAAAGTAAGCGATAAAAATTTGAAACTAAACAAAAAAAATCTAAAAAAGTATGCATATAATAATAAAGTTTAATTTTGATGCATTGATAATATAAAAGATTTTACACAGTTGTATAATTACAATGCAACCGTTCTCTTAGATGACCATTTTCACGGTCAATGTAAAAATTAGTTATTTTTGTTAATATGGTGTTATATAATTGAATGCACGTATAAAACGGTTGTATATTGACAATGCATAAAAATTGAATTTATAATAATAAAAGAGTGTCATGTGACACATTTTGGTTATTAAATTAGTTTTATAATATAACTATATTTCAATTTTATTTTTAGTCGTAATTAGAGAATGTCATATTGTATATTTTGATTGTCAAATTAGTAATTAATCATTGATAATGATATATAAGAAGAATAAAGTGGATGAAAAACAAGAGAAATAAAAAATTTCTTTAATTTTAGAAAAAAATATTTAATTTTAATTAAAATAAAAAAATAATATATAATCTATTTTAATTATAAAATTAGTAATATATAATAAATAAATTTTACCGTAATTCATATATAAGTAAATGATTACATAATCAACTTAGAGGTTGATCTGGTAATTATTATATTAGTCTGTTTAATTAAGTATAAAGATTTAAATTTTGTGTACCTATAATTTATTAACTAACATTCTTAAATAAAATCTTAATTTGCGTTGAATTAATTTTTTATCAATCGAATTAAAAAATATCGTTAAAAAAAAATAAATGATTACCTCATGTGGCGACATTTTTGTCTGCATACTGTTAATGGTCCATTATTTTCCCGAGTATAATCTTTGTTTAATTCAAATCTTACCTTAATTCAGGTTTAGCTGTTGGCCACTCAACTGGCTGGGGTCGATAATCTACAATCCACTCTTGTTATTCCCGAAATGTTTCTAACTTTAAGAAACCTGTAGTTAGATTGTATAATTGTTAATTATTTGTTTTTCTAATTAATATCTCTCTCATTTTTAAATTTATTAAAAAATTGATATATTTAGACAAAAAAGTTATCTAGTTACATTTATTTTTTATTAAACCTAAAAAAAGATATTTATTTTAAAAGGACTAATTGAATTTATCTAACAAGTCTTTTTAAGACGCTCTTAAAATTACAATTAATAAAAAATTAATTTTTGAAATAAATATATTAAGGCTGGTTTGACAAAGCTTTCGAAAAAGTACTTATGCGTTTTAACTCTTCATTTTGTGTTTAGTAAATCAAAAAGACTATATGTTTGTGTTTGTAACTTTTAAAAGATTCGATACTTTTAAAAGCACCTAAAATAGAGCTTTTCAAAATTAGTTAGTGCTTTTCAAAATTTAAAAGTCTAATATAACTTTGTATGTTAACTAATTTTTAAATTTAATGGTTACATTTATGTCTGTTATAATATTTTTAAATTTTAAAAATTATTTTATCAAATGTAATTATTGTTACTTGTGTTTATTGAAAGCTATTTTTAATTTAATTTACCAAACATAAATACTATAATTTTTAAAAAGCCATCTTTTAAAAATTAATTTTTATAAACTACCTTTAAAAAAATAAAAATTTTACCAAAGTAAGCCTAAAAATTTAACTTTTTATTATTATACTCTTAACATATGCTTAAAAACACATCTTAGTTAGATTTTTCAATTTTTTTTTTATTGATAACATTAACAGTGACGACCTTGTCAACTTAAAGCTTGTTAATAATTATGCAAGACATACTAATAGTAGTACTCCTTTACAAACAAAGTTACCACGAAGAGAATCTAAATTTCTTAACTTCGCCCACACTAACTAATATATAAAGACACCAATAACAACTTACAGTGACGAACTTATTCATATTACTGTCTATCATGTGATTATCTAATAATAAGATGTGGGGATAAAGGAGAGGATGTGGTGACGAGGAAGCTAAGAAAGGCTAAAGGAGGAGGCGATAGACAACACCACTTTCATATTCACAACTTTCTGGTTTCTGTCACTCGAATGTGTTCTTATCTTTGACCTATGGTCATGCATGTACGCGCGAATGGAGGTTTGTGAAGAGAAATATATATAGTTGATGTCTCATATAAACTTAATGCATTAGATTAATTCATAACGAATAAACATATTAATTAGGGGCGTGATTGCATTAATTTTAATTTGCAATTTAAAGTAAGTGATTCATGTGTGGCAATATTTTTTTTCAAAGATGATTTTGACAAAATTAATAAATATCTCACGAATGCTTTTAACAAATCCGAATTGTTTTCGAGATAAATGGAGAAGAAAAATTTGTTCGCTTACATGATACAATTGATTTCGAGCTAATAACATGGTTTTGAAAATCGAACTGATTGGTTCAATCGTGTTAATTGAGAATTGATCTTCTAATTGATTCGGTTGACATAAAAAATTATTCTGCCAAAAATGAATGAAAAAATTAGTCGAATTGGTAGTTAATCGATAAATTGTCGAAATTAATCTGATTTTTAGAAAGTTAATAATGGTTCGCTTTTTTTTTTTGTTTAAATTCCCCAAAATGGCGCCATTTCAATTTAAAAAAAAAAAAGAAAATGCTCCCCCCTCTCTGAGACTCACAATTCCAACGATCTAACTTTAAACCTTTGACTATAGTAGCCTAACTACTAAATTCAAATTCATTATCGAGCTCTTTTTCTGTGGTAGAGGACGTTGTCGTTGTCGGCTAAGACAGCAGGTGTTGTCGTCGCTTGTGAAAGATTTGCTCGCTTCTCGTCGCTTGTGAAAGATTTGCTCGCTTCTCCTCGATGTCACACGAAAGCCTACTCGGAGCGGTTGGCATTGCCGTCTCGAAGGACTGTTCCGTCGTCGTCTCTACTCGATTTGTTGGTGCTCTGTGTGTGTGTGTGTGTGTGTGACGTTTCTCTTTGCTCGGCTATGGAGTATTCGTCACATCATCACCTCCCTTCCTCCCTCGCCTCTGGTAAGCACCGCTGCTTCAATTATTTTGGTTATTTTCTTAATTTTACTTATTTTGATTTCTGAGTTGTTAATGGTGCTATGGTGCAGTGCTTCACTGCATTGTTTATATTGGAATTTGTCTGATTTTGAGTTATTTATGCTGATTTTTCTGATTCTAAATTGTTGATACTTGATAGTGCTGAGGTGTAGTGCTTCACTGCATTGTTTATGCTGATTTTTCTGATTCTGTTGTTATTTTTTTGTTTTTATAATTTTTATGAAATTGGAATAATTTTTGTGGTAGAATATTATGTTTTTGTCATTTATGTACTGTTGAGTTTGAATAAACAATAACAATAATTTACCAACGCAAGTTGGCACACATGGATGAGGGTCTGTGTCCCTTAATCATCTCTCCCGGGTTCGATACTCATTGGAGGATGCGAATAGAGCTTGCTTACTTGGGAAGGTCGCCCACTTTGTGCCTTTGTAGTACCCGAGGGATTAGTCATTGGACTTCCAGCCTGATGGATACCCTTGTGCAAACAAAAAAACAATAACAATAATTTGACGATGATCAAACATTATAACATTGAGTAAAAAAATTCAAAGTGTGTGAATAATCTGTTTTGGCTAAGTGTGCAGGCCAAATTCAAAAGAAAGAGCAACAAGCAAAGCCCAATGATAGTTCAGACCTATGATCAAAGCATTTAACTAATTCACTCACTAATGACCCAAGAAATAATTGCTAATCACTAACCTAGATGGAAAGCAACTCATTTTTCTCTAAACCACAAAGCAAGGTGACCGAAGTCATTCTCTCTCTTCTCTCTTTTCTAACCCACGTGAAGAAGTCCCAAAAGAAAGTAAGGAAAAGAGAGTCTGATTAGGGTTCAAATCAAGAAAAAAAAGTGAATTATTAAAATCAAGAAACAAAAGAAAAAAGAAGAAAAAAGTCAAAAGCTAAGGCTCAAAGGTAAAGATTAAATCGAAAGGTGAATCAGAAAATTTTTCTTTGTACTTTATTGTTGCTTGTTGAAGATGCTTTCTCCCTACATGCACCGAACAGAAAACTTGAAGAAAATGGAGGTTATGAAGTTCTACTACAAATTAAGAGTCAAGAACTAAACTTGGAGCCAAAGTATTAATGAATGGCTCAGATCTTTGAAGAAATTTGAAAAAGGTATGAAAAAAGAGAAGCAGTTAGGTAAGAATACATGTTGAAATTAATCGCTACTGTTGTCTCATTTCTCTTATGTGCTGTTGCTGCTGTGTTATTAGAGGAAGAAGTCAAAGCTGTTCAAACCAAGTTTCAAATTTTGAAAGCTCTACTCTATTAAAGGTGTAAACGGCCAGATATTAGACTAAGGAGTGAGCACACAAGTTTGAATTTTCATATCTTTCAAGTTAATGCTTCTTCTCTTTTATGAGTTTACATTAAATTTTCTTTTTTTTTAATGTTCATCTTTCTTTGTTTCTTTTCAATGGAAACAAGGCATTAAGTGAGGAATCAGTAAAAGTCATTGAGAGAAAAGGTAAAGAGAGTTATCTAAAAAAAGCCAGAAATTATGTCAAAACTCTTTTGTATGTTTTTCTGTTTTGTACACATGATTTTGAGGGGATTCCCTTGATAAGTTGGGTGAGCAATGAGCACTTAGTGGTTGCAAGTCTAGGGAGTGAACCTAGCAAAATCTAACTTGGGTAGAAGCTGGGTTTGTCCCAGATAGGATTTGGTTGAATTCTAGAAAAATTGGTATTTGTAATAATTGTGAATGATAGTGAAAATTCTACCACTGTTGTGGGAGAGATTAGATGTATGTCACATTTCACAAGGTGGCTGAACCAGAATATATCGTTGTGTGATTCTCTCTTCTCTACTCTTCTTCTGTTTTCTTTTGATATGAGATAAAATAAAAGTGTCTCTTAGCTTGCATTGCCTATTTCACAGCTATGCAAACATAAAGAGTTGCTCTGTTCCTAAATGCATTGTGAAGAGTCCAAAAAAATTTGTCTTTTAAAATTTTAACTTGACAGACTTAACAGCAACAAAGGGTTTATTTGGATGAGCTTCTAAAAAAGATCTTTCTTTGAGTTATCTTTTTTTAAAAGATTTTATAGAAAGTAAAAGTAATTTTATGTTTGGATATTGTTACCAGATCAAAAAGAAACAAACGTATAGCTGTATGGAAGTACACAATTAAGACTAGGTATAAATCTGTGAAAGTGTATATGGTATAGAATTAATGGAAAAATTGGGAATGTGTACAAAATTTGGGTAAGATAGGAAGTTCCAAGTTCACCTGTGCAAAAAAAGGAATGAATCAGCACAGAGTAAGTAAATAGAAGGAAATGACAGAGAGAATGAAAGATAGATATAAAAAGAAGGCTCTCACAATTTCCTCCCCTTTCTCAGTTCGCTGTTGCTCCTTCATATTGGCTCCTCACTCCTCTCCTTCCATGTGAAAGTTTGTTAGATCCCTTCTGTTGCTCCCCTTTTTTCTAACGGTTCTCTCTCTCTCTCACTTGTAACATTACCCCCTCCATTGAAATGGACCTTGTCCTCAAGGTCAAAACTGGGATATTGTGTCTTCATTTCTTCATAGGGTTCCCACGTTGCCTCCTCTCCCGAGGTATTTTGCCACTTAATAAGAACTTCTTCAATCCACTTGCCATCTTTTTTTATCATTCGATGCCCCAAGGTAGTCTGAGGTTGTAATTGATATCCCTTCTCATCTACTAACAGCGGAGAAGGGATGGTAGCTGGTGATGGGACCCTACACACTTCTTGAGCAGAGATATGTGAAAGACATGGTGGATTCGGGATGTATTGGGGAGTTCCAGCTTGTAGGCTACCTTACCTATTCGAGCAATGACGGGAAAAGGACCAAAATAATGCATGGATAATTTCTGGTTCCGCCTCAGGGTCACGGATCGCTGGCGATAAGGCTGTAGCTTGACGTACACAAAATCTCCCACCTGAAATTATAATTCTCTGCGTTTGCTATCTGCCTGGTTCTTCATCCTAGTTTGGGCCTTCTGTAAGTTCAGTTTTAAGGAAGCTAACACCGAGTCTCGTAGGAGTAGTTATTCTTGTAGAGCTGGGGGATCCTTTGGGTAGGGTTCATATCGCAATAAAGTAGGAGGGTCCTTGCCGAACACTGCTTTGTATGGTGACATGCCGATAGAGGAATGAAAGGAAGTGTTATAGCTAAAAGCCACCCACGGTAAAAGGTTATACCAATCCTTCGGGTTCTCTTGCGTATAGCACCGCAGATACATCTCTAGGCAATGATTTAGCACCTCAGTTTGGCCATCAGATTCCAGGTGGTATGCTGAGCTTCTAGCCAAGCGTATACTTTGGCCCTTGCAGCACTGCTCCCAGAACTTGCTCGTGAAGACTTTGTCCCGATCAGAGACAATGGACTGTGGCAAACCATGGACACTCACCACATCGCGAAGAAAGACCTCTGCCACTTTTGGTGCTGTGAAATTAGCCGGGAGCGATATGAAATGAGCAAATTTTGATAAACGATATACCACAACTAATATGACGGAGCAGCCGTGGGCTGGGGGTGAACCGGTGATGAAGTCCATCGAAAGATCTTGCCAAATATGTGTTAGAATAGGGAGAGGTTCCAACAAACCGGCCGGAGGTTGAGTGCTGTATTTGGCCTGTTGGCAAATGGAGCAAGATTTGATGTAGTCCTTCACGGATTGCGCCATGTTCTTCCAATAAAATTGGGCGGATAATCTGGATAATGTTTTTTTGCACGCCGCCATGGCCACCCACAATTGAATCATGAAATTCTCGTAACAGGTGTTGCACCAGAGATGAAGAATTTGGAATTAGTAACCGGTTAGTCCAGTACCAAAGCCCACCACGGTTCTGCAGCTTACCAGAATTCATCTCATCCTCAGAAAATTCAGTTTCTGGCCGAAACCGTTGATGCTCATCCTTTAAGAGCGGTAGTAATGCCCAAGAAGATGTAGAGAGCTGCCAGAATGATCTGGACAATCCGTCTGCTGCTTTATTCTCGCACCCCTGCTTGTATTCTATAGAGAAATCATAACCAAGTAGTTTGGCCAACCAGGTTTGCTGTTCTGGTGTCTGAATGACTTGCGTTTGGAGTTCCTTCAAGCTTTTATGGTCCGTGCGGATGACAAACTTATGGCCTAATAAATAATGTCGAAACTTAGTCACTGCCGCGAGAATTGCTTGCATTTCTCTTGCATATGCCGATTGTTTCTGTGCCGTTGGTGCTAGCATTTTGGAGAAATAAGCAATGGGGTGACCGTCTTGGCTTAGAATAGCCCCAATTCCAGTTCCAGATGCATCAGTTTCCAAAACAAAAGGCTTAGAAAAATCAGGTAAAGCCAATACTGGAGCATGAGAGAGAACCTCCTTCAATTTCACAAAAGCCATTGTGGCACAATCAGACCAGAGAAAACCATCCTTCTTTAGGAGGTCAGTTAGAGGACTCGCAAGGATAGCGAAATTCCGGATGAATTTACGGTAATAGCTAGCCAAACCGAGAAAAGCACGTAATTGTTTGAGTGATGTAGGGAGCGGCCATTGAGTAATAGCTTGCACCTTTGACTCGTCGACCCGGACACCCTTCCGTGATACCACATGGCCCAAATAATCAACCTGTGTCTGCCCGAATGAGCACTTAGAAAGTTTGGCAAATAAAACATTCTCTTTCAATATGGATAGCACCTGTCGCAAATGCTCCAAATGAGAGGGACAATCTGGACTGTATACTAGTATGTCATCGAAGAAAACCAACACAAATTTTTGAAGAACGGCAACAAACACCGAGTTCATGAGGCATTGGAAGGTAGTTGGAGCGTTGGTCAACCCAAACGGCACTACCAACCATTCGTACAAGCCTTGGTGAGTCCGAAACGCAGTCTTGTAACGATCCTCTGGCTTAACACGAACTTGATGATACCCGGCCCGCAAGTCCAATTTTGAAAAATATTGGGCACCGCAAAGTTCATCCAGAAGTTCATCCACGGTCGGCATAGGAAAAGAGTCCTTAATGGTCACAGCATTTAAAGCTCGATAGTCGATACAAAATCACCAAGAGCCATCCTTTTTCTTAACAAGAAGGACCAGAGAAGAGAAAGGACTGGCACTTGGTTGTATAATTCCTTCGGCCAGCATTTCACACACAATTCTCTCAATTTCGAATTTCTGACTATGTGGGTACCGGTAAGGTCGCACCTTTACAGGTGCCGAGTTGGACAGCAAGTGAATTTCATGATCACGAGAATGCACCGGGGGTAACCCGTGGGGTGTATCAAAGACCTCTTTAAAGGAGTACAATAGCTTTTCCAAATCTGGAGGCATGGAAGTGGGCAGGTCTAGTACCAGTTGACATTCTTCAGTTATAGGGTGCAACTGGAGAGTATATAATTCCAAAATCTCTTGTGCAGCATGTAAACGCTTGAGATTGTTAAACTGAGCTTGAGTAGGCAAGTGAGTCAATTCACCCTGCAAGGTCACAAGCTTGTTACCATCCATAAAAGTAATGAACTTCTTCCTATAGTTCACCAAATGAGTATCCAAAGTCTCGAGCCAAACATCACCCAAAACAAGTTCCTCGGTCGCTATTGGGAGGACAAAAGCTGTGATGAATAGCGTGTGGCCTTGAATCATTACAGGCACCTATCAGACTTCCCCGTCACATTGTAATAAGTCGCCATTCTCAACTTCAACTTGAAATTGTGGAGCCTGGTGAATGGGTAGATTCAAATGCTGGGCTAAGGAAGGGTGGATAAAATTATCCGAACTATCACAATCCATCAAAATTCGGACCTCTCTACCCTGAACATTCCCAGAGAAGCGAATAGACCTCTTGGTCAGTCTCCCCGTTAGCACATTATAGGACAAGTGCAAGGGTTCTGGTGTTGCCACTACCTCAGAAGGCTCGTCTGGCTGCTTAATCTCATGAATTTCTTCTGACAGGGGTTCATCAGATGGCACTTCTTCCATTGTCTGAATTAGAAAGTAATGCTTGGCTGTACATTTGTGGCCAGATAAGTACTTCTCATCGCATGTAAAACACACCCCCTTCTCCCGTCGAAATTGAATCTCAGTAGGGGTTAATTTGCGCAAGGTCCCTGTCTTAGTGGGTGTGGCTAGTAAAGGGGCATTTTGTGGCGAGGTGACCGCAGATGGAGGCGAGAGGGGAGGTTTGGGGGAAAGAGTAGCGGGCGATTTCAAATAAGGGGGAGACGAGAGTGAGTTCCGCCAACGCTGGGGCTGTGGTAAAAATTTTTCGTCAAACAATTTGACCAACGACACCGCATGCCACAGAAATGTGGGGGAGCGAGACTTGACCTCGCGTTTGAGCTCCGGGATTAACCCACCAATAAAACAGTCTAACAACAGGGTATCATCCAATCCATATGCTCTCGCGGCCAGGTCATTAAAAGCATCAAAGTATTTTGTGACTGATGAAGATTGTTTCAGCTTAAACAATTCCTTGCGAGGGTTCTCAAATTGCGATGGTCCAAATTTCTCCCAAGTTTGGAACCAAGCCAGAGCTTTGCCTTCTAAGCTGACCGCAACTATGTCGAGTTTCTGATCCTCGGGAATATCATAAATCCTAAAGAATCTCTCAGCCCTAAAACTCCACTGCAACACATCATCACCGCCGGAGAAGTGTGGAAAGTCCACCTTCATCTGGCGTGGCGGAGCAAAGACGGAGGGCTGAGCATATGGTTTTGGGGATTCCTCCACTCTCGGGGCTAGGTGGGCCTGAGTCGCTGCCAAAGATTGTGCCATCGCCGTGAGTTGTTCTTGCTGGCCATCAACCTGTTCAGTCAATTTGGTGATAGCCACCTGCATCGATTGTAATCGAGTATTTTATGCCATGACTCAACGAGAGCATCAATTGTTACCAAATAAAAAAGGAACAAACGTATAGCTGTATGGAAGTACACAATTAAGACTAGGTATAAATCTGTGGAAGTGTATATGGTATAAAATTAATGAAAAAATTGGAAATGTGTACAAAATTTGGGTAAGATAGGAAGTTCCAAGTTCACCTGTGCAAAAAAAGGAATGAATCAGCACAGAGTAAGTAAATAGAAGGAAATGACAGAGAGAATGAAAGATAGATGCAGAAAGAAGGCTCTCACAATTTCCTCCCCTTTCTCAGTCCGCTGCTGCTCCTTCATATTGGCTCCTCACTCCTCTCCTTCCATGTGAAAGTTTGTTAGATCCCTTCTGTTGCTCCCCTTTTTCTAACGGTTCTTTCTCTCTCTCACTTGTAACAGATATCTCATGCAAAAAAATCTTTTTATCTATCAATTATGTTTGGGTATAATAATATAAAAGTACTTTTTTGTTTATTTATTATGTAAAAATATCTTTTTTTTTAAAAAAAAAAAAAGATCTTTTAAAAAAAGATGTAAAAGTTTCAAATTCAGTCAGAAATAAATAGCAAAAGAAGTTGCAAAAGGAGACATAGATTCAACCTCTTTCTCTAGGCCATTCACAAACTAACCTTTAATGTACATTTTAATTTTCGTTAGTTATAAATTTTAATGTTTAAAGTTATTTGCGAACTTTTAATAATAAATTATTGACAATTTATTATGTAAAATTATAAAATCTTAAATTTTATTAATTTAAAAATTATTTAATTAAATATTTAAAATTATATATTAAATTTTTAATATTTTTATATTTAGTTAAATCGATAAACTCCAGTTAAATTCTAATTGAATTTTTGAATTATTAAACCAATCGCTGTACGAATTTGGTTCTCGCAACCTTTGGTTAATAATCAACTATGAAAATCTTAGCAGTTAGGAAACCAACATGAGTCATATAAATTGCACAATTGATTTTAGTTCCTCATAATTGATTAGAGTAAAGTATTGTTTTTATCTTTTAACGTTTGGGGTAAATTCTATTTGTGTCCTTAATATTTAAATCATCCTATTTGTATCCCTAACGCTTGTAAAAGTGATTCAATGTTATCCTACCGTCAATTACACATCATGAGCGCTTTAGTTTGAGTTTTAAAAATCACTTCCTGAAGTTAGAATACAAATGTCTGGGATAGAATCGATGATCTATTCCAAAAAGTAGCTCATTAAATGTTGAAACTAATTCCTACAATATTTACATAATTCTCTTTTCTAGGGACATAATTGAATCTAAACACAAATAGTGAGTATAATATTAAAATCGAACACATCCAAGTGAGACCTAATTGAGAATGAATACATCCAACTGAGAATAATTGAAAAATATAATATGATTTGTTAGTATAATTGATAGTAGGATAACATTGAATCACTTTTATAAACGTTAAGGATACAAATAGGACGATTTAAACGTTAGAGACACAAATAGAACTTACCCCAAACGTTAGAAAAAAAAATGATACTTTACTCTAATTGATTATGGATCGATTGAGATCTTCAACACTAATAAAAACATGCTCTCTAACTATATATTTTCTATTTTTAAAATAATTATATTTATATTTTTTAGATTTATTAAAAATTAATGTATAAAATAAAAGAGACATTTATTTTAAAAGGTGAAAAATTTAATTAAAAAAAGTAACATTATGTAATGTAGGAATAATTGTTAACACGTAAAATTATTATAATAATTATTATTAATTTTGTTTAAATCTAATCCCACAACTCTACAAATAAGAATGGATGCAGGTCGGACTATTCAACAAGAATTTGTGACTCTGTTCGATTTGACTTATTTTATTAAACAGGCTAAATTTAAATTTTTTGTAAAACCTATTACTTAAAAATATCAGGTCATAGGCTTTAAGAAAAAGCCTATAAAACTTGTTACATCAGCTCGTCAAAATATCTTTTGTAAAAATAAATTATTCTTAGAGTAAATTATCATTTTTACTCACGAAAATTGAAAACGCTAGTATATTTATTCATAGAAGACATAAATTATCATTCATATCTATAAAAAATAGATTTTAGTTGGCAAAATTATTCAAACTTTAAAAAATAAAATAAAATTCTCAAATTACCCTTATTTCCACCTTTATTGCCATCATCTCTCTTCTCTTTTCTCTCTCTCTCTCTCTTTCTCTCTAAATATTCTTAGGGACTCCAATCCCAAACTCTACCACCATTATCCTTCCCACCTACTACCATTACTGCATCCATTACTATCACCACCACCGCCATTGCCACCCTTTCTCCTCCCTCCACCTCTTCGACCCTGATCTCAACCTCAATTGCAGGCTCCGCTTGCCCCTTACCTTTCTCCCTTCCGAAGATTCAATCCCGTCACCTCCTCCTTTATTGTTTCTCTCTATATACAAAGAAACAACACAATAAACTATACAAAAAGATTCAAAAACACCCTTACACTCAAAATAACACAACAAATTCCAAAATTTTTTTTTCTTTCTACAAAAAAAAAAAAAACTTTTTTCACCTGTCTAAATCACTAATGTTCCAACTAATCTGATACTACGTTCATTTAATGCTAATTTGATTCAAATAAATTTATGAAGATAATAACATAATAATGAAAAGAGGGATCTTTACTTGAGGAGGCAAAGATCGGAGAGAGTGTGTGAGAGCTTGATGTGGCCGAACTCGAAGGCGTGCATGGTAGGTAGATGCAGAAAAGGTCGGTGGCGAATTCGCAGCTATTGAGAGGGAACTTCTCTGATTTGGGCTACTTGGTGGCGGGAGAGTTTTCAAGGTCCCTGAAGAGTAACCTACCGGTATCGACCGCCGTGACGCTCCGTGGCATCCTTAGATTCCAACAAATCACTCATACTACTCGCAGCATCCTCAGATCTAGGATTTCTTTTCGGCATAGATAGAAGCTGAGCTTGCGTTAGATGATTATGCTGGTGATGGTGGTGCTGGTGTTGTTGAGACGCGACCGACACCGATAAGGGAGTGTGTGGCAAAGGGGTTAGAGTGACGGTTGAGGAGGAGGGCAAGGCGGTGGTATTGAGCGACGATGTTGAGATTGGAGTCGCCGAGAACATTGAGAGAGAGAAGAGGGAGAGATGATGGTAGTAGTAGTAGTGGAGAGAATAGTAGTTTGAGAATTTTATTTATTTTTTTAGGTTTTGGATAATTTTGCTTGCAAAAATCTATTTTTTATGGACTAATCCAAACTCAAAAGATTGGATTGATAGTAGATGTGTAATTTTTGTAAGGATTTAGCTAATATGTATTATAAAGACACATGTTAAAATTATTGTTAGTAAATATTTTTAATTTTTATTTAATAAATATATTAAAATTTAAATTTTGTATCTTTTTCTATATAAATTTTTTTAATTAGTAACTTTAATATGTGTATTGTGTTAATTAAATTCTTTTTAATAAGAATTTTAGCTAAAAGTTATTATAAGAATACTCTATAAAGTGTTAAAATTAAAATTTTTATGTTTCTGGTAAATGCACTACAAAATTTTATTTTTAGATTTTTATGATATTAACATCTATAATTTTATACAAATAATATTTATAATTATATATTAGGAGTGTTAGGAGATCAGTAAGTTTTGTGATTTATAGTTATTAATTAATAATTAGTCATCATTGGTATTTTTAATGGTCTGAAATTTCATCTAATGTTATAAAATTATTCACTTTTCTTTTCCTAGTTAAGTGCTGGCAAGATTTTAATAAAAGTGGTGGCCCCTAGACTTTCTCATTATATATTTATTATATTTAAAATACATAATTATTCAACAATAATTAATAAATACTAAATAAAATAATTTTAAATTATTTAAACTGAGTTGTTATTATCTTTCCAACATCATTTTTATATTAAAGAGTCTTTAATTTCATTAGCAAAACTCTCTTGATAAATGTGTGTATCTTAATTACACATGTGTCTATGTCAAGTTATGTGCGGGTAAAAAGATTTCTCGATCAGGAAAAAAAGGCCCAAGGCAAGAGTGTAAGAAGAAGGACTTTAGCCGAACACAGCTAATATAGTTTTTGTTTCGTTGATTTTCTGAGAAAACTGAAAAAGTCTCCATTTCCTTGAGTTGAATTTTGAAGAATGTTAGGAATTCCTAGAGCCACATATGTAACACGTAACAGAGACAAGAAGGAGAAAGACAGAGAGAGGAAAATTAAGGAAGTGGTGGAGGTAGAGTTATTAGAGGCAGAGTGTATTAGTATTATTTGATTTGAGTCCATGGATGGGAGTGGTGGGGATGAATCCCCTTATGGAAATGAAATGATCTCATTATTCAGTATTCACCACGAAATTAATTTGTTGTTTCTATGCAATATCGAATTTTTCTCCACCCGAGAATAATCAGGACATTAATCTTACACCTCAAATATTACTAGTATAATTGAGCCTTAAAAACGATGTCTACATGTTCTTATCTAGAGAAGTTGTCCTTTTAGTAGAGAACAACAGTGACCATAACCAATGCTGTAGAAAGATAATGAGATGAGTCCCAAAGAGGGTTGTGTGGTAACAAAGTCTCCTCAGCATTGGTGGATTAGGGAAAAGATTCAATGGCAACCTCAAAGTATTGGGCCAATAGAGTGTGATGAAGAACTTGAAGCAATATATGTTTGCCACGTGGCAGGGTGCGTAATCTTGGTTGTGTGGACGTTAGAGCCCTAACCACCAATCCTGAGGATGTGAATTTGTGTACACTCAACGAGGCGACTGCTATAAGTCCAAGCCTTGCATCATTTCTGCTCCCAGTGGTAGGCTTCCTCTGCATTTTCTCTCCAGTCTTCCCTTTCTTTGCTAATCGCTTGCTACAAGAGTGCTATGGCTTCCTCCGTCTCCACAGTCGGAGTTGTGAACAGAACCCTAGTACGATTCAGTCTCTTACACTCTACTTATTTGATTTTATACAAGTATAGTATTAATTAAGTATTGCATTGCAGCTGAGCTTCAATGGATCAGGAGGAGGAAGCTCGGTTCCAAGCTCAGCGTTCTTGGGAAGCAGCTTGAAGAAGGTTCAGTCGAGAATCCCAAACACGAAGGTGAGCCCTGGATGCTTGAAGATTGTGGCGGCGAAAGAGATAGACGAGGAGAGCCAGACAGATGGGGACAGATGGAGGGGTCTGGCATACGATATATCGGATGATCAGCAAGACATCACGAGGGGTAAGGGTATGGTCGACAGCCTTTTCCAAGCCCCTATGCAAACCGGAACTCACTACGCTGTCATGAGCTCTTATGAGTACCTCAGCCAGGGGCTTCGCCAGTCAGTCTCTCTTATTCATTAACTCCCACCTTCTTTCTTTCTTTCTTAACCTCATTCATTCATTCTCTTATTCTTATTCATTAGGTACGACATTGACAACATGCTTGACGGCTTCTACATTGCCCCTGCTTTTATGGACAAGCTTGTTGTTCACATCACCAAGAACTTCATGACCCTCCCCAACATCAAGGCATGAGTCTCTTACTTACTTATTTTCACACCTCATTCAATCAACTAATATTTGAGCATACAGGTTCCTCTCATTCTTGGTATCTGGGGAGGCAAGGGTCAAGGAAAGTCGTTCCAATGTGAACTTGTTTTTGCCAAGATGGGAATCAAGTGAGTTGATTGCTTACACACACTACTACTAGAATACCCTATCATTCCGTTTAATTAATGAATGTATATATGCAGCCCAATCATGATGAGTGCTGGAGAGTTGGAAAGTGGAAACGCAGGAGAGCCGGCGAAGCTGATCAGGCAGAGATACCGTGAGGCGGCAGATTTGATCAAGAAGGGGAAGATGTGCTGCCTCTTCATCAACGATCTGGACGCAGGAGCTGGTCGTATGGGCGGAACCACCCAATACACAGTCAACAACCAGATGGTCAACGCCACCCTCATGAACATTGCTGACAACCCAACCAACGTGCAGCTCCCCGGTATGTACAACAAGGAGGAGAACCCACGTGTCCCCATCATCGTCACCGGAAACGATTTCTCCACTCTCTACGCTCCTCTTATCCGTGACGGTCGTATGGAGAAGTTCTACTGGGCTCCCACAAGGGAAGACCGTATTGGTGTCTGCACCGGTATCTTCCGTACCGACAATGTTCCCGCCGATGACATTGTCAAGCTTGTTGACACTTTCCCCGGCCAATCCATTGGTAATTAACTAAATCCATATACATACTTGTGTTGTGTTGTTTAATTCTAAGTAACTCTGATGGGAAATGAAATTATGATGTACAGATTTCTTCGGTGCACTTCGGGCGAGAGTGTACGACGACGAAGTTAGGAAGTGGATCTCAGGAGTTGGAGTGGAGGGAGTTGGAAAGAAGCTTGTGAACTCAAAGGAAGGACCACCAACATTTGAGCAACCAAAGATGACACTGGAGAAGCTGTTGGAGTACGGAAACATGCTTGTGCAAGAACAGGAGAACGTGAAGAGAGTCCAGTTGGCTGACAAGTACTTGAATGAGGCTGCTCTTGGTGACGCCAACGCAGATGCCATCAACAGTGGAACTTTTTTCGGCGCCCAGACATAATTCATCATGTTTCTTAGCGTTTTCGTTTCTGTTATTACGTGCACGGACAACAACATGTTAAGTGTACAATAATTTTTCTTCTCTTATCCTCTTTTATATTCTGGATTCCTGTCCTCTATAATTTTGAGTTATATTGTCTACCATGTTACTGAAATCCACTTTTCTGCCCTTCTCTTTAATTTCTCTGCCTATGTTACTCTATTCTACATATCGAATTCATTCGGAACAGATATCTTCTTTCAAATTCACTGTTAAACTTATCGAGTTTCTTCCCTCCAATTTCAAACAAACATCGCTGTGATTATCAAACGCATGTGGAAGTAACGCTGCTTAGTTACATATACTCAGCTTGTTATTTATGCACGAAAAAGAAAAGGGAAATGCTAACACTAATATTTTATTGAAATTGATTTAAATGTTAGATGGATATAACAGAAAATTATTAGTTAGCTAACAACAAATCCGACGTTATTTTTATTTCAATTTTATTTTGGGTCATATAACAGGCAACATAAACATTTGTGAAATTATATATCATAAATAATAATTTAAGATTTAATATAAAATTTATCACTTTAATGTTTGGTCTTAATTCAATTTAAATTAAATTTTATATTATTTTTAATTATTCTATCAAAATAATTATATAACTAATAAAATTTTATTAAATTTTCATCAAGACGATGTTATCTCTTTAAAATAAAACCGATCTCATTTTAATACTCCAAATATTCTATCCTAATTGCTTTAATACTTTTTTTCACTATTTTTTCTCATCCAATATTTTCATGATTGAACTTTAAGAAAATCTGTTAGAACTTAGAATATATCGTTTGAAAGAAAATGGTAACCAGAGAACAAGTGTGTGGGTCCAAACCATATATGTCCTCGTAATAAATGAGTGATTCATTTGTTTATATTTTAGACTGGAAACGAGTGATCCATATTGAAAGTCTCTCTTTTTTTTGGTCAGGGGAAAGTCTCTCTTTTGACCTTATACTGCAAGTCAAGACCAAAAAAAAAGAACTTATACTGCAAGTCTTTTAAAATATTAGCCTTTTTTTTTTTTGGTGACTAAAATATTAGCCTTTGATCCATAGATTGACCATTGTGCTTGTAAAATATTTAAAAAATATGTAACTTGAATGGACCTAACCTAAATGCAACGCAAAATGCCGTGTTGATTTTTTTATTTTAGTTTTTCATAGGTCCAACATGCAGTAAATAAACTGGCCTTTTATTACTGACCAAAAACAAAATTAAAATTAGCCTTTTATTGAATAGGTCCAACAAGAAGATTATATTTTTATTCTTGATCAAATCTTAATTTTTTTTTAAATTTAATTTTGCCTATATACAAATAACTCCCCCCTCTTTTATTTATACAAATAAATTTACAAGTAATTATGACATCAAAAGTATTTCTCAAATCAAGTATTCAAATATAAATGACTTTATAGTTTATACAAGAATAAAGCTCTACTTTAAAAAGAAATTTAAACAAAAAAGGGAAAAAAATACTTTTCCTTTTCTTTGCCACAATGTAATGAAAAATGTTGATTTTACCATGAAAGAAACGATTTTATGATGATCAGAACCAAACATTACGCTGAACATGATTCACAAGATACATACTCATATATGAAGGCTTGATCCTGTGATCAATGTTATTTATAAAATATTGGTGGAGTCATTGACCGAAAAAAGTAAAACAAAATAAAATAGTGCGTGATGAAATGCGTGCCTTTTTACCTAAATGCGCATCTAAAAAACATTAATTCTCAAAATGCGCATGGCTGAAAATTTTTCTGTAAATACGCATAGCCATTTTGTGGCCGCTGCCCGTGAAATGGAAATGAACTCCATTTCAACTATGGTGCCCACGAAATGGGCCACCAATGTCATGCCAACCACACACGAAATGGATATTCCATTTCCATGAGGGCAGCAACGAAATGGAAGGTGATAACTTCAATTGTATAAAATTTATAGTGCTTGGTTTGATTGATTAGGTGTTTAATAATTTTATACTTAAACATAAATAATTAAGATTAATGTTATAATATTGAGTTAAGATGATGCAATGATTGGCCAAAAACAAGAGTAACATATATATATATGCAAAAATAGAATAATTTGAGAATAGATATAATTTCAGATGAAAAAATTAGTAAAAATATTTGATATGTGCTGAATGCTATTTAATGAATTAGAAAATTATATTTTTTTAAAGTAGTTTTTATATTATTATATTTATTAAATATTGTATTTTTTTAAATAATAATTTTTTTATGCGAATAAAATTGGATAAGATAGAATTAGATGTAGAATTTAAGGTGCAAGTAAAATTTGAAAAGAAAAATTGTTGCTAGCGATTAATACGTTATTATGAATTACACTAAAAAAAATTAAATATTGATATCAAATTCTATATTGTTAAAAACATATTCATTAATTCATATACCTTTATATTAATATCAAATTTCTAATTCATTAAATAGCATTCAGCACATATCAAATATTTTTACTAATTTTTTCATCTGAAATTATATCTATTCTCAAATTATTCTATTTTTGCATATATATATATATATATATATATATATATATATATATATATATATATATATATATATATATATATATATATATATATATATATATATATATATGTTACTCTTGTTTTTGGTCAATCATTGCATCATCCTAACTCAATATTATAACATTAATCTTAATTATTTATGTTTAAGTATAAAATTATTAAACACCTAATCAATCAAACCAAGCACTATAAATTTTATACAACTGAAGTTATCACCTTCCATTTCGTTGCTGCCCTCATGGAAATGGAATATCCATTTCGTGTGTGGTTGGCATGATATTGGTGGCCCATTTCGTGGGCACCATAGTTGAAATGGAGTTCATTTCCATTTCACGGGCAGCGGCCACAAAATGGCTATGCGTATTTACAGAAAAATTTCCAGCCATGCGCATTTTGGGAATTAATATTTTTTAGATGCGCATTTAGGTAAAAAAGCCTGAAATGCGTTTTAGTATTAAGTAAAACACTTTTGAAAAAATTTAAAAGTCAAAGACTTGTCTAACTCAAATAACTTACTTATTTTTATTGGGAAATTATTGATGAATTGTTAAATTTATCAAGAATATTATGATCTTCTAATATTGATATTAGAATAAAAAAAACAACTAAGACCTGTTTAATTCATTCGCATACCTTTTAATATGTTATATTCGGATTCAAATTTTAGCAATATCAAGCAATAAATAAAAACTCTTAAAAATATTAGATATATAAATAAATAATGTATATAAATTTATGATGTAATGTATAAAATTTGAGTTATCCAATCTATCTAAAAAAAACAAATCCCACAATTAGTTATTGAAAGAAGAAGAGAATTTTGAAGAATTTATGAAGTAACTTTTATTGAATGAGAAAGAATGTGTACAGAAAGAAAAGGAACCATATTTTTAATTCTAACAAAACTGATTCTTTTTCACACCCACACTTATTAACTATTCTTGAGGGATATTAACTTGATGGGCTGCTCCTGGTTTATTGAGCTACAGTTGACTTATACTTTGGGCTGTCAATACTCCCCTCAAGCTCAAGTTGCTCCTTGGAACAACGCTGAACTTGTCTTTGAGCTTTTCATAACTGGTTGCTGACAAAGATTTTGTTAAAATATCAGCAACTTGTTCAATTTCAAGAATATGTACAACTTGTAATGACTTCTTGTTGATCTTTTCTCGAACAATTTGGATATCTAACTGAAAGTGTTTCGTTTTGTCATGTAAGACTGGATTTGCAGTGAGCAAAATAGTACTTAAATTGTCACAAAATATTGACAGAGCAGTAGTCAATGCAATTTTCAACTCAGACAGCAAATTCTTCATCCATGTAATCTCTTCTTCACAGGCTGCCAAGCTTCGAAATTCTGCCTCAGTTGACGACCTACTTATAGTTGTTTATTTCCTGCAAGACCAAGTAATCAAATTAGCTCCGAAGAATACACAATAACCCGAAACAGACCTCTAATCCTCTAGATCTGCTGCCCAGTCAGAATCAGAAAAATCATTCAACCTATAGTCATTGCATTTATGTAAGAGCAAACCATATTCTTGTGTTCCTTGAAGATATCGTAAAATCCTCTTCACAGCCTTCCAGTGAGCAAGTAAAGGGTTGTGCATGAATTGAGAAACCTTCCTCACAGCAAAACTCAGGTCAGGCCTAGTGATGGTAACATATTGCAATGTACCTACTACAGATATGAAGAGCTTCAGATCCTCAAATTGTTCTAAATCTGTAGACAGTAACTGCAAAGAGGAGATCATAAGAGTAGGCATAGCACTTGCTATACTCATTCCTAATTTAGACAGTAAGTCTTTAATGTATTTAGTTTGAGATAAATGAAGCTGTCCAGTTTCAGTTTTATGAACCTCAATACCAAGAAAATAGGATAACTCTCCCAAGTCTTTTAGAGTAAAAATCTTGTTTAACTTTTGTATCATAACATCAAGTTCATTCGAATCATTACCAGTGATGATAATGTCATCAACATAACATAGAATATAAATGACATAATGAGAGCCATGTTTGATGAATAAAGATGTATCAGACTTAGTACTAACAAAGCCAAAACTGTTTAGAGTATTACTAAGTTTTAGAAACTATTCTCTCGGAGCCTGTTTGAGGCCATAAATAGCTTTATTTAATTTACACATTAAACTGTCAGAATTATGAGAGAAACCAGTAGGTTGATGCATATATATAGTTTCATGTAAATCACCATTAAGAAAAGCATTATTAAAATTCAATTGTCTTATAAATCAGTCTTTAGATAAAGCTATACTTAACACAGTTTGAATGGTGTCAGGTCTGATAACAGGACTAAACACATGTTCAAAGTCAAAACCTTCACATTGTTGGAAGCCTTAAGCCACCAATCTGACTTTGTACTTTTGTATGGTACCATCAGGAAGCCTTTTTATAGTAAAAACCCATTTAGATCCAATAATTTTGGCATTTTGAGGTTTTGACACAAGTGTCCAAGTATGATTTTAGATTAAGGCATCATACCCCTCTTGCATAACATTTTTCCAATGAGAAATAGCTAATGCAGCACTAGGTGTTTTAGGAGGTTTTCATGTAAAATGTTTAAATCAACATTACTAATTAAGACTTTAGGTTTAGAATTTTTAATTTTAGACCTAGTGAGTATGGGATGTTGATTTAGAAATTTAGGAGATATAAGAGCATCTGCAGATGTAGAAACGGGTGCAGAATTATATTATTATTATTATTATTATTATTATTATTATTATTATTATTATTATTATTATTGGTAGGATCAATAGATGGAGGGCAAGTTTGTATCCTAGAGATGGGAATAGGATGTTGTGTTTCAATAGTAAAGTGTATGAAATTAAAATTATTAGGAATATTTGGATTATGACTACTAATATCGCTAGGATTACGATTTGTATATTGAATATTCGAAATAGAAGAACTATGAGATGAAGAGCCTAATACAGAACCTATACTAGGAATAAAATGGTTAAAATAAAGAACTAGATTTATCAGAATCTTTAGAGGAGTCATTCTTATCAGTTTTAACAAATAATTTCTTGTAAGGAAAGGAAGTTTCATCAAATTAAACATGTCTTGTGGTATAAAGTTTACCACAAGGTGAAAGACATTTGTAGCCTTTTGAGTTTGGGATATAACCAAGAAAGACACATTTATGAGATCTAAAATCCAACTTTGTTTTATTGTAAGGCCTTAAAAGAGAAAAACAACTACTACCAAAAATTCTTAGAGAAGTATAATCAGGGACAGTGTTAAATAAGGTCTCGTAAGGAGATTTGTTGTCCGAAATTGGAGTTGGGATACGATTAATTAAGTAAGTCGCTGTTAAAACAGCTTCATCCTAGAAAATAAATGGCAAAGAGGTTGTAGATAGCATGGCAAGACTCATTTCAATGAAGTGCCTATGTTTTCACTCAGCTTTGCCATTTTGTTTTGGAGTGTAAGGAGAACTAAACCTTTGAACAATACCTTTTGTTCATACCCTGGCCCAATAATAAAGGTCCAGGATCCAAGCAAAGAGGCCCAACCCAAAGGGTTGGCCCTCACCCAGTACCAGCCTTCATCTCCAGAAGTCGGTACTGGACACGACCTGCTCCAAAGAAGTCGGATACGAGGGTTAGCTGGCAGATAACACTCATTCGAATGAGTAACTGCCCCTAGAAACTCTCTAACCACTTCATAGAGCCATATCTTAACCTCCCTAAGATATGGGAACGGTTATCCACCTAAAAAGGTGGCACTACTTCAGCGGTGGTTATTGGTTCACCACTATAAATACACTGACACCATTCAGGTATCTCTAAGTTCCAATACTCTCTAACCTGCTCACACTCTTGCTAACTTAGGCATCAGAGTGTCTTTGCAGGTACCACCCCCCATTCTCTCGCACGTACAAGTCGGACGGAAGAACGCCGAATAACGGATCCCCTCGAAAGCCACCTCCTTCATCCGTTTGGGCCAACCAACGCCATCCAGCCCATTAATCTCCGGTTACCCACCGTAACATTGGCGCCGTTGCCGGGGACCCGAGAGATCAACCAGTGATGGCGGATAGATCCCCTGAAGAGGGTCATGTGGAGACAGATTCTGAACAAGAGAATCTGAACACTGGAAACAATGAGGCAGACCAGACCCTTCACCAGGAAGCCAATGATCAACACAGGGAAGGCACCTCCGGAATCAAAAACCCGAAGGTGAATTCCTCGGAGGGGCGCGAATCAGAAAAAGAAGGACCATCCCACGCAATTGAGCTCATGGGATTAGTCCACAGTCGCCTCGAGCAGCTAGAACAGGAACGGGAACGACAAAAGGAAACCGAAAAGAACCTAAAAGAGGAGATGGAGCGACGAAAAGAGTTAGAAAGAAAACTCTTAAAGTTAGAATCCTCCCTCAAAGGTCAGAACTCCCACGACGGTAGAGAAGATTCGCCCTTAGGGGAGAAAGATCCTTTTAGCGAGGACATAATGAGGGCAAAAGTTCCGAGAAACTTTAGAAGCCCCGATATGGACCTCTACGACGGAACCACTGATCCAAAGCATCATCTGAGCAACTTTAAAAGTCGGATGTATCTGGCTGACGCTTCTGACGCTACGCGATGCAAAGCTTTTCCGACAACCTTGTCAAAAGCAGCGATGAAGTGGTTCGACAGCCTCCCTCCGAGGTCGATTACCAGTTTTGAAGACCTCTCAAGAAAGTTCTTGATGAGGTTCTCCATCCAGAAAGACAAAGTAAAACATGCACCAAGTCTCCTGGGAATAAAACAGGAGGTCGGGGAGTCCTTACGGGCCTATATGGAAAGGTTCAACAAAGCATGTTTGCAGATTCAAGACTTGCCTACCGAGGCAGTCATCATGGGGCTAGTCAATGGTCTTAGAGAAGGTTCCTTCTCACAGTCCATATCAAAAAGACACCCCGCCTCTTTAAGTGATGTACAGGAAAGAGCTGAAAAGTACATCAATATGGAAGAAAATGCTAGGCTAAGAGACCCGAGTTGGCGACCTGGTCACCCTCCCTCAACGAAAGAGAGGGAGAGGGAAGCTAAGAAGAAGGAAGAACTCGGCCTCGATAGGCCAAGAAAATATCACTCTTATACTCCACTGAAAGTTCCTGTAGTGGATGTATACAGAGAAATTTGCAATACCGAAAGGCTGCCTCCTCCCAGGCCCATTAAAAATAAAAGAGGGGGGAGCCGCGGTGATTACTGTGAGTACCATAAGATATATGGACACTCCACAAACGACTGTTACGACCTTAAAAATGTGATAGAAAAGCTGTCCAGAGAAGGTCGGCTTGACAGATATCTCATAGAAAGGTCGGACAGTCATGGAAAAAGAAAGCGAGATGATGTGGAGAGAAGAGATCCACCACCACAAACTCCGGAGAGACATATCCATATGATCTCAGGAGGGTTTGCGGGAGGGGGACTCACAAAATCTTCTCGCAAAAGACATCTCAAGAGAGTTTACCAGGTCGGAGAGGGGTCATCCGACCTTCCAACCATTTCATTCACAAAGGAAGATGGGCGAGGAATAATCCCTGGGCACGACGACCCAGTGGTAATTACCATGATCCTGGCAAATGCCCATCTCCACAGAACACTAGTAGACCAAGGAAGCTCAGCGGACATCCTCTTTAAGCCCGCTTTCGACAAACTAGGGTTAGACGAGAAAGAGTTAAGAGCCTACCTCGACACCTTGTACGGATTAGGCGACACGCCAATAAAGCCACTAGGATTTTTGCCCCTCCATAACACCTTTGGAAAGGGGGAAAAATCAAAAACTCTGAGTATAGACTTCATAGTCATCGATGTGGGGTCGGCTTATAATGCTTTAATCGGCAGAGCTACACTTAATCGACTCAGAGCGGTGGTGTCGACACCTCACCTCTGCATGAAATTCCCGACCTCAGCGGGGATAGCAACGGTGAGGGGAGATCAGAAGTTGGCAAGAAAATGCTACAATGAAAGCCTAAACCTAAGAGGAAAAGGCAAAGAAGTTCACACAATAGAGTTCGGTGGAGCAAGGATTAAAGAAGAACTGCGACCACGACCCGGAGGAAAAACCGAGGAGATTCAGGTCGGAGAAGAGGAAGGAAAAAACACTCACATAGGAACCAACCTGGGGGAAACCCTAAGACAAGAGTTGACTAAGCTCCTAAGAGATAATTCCGATCTCTTCGTCTGGAAGGCCTCCGACATTCCTGGGATAGATCCCGAGCTCATGTCCCACAAGCTCTCGGTCTACTCGGGATCCTGACCTGTACAACAAAGAAGACGCAAACTCGGCCCAGAGCGAGCTCTAATAGTAGAGGAGCAAGTACAAGCGCTCCTAGAAGCCGGTTTCATCAGAGAAGTCAAATATCCAACATGGCTAGCCAATGTGGTGCTAGTCAAAAAACAAAATGGTAAATGGAGAATATGCGTCGACTATACCGACTTAAATAAGGCATGTCCCAAGGACCCTTATCCACTACCAAGCATTGACACCCTAGTAGACTCTAGCTCGGGGTATCAATACTTGTCGTTCATGGACGCCTACTCGGGGTATAACCAAATCCCGATGTATGAACCAGACCAGGAAAAGACATCATTCATCACGCCCAGAGCCAACTTTTGCTACGTGGTCATGCCATTTGGATTAAAAAATGCAGGGGCCACATATCAAAGGCTGATGAATAAGGTGTTTGCCCCTCACCTAGGGAGCTTAATGGAAGTGTACGTCGACGACATGTTGGTAAAGACCAAGAAAGAAGCCGACCTCTTGTCTGACCTTTCACGAGTCTTTGACACCATAAGGTTGCACGGGATGAGACTAAATCCTGCAAAGTGCGCCTTCGCGGTGGAGGCAGAAAAATTTCTAGGATTCATGCTAACACAAAGAGGGATCGAAGCCAATCCCGACAAGTGTAGAGCTATCCTGGAAATGAAAAGCCCGACTTGTTTGAGAGAGGTCCAACAACTAAATGGCCGGCTAGCAGCTCTCTCCATATTTTTGGCAGGATCAGCACTAAGATCCCTTCCGCTGTTCTCCCTATTGAGAAAGGGACACCAGTTTGAATGGACTCCCGAGTGCGAGGAAGCGTTCTAGGAGTTCAAAAAGTTTCTGAGCCAACCTCCTATTTTGACCCGACCTGTAGCCGGAAAAGACCTCGTCCTATACCTATCCGTGGCAGACAAGGCTGTCTCAGCAACCTTGATAAGAGAAGACGAGGACGGTCAACACCCCATCTATTTCATCAGTAAAGTTCTACAGGGCCCTGAACTAAGGTATCACAAATTAGAGAAATTTGCCTATTCCTTAGTGGTAGCCTCTCGAAGGCTACGGCCTTACTTTCAAGCTCACACAATAAGAGTCCGCACGAACCAACCCATGAAGCAAATCCTCCAAAAGACGGATGTCGCAGGAAGAATGGTTCAATGGGCAATAGAGCTCTCCGAGTTCGACAAGAAGTACGAAACTCGGACGGCGATTAAAGCCCAGTGCCTCGCCGACTTCATCGCAGAATATGCAGGAGATCAAGGGGATAAACCAACTACATGGGAACTCTATGTAGATGGATCCTCCAACAAAACAGGAAGCGGTGCAGGCATAATATTGGTAGATGAAAGGGGAACCCAGATAGAGGTTTCCCTCAAGTTTGAATTCCCAGCTTCAAATAATCAGGCAGAGTATGAAGCCTTGATCGCAGGATTGAAGCTGGCAGAAGAAGTCGGTGCTACAAAGGTGATGATATGCAGCGACTCCCAAGTGGTGACCTCCCAAATAAGTGGGGAATATCAGGCAAAGGACCCAAATATGAAGAGGTACTTGGAAAAAGCTTTGGAGCTCCTGGGGCGCTTTGCAGAAACCGAGGTGAAACACATAACTCGGGATCTAAACAGCAGAGCAGACGCCCTATCCAAGTTAGCAAGTACCAAGCCAGGAGGAAATAACAGAAGCCTAATTCAAGAGACTCTCCAGGAACCTTCAGTGGTAAAAATGGAAGACAAACAAGAAGTCTTTGAAGTGGTCGGATTAAACCTCGGATGGATGAACCCCTTAGTCGAATACCTGAAATTCGACATCCTCCCTAAGGAGGAAAAGGAGGCCCAGAAAATCCGAAGGGAAGCACAACACTATACCTTGGTGAAAAATGTTCTCTATAGAAGGGGGATATCAACACCATTGTTAAAGTGTGTACCGACCTCAAGAGCCACCGAGGTATTGGAGGAGGTACATAGTGGAATCTGCGGGAATTATCTCGGAGCAAGATCATTAGCCAGAAAGGTGATCCGAGCTGGATTCTACTGGCCAACCTTGCAAAAAGATGCCACAGACTTTGTGAAAAAATGCCAACCGTGTCAAATGCATGCAAATTTCCACGTAGCCCCCCCAGAGGAGCTCATTAGTATCACCTCCCCATGGTCCTTTGCAAAATGGGGAATGGATTTGTTAGGTCCTTTTCCCCAGGCGCCAGGACAAGTCAAATACCTAATAGTGGGAATAGATTATTTCACAAAGTGGATAGAAGCAGAACCACTGGCCACCATCACTGCACAAAGAAGCCGGAGGTTCCTCTACAAAAATATAATCACAAGGTATGGGATACCTTATTCCATTACCACAGATAACGGAACCCAGTTCACCGACTCCACTTTTAGAAGCCTAGTAGCCAGTATGAACATCAAACACCAGTTCACCTCAGTGGAACACCCACAAGCCAATGGGCAAGCCGAAGCAGCCAACAAAGTCATACTGGCAGGGCTGAAGAAAAGATTACAAGATGCGAAAGGAGCTTGGGCTGAAGAGCTCCCACAAGTACTATGGGCTTACAGAACAACCCCCCAATCCGCCATTGGAGAAACACCCTTCCGACTAGTTTATGGTGTAGAAGCCATGATCCCAATAGAGGTCAATGAGCAAAGCCCAAGAGTGATTTTCCACGACGAGATCGGGAACGTACAGGGGTACAAAGAGGAGCTCGACTTACTCCCTGAAATCCGAGAAGAAGCCCAGATAAGAGAAGCAGCGTTGAAGCAAAGGATGGCCGCGAGATACAACAAAAAAGTCATCCGAAGGAATTTCACCCCAGATGACTTGATCCTAATCAGAAACGATATTGGAATCAACAAATCGGGGGAGGGAAAGCTCGCTGCCAAGTGGAAAGGACCATACAAGATCAACGAGGTCTTAGGAAAAGGCTATTATAGGGTAACCGACTTCGACGGCATCGAGTTACCAAGATCATGGCATGCTTGTAATATGAAAAGGTACTACAGCTAAAAGCGAACCCTATTCCCTGATGTACTCTTTTCCCAATTTCATGATTTTTCCCAAAATCAAAGGGTTTTTTCTGAAAAGGGTTTTTAACGAGGCATCATAGTAGGGGCTAAGGGAAAATAAATTATCAAAAGCCCTTAGTAAGCAAGAAGGTACCTCCTCAATTAATAAAGATCTCTTTCATTTTAAATATCTCTTTTAAATTCCCTTTTTATTCTCTTTCTACAAAACGCGCCGATTTAAGCTCGACAAAACGTGAAAATCCCATGAACCGACCTAGATGGTCGTCAGGATAAAACGACGAGGTACAAGTCGGCGTAAAGAGGCTATAGAAGTCGATCATGATAAACTCGGGAGCAGTCCGACTCATAAGTCGGAAAGCGAAGCCGAGTAAAATTAAAATGAATCGCAAAAGTAGCCTAAGTCACGAAAAACTCAATGAAACAAAATTGAGTACTAGGAATAACAAAAAGAGATAGGAAAAACTAAGAAAAAGTTATAAGGCTGCCTTGAAGATT
Source organism: Arachis hypogaea (assembly GCF_003086295.3). Classification (NCBI taxonomy): domain Eukaryota; kingdom Viridiplantae; phylum Streptophyta; class Magnoliopsida; order Fabales; family Fabaceae; genus Arachis; species Arachis hypogaea. Next base: position 132,279,648 of record NC_092048.1, read on the forward strand.
AAAAAAGATTTAGAAAAGCAGGCAAGCCCCAAAGAAAAGGTTTTTTCCAGAAAAGATCAAAGAGTCAAAAGAACCACGAATAGAAAAGCATGCGCGCATAAGGTAACTCAAAACCCTTATCCAAAAAAGGGCATTTATTTAAACGCCAAATTAAACCCTTATTAAAAAGGGTATCGAAAATTTGTTTTGTTTACGGCCCTAAAAGGCCAAAAAATTGTTGCAAACATCAACAAATAAATATAAAAGAGTTTAAAAAGAGGGGCCCACAGGCCGGGCCCCAATAGCCAAAATCACTTCTTAGCAAGAGGAGTAGAAGGATCACCACCAGCAGAATCGGAAGGAACGCCAGGAGCAAGGGCTGGAGAGGAAGTCGGAGGAGCAGTAGAAGAACCCGGAGCGTCCTTAGAGCGAGGAGGGGACTCTATGATCCTCTGCCCCCGAGTCTTCAAATCGGACTCGGACTCCACAACGGGGACAGGAGGATCCACGATGGCACCATCAATAACAATCTTATCAGGGTCCAAGGGAGAAAGGTCCAAGTCAGGAGCAATGACTCCGACCTGTTCCTTAAAAACCCGCCAAGCCTCATCAGCACCATCTGCAATAGAGTCCTCTAACTCAGTATAGGCCTTCCGGGCATTCAGCAAGTCATTCTTTACAGACACAAGATCATCAAATAAACTGTTGTAGCTGGCTTGCGCTGCCTTCCTCAAATCCACCTCCATGTTGCATTGGGCTTGCAACTTCCTCCCACTCTCTCGGAGATTATCTCTCTCCTCCCTCAGCTTGGCGACTTCCTCCTTCAACTTCCCCTCATGCTCCTGATATATGAGAAGCCTTCCTTCCATCTCTTCGACCCTCGAGGTCATCCCTAAAGAGCTGAGAGGGGCCTTCTCAAAAATATCCAAGAGTTTGCCACAAACCCCCGCCGCCTTCAGGCTCTCCTCAACCAGAGTGGTAAGGTGGCGCCGAACAGAAACATCATCCATGTTTATGCGAACGTTGGGATAGATGTTCTTTCGGACGAATGTAAGAGCATCCGCCTTCGCCTCACCAGAAGAGCCAGACTCTAAGGTCTTGCGCTTCTTATTATCTGGTTCAGAAGAAGGTCGAGCAGGGGGGGTGGCTGAGAGAAAGTTGAAGAAGAAATTACAATGGGCTGAGAGGGAGTCCCAACATTCCGAGGAGGAGGAGGAGGAGGAGGAGAGATAACTGCCCTGGCGCCACCAGTCCTGGCGCGAGACCTTGCTTTAGCCTCCTGGACCCTTTGGTAAGATTCTTGAGCGTTTGCCTTTACCATCTCTGAAAAAAGCAACAAATGATAGATTAGACAAGTCGGATGAGACAAGTCAGAAATCCAGCAAACAAATAAAAGCTACCTAGCTGTGCCTGGACAAAGGTCGGAGACCCCTGGAGAAACTTTTTTGTGTCCAAGTATGGGGCCCTCCCCCACACTTCTCGGAGGAACCCCACAATGGCTGCTTCTACCTCATTTAGGTCATCCAGACCATATTTCTCGCAGGGGGAGGCCTCCAGCCAATATAAAGGAAATCGGGGAAAGGAATTATCATCCAGGAAAAAGGGGTGGTGACCCTCTACAGCTTGCACTTTGAAAAAGTAGTTCTTGAAGTCGTGAAAGGATTCGTCAAAAAGGGTAAAGATTCTCCGACCTTGTATGGCTCGGAACGACACCCACTGTTGTTTATTGTTTAGCCCATTGAAGGGTTTTGTCATATGAAAAAGATGGAAAAAAATCTTTAAAGAAGTCGGAAACTCTAAAGCCTGGCTGATGAATTGATAAATTTTCAAAAAACCCCAAGAGTTGGGGTGAAGTTGGGTGGGAGCGACTCGACAGTGACGCAAAACAGATATCTCAAAATTTGAAAAAGGAAGAAAAACACTCAAACGGGTGATCATGCACTCATACATAAAGAAAAAATGAGGGGCCGCCTCATTGACTCTTCCAAAACAAACCCAGTCTTCAGGACCCGGGACTACCAATTCATATTTTGGTTCGTCATCCTCAGAAGTACAAATTCTGTGATGAGTGCGAAGGTTGGTAATGAACTCAGAATCGACTGAGGGCTCCTCCCCTAAGACCGTGACATCAACCCAGTGAGAGAGAGCATCTACAGAAGCCATTTCTTTTTATAAAAAAGGGGGCAACAAAACCTACAAGGGGAAAAGAAAAATCACCAACACGGTCTCTAAAGGGAGGAGGATGCGAAACTAAAGTCTGCAAATCAAATTTATCTACAAGAGCGTACTAAATAACTAACCTTTATCCGGAAATAAGGGTTGGAAGCAAAAGCCTTCGAAAACGCAAGAATGCAGCACGAACGAATGCAAGGAAAATTTGAAAGATCGCAGAAACGAAACAACGAAAGAGAGGGAAAGTATTTATAAGAACGTTAGGGGCATAATGGTAAAATCGGGGCAATCATTAATGAAGATGCACCGTTACCAAGGCCATTAAATCCCTACGCACATCCCTAACGGACACGACGCTTGATTAGATGTAACTGTCAGAACCAAAAGGTCACGAAAAATCACGTCGGTTCTTAAACCACCACGTCGGTCCTCTTGCAAATCGGCTACGACCCCGAGTTGAATACTCGAACCCAAATCCTAAAAAGAAATTGGGCTCGAGTAGGGGCACTGTTCATACCCTGGCCCAATAATAAAGGTCCATGATCCAAGCAAAGAGGCCCAACCCAAAGGGTTGGCCCTCACCCAGTACCAGCCTTCATCCCCAGAAGTCGGTACTGGACACGACCTGCTCCAAAGAAGTCGGATACGAGGGTTAGCTGGCAGATAACACTCATTCGAATGAGTAACTGCCCCTAGAAACTCTCTAACCACTTCATAGAGCCATATCTTAACCTCCCTAAGATATGGGAACGGTTATCTACCTAAAAAGGTGGCACTACTTCAGCGGTGGTTATTGGTTCACCACTATAAATACACTGACACCATTCAGGTATCTCTAAGTTCCAATACTCTCTAACCTGCTCACACTCTTGCTAACTTAGGCATCGGAGTGTCTTTGCAGGTACCACCCCCCATTCTCTCGCACGTACAAGTCGGACGGAGGAACGCCGAATAACGGATCCCCTCGAAAGCCACCTCCTTCATCCGTTTGGGCCAACCAACGCCATCCAGCCCATTAACCTCCTTCATCCTATGTTTTCACTCAGCTTTGCCATTTTGTTTTGGAGTGTAAGGACAACTAAACCTTTGAACAATACCTTTATTGGCCAAGAATTGATTGAACTGATGAGAAGTGTATTCCAACCAAGAAATTTTTATCCTTTGTGAGGTTGAAACTCAAATTTTGACTTTTGATGATATGCTTGATAAATTCCGAAAATCCACAACCTCTATGATTCAAGCTAATATCTCTCAGAGTTCATTTCCTTCCAATTCCAATTCAGGTCGTAGTTTTGGAGGAAGCAGAGGTAGAGGTGGTAGGTTTTCACGAGGAGGCAGATCCTTTTTCAATCAGAATAGGCCACAATGCCAGGTATGTGGTAGATTTGGCCACATTGCTTGGTATTGTTTCAACAGATTCAATCAACATATACCTCCTGCATCACAAAATTTTCAGACTCCCTCTTCCACCTCTTTTACTAATTCACCAAACTCTTCTAATCTGTCACAAGCCAATACCACTACAACTACACCACCACTATCCCCTCCATCTTTTCATCATCCTACTGCCTACATAGCTGCTCTAGGATCTATTGCTGACTTCTCCTGGTACTCAGATATTGGTGCTTCCCACCACATTATTACTCCTAATTCATCTTCGTTTATCACATTTTCAGATTATTCAAACCTTGATCAAGTTTAGATTGGGAATGGCTCAAATTTGCCTATATCTAAAATTGGTACTTCTTTATTATATGCTTATGATTCTAATAGATATTTCAGATTACAACAATTAATTTATTCTCTAAAAATCACCAAAAATTTTATCAATGTCTCTAAATTTACTAAAAATAATGATGTTTATTTTTTATTTTATGCTCATGTGTATTTTGTTAAATGTCAGCAAACTGACAAAGTGCTTCTTTCAAGATTCTCTTCTTCTTTCAGTTATATAGAAGAGGTTGTTCGGTGCACGTCAATATGCGTGCTGACCAACATTAGGTCACCATTCTATCAACGCCTAATACAAATACAAACTATATATATAGCTTGAAAATTTCATACAAAAATGGCGGTTTATTCTCAGCTATAGTAACACTTCTAAAAAGCATAGCAGCCAAGTCAAAGAGCATAATTATACACAGCACAATTCACCAACAAATGTTTACTCGGGTTCCCTTTTTAGAAACTGAGGTTGACCATGGCACAAGATCAGAAGATGTAACTAAGTTGAACTAAGAGTAGTGTGAAATGCTTTAATTTGTTAACTGTTGGGAAGGAATAATATTGAGAGGGACAGTTCAGACTTCCTCACAGCATCTGGCATGAGGTTTGGGATAGGAATGTTAGTGCTATTTTATTATATGGTGTGCTATCTGGAACCGACTTGTGAAATCGGAAATCCAGAATTACATCAACACACGTTTCAATCGCACATTAGACCATCCCTTAACCAATTTTGCTACCAAGATAGCACATAGGTTTGAGAATTGGATTCTTGGCTGGATTAATCGGATTAACTGGTTTTATTTAGACAAAAGAATTGGTTGGAAAAAGTTGATTATTTTTTTTGGTAAATTCAATTAAAAATGCTCTTTATAGAAAAATATATACCACATATATAAAAGTATATTATTTATTACATTTGATTTAATTTCGATTAACTCTTTTTATTGTTATTGTTATTATTTATTTTATAATAGCGACAGCGATAAATTAATTGGGCCAACCCAATTAAACTGAAACTAATTTTGTTCAGACAATTGAAGTACTATGTCATTATAGTTCCAGCAACAAATATTATTACCAATATGATATTGATGGTTGATTATATTATTATATTTATAGCCTTGATAATAACGGAAGGAAGGTTAGAAACACGACGTGTAAACATGAATTAAGTACCATCAAATATACTACTTGAACATTTTCTTAAGTGGAAACCCGGAAATCAGTTTGTTCTAATTTCCTTGGTTCTCAAGTCATGACTCAATTCAATATAAGTATCTTTTTTTTATTTTGACATTAGAGCCGCGTCTTAAAGTCAATCTATAATTACATAAAAATTAAAAGAAATCACAGATGGAGACACGGAGTATTCAGTTCTTAAATTATAGTGAAATTTAATAACACTTTCTTTCATCGGAATTTAAGTTAGATTGTATCAAACATGTATTGAAATGAAAACACGTTCAACCAATATATATGCATGATTGATGGTGGTGTATGTCAAAAATCCTGAAACACATGCTTTGCATACTTAGGTTCACATTACTAAAAGAAAAGAAAAGCCAAAGTTGGTGCCAATAATAAGTTGCAAATTAAAGCAAGAAGAAAGAAGCGGTAGTCCACCACTTGCCTTGGCACCCCATCCCCATGTGCTAAATGCTATCCACATATAGCCAAACATTTCCTCATGTAAATAAACCCCACATCAAATAGTCGATAATGGATATTGGACTCTATACTAATCGAAAGGACAATCGGATAAGAGACCAAGACCAACACTAAATAAATAAATAATCAAAATAAATTATCAATACATGTATATCAAAAATCTGATTTATATATAATATATAATATAAAAAATATATGAAAGAATATATATAAATACATAATAATTAATTTTGTAATATTTAATTTGTTTTGTTATGCACGTAAAGTTATCAACATTCTAAATAGATTAGTATACTACATGAATACTAAAAATTAGTTCAATTATCTATTATAAAAAAATGTTATTCTAACATTTAATTATTTTAGTAATTAATTATTTTATGAAAAAATATGTGAAATAATATATATAATTTTTTTACAACAACAATAATTATCAACATCTAATTTTCAAGGTATTTAATTAAAAAATATAAATTTTGTAGATATACATTAGGAAAAGATTCAAACTTCTTTGCTTTCATGCTTTAACTAATATATTTGAGTTAAGGTGATTGTTATGGTATGTATCAAGTGATGTTTAATTTGTTAAAAAAAAATATTTAATTTAAAAAGTATAAATATAAATAATTTTTAAATATTTAAAATTTATTATAAAAATAAATTTGATAAAAATTAAATATTAAATTAAAATTAAAATTGTGTAAAATAAAAAATTAATAAAATGATAAAATAAAAAACTAAGCACTATCTATGAGATGTGTCTGCCTATTTTATACTGTCTTGTATCCGTGTACCATATTATAAAATAATTAGGTCTTTATTTTATTAATTTTTTAATTTAAAAAATTTGATTTACTGAATCATAGATAGATTTAAATTTTTTAAATTTTACTTTAGAAAATAAAATATAATCTCTTATTATTTATTTTATAAATTAAACAAAAAAAATATAAAAAAAATTATTTAAAAAAAAAAATTACACTTTATTCTTTTAAATAACTTTTAAATAAAAATTTAAATTTTAGAAAATTTAAATTTATTATAGACACCATAAAATTTGTCTTCAACTAAATCCAAAAAACCAGTTACAGTTTATATATATATATGATGGAAAATAAAAAAAATAAAAAAAAAGAGAAGAAAAGAATAAGAGAAAATAAAATAGAAGGGAAAATGAATTTTTTTGTGTGAGTTGTCCTAACTGCAAATCCAGAGTTAGCTCCCTCCCATGTGTGTCGGGGGAGAGTTGAAGTGCGGTGGTGAGTGGTGGACTAATGAAAAAGGTTGGCAGTGCAGTCAAAATCCATAAAAAGTTAAAAACCTCGTGACTATTCCATCAAAAAAGAATAAACAAACACGTTTCATTTTCCAACACACAAACTTGAAACCACACTTCACTCCCTTTTACTTCCCCTTCAATCCATCATGAAAATTTTTCAATAAGCATCATCGCTAACTCTTTTTTTTTCCCTTCTTTGATCTGTCTCGAGCAGAAATTCAACCCTCCTATTATGGCAAAAACACTGCTGCTTCTTTTTTTCCTCTCAGCTCTGACCTCAAGGATTACTCACCAACAAGAGATCTTCTTTGAAGGCTTCAATGGTGGTGAAGCCGCCGTAAACATGTCCCTAAACGGTGGCGCAGTTATTTACCAAAGCGGCACACTTGGTTTAACAAACGACACTCAGAAGGTGGTTGGTCACGCGTTTTACTCGACCCCAATCCAATTCAAGAACAAGAGCAAAGTTGTCTCCTTTTCCACCGCATTTGCATTCGCAATAGTCCCTCAGTACCCAACACTCGGTGGCCATGGCTTCGCCTTCACCATTGCTCCCTCCAAAGACCTTCCCAACGGTTACCCAAGCCAGTACTTGGGCCTCCTCGGCCCAAAAAACCTCGGCAACTTCTCCAACCACCTCTTCGCGGTGGAGTTTGACACCGTTCAAGACTTCGAGTTCGGAGACATCAGTGACAATCACGTGGGCGTTAACCTCAACAACATGGCCTCCAACAAATCCGTTAAAGCAACTGTTTTGGGACAAGAAGAGCTGAACTTGAAGAGTGGCAAAGTGATTCAAGCATGGGTTGATTATGACTCCTCAAAGAACCAATTGGAGGTTCGTCTCTCCCAAACCTCAACAAAACCCAATTCTCCTATCTTGTCGTACGAGGTTGATCTCTCACCGATTCTCAAGGATTCCATGTACGTTGGATTCTCCTCTTCAACAGGGATGCTAGCTAGCTCTCACTATATCTTGGGCTGGAGCTTCAACATCAACAATGGAGACGCCAAAACCCTCTCCTTGAAGAACCTCCCTCCACTCCCTTCGCGAGACAAACCCCATAGAAGGTCCTTAATCTTAGGGCTCTCTCTCTCAGCTTCGATATTGCTCCTCTGCTCCATTGCCTTATCATTCTACCTCACCAAAAAGCTGAAAAACGCAGAAGTAATCGAACCGTGGGAGCTAGAAGTTGGTCCACATAGGTTCCCCTACAAGGAGCTGAAGAAAGCTACCAGAAACTTCCACCACAAGAACATGCTCGGCTTCGGCGGCTTCGGCGCGGTTTTCAAGGGAACACTGGCAAACAACACCGAAATCGCAGTGAAGCGAGTCTCCCATGACTCCAAACAGGGATTCCAAGAATTCGTGTCGGAAATCGAGACCATAGGAAGGTTGCGCCACAGGAACCTCGTACAGCTCCAAGGTTGGTGCAGAAACCACATCGATCTTCTATTAGTATACGACTTCATGCCAAACGGAAGCTTGGACAAGCACCTGTTCGAAGATTCACCAAGAAAAACGCTAACATGGGAACAGAGGTTCAAGATTGTGAAGGGCGTGGCTTGCGGACTCTTGTACCTTCACGAGGAATGGGAACAGACGGTGATTCACAGGGATATCAAAGCAGGGAACGTTCTGTTGGACGCTGACATGAACGCGCGCCTCGGCGACTTTGGTTTGGCCAAGCTATATGAGCGTGGTTCCAACCCGAGCACCACCAGGGTGGTAGGGACGCTGGGGTACCTTGCGCCGGAGCTAACGAGGACGGGGAGGCCAAGCACGTCTTCCGATGTTTATGCGTTTGGAGCGCTGCTGTTGGAGGTGGTGTGCGGGAGGAGGCCGGTGGAGGCGAAGGCGCTGCCGGAGGAGCTTGTTCTGGTGGAGTGGGTGTGGGACCGGTGGCGCTTGGGGGCGGTGTTGGAGGTGGTGGACCCCAAGCTTGGCGGAGTTTATGATGAGCTGGAGGTTGTGGTGGTTATCAAGTTGGGGTTGCTGTGTTCGTGTGAGGTGCCGGAAATGAGGCCAACTATGAGGCAGGTTGTGCGCTTCTTGGAAGGGGAGATCCCGTTGCCGGAGGGGATTCCTCCGCCGGATGGCTTTGGTGGTGGAAAGTCTGGACATTCGTATGGCGGGAACACGTGGTTGTCGCCGCTTGATGATGACGTGGAGGGTACAAGGGATGAGGATGGTAGCTAGGCCTCTCCCTATTTGGTTTGTTTTTCATTTTTAATATTTTGGTTTTAAAGATTTTATTTAAAAAAGTAAAAATAAAAATAGATTTTTTCGTTTTTAGTAAAATTCTTAGCTTGATACAAAATTAGGAGTTCATAATGAAGAGATCTAGCTTGGTTAAGAGCAATCATCCAGCATGTAAATCAATAAAATCATACGACCAGATACACACACCACATTCTTTCATCCAAATTCCAATCTCTCTTTCCGCATCTTGCTTAATTCAACCAAAGCTATATTTTGTTATTTCAACGCGCATTGGCTTTGAATGATAGCTAAACTAGACATAGGAATAGATAATAGATGTTATTAGTTGTATAATTCCATGAAATGCAACTACTACATTTTCAGTATGCAACTATTTTCTCGTAATTATTGAATGTAGGAGGGCATTGGGGGCACGCTTTTATGATTATGGATTCTACCTTGAATGAGAAGTGGCAATGAAATCTTCTTTTTTTTTTTGTCGAAAACTCGAAATGGTAATGGTAGGAGGCGAGAGAATAACATAGTGATGAAGCCGACAATAGAATCTTTTGTGATCTAAAACATACATATCCAGACATTTCGAGTCAATTTTGACACGATGAACGTTCTATCAAGGGGGAGAAGCAAAAAATTATAAATATAAATAAATAAATCAACAATAAAAAATCGAAGAAAAACTCCTCTAGTATAGCACTTTGCTCACAGCTGCACTATCATCATTCGTGTTCTGGATTACTCAATGCTACCTCAAGTGCATACAATTTTCCCCCTTTGGCATTGCCATCAAGGTAGCAAGGAGACAAAACTTACACCAGAAACTACAAAGAACTTGAAAATATGTGAATGTTGTACAAATATGTCTTTCCCAATAGAGTTCAGCATATAACAATTCTGAGTTAGGGAAAAAGAGCATTAGTTGCAAACATATCAATTCATAAGATGAGCAATCTTAGCAAGAAACAAAATCAAGGTTCCACCAACTCCTTTCATTCCATTTAGTTTCAGTTTCTAAGAGCTGTACACTCTCTTGGTGCAACAAACGCTGCAAAACTACCAACTACGCTAGAGCCAACTACACAGAATTGAAAATTATGGCAGTAACATATCTAACAACAATTATAACATCCTCATCTTCCCCACAAGGCCCTACCCAAGATTCCCTCTATTTATTCTGATGATCAATTCTACCAGCTAGCATCTGGAAAACAATTGAAAAATGTGAATGATACACATTTTCTGCATTTGTTAAGCAAATAATGAGGAAAACCGCCAGCATGGATTCTGCAGAAAAAAGAACAGATCTCCGAATCATCCACTACTGGTTTACCAGTTTGTCTCCAGTGTTTTCATCCTCGCCATCTTTCCCACAGCTGAAAATCTCATGGTCATCAAACCCTACAAAAACAAGGAAACAAGATAATTAATGACATTGTCTACCAAGCAGTTTCCATATCTATTACTGAATGATTGGAAAAAAGTGAATGGAGAGGCAGTTTCCATATCTATTGAAACACACATAACTACCTTCGCCCAAGTCTTCAGCTTCATCATTTAAAGGCCTTATAGGCATTGAGTTAACAGAAGATGTATCCAGTACCATGCAATCCAAGTTCCCATTCTCTTGGAAGTATAAATCGTTTGCCTTGATCCATTCCTCAACCATACTGATGTTGTTGAAGGATAAGGGATCACTCAAATGTTGTTCTTTGCTGGTGTACCTGAAAGAAAATCAAACAACAGAATATAAATTCCCTTTCAACTGCAAACTGCATTAACAGAATCTATCAATATACAACCATCTAAGCTCACATTTGTCTTAGTTGTAAGTTGTGTTGAACGAAGACAAGATCGTTGAGATGTTGCCGTTCTATAAAATTCCTTGTATTCATTATTTTTTGTTCAAAAGGAATCTGGTTTCTTTTGTAGATTGGTAAACTGCATGTTTGACTGAGAATACGAATTGCTAAACGTGACATGTTGGGGCAGCCTCCTCCATATGTTGACCACCATTCAGCTACAAAATAAACATATGAAAGATAAGTACATGAAATGGGGTTAGTCTAACCAGTCATCAGAGAAAGGAAATGCTCAAATAGGGTATCTTGAGTATAATATGTCTCAAGTATTGAAGAGACATTCAAAGAACCCAATCATTGTTGGTGTAATAATGCTATGCAGGTCATAACAGAAATTATATCCAACTTTTTACCGGATTTTAGAAGAATTATGCTAACAGTGATTCTACAACGTAAACAAACTTTCAACAACAATGCTAATGGGGTGGTCACATTGCAGTTGCAGTACATTCAGAGCTCATGCAGAAAATTTCAGTTTCCACTCCTATGACACTAGTTTTTATGTCTAAGCATAAGCATTTTACACAAAGGACAAGATAGTTTTTTCCTCTTTCAGTTGATCAGTTTTTATATTTATGCATCATTACTATTTTGGGTAAATAGCATTCGTAAATTTTGATTTTTTTTTTTTTCCTGCCTATTAAGTTACTTAAAGCAAAAGAGAACATGGCAACTGAAAATATATTATTCCTATCTAAGAGAATAGGTTATCGGCCCTTACAAGGAAGTAAATTATCTCTAGCTCTGACTGCCATCTTTCTCCCAAAATCTCCTGCACCAGCCTTGTATAATGTTATCTCTTTGATAATTTTGTCTTGGATTCTTGTATCAGGGACTAATCTCTCTATGCAATCAAACATCCCCGAGAGAATCTCACTGTGGATATCCCCTTGAATACCAAAGAAGAACTTTGGATTAAGATAGAAACCAGCAGCATGAAGGGGATGATTCCACAACCTTTCCCATCTGTGATGTATAATATTCCAGTACACCATATATTCCTCCTTCTTAACAAGTGCTTTCTTAATAGCTTCTTTTGCCCGGTAAATTCCAGCATAAATGTAACCCATTGCAGGTCTTGTCTCACTGGCAGCTGTTCTCAGGACTCGCAAGAGAGGAGCTGTTAGACGAACAATCATTTCACATGAAGACCAAAACGCTTCATCACTTAGGATATCTAACATTTCCAGACCTGCTGGTTTCTTTGAGTATGGGCAATCCATCCACTCCTGAGAAGTGACCATGGCCTGTAAATTGTGTTTGAGATCAACCATTCGTTTCAATGTGGAAAAGTTTGTTGCAAACTGTGAGAAGGCAGGATCCACAATATCATTCCCTAAAGTATACCTTCTAACCATACTCAAGACCGAACTACAATTGTACACAAATCTTGTTATAGATCTAGCTTGTTCAATCACAGTAGTAATCCACTTGAGATTTCCAAAATCTTCAAGAATCAAATCAATGCAATGAGCTACTGAAGGACTCCAATAAAGGGTAGGAAAAGTATCAGTCAGCCGCCTACCAGCATCGGCATATTGCTCTTCGCCTGGCGTAATCACTTGAAGCACTTGCCCGACTCCAATTTCTTCTACTATTTGTCTTAGCAACTCATATATACTCTCTGCAGGAACTGAAACCTCAGTAGCATCAAAAGTTTTCAAAAAGATTATTCCTTCGGGACAGTAAGCGAAAATGTTTAGCAGCATTCTTCCAGCTTCTGAACTCAGCTGATCCACCAAGATAGAGCAGCCTGTCCTCCCCCATGTCATCCTGCACCTATCTACATCATTCTTCATTTCTTCCACAGAGGTTTTCAGGACCCAACCACGAAGTTCATGATGCGAGGGGCACTCGAATCCCGGACCCCTTGAAGCAATTGCCTCCACCATCTGCTTGAAATAGATTGAGTTCACAGCATCAAAAGGTGCACCAACATCGTAGAAAAACCGACCTATTGCCATATTAATGTGACTGTCCATCCTTTTGGGAACCACTGTATTTTTCTCCACCACAGGAACAACCTCAGGGTTGGCATAAGTTGCAGTCGATTGCTTGGGTCTTAACTTCTTTCTCCTTTCTACACCTTTACTCATCCCTTCCCCAGCAGGCACTACCGTATTCGAATTGCCTTCCACTGGATTCTGTATTGCAAGGGATTGTATTCCCTCATTGGCATTCCCATCCACCTGATTTAGAACCGAATTCACTACATTATTCACGACAGTATCCAAAGGAGTAAGATTCATGATCTCTTCCTCGATCTTCTGCTTCTTCCTCTTCCTCATGACAACCCCATCCAAGCTCTGCTGCATATGTAGCCTAACATCATGGGGAACACGGCTGCAGGTGGATGCATTGCCCTTCTGACAAGCAAGATGTTCCTTAATCCTATGAATCCCACCACCCTTGAACATCTTGAGGCAATATATGCACTTCAATTGAACCTTGTCCCCACACTTAAACATCTGAACATGCTTCCATGCAGGGTCATGTTTCTGAGGTGTAATTTGAACCAGTTCAAGATTTGAACCCATCTAGGACTGATCACACCCCCCGCCTTTTTCTTCTTTTGCAGCTGAAATCAAAACAACAAGCACTATCTCATAAAACTAAAACTAAACCCACGTGCAATTTCTCATTTTTCAGTGTCAAATGTTGTAACGATTCAATCCTTGGCAATTTGCATCTAAGAACATTTATTTTCATATAAAACACGAAACTCTGAAAATACCAAAAATTAAATAAATAAAAAACAGGGATACAGAGAAGAAAAGAAAAGAGCTTACCCGGTTCGTGTGTGGTGTTGAGAATCGCAATCGAGATGGAGGAATTGAGTTGGGGAATACGAGCAGAAAAACAGAACCGAGTTAGGGTTGGAGTTCTGTTGGAAGAGAGAAGTAACCGGATGGACCGGTTAGGGCAGAGAGAGGGGAGATTTGAGTTTGCTCTGAATGGATCCGGTTTCGGCGGTCAAAGGTTATATAGCCGGGCCGGTTTGATTCGCAACGAAAAACCGAGATTCGTGCTCTTCCTCCGGAGCCGGACAACACTGGTGGTATTCTGGTTGTCTCTTGTATCGCGTATATTTCTGTTTTGTCCAACCCAACGCAACTCAACCCAACCCAACTCAACCCAATTCCACCGTTCCTTATAAAGTCAAAACCCTTCTTTGATCTTACTTTTTTTATTTTTTTGGTCAAACTTAAATTTCAGTTTCTTTTTTTTTTTTTTGGTGACTTAAATTTCAGTTTCTTTAATCATGCATGTTTTATTTATCCTTTTTTTTCCCCCAAAATAGTGCTCAGATCCCTATGATTCAAATCAATAAAAAAACAAAAAATATGTGTTCTTTAGCTATATATACATGTTAATATTATTATTTATAAAAAGAGTAAACATTTAAATTAATTTTTTAAAATTTATATTAGATATTTTTGTTAATAAATTTTTATTTTTTAAATTTTTCAAAAATTACTCATATCAAACAAATTATTTTTTATTATTTTTGTTAAATTTTAAATATATGTATGTGTTCCAAAAATAAATTCCTAATAACAAATTTTATTTTAAAAAAATTAATTCTCAAAAATATTATTATAATACAAATAAATCCCTTTTAAAACAATTGAGGATCAATCTGTTTGACATGAGTAATTTTCAATGACTTTCGGATAATAAAAATTTATTCGCGAAAAAATGCCCGACTTAGAACTTTTTGAGTGTTTGCTCTTATAAAATTTTTTAAACATTTTACTTTAATAAATATCTAACAAGTTGATTAAAAACTAAAACATTTTATATAAATTATTATATTAATACCTTTAACAAATGTCCTTAACAAATTCTACCTTATTAATATAAGATGAATACGGATCAGATCGAATTAAATATAGAAAAAATTTTAATTTAATATGCACTAAAATTATTGGATTAGATTTAATATACACATTTTTAGCTTAGAATCCAATCCGAACGTTTTTGAATTAGATCGGATTGGATATCGAATAAATTTACAAAAACAGAAAATAACAAAAGTAACAGAAAATTAACAAAAATGATCAAAAGATTATCAAAAAATTAACAAACATTAACAACAATAAAAATGTCCAGAAATAGGGTTTTAAGGCTGCGTTTGGTTTTGAGAACAACATAAAAAAAGACATTGAGAATAAGATATAAAGGATAGAAACACAAAAATTAGTGTTTTTGTATTTTGTTTGGTGATCGATAAACTAGAACAAATTATAAAAATATAATTTATTCTCATTTTTTCATAAAAAATGAATTAAGAAGAAAATTTAATGATAAAAAATATAATTATGAAAATTTGATAAAAATAACGAAAGAAAAAATGAAAAATAAGTTGTATCTTTTGTTAGTATCTCTGTGTCACAAAATACACTAATTTAATGTCTCTAGACACAATGTCTCTGTCCATGTCTTATCTGCCAAATATAATTTTGTATTTCTGTATTCTTGTCTCATGCCTGTAAACAAATACAGGCTAAGTTATGACAAAAAAAATTAACAAATATTAACAAAAAAATAACAAAAACAACCAGAGAGTACAGACATAGGATTCTGAACGTAAATCACAGCATGGACTCTAGAAATAAGGTTTTGGTTCGATTATGGAGAAAGCCAAGAGCAGGAACGCGATTGGAATCGGCAGGGGTGGCAAAGCGGGCCGGCCCGCCCCGCCCGCCTAGGCCCGCCCCATAAACGGGGCGGACCGGCTCGCCCCGCTTTATGGCGGATCGGCGGGTTGGCGGGCTAGCCCGCTTCTTTTTTTTGAAAAATAAAATTCATTAAAATTAACTAAAAAATAATAATTAAAAAATCAAATACAAATAAAAAATAGTCAAATTATAATATAATTGTTTTAATATTTTTTTTATTTTTAAATTCAATAAAATTGTTCAAAATAATATTTGTCAATAGAATCATCTTTATTTTAAAAAATAAGTCACATACTTTGAGCATATATACGAAATTGTAAAATAAAATAAATAAAGTTAATAACTAAAAGAAGAATAAAAACAAAAAAAAAGTGTTTAAAAATTCTATAATTATTAATTTTATAATAGTAATCACTCTTTTATTTAATAAAAAAATAAAAAAAATCTTCAGCCCGCGTGGACCGGCCCGCCCCGCCCCGCCAAAACCCGCCAATTTGGCGGTGCGGGTTTGGCGGGTTTTTTTAATTTGTCGGGCTCCAAATTCTAGTCCAACCCGCCTTTTTTAGCGGGTTTAGCGGATCGGCCCGACGGGCTCGACCCGTTTTGCCACCCCTACCGAATCGCTAAGTTGCAGCATTATGGAGAACACGAAGAAGGAAAAGCAGAAAACGAAACAGAACCCAATTGGAAGTAAAATACCATCAAAGACGAGATTGGAAAGCAGAGAACCGAGGCAACGCCGACGAGAAACACAAACAATGGAGAATATGGGAACTGAGGCAGGGCCAGTAAGGAACACACGTGATGGAAAAGGAGTGAGATAAGCGGCGATTCCGACGACTGAGGAGAGAAAGTAAGGTGAGCGACGACTGAAAGGGAGTGCGGTGAGCGACAACTAAGAGGAAGATGATAGTGAGAACAGAGGTGGCATGGCGGCGCACAGTATAACACCCTCACTATCAGAATGTCAAATTTCCGGCTGCGCCACTCTGATAGCTTGGATATTACGACGAATCTAATCATATTTGATGGTAATCAGGTAGTCCATATGACACTTGATTCACCATGGGAGGGATGCCCCCATCTGCATTTGGAGTGGGTCTGCCGATTGATGTTCCAGCAGATCAGCCTCAGAGACCTTTTAGAGTGAGGCGTCCTCCTCGATGTGGCATAGGCTCTCATTTGCTTGGTGCATTTGGGGACGATGACCATGACAATGGTGATGATTAGTAGCATTATTATGTTTATGATGTATTTGTATCCCGCTTATGTATATTTATTTGGATGACTGTATGACTTTATATTATATCTGTTTATGTTTGCTTATTTGGATGACTGCATGACTTTATTTTACGTCCGCTTATGTTTGCTTATTTGGATGACTGTATGGCTTAATATTATGTCTTTTGTGGTGTGCATAACATTCATATTATATATTTATATTTATATGTATGACATTTAGGGTAACTTTACTGTCGTTATCTTCTTTTTGAATGGAATTAACTTAAACAAAATACCAAAAGAACATTACCATATAACAATCACCATACATGATTTTGAATCCCGTGCAATACTTCAAACTAGTTCAAATAAAGATAAAATGGCAACAACATAAACTAAAAGAAAGGCAGCATAACATCTAACCATCAGATCCGACCATGGAGCCTCGCTAAGGGCAACTCCTACGAGTGTGCCCGGGCAGTCTGCAGAGGTCACAGCACTTTGGTCTACTAGGATCAGCATCATCCATGGTGTTATGGATTCTGGTGGACCTCGGTCGCCCTTCTCTTACACGTCTCATATTAAGGTCAGGGATGACAGTAGGTCCGTCATATGGCGGCCGAAGTCCTTCTAGAATAGATGGTGTAAATCCCATCAGGTACACGTTGAACACCTTAGACATGCTGTAAACATCATCAACATATATTGCTCAGTTCAACCGCGACTGAGCACAGCATGTGATTGCATGGCAACATGGGTAGTGCAGAGTTAAAAGGTAGCCACAGTCGCAGGTACGATCTCTAAGAAAAACTCGATACGTACCCAGCGAAAAGTTACCGGTAGGAGCCGTCTCGGCCATAGTATACTCAGACTGATGCCTGTCAAACAGAGTGACAGTGAAACATCTCGAATATCTCAAGTTGCGCTCTATGGCTTTCACTAGTGCATGGCAAAACTAGTGCCTAGAGACTAATTGCACGTTTGCCATCTGACCTCGAATCACAAACAGTCTGCAATCATAAGTATGTCGACTTGACCAACGAAGTGACTGGTAGATTTCTTGTGCCCTTCAAAACAGAGTTAAAACACTCAGATATGTTGGTCGTTATTTGGCCAAAGCGTCTGCTGCCATTCTTGTGTTGGGTCCACTTATCCTGCTCCATTCTGTTTTGCCAATCACACATAGCCGGATTTTCAGTTCTCATAATATCAAACCAATAGTCAAATTCTGCTTCAGTCTTCGCATAAGTAGCATTTACAAGTAGCCTCTTCGTATCTTGGCCCTTGAAACTGAGGGAGAAATTGGTAGCAATATGATGAATGCAAAATGCTTGATATGCATGAGGAGGTAGCCAATCACTATCAGGTACCTCCAGTGCAGCCTTGATGCCAAGGTGCTTGTCAAATATCACCAAAATATCCTATTGTGGAGTCACATGTCTTTTCAGGTTGGTCAAGAAAAAGGCCCAAGACTCTGTATTTTTCCCTTCCACAAGTGCAAACGTAATGGGTAAGATATTCGAGTTTCCATCTTGTGCGATAGCCAGGAACAACGTACATCCATACTTGCCATACAAGTAAGTACCATCGATGCTGTCTAGCGGCTTGCAATGTCGAAAAGCCTCAATACAAGGAGAAAAGGTTCAGAAAAGATGATGAAAATACACGGTTGATTCATCAACCATAATCACCAACTCTAACTAGAGAGGTCTTTAACAGACCAATGGTTCCCTCCATGGTGGACTGCACAGCAAGAATCTAATGGGGCAACTCGCCATAGGACTCTTTCCAAACTCCGTAGATCTATACTACTATCTTCTACTTCGCCATCCACACCTTCCTGTAGCTAGGCCTAAATACATAGGTTGGTTCAGTACCTTGCTGCAATATCTTTATCATAACCGCAACATCGGCTCTAACCAATGGAAAGATCCTCGCACAAATGACATAATAATCAATCTACTGGTGATCGTTTGAAATTGAGGTGGCCAAGCTAGTGTGAGGTTCGTTGTACCTCCTAACTTTCCAGGTGCTCTTTCAATGCCGGAGTGTGATATGAATCAACTACGTGCAACTTTTACCGAACTCCTTGTATCTCCCATGGTACTTAAGATGGTTTGATTCTATCATCCTATACTCAACTTCACACCGGATGCTGTAATCCTTTACACTCAACATAGCTCTCTCCTTACTTTGGAAAGATTGGCCAATCTGAAACTTCGTAAGAGCAATTGGATCATACAGTCCCTGACTCCCAGAGGTAGGATTTATGTCCGGCTGTTGGCCGATGCCCTCCAAGTTCAAGGTTGACAAATGTGGAAGATGTTGCTATGTGGCGGAACTCGATGGCCCATGATGTGTAGGTGGATTACTGTGAGTATTCTCATCACCGTCCCCAACAATGTCAATGGGCTCTTCGTTCGAAAAATCCTCTCACATCACATTTTCAATTCGATCCAGTCTAGCCTCAACTGCAAAATCAGGAATTAGGCAAGGTGAACTAGCCATCCCAACTGTAATAGATGGAGGACCAACCAACGGACAAGCAGTTGCAACCACAGGCATCGAGGTTGAGGCACCCCCAAAGTAGTCGACTGAGGATTCGGTACTGATACCCCAGAGCTGTCAACACCATCTTTCAACTTGGCAAACAACTTGTGTATTCTAACTTCCGAAAAACTTCACCTACAATGAAACAAGACCTGCATATCTTCATCGGACCCTATCACAAATGTATTGTACGTCTGACGTGGCGGAAATTGGTGAATTAAGAATTGTTATGAGATATGCGTTGCAAGTATAGTTCTTAACCAACCAGAAATCCGCTTATCAATTTAGAGGGGTTGTCACAAAAATCAAAATTAAAATACTGGGAGTATGAATCCCAGGTCGTCTCCCAACGAGTTGCAGAAAGGTGTGCTATTTTATTAATCAGATGTTTTCAAAAAGGGTTTGAGTTGAATAAACAGGAAATTAAATTGGAGAAATTAAGTAAGTTAAATAAAAGCCTTGACTGGGAGTAGATTAGTTGGAAGCCCTATTCTTGTTGAAGTACTCTCAAGATTAATTGATAATTGAAGGTTGTTCTGTTTAGTTATCCCTTACTAGGTAAGGAAAAGTCAAATAAGTTGGAATGTTGTTTCTATTCACAAGTTCCAATCCGCTCAATTGAAAAGGATTAGTGTCAGTGACTAGAGAGCATTTCAACAATAAACCCAATTACAATTTTTCTTTTAAGCATCCCAACTCAAGGGTTCCTTTCAATCAACTCCCCATCAAGTTAGGGAACTACTCGCTCATTGTGAATGTAGAACTCATAACATAGGAAAGGAAATTAAAGAAAGACGTTATAAATAAAACTCAAAGGAATCAATTAAAAATAAAAGTAATTCTTGTATTAATAAATTCTAAAATAATTCAATAGTAAAATTGATTAAATTAAAGGACATGGAAGAGTAAGGCCAAGTAAAGAAAACAAACTAGAATGACGAAATCTTGATGAGGTAATAACTCTTCTCAATATCCCAATGCAAAGAGCAATAGAAATAAAAATCCTAAGAACTATGAATGTGTCGAGAGAAAACCTAGAGGAGGAGTAAAACTAGATCTAAAAACTAAAACTGTGTAGAATGAATATTGTTGTTGGTTTCTGCATGTTCTCTGGCTCTAGTCTGCTTTTCTGGGCCGAAAACTGGGTCAAAACAGGGCCCAAAATCGCCCCCAACGAATTCTGCAAATTATGCAGATCGCGCACGTCACGCGATCGCGTCATTCATGCAGACGCATCATTCGGCGTTTTGCTTTGCCACGCGGGCGCGTCGTCTACGCCTCCGCGTCACTTGTGCTATTCCAATCCGCGCGGTCGCGTGAGCCATGCGGCCGCGTCACTTCTCGCTGGTCATCTCCTTAATTTCTTATGTTCCTTCCATTTTTGCAAGCTTCCTTTCCAATCTCCAACTCATTCATGCCCTATAAAGTCTGAAACATTTAACACACAGATCACGGCATCGAATGGAATAAAGGAGAATTAAAATACATAATTAAAAGTCTCTTAGGAAGCAAGTTTTCAATCATGTAGTAATTTTAGGAAGGAAGTATAAATACATGCTAATCATATGAATAAGTGGGTAAAGATCATGATAAAATCACACAATTAAGCACATTATAAACCATAAAATAGTGGTTTATCAACGTCACACTAGTTGACACAACAACAATAGGGGATCATGTAAAATAACTTTTTCACCCACTTTAACCCACACACCCCAACTTTTGTAATATGCTGATTTTTAACTCTGACAACATATTCGATGCCTGGATAAAGACCCTCAGTAGTTCCCTATACGTAAATTTAACATCGTGCTTTTTGTTTTTCTGAATTTTTCTAGAGCAATGCACTAAAGTTAGGAAACTCTCCTCATCATCCATATGTGAAAATGACACTCTACTACTTCTCAATTGCCTGAGTCGAGTATATATAGAGAATAATTCTATGCATAAATCGCTACTACCTCCAGCGGTTTTTACCTAACCCTCTTTGAACATAAACCACTATAGCCAGCATTATGTGTGTTGCCCCTCCTTCAGAAATCGCTACAGCCTATAGCAGTTTCTGACCAGCTCTATTTCAATGTAAATCGTGGCTACCAGTAGCGGATTACATTCAGTTTAAATCTGCTGGAGCCTGTAGGGATTTTTATAGTTATACAAAAATTGCAAATAAGTATGAAGTTTTAAAAGTTATAATAGAATAAAATTGGTTTCCAATCATTTTAATTCAGTAACTTGTCCTAATAAAAAATAAGGTTACTATTTTAACATTCTACAAAATTTATAAAATAAATTTTGGACAATAAATAAATTTTTAATAAAGTATATATTAGATATTATTATTTACGTAATAATATATATATATATATATATATATATATATATATATATATATATTATTGATTATTAAGTTATAATTAAATTCGAACTCAATTTTTGTTAATTAAAATTTAAATGAATATTTTGCACGTATAATCAATTTTATTTTTGTTATTGAAATTAAAAAAGGGTGAGTTGTTAATCAATTCTAAATTTAAATTTAATTTTAAATAAAAAAATATAAAAAAATAAATTTGTATCTCATTGACTAGAACTAAATTTAAAATAAAAAATTACATTGTATATCATATTGTAGAATAGTATAGTCATTTGGTTTTTTTTAATAGCAATTAGTGTCGAATAAAATGACATAAAAAATTAGAAAAAAAATGTATTTAACAATCCAAAAGATAATAATTTATTTTTTAATAGAATAAATTACTAAATAACAAAAAGTTATTATGATTTCTCCTCACACAAACTAATACTCGACGATGGTGTTACAATAATGTATGTTACTAAAGAAGATTAACTAATCCAATAGCTTTTGTAATGGTATATGTAAGTTTGGAAGTTTGAAAATCGTATCATAAAATGTGTGAAGTTTTAACAAGTAACAACGTCGATCATATTGTTTTGACTTCAATAATGAATATGATATCAATAAATAAAATTGCTTCAAGTAAATTTTAACAAAGATAAATCCCAAAGTATTGCTATATATTGATGAGAAATTGTTCAAATTTAAAAACAAATACTATTTTTTCTACAATATTTTTTAATTCGGTAAGTCGAAGATTAATCTACCGTAAATTAAAACTCATTTAAGGGTTTACAGCTAATCAGTAAGTTATATTTCAATTTCTAATACTTAAACGGATGAATAAGATGATTGCTCGATTAACCCAAATTGATTAAAATAAATAATACTTATTTTTAATATTTTCAACATTCAAAACCATTAAACTTTAGTATTAATTGTAACTTTATAAAATATTCAGTGATAATCACTATATATATTTTTTTATTTTTTATATATTATCTTGTGTAGAACATAAAAATATACACTAATTTATTATAACAAATAAGTTAAGTCATATATATATACAAGAGTGCAAAATAAAATAAATAAAAATAAAAAATGAAATAAATAAATATTTTAAAAATAATAATTTTTATTTTGGGATATATATTTTTATATATAGTACTCACTATTTTATATATATATATATATATATATATATATATATATATATATATATATATATATATATATGGGTGTTCGCGGTGCGGTTTGGATCGGTTTTGAGTAAAAAATTCATCCAATCTGAACACTAATTTTGCTTGGGTGTGGTTTAGATTGGATGACTTTAAAAAAAATCCGATCCGATCCGATCCAATTTCAAGCGGTTTGTATTGGATTGGATTTACGGTTTGTAAATTAAAAAAATTAAATACATATAACAAGTCTTAACATCAAATTTTAAATAATCAACAATAACATAACAAGTCTCAACAATATTTTTAAAAGCCAACAATAACATAACAATAGAAATAAAATTATAGGTTAGTAAAAATAAATAAATAAATAACATTTTGAACATAAAATATTTATTAAATAATAATACTGAATAGTATAAAAATGTATAACAAATTGAACATGTTATAAGTATAATTGTAAATATAATAATAAAATAATAATATTATAGTACATTGTGCGGTTTAGATTGGATTGGATCGGTTATGAAAAATAGATCCGAAATCCGTCCGATCTAGCGATTTGTAAAAAATAGAATCCAATCAAATCCAAATTAGTGCGGTTTTAATCGATTTTAAGTTTGAATTGAATTGGATGAGCGATTTAATTTGAATCGGTTTGGATTTGAACACTCCACTACAAGAAAAAGCGTGTTTTTCGACGGCAAAAATCGACGGCTATTTCTGTCGTCGATAATTTTCGACGGCTTGATGTCGGTATTACTAAAAAAAATAATTAAAAATAAAAATATTAAAATCGACGGCCTATTCGTCGATATTTTATAATGCATTAATTTATTTCCCTATTATCGTCATGGTAAAGGCGAACCAGAAGTCGAAAATAAAATCGACGAATATGGCATCTGTTCATACCCTGGCCCAATGATAAGGCCCAGGTCCAAACGAAAGGCCCAATCCAAAGGATTAAGCCTCGCTCTACACCGACCTTCACCCCACGAAGTCGGATCCTACCACGACTTGCTCTAAAGAAGTCGGGATGAAGATTAGCTGGCAGATAAACACCCATTCAAATGAGTAACTGCCCCTAAAATCTCTCTACCCACTTCCTGGAGCTATATCTCAACCCCCCTAAGATAAAGGGACGGTTACTCCCCATAAATAACAGAACTACACCAACGGTGGTTATGGGTTCACCACTATAAATACACTAACACTTCTCAGGTATCTCAGAAGCCCAATACTCTCTAGACCTGTTTTGCTCCCTTTGCTGACTTTGGCATCGGAGTGTCTTTGCAGGTACCACCCCCCATTCTCTCATACCAAAGTCGGACGGGGGCTTCGGATCATCAATCCGCTTGGCGTCTTCCTCATTCAGATGATTGGGCCAGCCAAACTAATCCAACCCAATAATCTCCGGTTACCCATCGTAACATTGGCGCCGTTGCCGGGGACCCGAGAGATCAACCAGTAATAATGGATGTACCCCCTGAGGATGGTCATGTGGCGTCGGATTCCGAACAAGAGAATCTGGATACCGGAAACAACGACGCAGACCTGACCCTCCACCAGGAAACCAACGACCAACACAGGGAAGGAACCTCCGGATTTAAAAATTCGAAGACAAATTCCTCGGAGGGGCGTGAATCAGAAAAGGACGGACCACCCCACGCGACTGAACTAATGGGGCTAGTCCATGTCCACAAAAGTCGCTTGGAACAGCTGGAACAGGAACGGGAGCGACAAAAAGAGATAGAAAAGCACCTAAGACAGTAGATGGATTGACGAAAAGAGTTAGAGAAAAACTTTAAGCAACTTTAAAAGTTGGATGTATCTGGCTGATGCTTCTGACGCAACGCGCTGCAAAGCTTTCCCGACCACCTTATCGAAAGCAGCGATGAAGTGGTTCGATAGTCTCCCTCCAAGATCGGTCACCAGCTTCGAGGACCTCTCGAGGAAGTTTCTAATGAGGTTCTCCATTCAGAAAGATAAAGTAAAGCATGCACCGAGCCTCCTGGGAATAAAGCAGGAGGTCGGAGAACCTCTACGAGATTATATGGAAAGGTTCAACAAAGCATGCTTAGAGATTCAAGACCTGCCCACCGAGGCAGTCATTATGGGGCTGGTAAATGGACTTAGAGAAGGTTCCTTCTCACAGTCCATATCAAAAAGGCACCCCACCTCCCTAAGTGATGTACAAGAAAGAGCCGAAAAGTACATCAACATGGAGGAAAATGCCAGACTGAGAGAGTCGAGTTGGCGACCTGGGAACCTTCCCTCGACAAAAGAGAGGGAGAGGGAGCCCAAGAAGAAAGAAGACCTCGGTCTCGATAGACCCAGGAAATATCACTCTTATACTCCTCTAAAGGTTTCTATAGTGGACGTATACAGAGAAATTTGCAATACTGAAAGGCTGCCACCTCCCAGACCTATTAAAAATAAAAAAGGGGGGAGTCGCAGCGACTACTGTGAGTACTATAAAATATATGGTCACTCAACAAATGACTGTTACGACCTTAAAAATGTGATAGAAAAGCTGGCCAGAGAAGGCCGACTTGACAGATATCTCATAGAAAGGTCGGACAATCATGGGAAGAGAAAGCGAGATGATGCGGATAGAAGAGACCCGCCACCGCAAACTCCGGAGAGACATATACATATGATCTCAGGCGGATTCGCGGGAGGGGGACTCACCAAGTCCGCTCGCAAAAGACACCTCAAGCGAGTCTACCAGGTCGGAAATGAATCATCCGACCTCCCCACTATCTCATTTACAAAGGAAGACGGGCAAGGAGTAATCCCTGGACACGACGATCCAGTGGTAATAACTATGATCCTAGCTAATGCCCATCTCCACAGAACCCTAGTAGATCAAGGAAGCTCGGCGAATATCCTTTTCAAGCCCGCGTTTGACAAACTGGGGCTGGATGAAAAGGAGTTAAGAGCCTACCCCGACACCTTGTACGGGCTAGGCGATACGCCAATAAAACCACTAGGATTTCTACCCCTCCACACTACCTTCGAAAAGGGGGAAAAATCCAAAACTCTGAGCATAGACTTTATAGTCATCGACGTAGGGTCAGCATACAATGCCCTAATCGGCAGAACTACCCTGAATCGACTCGGAGCGGTGGTGTCTACCCCCCATCTTTGCATAAAATTTCCGACACCTGCGGGAATAGCAACAGTGCGGGGAGACCAGAAGTTGGCAAGAAAGTGCTACAATAAAAGCCTGAACCTGAGGGGAAAAGGCAAAGAGGTTCACACCATAGAGCTCGGTGGTGCAAGGGCCAAAGAAGAGCTACGACCACAGCCAGGTGGAAAAACTGAAGAAATACAGGTCGGCGAAGAAGAAGGGAAGAATACCAGCATAGGAGCCAACCTAGGGGAAACCCTGAAGCAAGGATTGACTAAGCTCCTAAGAGACAATTCCGACCTCTTCGCCTGGAAGGCTTCCGACATGCCCGGGATAGACCCCGAGCTCATGTCCCACAAGCTCTCGGTACATCCGGGATCCCGACCTGTACAACAGAAAAGGCGGAAGCTCGGCCCAGAACGAGCCCTAGTGGTGGAAGAGCAAGTTCAGGCACTCCTAGAAGCCGGCTTCATTAGAGAAGTTAAATACCCAACATGGCTAGCAAATGTAGTTTTAGTCAAGAAGCAAAACGGCAATTGGAGGATGTGTGTTGACTACACCGACTTAAATAAGGCATGTCTCAAAGACCCTTATCCACTCCCGAGTATTGATACCCTAGTAGACTCTAGCTCGGGATATCAATACTTGTCATTCATGGATGCCTACTCGGGATATAACCAAATCCCAATGTATGAGCCAGACCAGGAGAAAACATCATTCATCACGCTCAGAGTAAATTTTTGCTACGTGGTCATGCCATTTGGATTAAAAAATGCAGGGGCCACATACCAAAGGCTGATGAACAAGGTGTTTGCTTCTCACCTTGGAAGCTTAATGGAAGTCTATGTAGACGACATGCTAGTAAAAACCAAGGAAGAAGCCGACCTCTTGGCGGACCTCTCGCAAGTATTCGACACCATAAGGTTACACGGGATGAGGCTAAATCCCGCAAAGTGTACCTTCGTAGTGGAGGCCGGAAAATTCCTAGGATTCATGCTAACACAGAGAGGGATTGAAGCAAATCCCGATAAGTGTAAAGCTATCCTGGAAATGAAGAGCCTGACTTGCTTAAGAGAGGTTCAGCAACTGAATTGCTGACTTGCAGCCCTCTCTAGATTTTTGGCAGGATCGGCACTAAAATCCCTTCCACTATTTTCTTTATTAAGAAAGGGATGCCAGTTCAAATGGACTCCAGAATGCGAAGGAGCGTTCCAGGAGTTCAAAAGGTTCTTGAGCCAACCACCAATACTAACCCGACCTCTAGTCGGGGAAGACCTCGTCCTTTATTTGTCCGTAGCAGACAAAGCGGTCGCATCAGTCCTGATAAGGGAGGACGAGGTCGGACAGCATCCAGTTTACTTCATCAGCAAAGTTCTACAGGGCCCCGAGCTAAGGTACCACAAACTAGAAAAGTTTGCCTACTCCTTAGTAATAGCCTCTGGTGCACGAAATTACAATCACACTTTTGTAACTCCGCACAACTAACCAGCAAGTGCACTGGGTCGTCCAAGTAATACCTTACGTGAGTAAGGGTTGATCCTACGGAGATTGTCGGCTTGAAGCAAGCTATGGTTATCTTGTAACTCTTAGTCAGGATATCAGTAATTCTCAGATTTAATTGTAAAAAGTAAAAGAACATGAAATAAATACTTGTTATGCAGTAATGAAGAACAGGTTGAGGCTTTGGAGATGCTTTTTCTTCTGAACCTCTGCTTTCCTACTGTCTTCTTCTTCATGCACGCAAGACTCCTTCCATGGCAAGCTTTATGTTGGGTATCACCGTTGTCAATGGCTACATCCCGTCCTCTCAGTGAAAATGTTCCAAATGCGCTGTCACCGCACGGCTAATCATCTGTCGGTTCTCGATCATGTCGGAATAGGATCCATTGATCCTTTTGCGTCTGTCACACGCCCAACAATCGTGAGTTTGAAGCTCGTCACAGTCATCCCTTCCTAGATCCTACTCAGAATACCACAGACAAGGTTTAGATGTTCCGGATCTCAGGAATGACTGCCAATGATTCTAGCTTATACCACGAAGACTCTGATTTGAATCCTGAGGCTAAGAGATATGCATTCAATCTAAGGTAGAACGGAGGTGGTTGTCAGGCACGCGTTCGTAGGTGAGAATGATGATGAGTGTCACGGATCATCACATTCATCAAGTTGAAGTGCGAATGAATATCTTAGAATGGAAGCAAGCGTAATAGAATGGGAAACAGTAGTAATTGCATTAATTCATGAAGAACAGCAGAGCTCCTCACCCCAACAATGGGGTTTAGAGACTCATGCCGTAGAAAATACAATTAGAAACGTGTAGAATGTCATGAGGTACAAGATGAATCACTGAAAGTAGTATTTATAGTAAACTAGTGACCTAGGGTTACAGAAAATGAGTAAGCTAGGGTGTTTATTGTAAAAATCCACTTCCAGGGCCCACTTGGTGTGTGCTTGGGCTGAGCATTGAAGCTTTCATGTGTAGAGACATTTCCTAGAGTTAAACGCCAGTTTTTATGCCAGTTTGGGCGTTTAACTCCAGCTTTTGTGCCAGTTCTGGAGTTAAACGCCAGAATTCTTGAGCTGACTTGGAACGCCTGTTTGGGCCATCAAATCTCGGGCAAAGTATAAACTATTATATATTGTTGGAAAGCCCAGGATGTCTACTTTCCAACGCAATTAAGAACGTGCCAATTGGGCTTCTGTAGCTCCAGAAAATCCACTTTGAGTGCAGGGAGGTCAAAATCCAACAGCATCTGCAGTCCTTTTTCAGCATCTGAATCAGATTTTTGCTCAGGTCCCTCAATTTCAGCCAGAAAATACCTAAAATCACAGAAAAACACACAAACTCATAGTAAAGCCCAGAAAAGTGATTTTTATTTAAAAACTAATAAAAACTAACTAAAATATACTAGAAACATACTAAAAATAGTGCCAAAAAGCGTATAATTATCCGCTCATCACAACACCAAACTTAAATTGTTGCTTGTCCCCAAGCAACTGAAAATCAAATAGGATAAAAAGAAGAGAATATACAATGAATTCCAAAAACATCTATGAAGATCAGTATTAATTAGATGAGCGGGGCTTTTAGCTTTTTGCCTCTGAACAGTTTTGGCATCTCACTTTATCCTTTGAAGTTCAGAATGATTGGCTTCTATAGGAACTCAGAATCCAGATAGTGTTATTGATTCTCCTAGTTAAGTATGTTGATTCTTGAACACAGTTACTTTATGAGTCTTGGCCGTGACCTTAAGCACTTTGTTTTCCAGTATTACCACCGGATACATAAATGCCACAGACACATAACTGGGTGAACCTTTTCAGATTGTGACTCAGCTTTGCTAAAGTCCCCAATTAGAGGTGTCCAGAGCTTTTAAGCACACTCTTTTTTTTTTGCTTTGGACCACGACTTTAACCGCTCAGTCTCAAGTTTTCACTTGACACCTTCACGCCACAAGCACATGATTAGGGACAACTTGGTTTAGCCGCTTAGGCCATGATTTTATTCCTTTAGGCCCTCCTACCCACTGATGCTCAAAGCCTTGGATCCTTTTTATCACCCTTGCCTTTTGGTTTAAAGGGGTATTGGCTTTTTCTGCTTGCTTTTTTTTTGTATATTTTTTTTATGCAAGCTTTCTATTCACTGCTTTTTCTTGCTTCAAGAATCAATTTTATGATTTTTCATATCATCAAATAACATTTCTCCTTTTTCTTTCATTCTTTCAAGAGCCAACAATTTTAACATTCATAAACAATCAAATTCAAAAATATGCACTGTTCAAGCATTCATTCAGAGAACAAGAGTATTGCCACCACATCAAAATAATTAAACTGTTTTAAAATTCGAAATTCATGTACTTCTTTTTCTTTTTCAGTTAAAAACACTTTTTATTTAAGAAAGGTGATGGATTCATAGGACATTCATAGATTTAAGACATAAACTCTAATTTATTGATTATGGAATAAAAATAAGACTCAAAGATAAATATAAGAGCAGACCCATAATAATAGAAGACAGAAAATTAAAAGCAGAAAAATAAATGACTCTTAAAATAGACTCTTAATAATAAAGGTTATCACAGAGTTAGGACTCAAAAACCTTGATTTTGAGAAGTTGATGCTCCCTCTTTTTGTTGGGTGCTTGGTCCTTCAAGGGAGAGCTTCTGGCGCTTCAGCTCCTGTAGCTCACGCCCCTGCTTCTCCTGTTCCTTTAGCAGCTTGCAGAGCATGCAGTTTTGATTCTGCTGTTCTTCCTTAAGTTGTTTCGTAGCTTCCTGCAGCTTGGTAACAGATGCTTCTAAGCGGGTCCAGTAGTCAATTTCAGGAATTTTTGGGAGGAACTCCTGCGCCCTCTTTTTGATGGAGTTGTCTTGCACTTGTCCTTCCATTGACTTCTTGGTGATTGGGTATTCAATTGGGATGAATTCATCTACTCCCATCCTCACCCCAGCATCTTTACATAGCAGAGAAATTAAGCTTGGGTAGGCCAGTTTGGCTTCAGTGGAATTCTTGTTTGCAATTGTGTAAATCTCACAAGAAATCAGATGATGAATCTCCACTTCTTTTCCAAGCATAATACAATGAATCATCACTACTCTTTTGACAGTGACCTCAGAGCGGTTGCTAGTAGGCAATATAGAACGCCCAATGAAGTCCAGCCAGCCTCTTGCAACTGGTTTGAGATATCCTCTCTTGAGTTGGTTTGGGACACCTTTGGAATTGGTTATCCACTTAGTTCCAGGGAGGCATATGTCCTCTAGAACTTGATCCAACCCCTTATCTACTCTCACCATTCTCCTATTAAAGGATTCAGGATCATCTTGTAGTTGAGGTAGTTTGAAGACCTCTCTTATTTGTCCAAATAGAAGTAAATAATTCTTCCTCTGACCATGGTTCTGTAGGTATGAAAGGCGGTTCCAGTCATTCTCTGCTTATCTGTCAGCCACAGATTTGAGTAGAATTCCTGAACCGTGTTTCTTCCAACCTTCGTCTCAGGATTGGCTAGAATTTCCCATCCTCTGTTTCGAATTTGCTCTTGGATCTCTGGATATTCATCTTCTTTCAGATTGAATTTAACTTCCGAGATCACTGACCTCAGACCCATTATTTTGTAGTAATGGTCTGCATGTTCCTTGGTTAGGAACCTCTCTTGATTCCAAAGACTCTTTGGAGTATTCTCTTTCTTGCCTCTTGATTTGGTTTATTTTCCCTTGGGTGCCATGATCTTGATGAGTCTTAGCTCAGTGATCACGGAAAAGCACACCAAACTTAGAGGTTTGCTTGCCCTCAAGCAAAAGAAAGGAAAGGGAGGAGGGAGGAGAAGAGGTAAATTCGAATGGTGTAGAGGAGGGGATGGCCGAAACTATATTTATAGGAGGAGGGGATGGCTTTCGAAAAATTTGAGAGAGATATGAAAAGATATGGAAAGAATTTGAGAAGATATTTGAGTTTTTGAAGAAGATTTGGAAAGGATTTGAAAGAATTTTCAGAAATAATTTAGAAAATTATTGAATGATGAGAATTGAGGGTGAATGATGAAAGTTTGAAACATGTTTATGCAGAAAATTATGAGTCAAAACATGAAAATTTGAAAAAAATTGAAGTTAGAAACAAAATCTCCTCCCCCTGTCTATCTGGCGTTAAACGCCCAGAATGGTATCCATTCTGGCGTTTAACGCCCAGTTGTTGGCCATTATGGGCGTTTAACACCTAGCCATGTACCTTGGCTGGCGTTAAACGCCAAAAACTCCTTTATCACTGGGCGTTTTGCTGAACGCCCAGAATGGTACCCATTCTGGCGTTTAACGCCCAAAATGGTACCATTATTGGCGTTAAACGCCCAGAATGATACCCATTCTGGCGTTTAACGCCCAAAATGCCCCTTACTGGCGTTTTCTTGCCAGCAAGCTCCTTTTCTCTGCTTTTTGTACTGAATCTTTCTGTAACTCTGTGAATTCCTTCAATTTTGATGCTTAGCCTTTGATGAAAATGTATATCAAACCTCTACAAGTATTAATTAAAATAAATAACTTGCTAATGGCTGGGTTGCCTCCCAGCAAGCGCTTCTTTATTGTCTTTAGATGGACTCTTACTGAGCTTCATTCAAGCCTCAGTTTTGAGCATTCTCGCTCAAAATTGCTTTCAAGATAATGTTTGATTCTCTGTCCATTGACAATGAACTTTTTTTCAGAATCAATATCTTGAAGCTCAACATATCCATATGGTGACACTCCTGTAATCACATATGGTCCCCTCCACCGGGATTTTAATTTCCCAGGGAATAATCGGAGCCTAGAGTTGAATAGTAGAACTTTTTGTCCTGGCTCAAAGACTCTGGATGACAATTTCTTGTCATGCCACTTTTTTGCTTTTTCCTTATAAATTTTTGCATTTTCAAAAGCATTGAGTCTGAACTCTTCTAGCTCATTTAGCTCGAGCAATCTTTTCTCACCAGCTAACTTAGCATCCATGTTTAGGAATCTGGTTGCCCAGTAGGCTTTATGTTCCAGTTCCACGGGCAGATGACAAGCCTTGCCATACACAAGCTGGTATGGAGAGGTTCCTATAGGAGTCTTGAATGTTGTTCTGTATGCCCACAGAGCATCATCCAAACTCCTTTCCCAATCTTTTCTACGGGCAATTATAGTCCGTTCTAAGATTCTCTTTAGTTCTCTATTAGAGACTTCAGCCTGCCCATTTGTCTGTGGATGATACGGAGTTGCTACTTTGTGGCTAATTCCATATCGAACCATAGCAGAGTAAAGCTGTTTATTGCAGAAATGGGTTCCTCCATCACTGATTAGTACTCTGGAAACACCAAATCTGCTGAAAATATGTTTCTGGAGGAACTTCAGCACAGTCTTGGTATCATTAGTGGGTGTGGCAATTGCTTCCACCCATTTAGATACGTAGTCTACTGCCACCAGAATTTAAATGTTTGAGTATGATGGTGGGAAGGGACCCATGAAGTCTATACCCCATACATCAAACAACTCAATCTCTAAGATCCCTTGTTGAGGCATGGCATAACCATGAGGCAAGTTACCAGCTCTTTGGCAACTGTCACAGTTACGCACAAACTCTTGGGCATCTCTATAGAGAGTAGGCCAATAGAAGCCACATTGGAGGACTTTAGTGGCTGTTCGCTCACTTCCAAAATGTCCTTCATACTGTGATCTATGACAATGCCACAGGATCTTTTGTGCCTCCTTTCTAGGGACGCATCTATGGATTATTCCGTCAGCGCATCTCTTAAAGAGATATGGTTCATCCCATAAGTAGTACTTTGCATCAGAAATTAGTTTTTTCTTTTGCATCCTGCTGTACTCCTGGGGTATGAACCTCACAACTTTATAATTTGCAATGTCTGCAAACCATGGTGCCTCCTGAATGGCAAAGATTTGCTCATCCGAAAAGGTCTCAGAGATCTCAGTGGAAGGGAGGGACGCCCCAGCCACTGGTTCTAACTGGGACAGGTGATCAGCTACTTGGTTCTTTGTACCTTTTCTGTCTCTTATTTCTATCTCAAACTCTTGCAGAAGCAACACCCATCTTATGAGCCTGGGTTTTGAATCCTGCTTTGTGAGTAGATATTTAAGAGCAGCATGGTCAGTGTACACAATCACTTTTGATCCTACTAAATAGGATCTAAACTTGTCAATGGCATAAACCACTGCAAGCAGCTCTTTTTCTGTGGTTGTGTAATTTTTCTGTGCGTCATTTAGAACATGACTGGCATAGTAAATGACGTGCAGAAGCTTGTTATGCCTTTGTCCCAACACTGCACCAATGGCATGGTCACTGGCATCACACATTAACTCGAATGGTAATGTCCAGTCAGGTGCAAAGATGACTGGTGCTGTGACCAGCTTGGCTTTCAGGGTTTCAAACGCCTGCAGACACTCTGTGTCAAACACAAATGGCATGTCAGCAACTAGCAGGTTGCTCAGAGGTTTTACAATTTTTGAAAAGTCCTTTATGAACCTCCTATAGAATCCTGCATGCCCCAGAAAGCTTCTAATTACCTTTACATTGGCAGGTAGCGGTAATTTTTCAATTACATCTACCTTGGCTTGATCTACCTCTATTCCCTTGCTTGAAATTTTGTGCCCAAGGACAATTCCTTCAGTCACCATAAAGTGACATTTTTCCCAGTTTAAGGCCAGGTTAGTTTCTTGGCACCTTTTTAGGACAAGTGCTAGATGATCAAGACAGGAGCTGAATGAGTCTCCAAATACTGAGAAGTCATCCATGAAGACTTCCAAGAATTTCTCTACCATATCAGAGAAAATAGAGAGCATGCACCTCTGAAAAGTTGCAGGTGCATTGCAGAGACCAAAAGGCATTCTTCTGTAAGCAAATACTCCAGATGGACATGTGAATGCTGTTTTCTCTTGGTCTTGAGGATCCACTGCAATTTGGTTGTAGCCTGAATAGCCATCCAAAAAGTAGTAGTATTCATGACCTGCTAGTCTTTCTAGCATTTGGTCTATGAATGGTAAAGGAAAATGATCCTTTCTGGTGGCTGTATTGAGCCTACTGTAATCAATACACGTACGCCACCCTGTGACTGTTCTTGTGGGAACTAGTTCATTCTTTTCATTATGGACCACTGTCATGCCTCCCTTCTTGGGGACAACTTGGACAGGGCACACCTAGGGGCTATCAGAAATAGGATAAATAATCCTAGCCTCTAGTAACTTAGTGACCTCTTTCTGCACCACTTCCTTCATGGCTGGATTTAGCCGCCTCTATGGTTGAACCACTGGCTTAGCATCATCCTCTAATAGGATCTTGTGCATACATCTTGCTGGGCTAATGCCCTTAAGGTCACTTATGGACCACCCAAGAGCTGTCTTGTGTGTCCTTAGCACTTGAATTAGTGCTTTCTCTTCCTATGGATTTAAAGCAGAGCTTATGATTACTGGAAAAGTGTCACCCTCTCCCAAAAATGCATATTTCAGGGATGGTGGTAGTGGTTTGAGCTCAGGTTTAGGAGGTTTCTCCTCTTCCTGAGGGATTTTCAGAGGTACTTTTATTTCCTCTGATTCTAGACTCTCAGTCATATTGATCTCTTCCACTAAAGAGTCAATAATATCAGTGCTCATGCAGTCATTTGATGTGTCTGGATGCTGCATAGCTTTGACAGTATTTAACTTGAACTCATCTTCATTGACTCTCAGGGTCACTTCCCCTTTTTGTACATCAATAAGAGTTCGTCCAGTTGCTAGGAAAGGTCTTCCTAGAATGAGAGTTGCACTCTTGTGCTCCTCCATTTCCAACACTACAAAGTCAGTGGGAAAGACAAATGGCCCAACCTTGACAATCATGTCTTCAATGATGCCTGATGGATATTTAATAGAGCCATCAGAAAGTTGAAGACATATCCGAGTTGGTTTGACTTCTTCAGTCAACCCAAGCTTTCTGATAGTGGATGCAGGTATTAGATTGATACTTGCTCCAAGGTCACATAGGGCTATCTTGGTACAGGCACCCTCTAATGTGCATGGTATCATAAAGCTTCCTGGATCGTGAAGCTTCTCTGGTAAGCTTTTCAGAATGACTGCACTACATTCTTCAGTGAGAAACACTTTTTCAGTTTCTCTCCAATCCTTCTTATGACTTAAGATCTCTTTCATGAACTTAGCATAAGAGGGTATTTGCTCAAGTGCCTCTGCAAATGGAATCTTTATTTCAAGAGTCATGAGATAGTCTGCAAAGTGGGCAAATTGTTTATCCTGTTCCGCTTGGTGGAGTTTCTGAGGATAAGGCATCTTGGCTTTATATTCTTCAACCTTAGTTGCTGCAGGTTTATTCCCTACAGAAGTGGTTGGAGAAGCCTTCTTAGAGGGGTTACTATCAGCACTTGCAGGTGTCTGATCCCTCATTGGAGTTTGAACGCCAGGATTGGGTGCTGGATGGGCGTTTAACGCCAGCTTCCCACCCTTTTCTGGCATTTGAACGCCAGAACTAGACAAGGAATGGGTGTTTAACGCCAACTTTTCCCCCTTTTCTGGCGTTTGAACGCCAGAGTTATTCCTCTCTGGGCTCTTGATGTCCTCAGAGGGATTTTGGGCAGTGGTTTGGTCATCCTCTGTCATTTGTTCCCTTCTTGACTTTTTGCTACTTTGAGCTGAGTTATTCAATGTCTTCCCGCTCCTTAGTTGGACGGCTTGGCATTCTTCTGTTATCTGTTTAGATAGCTGCTGTCTTGTCTGATTCAATTGTGCTTCTATATTCTTGTTAGCATTTTTAGTTTCTTGGAGCATCTCTTTGAATTCTGCTAATTGTTTTGTCATAAGGAGTAATTGCTGATTAAGTTCCACAATTTGTTCTTTAGGATTGGGATCAGTAGTTACTGCCATAGCCTCTTCTTTTATGGAGGACTCACTGTTTGAGTACAGATGTTGATTTCTAGCAACTGTATCTATGAGTTCTTGAGCCTCTTCAATTGTTTTTCTCATGTGTATAGATCCACCAGCTGAGTGGTCTAGGGACATCTGAGCTTTTTCTGTAAGCCCATAGTAAAAGATGTCTAACTGTACCCACTCTGAAAACATTTCAGAAGGGCATTTTCTCAGCATCTCTCTGTACCTCTCCCAGGCATTATAAAGGGATTCATGATCCTCTTGTTTAAAGCCTTGGATGTCCAGCCTTAGCTGTGTCATCATTCTTGGAGGGTAAAATTGATTCAGGAATTTGTCTGTTAATTGCCTCCATGTTTTTATGCTTGATGTGGGTTGGTTATTTAACCACCTCTTAGCTTGATCTTTTACAGCAAATGGAAACAATAATAATCTGTAGACATCCTGATCCACTTCTTTATCACGTACTGTGTCAGCAATTTGTAAGAACTATGCCAGAAACTCAGTAGGTTCTTCCTGTGGAAGACCGGAATACTGGCAATTTTGCTGCACCATGATAATGGGTTGAGGATTTAGCTCAAAGCTGCTTGCTTTGATGGGAGGTATACAGATGCTACTCCCATATGCAGCTGTAATGGGGTTAGCATATGACCCTAGAGTCCCTCTGGACTGTTCACTTCCACTTATGTCCATGATGAAAAAAAGGGAATTGGTATGAATTATTTTTTATTTTTATTTTTTTTAAATTAACCGAAAATAATAAGTAAAATAAATAGAAAATAAAATAAAATTTCGAAACAAAAAAAAATAAAAGAAAATTGAAAACTAAATTAATTAATCAATTAAAAAGATTTTGAAATTAGCAATTAAAAAGATATGATTGAATATTATTTTGAAAAAGATATGAAAAGATCAATTTTTGAAATTAGAATATTGACTTGACTAAAAAAAAGATATGATTTTGAAAATCTTTGACTAAATTAATGCAAAATTTCGAAAATTATGAGTAAAATAAGGAAAAAATATTTTTTTTTATTTTTGAATTTTAATGAGGAAAGAGAAAAACAACAAAATGACTCTAAACTTAGAAATTTTAAATCAAAACAATGAAAACAAACAAGAAAACTTTGAATGTCAAGATGAACACCAAGAACACTTTGAAAATCAAGATGAACACCAAAAACAAATTTTTGAAAAAAATTTAAGTAAATAAAAGCACAAGGGACACCAAACTTAAAATTTTAAAAATCAAGAAAGTACTAAACACATGCAAATTTCGAAAAATAAAAGAAAGTAAAAGCATGCAATTGACACCAAACTTAAAATATGAAACTAAACTCAAATAAAAGACTCTAAACCAACAAAAATAAATTAGTCCTAATCTAAGCAACAAGATAAACCGTCAGTTGTCCAAACTCGAACAATCCCCGGCAACGGCGCCAAAAACTTGGTGCACGAAATTACAATCACACTTTTGTAACTCCGCACAACTAACCAGCAAGTGCACTGGGTCGTCCAAGTAATACCTTACGTGAGTAAGGGTCGATCCCACGGAGATTGTCGGCTTGAAGCAAGCTATGGTTATCTTGTAACTCTTAGTCAGGATATCAGTAATTCTCAGATTTAATTGTAAAAAGTAAAAGAACATGAAATAAATACTTGTTATGCAGTAATGAAGAACAGGTTGAGGCTTTGGAGATGTTTTTTCTTCTGAACCTCTGCTTTCCTACTGTCTTCTTCTTCATGCACGCAAGACTCCTTCCATGGCAAGCTTTATGTTGGGCATCACCATTGTCAATGGCTACATCCCATCCTCTCAGTGAAAATGTTCCAAATGTGCTGTCACCGCACGACTAATCATCTGTCGGTTCTCGATCATGTCGGAATAGGATCCATTGATCCTTTTGCGTCTGTCACACGCCCAACAATCGCGAGTTTGAAGCTCGTCACAGTCATCCCTTCCCAGATCCTACTCAGAATACCACAGATAAGGTTTAGACATTCTGGATCTCAGGAATGACCGCCAATGATTCTAGCTTATACCACGAAGACTCTGATTTGAATCATGAGGCTAAGAGATATGCATTCAATCTAAGGTAGAACAGAGGTGGTTGTCAGGCACGCGTTCGTAGGTGAGAATGATGATTTGTGTCACGGATCATCACATTCATCAAGTTGAAGTGCGAATGAATATCTTAGAATAGAAGCAAGCGTAATAGAATGGGAAACAATAGTAATTGCATTAATTCATGAAGAACAGCAGAGCTCCTCACCCCCAACAATGGGGTTTAGAGACTCATGCCGTAGAAATACAATGAGAAACGTGTAGAATATCATGAGGTACAAGATGAATCACTGAAAGTAGTATTTATAGTAAACTAGTGACCTAGGGTTACAGAAAATGAGTAAGCTAGGGTGTTTATTGTAAAAATCCACTTCTGGGGCCCACTTGGTGTGTGCTTGGGCTGAGCATTGAAGCTTTCATGTGTAGAGACATTTCCTGGAGTTAAACGCCAGTTTTTATGCCAGTTTGGGCGTTTAACTCCAGCTTTTGTGCCAGTTCTGGAGTTAAACGCCAGAATTCTTGAGCTGACTTGGAATGCCTGTTTGGGCCATCAAATCTCGGGCAAAATATGAACTATTATATATTGCTGGAAAACACAGAATGTCTACTTTTCAACGCAATTGAGAACGCGCCAATTGGGCTTCTGTAGCTCCAGAAAATCCACTTTGAGTGCAGGGAGGTCAGAATCCAACAGCATCTAAAATCCTTTTTCAGCCTCTGAATCAGATTTTTTCTCAGGTCCTTCAATTTCAGCCAGAAAATACCTGAAATCATAGAAAAACACACAAACTCATAGTAAAGCCCAGAAAAGTGATTTTTATTTAAAAACTAATAAAAACATAATAAAAACTAACTAAAATATACTAGAAACATACTAAAAATAGTGCCAAAAAGCGTATAAATTATCCGCTCATCAGCCTCACGAAGGCTACGGCCTTACTTTCAAGCACATACAATAAAAGTCTGGACGAACCAACCCATGAAGCAAATCCTCCAGAAGACGGATGTTGCAGGGAGAATGGTTCAATGGGCAATAGAGCTCTCCGAGTTCGACTTGAAGTATGAAACTCGGACAGCAATCAAAGCCCAATGCCTGACCGACTTCATAGCAGAATACGCGGGAGATCGAGAGGAAAAGCCAACTACATGGGAACTTTATGTAGATGGATCCTCAAACAAAACAGGAAGTGGTGCAGGCATAATACTGGCCGACGAAAAGGGAACTCAAATAGAGGTATCCCTCAAATTTGAATTCCCAGCTTCAAATAATCAGGCAGAATA
Organism: Arachis hypogaea; assembly: GCF_003086295.3. Classification (NCBI taxonomy): domain Eukaryota; kingdom Viridiplantae; phylum Streptophyta; class Magnoliopsida; order Fabales; family Fabaceae; genus Arachis; species Arachis hypogaea. Next base: position 132,319,387 of record NC_092048.1, read on the forward strand.
TGAAGCCCTGATTGCAGGATTGAAGCTGGCCAAAGAAGTCGATGCAACAAAGGTGATGATATACAGTGACTCTCAGGTGGTGACCTCCCAGATAAATGGAGAGTATCAGGCCAAAGACCCAAACATGAAGAGATACCTGAAAAAAACTCTGGAATACCTCGGACACTTTGCTGAAACCGAGGTTAAGCATATAACTCTGGATCTCAATAGCAAAGCAGACGCCCTCTCCAAGTTAGCAAGTACTAAGCCAGGAGGGAATAATAGAAGCCTGATACAGGAAACTCTCCAAGAGCCCTCTGTAGTGAAAGCAGAGAGCAAACAAGATGTCCTTGAGGTATCCGGGCTAAATCTCGGATGGATGAATCCTCTGGTTGAATACCTAAAATTTGACATCCTCCCCAAAGAGGAAAAAGAGGCCAAGAAAATCCGGAGGGAAGCACAATATTACACTCTGGTGAAAAATATCCTTTATAAAAGAGGAATATCAACGCCATTGTTGAAGTGCGTACCGACCTCAAGGACCACTGAAGTGCTAGAGGAGGTCCACAATGGGATCTGCGGAAACCATCTCGGAGCCAGGTCGATAGCCAGAAAAGTAATTCGAGCTGGATTTTATTGGCCGACCTTGCAGAAAGATGCTACTGAATTTGTGAAAAAATGCCAACCTTGCCAAATGCATGCAAATTTCCACGTGGCTCTCCCCAAGGAGCTCATTAGTATAACTTCTCCATGGCCCTTCGCAAAATGGGGAATGGATTTGTTAGGTCCTTTTCCCCAGACGCCAGGACAAGTCAAATACTTAATTGTGGGAATAGACTACTTCACAAAGTGGATAGAAGCAGAACCATTGGCCACCATCACCGCCCAGAGAAGTCGGAGGTTCCTCTACAAAAATATCATCACAAGGTATGGGATACCTCACTCCATTACCACAGATAATGGAACCCAGTTCACCGACTCCACCTTCAGAAGCCTAGTGGCCAGTATGAAAATCAAACACCAGTTCACCTCGGTGGAACACCCACAAGCAAATGGACAAGCCGAGGCAGCCAACAAAGTCATACTGGCAGGGCTAAAGAAAAGATTACAAGATGCAAAAGCAGCGCTGAAGCAAAGGATGGCTACCAGGTACAACAAGAAAGTCATTCGAAGAAGTTTCGCACTAAACGATCTGATCTTGATCAGAAACGACATAGGAGTCAACAAGTCGGGGGAAGGAAAACTCGCTGCCAATTGGAAAGGACCCTACAAAGTTAGCGAGGTCTTGGGAAAAGGTTATTATAAGGTGACCGACTTAAATGGCACCGAGCTACCAAGGTCGTGGCATGCTTGTAACATGAAAAGGTACTATAGCTAAAAGCGAACTCTACTCCCTGATGTACTCTTTTCTCAACTTCATGATTTTTTCCCAAAAATTAAAGGGTTTTTCTGAAGAAGGGTTTTTAACGAGGCATCATAGTAGAGGCTAAGGGGGGAATAGATCATTAAACCCTTAGTAGCCGTAAAGTACCTTCCCAAATAAATAAAGATCTTTTTTATAATATCTCTTATAAATTCCTTCTCGTTTACTTTTTCTACGAAACGCACTGACTTAAGCTCGACAAAACGTGAAAATACCATGAACCGACCTAGATGGTCGTCAGGATAAAACGACGAGGTACAAGTCGGTGTAAAGAGGTTATAAAAGTTGATCGTGAGAAACTCGAAAACATTCCGACTCATAAGTCGAAATGGAGAACCGAGTAGAAAAGAAAACGCATCGCAAAAATAACCTAAGTCATAAAAACTCAATAAAAACAAAGTTGAGTATAAGGAATAACAAAAAGGGATCGAAAAAATCTAGAAAAAGCTTAAAAGCTGTCCTAAAAGTCCTTAAAAGCGAAAAGGCTCAGAAAGACAGACAAGCCAAAGAAAAGGTTTTCAGAAAAGATCAAGGAGACTTCGAAAAAGCAAAATCAGAAAAGCATGCACACAAAAAGGTAGCTGAAACCCTTATATCAAAAAGGGTATTTTTTGTTAAATAAAACCCTTATCCAAAAAAAAAAGGGTGATTATAAATATTTTTGTTTACGGCCATAAAAGGCCAATGTCAACACACCACCACCACATATAAAGAGTTTAAAAAAGAGGGGACCCACAGGCCGGGCCCCATATAGCCAACAAATAAATTTTTAAAGAGCATCACCACCAGGACCAAAGGGAGTAGTCGGATCACCACCAGAGTCGGAAAGAGAAGTCAGAGCGCCATCAGGACCAGGGAGAGAAGTATCCATAGGAGTCGGAGAAGAGGTGCCGTGAGGTCTTGAGGAACTCGGAACATCCTTTTGACGAGGAGGGGACTCAATGATTCTCTGCCCCCGAGTCTTCAAATCTGACTCGGTGACGACCTCGGGAGCTGGGGGATAAACTATGGCACCGTTGACAAACCCCAATTTGACGGTTTGTTTTGCCTTGAATTTAGAACATTTTGATAACCTTTTGTCACATTTAGCCTAAGAATTAGCATGGTTTTGTTATCTCTTCCATGATTGTGCTTAAGTGTAAAAACATGCTTTTTAAGCCTTATCTTGGTGAATTCTAGTTTCTGTTTGATTCCATACGATGCCTTGATGTGATTGCTAGTAACCTCAGGTTGAAACTAGGCATGGATCAAAGGAAGCAAGGAAGGAAGCATACAAGTGGAGAGAAGCATAAAAAGTCAAAGAAGCAAAGTCAGCCATGCACGCGCACGCGCACAAGGCGCTCGCGCGCACATTGCAGAATCGACCAGGGACGCGCACGCGTACCATGCGCGCACGCGCCGATGATGGCACATGACCTCATTAATGCAACACGTGCCTAGCGATTTGAGAGGTTTTCTGAGCCCATTTTGGCGCCATATTGCTAAGGGAAAGGAATAAAAGGATGAAGGATTAAGGAGAAGGCATCATCATTGATCACTTTAGAGGTTAGTTACCAATTAGTTTAGTTTTATCTTTGTAATTAGTTTCTAGAGAGAGAAGCTCTCTCTTCTCTCTAGGATTAGGATTAGGTTTAGGTTAATCTCCCTTCTTAGATCTAGGTTTAACTCATGCTTTGATTCACTTTTCATTTACCAATTCTTAATCTTCTCCTCTTCCTCTTTCTAGTTATGTTCTTTAATAATTGTAATTCTCCATTTTTGTTTTGGATATATTGTTGTTCCTTTGTTTTCCTTCAATAATGCAATTTGAGGTAATTCATGATAATTGTGATCTCCTTGATTGTTGTTGTTAATTCTTTACATTCAATTGTAGTTAGAATTCATTCTTGTTGTGATTGACTATACTTTTCTTTTGTGCCTTCCAAGTGTTTGATGAAATGCTTGGTTGGATTTTAGTGTAGATTTTGTTCCTCTTGGCCTAGGTAGAGTAATTAGTGACTCTTGAGTTATCTAATTCCTTTGATTGATTGATAATTAGAAGTTGCTAATTGATTTGAATGCCTCTAAAACTAGCCATTCCTTAGGAGTTGATTAGGACTTGAGGAATCAAATTGATTCATCCACTTGACTTTCCTTTATTTAGTAAGGGTTAACTAAGTGGTAGCAATGAACAATTCTCATCACAATTGAGGAGGATAACTAGGATAGGACTTCTAGTTCTCACACCTTGTCAAGAGCCCTTTTTTTATAGTTGTTAGTTTATTTCCATTGCCATTTACTTTTCATGCTTCTTATCCAAAACCCCAAAATAACTCATAACCGATAACAAGACACTTCATTGTAAGTCCTAGGGAGAACGACCCGAGGTTTGAATACTTCGGTTTATAGAATTTAGGGGTTTGTACTTGTGACAAACAAATTTTTGTATGAAAGGATTAGTGATTGGTTTAGAAACTATACTTGCAACGAGAATTCATTTGTGAAATTCTAAACCGTCAAAAATCCAATCGTCAACTGTCAATAACGACCTTGTCAGGATCCAAAGGAGAGAGATCCAGGTCGGGAGCAAGGACTCCGACCTGCTCCTTAAAAATCCTCCAGGCCTCCTCGGCCCCCTCAGCAATAGAGTCCTCCAACTCGGCGTAGGCAGTCCGAGAGTTCAACAAATCCCTCCTTACAGCCACAAGGTCCTCAAATAAACTCTGATAACTCTCCTGCGCCTTCTTTCTCAAGCCCTCCTCCATGTTACATAGGGCTTGTAACTTGCTCTACTTCTCTCGGAGACCATCCCTCTCCTCCTTCAATTTGGCGACCTCTTTCTTCAACTCCTTCTCATGTTCCTGATATATGAGAAGCCTTCCCTCTAACTCTTCAACCCTAGAGGTTGAACCTAGAGAGCTAAGAGGAGTCTTCTCAAAAATATCGAGGAACTTGGCACAAATCCCCGCCGCCCTGATACTCTCCTCAGCCAGAATAGTGAGGTAGTTCCGAATAGAAACATCATCCATACCTATACGGGTATGGGGGTAGATGAATTTTCGGATAAAAGCAGGAGCATCCACCTTAGCCTCACCTTCAAAAGAAGAGCCAGACTCTAAAGCCTTGCGCTTCTTCTTCTCTGGCTCAGGAGAAGGTTGGGGAGGAGGGGACGGCTGAGAAGAAGCCGAAGAGGAGATAACAATGGGTTGAGAAGGAGTCCCCAAATTTCGGGAAGAATGGGGAGGAAGAGGAAGAGGAGAGCTAGTTACCCTGGCACCACCGGTTCTGGCGCGAGACCTCGCCTTGGCCTCCTGGACTCTCTGGTAAGACTCATTGGAATTTTTCCTCGCCATCTCTGTAAAAGAAAACAATTAGTAAAACAAGTTGGTAAACTTCAAGTCGGTAGAAACAAGTCGGAAACAAAGTAGATAAAAGCTACCTAGTTGTGTCTGAACAAAAGATGACGACCCCTGGAGAAATTTTTTGGTATCCAGATATGGGGCCCTCCCCCATACTTCTCGGAGGAACCCTACAATGGCTGCCTTCACCTCATCCAGATCCTCCAAACCATATTTCTCACAGGGGGAAGCCTCTAACCAGTACAAGGGAAAGCGAGGAGAAGAATTCTTATCCAAGAAAAAGGGGTGGTGACCTTCTACGGCTTGAACTTTGAAAAAATAATGTTTGAAGTCATGGAAAGATTCATCAAAAAGGGTAAAAACCCTCCGACCTTGTATAGCTCGGAAGGACACCCATTGTTGCTTATTATTCTGCCCACTGAAGGGCTTGGTCATGTGGAAAAGAAAGAAAAAAATCCTCAAAGAAGTCGGAAATTCCAAGGCATGGCTGATAAACTGATAAATTTTCAGAAAATCCCAGGAATTGGGGTGAAGCTGGGTAGGTGCAACACGGCAATGACGTAAAACAGCAATCTCAAAATCGGAGAAAGGGAGAAAAACGCCCAGGCGGGTGATCATGCTCTCGTACATATAAAAGAAATGAGGGGCTGCCTCTGAAGCCCTCCCAAAGCAAACCCGGTCTTCCGGACCCGGGGCCACCAGTTCATACTTTGGCTCATCCTCATCAGAGGTGCAGAGCCGGTGACGAGTGTGAAGGTCAGTGATAAAATCAGTATCAACCAGAGGTTCCTCTCCTAAGACCGTGACATCGACCCACTGAGCAAGAGTTTCTATGGAAGTCATTTTTCTTTTCCTAAAAAAGGATTAGCGAAACCTACAAAGGAAAAAGGAAAAAGATCACGAACAGGGTCTCTAAGGGGATACGAAATCAAACAAAAAAGCCTACGAAGTCAACTCCTCTCTCTAAAGTAAAGGCATGCAAACAGAAGCATTTCACAAAAGAGACAAGGACAAAAAGGCTAACCTTTACCTGGTAATAAGGTAGAGGAAAATGAAAGCCTTCAAACGAGGAATGCTCCACGAACGGATGAGAAGAAAATTTGAAAAATCACAGAAACGAAGCAACGAAAGAGAAGGGAAGTATTTATAAGCACGTTAGGGGCATAATGGTAAAAACAGGCGCAGTCATTAATGGGTGCACCGTTACCAAGACAACCCCTACGCAAACCTCTAACGGACGCGATGTTTGATTAGACGTAACTGTGAAAATCAAAAGTCACGAAAAATCACGTCGGTTCCAAACCATCACGTCGGTCCTCCAACAAGTCGGCTACGACCCCGAGTAGAATACTCGAACCCAAGTCCTAAAAGAAATTGGGCTCGAGTAGGGGCACTGTTCATACCCTGGCTCAATGATAAGGCCCAGGTCCAAACGAAAGGCCCAATCCAAAGGATTAAGCCTCGCTCTACACCGACCTTCACCCCACGAAGTCGGCTCCTACCACGACTTGCTCTAAAGAAGTCGGGACGAAGATTAGCTGGTAGATAAACACACATTCAAATGAGTAACTGCCCCTAAAATCTCTCTACCCACTTCCTGGAGCCATATCTCAACCCCCTAAGATAAAGGGACGGTTACTCCCCATAAATAACGGAACTACACCAACGGTGGTTATGGGTTCACCACTATAAATACACTGACACTTCTCAGGTATCTCAGAAGCCCAATACTCTCTAGACCTGTTTTGCTCCCTTTGCTGACTTTGGCATCGGAGTGTCTTTGCAGGTACCACCCCCATTCTCTCATACCGAAGTCGGACGGGGGCCTCGGATCATCAATCCGCTTGGCGTCTTCCTCATTCAGACGATTGGGCCAGCCAAACTAATCCAACCCAATAATCTCTGGTTACCCATCGTAACAGCATCTATTTTATTATTTTAAATATCGACAACCTTGCCGTTGATAAATTTGAACGGTCTAAATTACTCTCTAAAATGAAATGGACGGTCTAAATTTAATCTATATAATAGACGCCATATGTATTTTTTTTTAATATTAAAATCGACGAATATAGAGTCTATTTTATTATTTAAAATATCGACACCTTTGCCGTCGATAAATTTGAACGGTTTTGATTGCTTTCTAAAATGGAGTGGACGGTGTAAATTTAATCTATAAAATAGACGCTATGTATGTTGTTTTTTTAATTAAAATCGACAAATATGCCGTCAATTTTTATCACTAAAAACATATATTCTCGCGTCCACTCCCGCTTCCAAATTCAGAGATGCAAACTTCCCCAAATTCAAGCTAGGTATTCTTTGGTTGACTTCCTTTCTCTTCACCACCGCCTCCGTCCAACACCACCACCGGCGACTACTATCGCCTACCCTCTCTCTCTTCTTTCTTCTCTTTCTTCCCCATTTCTCCATTTCTTCGTTCCTGCGTGCAACATCCCTGTTCGTGGAGTCACCCTCTGTCCGCGTCTTCAAGCACCGACAAGCAACCACCAGCGGCGGTGACTTCTGTGCCACCGCGACATCACCACCACCCCACCGCCTCTCCATTCTTCTTCCTCCTTTCATCAATGCAGGTTCTCTTTCCCTGTTCCTGTCTTTCTTTTCTTTATTTTCACTGCTTTTTAATTCTGTTTTTTAGAAATTTTGGTTAGGCTTAGGTTTGTTAAAACTTGTGTTTCTGGACTGAAATTGTTGTTGACTGTATCTTTCTGAAATTACTGGGTTGAATGCTGCTTAGATTGAACTGAAATTTACTATTTTGAACTCTGCACACCACATGTTCGGAGAAATGTCTGCTGCTTTGTAAAAACGAAAAATAATAATGTTAATGCTAACTTCACAACTTCATCGTGACTGGATCAGCATTACTCAACGTCACAGCATTACTATTTATTTGTTAAGTAGTAGTGAGTGTGGTAGCTAATAGGATAGCTAGCAATAATAAAGTAATGACAAAAAGAGGTTTCACTACTTATATTCACTATTAATAGGATAGCTAGCAATATACTTATGTGATTTCTGATTCTCTCTTTTCTTTTTTTCTAAACAAAAATATTATTCATATTTTTATAATAATAAAATTAAATATTTCAGTACATGTCCATTGCTATTGTCATTGCCATATTTTAAAAAAAAAGTAGTACTTGTCTCAGTCTCAGGCTTTTCTTTTTGGTTTTGCTTCTATTATTTACACTTCATTTGTTTTACCCTTATTTTCTTTTCCAATTGCTTCCCCTTTATTTTATTTCTGACATGCTTTCTATTGTGTGCCCATATAGGCCAACACCATACATTCACAAGGTAAAAGAGATTATTTGACAGGGGACCTTGATATAATTTCACTTATATTACCTCTTCTCACGTTAAATTCACCTTATCCACCTCTTCATATCCATCTCTAGATTTAATTTTATTTGAATCAAGATAACATACTTTATGCACTTATATATAAGTTAATCTATTTACCTTGATCAATTATATAATGTGTTTCTTTAATTTATTTTTTCATTGTAAACTTGAGCTATCTGTAGGTAATAAGTTGCTTATCCTTTTTCAATTATTTTTGGGTTTTCAGGTTTTGATTGAACAGTTGACATCTTCTCTTCTGAACAATTTGCTTTTCTTGATTTATTATGGATTAGTTATTGAAGGTTAGCCCTTTCTATATACCTAATTAACTTGTATCTTTTTAGAAAATTGGCTATGGTAAAAGACTAATAAAGTTAAAGCCATTATTGTTCATGTCAGAATAAATAAATAAATAAATAAATAAATAAATAAATAAATAAATAAATAAATAAATAAATAATTGTTATTGGTGAGTACTTGGTTTTGTTGTGATTATAATATTTTCATTGCAAGCAGAAACAACTTCTTCCATTTTGATGATTGATTATATATCAATAAAACGTCCCACACATTAAATATCACACATCCTATAAAAAGTTCATTTATTTTTTCGATTTTTTCCTATAAAGTTTATATATGAAAGTTACATGGTATCCTATAGTTGGACTACTCATGAACTTGCTGCATTACTTTCCTTGATTGTTAGAAAATTGGAAGATGAAATTTTAAATCACTGAATTGTAGTGTTATTTATTATCCGTCTGAGTGGTTTTACTTACTAAAATAGAAAAAGAAAACTTAAATTATGTTCGAAATATTGATTAGATAGAATATTATGTTCGAAATTTGAATATATAAATATTTACTTTAATTTGATACTAAATTAAATTATTAATTTTGTCTATTATAATATTATTTATTTTATATATTGGCTAAGTTATTTGATTGGCATATATATAGGATGCAAGAAAGTTCACACCTATCAAGAATTTGTTAAAAATATTAATATGTTAATTTTCTAAACTATTTAAACTATTAATTATTTAGAGTACTGCATTTGATATTTAATTATATAGAGTACTAGGTTTGACGTTTATTAATTTCCTAAATTGTATTGTAAAAGAATTAATTAATTTAATATTATTTATTTTGTTTTTTTTTATTTATAATCTATTTTACATTGAATAATATTATTTTTTATTAATTATTAATTCGACATATAACACAATAAATATAGTAATATAAGAATTTTGTTAATTAATTTTTCAAATAATCTGGACCTAAGATAAAAATTTTGTTAATTGATTTTGTTAATCTCTTTTTTATTTTTAATCTATTTTACATTAGATAATATTATTTTTTTATTAATTATTAGATTTATATATAACATTTAAATGTGATAAAATATATAAGAACTATGTTATACATTTTTTATTGTTTCAACCTTTATGATTATTTTCTTCTTTTTATTTTTCTTTCTCATCTCATGAACCATGTAAGAATTTATTATTATTATTATTATTATTATTATTATTATTATTATTATTATTATTATTATATTTTTTAAACCATTTTATTTTATTAGATTTTTTAATTTATTTTATTGTATTTTTTTTACTTTAAAAATTTTAGGGATCTAATGATCTTCTGTTTAAACGATTCCAATTATATGATCAAGAAATAGTTCAAGAGAATATGTTTAAATTTTGATAATTTATTAAGTCTAATTATTATATAAAAAGTTAAAAATATTCTGAAATTAAAAAATTATTTAATAATAAAATTGTGTTTGTTCAAAATCGTAAAGAGAGACTGAGAGAAAAAGAGAAAATTCAAATTTTTTAACTAATTACAAAAATTCACCACCATCAAAACTATTAAATTTGAGTATATTAAGTGAGGATTAATAAGAAGCAAACCAGAACGATAAATCTAAAAATTTTCTATCTCTCTTTATATAGTGTTTCACTTTAAGTAACTATTTTAAATGGATAGTATTCAAATGACTAACAAAATAATAAAAAGATTTGCATTAGATTATGAAAATTAATCTCATCCTTATAATACAATGGCATTATTTCAAAATATGTAAAATAAAATAATAAAGTACACTTAAATTAATGTGCAAAATAAAATAAATGTAAAACTTAGATAGTAGCAATCAAACATAAATAGCAATGGTTGCCTTTTTGTCCCAAGGTACTATATTAAATTGTGACTTAAATTTACAATTATGTATTTTTTATTATTTTAGTTAAAAATAATATATTTTGATATTGTTTTTTAGGATGACTGACATCAAATTTTGATAATTTGAAACAAAAATTTAAATATTTTATGTCTTACTTCTTTTAACAAAACTTCAACAACTCATAAAAGTTAATAGAATAGATGGTTATAAATCAAAGTGATAAATCAACGTGATCGACAAGATTAAAAGTTGCAATAATAATATTCGGTGATAATTAATTACAGTCGAGTGAAGAGAAGGTGGAAGGAGAAGAAAAAAATGAGAAAGGAGACCAAAGTAATATAATAATGGCGATGAGACAATACCAAGTACGTGTACAAAGAATAATAATAAAAAAAAGTGTTTAATATAGTAAGAGAATATAATAAAAATATAAATTAATAATTTTGAAAAAATAATAAAATTAAAGATAATTTAAAAAATTAAATATAAAATTAAAAAGAAAATTAAAATATTTTTTATCAATTGAAATTATGCATGAAGATAAATAATGTTTTAAATATGAATTTTTATCTCGACTTCAAATTAAATACTATTAAAAGTAAATAACAAAACTTAATAACGTTTATAAATAGTTAATTTGTAAATAATGTTTCAAAATTTTTATTTTGATTTTGTTACCCATAATAACAACATAATAAATTTGTTTAATATCTTATTTAATTTAAATTTATAAATTTTATACATTCTAAAAGTTAATTTGATAATTTGGGTAAAAATTTTAAATGCTTTACGCCTTACTTCTTTTAGCGAAACTTTAACAACTCATAAAAGTTAACATAATAGATGGTTATAAATCGAAGTGATAAACAAGATTAAAAGTTGCAATAATAATCCTTGGTGATAATTAATTACGGTCGGCTGAAGAGAAGGCAGAAGGAGAAGGAAAAAATGAGAAAGGAGAACAAGGAAATATAATAATGGCGATGAGGCAATGACAAGTATGTATTTAGAGAATAATAGTAAGAGAAAGCTAAGAATAGTGTTTAATATAGTAAGGGGATATAATAAAAATATAAATGAATAATTTTGAAAAAATAATGAAATTAAAGAAAATTTAAAAAATTAAAAATAAAATTAAAAAGAAAAATAAAATATTTTTTAACAATTGAAATTATGCATGAAGATAAAGAGTCTTTTAAATATAAATTTTTGTCTCAGCCTCAAATTAAATACTATTAAAAATAAATAATTAAACTTAATAACGTTTATAAATAGTTAATTTGTAAATAATATTTTTAAATTTTTATTTTGATTTTGTTACACATAATTTTTAATTGAATAATGTTGAAGTGTTTATATAATTAATTTTATGGTCAATAAATCTGACGGTTTTTCAAGACTCGAGAAGTTATTGATAAAGAGATGTATGATGAATTATGAATGATTTTGTCCAGATACATAATTTTTATACTCTCCTATTTTTATTATTAATTATTCTTATAGTTTGATATTTAAAAACGAAAAAAATAAGCATTCTCATTTCTTCTATTTTTCACTATTTATAAAAAAATGAAGGCCCATTTATATTCAGATTTATATTTTGACCTACCACTTAAAAAAGATGAAGATAAATATGAATATCCATGACATTTAAGTAAAAATTATCTTTTATAAATAACTAACATGTATTTTAGTTTATATATACTATTTTTGAATCAGGATAATGTTATTATTATTATTATTTAAATTATATTTTTTCTGATAATATATATACATCTTTATTGTGAGTTTTTATAATTTAATATTTTAAAAAAATTTTACAGTAATTTTAATTTTAATAAAATATGATATAAATAAGGTCACGTCAATATTAAAATAAAAAATACTTATCTAATAAATTTGTAGAATGATTAATATATTAACAAAAAAATAAAATTAATTCTTAAAAATAATAAAAAAGTAACTCATGCCTGTTGAGCCAAGTGTCTTCAAATTTTTTCAAATTTTAGTTTTTTCTTTTATCCTGCGGGCTTATTAGAAAAAAAATCAACTAATCACATAAGTTCCTTTGCATTTTATAAAAAAAAAATTATGAACTATATATATATATATATATATATATATATATATATATATATATATATATATATATATATATATATATATATATATATATATATATATATATTAACGCTAAACTTTTATTAATTTTATATTCTTTTAATTTTCACATTTTTCTTTTGGTTAAGATTATGGATATTAATTAACGCTAATCAAACCTAAAATTAAGAAATAATTTTAACTAATGGATTAAAAATGTAAATTATTCTAAAATTAAGTAGAAAACTAATTTTACTAATTTTAATTACAATTCCACTCAATGAACAACAAAAAATTGTAAATAATGTGAACAATAGATCATCTCTCAAACTCATGAAATATGAATAACCTTAATTAATTTAAAATTTAAATAAGTTAGGAGGTAACCGTTGAAAGCGATAATGGTTGTAGATAATGTGTGCATGCTTAATGGGAACTGATAGCACGTAGTCATAAGCTGAAAATGAGGAGATTATTTAGAACCCTCATTCCCCTCATTCCTTCATTCTCTGCACCACATATACATCCCCACTCCACTCTCTGTTAATTAATTCCACTTCTTTTTCATTCTCTGCAACACCAAGTATATATCTACTACCACATATACATGTCCACTCTACTCTCTGTTAATTATTAAACAGTTTTCACATTCTAAATTCCAATGCCGATCTCCTTTCAATATCACTACTACTATTACATTATTGTTCTCCTCTCCATCTCCCTCAGAGCAGGTGCTCCTCAGTTTTCCACAGTATTTTCTTTTGTGATACGTCTTTGTAGTTTATCTATGTTACATGTGATTTTTGACAAAGTATTGATACGGGTACTCGAATATATATTGGATATGCTTCATGATCATCTAAAATTATGTTATATATAATTTGTGTATTTTATATTCTTACACGAGAAATGTTAGAGAGTCGAAGTATGTTGTTGAAAAAAGTGATGGCCCAAAACAATAAATTTCAATGGCTCTCTAGCTTTTCTCTTTTTACATTGTACCCTTATTTGTACATACAACTGAGTAGCTTATATTGTAGTAATTATATACATGAATGTTTTGGTGTCACAGATGGGATACAATTGATACTGGTAAACAACTGCAAAGAAAATGTATGGCCGGGTATTCTTGGCAATGCAGGTCAGGATTCTCCTAAGGAGGGAGGCTTTCTCCTTCCGAGCGGAGAAGAGGCGGAGATCCAAGTCCCTAGTGGTTGGTCAGGGAGGATCTGGGGAAGACAAGGGTGCATATTCGATGACAAAACAGGCAGAGGAACTTGCGAAACCGGCGACTGCGCAGGCCTTTTACAATGCAAAGGTATAGGAGGAGCCCTTCCTGCAACGCTAGTGGAAATGACGCTTGGAACCTCACAGAGTCCGCTGCATTTCTATGATGTGAGTTTGGTTGACGGATTTAACCTTCCGGTGTCAATGAGGGCGGTTGGGGGCAGCGGAGGGTGTGGTGTTGCGGCGTGTGAGGCAGATTTGAATGGTGTGTGCCCTGTATCGCTTGTTTTGGAGAGGAATGGGAAGGTTGTGGGGTGCAAAAGTGCGTGTTTGGGTGCAAGAACACACAGGTATTGCTGCAGTGGGGAATATGCTAACCCGGACAAGTGTAAGCCTACGCTCTTTGCTCGAATCTTCAAGGCTGCTTGTCCACAGGCTTATAGCTATGCTTATGATCACTCTTCAGCCCTCAAGACTTGTAAGGCACCTCGCTATTCCATTACATTTTGCCCTCCCAAACCGTAGCTATGTGTTTTTACTTTTTACAATATATATTTTATTTAGTGCTTGATTATGGTTGACGGTGTTGTCACATCTGAAACTCTGCTTTTCTATTAAGTGCTCATGTTATAATAATAAGTTAAAATCAAATGTTAGGAATTTTTTACTCTCTCTCATACCATAGAGGTAAAAAGAAAATCCAGCCTTCTCTTCTTTAATAGTTTTTTTTTATGGCAATTACTCCTATGAAGATGCCAAAAACATCTTCTCATGATGATCCTTGTTTAAAAAGTGTAACTTATTTGTTTAGCAATACTTTGAATAAAGATAACACTTTTACTTTAAATAAAAATCAAACCCTATAATCTATCATCCAATGATCAAAATGAAATATTTTCACACGATGACAATCATAAAATCTTCATTGGAGTAGCCACCTTTTTTTTATATATAAGCTTCAACCTCCTCATGATGACTATATATATATATATATATATATATATATAATGGATTGTGATGATAGAGAATGTTCTTAGTATTGGATTAGGAGACAGAACAAGCTATTCCAAAGATTAAAGCACTTGTTCTTTGCTTCCAATTTCTAACCAATGTTTACCTACTAAATATAAGATGTGAGAATTGTATTGGGAAGTCTTCCACGCAAATGGAACAATATGAATAAATTTACATTGGAATGCATGTTGTGTAATTGATAAATATTAATTTCTACATACAAAAATAAAGGATTTGGAGAAACTCTTCTATATATCTGGAACAAATCCATTTATTTGCTTTATTCCATATATTTTTTAACGAAAATATTAGGAGGGTGACGTTTTAATTAGTGTAAAAGGAAAAAGAAAAAATTAATTAATATTGATTCAGATATAAAATAAAAATATCGATTATCTATCATATTTCTCTATTATTTTGTTTAAGCTATATATTTTCAGCAACATGTATATTTTCTGACCCACTTTGACTTTGGCATGAGGTTGAAATTTAGTGACAAATTTAAAAATTTTAATAATAGAATAATATATATATAATATAACAAATTTTATAATTATACTATATTATTATAAAATATAAATAGTCTTTAAATAATCTCACGAATAAATTAAAATAATAAAGTAATAATTTAAAATAATAACAATAATATTTAAAATTATTTTATATAACATAATATCTATAATTTCATATATATAATATTTATAATTATATATTATATTTAAAATTATATAATTATTTTAATAATAATTAATAACTATTAAATAAAATAACTTTAGTCTGTTTAGGCTATTTTTTTTTTTATTTTCTCTCGTACATCAGTTTTATTTTTATCATTAGCACCATGCCTAATATTTATACGGCTTCACTTCGCGCGTTCATTAACGCCTTTGACGGTAATAGCTACCAAAATACTGTGAGGTTACGTTAGACCCAACTTTACGTATCCAACGCCGGCCACCATCTACTCAAGTTTTATACACTGACGTCAAGTAGGTGGAGTTAAGTAATCAAATCTTTACCAATAAAATGTGGCGTATAATCCTCTATTCCACACGGATATATCCACCCAAAATCGCATGAGCAGACGAAAAACTAAAAGGGAACCAAAAATAAGCCCAAATTAAATTAGTATATTAACTATAGCCTTACCAAGTTGGAAAATTCTATAGGATCTAATATATTGACGTTTAAATTGTCTAAAAATTGAGAGAGGTAAAAGTGAATTCTATTTTTTATTTTTGTATCAAATAATTAAAAAATTAGATATCATAAAAGATACCTTCCAAATTATCAATAATTTTTGGACAAATGTACAGTTAATTATTAACACTCGTAAATTCGTGCAAAATATAAAATTTATGTATGTTATTTGTTGTTAATATGCATGTAACTGCAGTTTTATAAGCACAAATTATGCTATGTATGTATATTTGTAAAAATGAATAAAATTAAAAAAATAATGTATCAATCAATTATTGACTAAAATTAGTCTTGGAATTTTCGATTAATTAATTAATTAACGTGGAAACGTAGTAATAATAAGGTGGTTGTAAAACCGATAAGCTGTTTTATGTGTCCCAAGTATTGGAGACTAGCTAGTCAAATATAATGAAGCACAATTTCTTAAACATGATCTGTTTCTTATATGAGAAAACATATGTGATTCTTAAGCACTACCACCACAACATTTCAAAGCTAAAACAGAAACGAATCAAGTCCAATAATAATAATGGAGTGTGTGGTGTCTGAGTTAGAAGGCAGGCTTCTGAAGGACTCCGATACTTTCTGCTACTTCATGCTGGTAGCTTTCGAAGCATCGGGTTTGATCCGTTTCGCATTGTTGCTGCTTCTGTGGCCAGTGATTCGGATTCTGGACAAGGTTGGGAAGGGTGACATGGGGCTGAAGGTTATGATATTTGCGGCGGTTGCGGGTGTTGGTGAGTCAGATATAGAGTGGGTGGCGAGGGCGGTTTTGCCCAAGTTCTTGATGGACGATCTGGATATGGAGGTATGGAAGGTGTTGAGCTCGAAGAAGGAGAAGAGGGTTGTGGTGACGAAGATGCCTAGGGTGATGGTGGAGAGGTTCGTGAAAGAGCACTTGCGCGCTGATGAAGTGGTTGGGGTTGAGCTCTGTGTCAATAGGTTTGGTTTGGCCACCGGCTTGGTTCGTGGTGGCTCCATTCATAATGTTTCAAGCTCTGATAGCAAGGTAATCTTTTCAAACCGTGAAAATGGCTTCGTCTTCAACTCGATTATTTTTATATAAAAACATGTACATTTTCAGTGCATGCAGGAAAAGTGCCACAATGAACACCAGCTGCTCCGCCCACTTCCAGTGATCTTCCACGACGGCCGCCTAGTGAAGCGGCCAACACCCTCCACCGCTCTCTTAATCCTCCTATGGACGCCCTTAGGCATTTGCCTTGCCATAATCCGCATCATCGTTGGCTCCCTCCTACCCTTTTGGGCCACCCCTTACGTCTCAAGGCTCTTCGGCGGCAAGGTCGTGGTCAAAGGAAGGCCACCGCCACCCGCCTCCCCTGGAAACTCCGGCGTGCTCTTCGTGTGCACTCACCGTACCCTCATGGACCCCGTAGTCCTCTCCGCCGTGCTCCGACGCCAAATCCCAGCCGTCACATACTCCATCTCTCGCTTATCAGAAATGCTGTCGCCAATTCCAACGGTTAGGTTAACAAGAATACGACACGTGGATGCGGAGAAAATCAAAGAAGAACTATCGAAAGGCGATTTGGTGGTTTGTCCAGAAGGAACAACATGCCGTGAACCCTTCCTTTTACGGTTCAGCGCCCTATTTGCAGAGCTAACTGACCGGATAGTGCCGGTGGCCATGAACTATAGGGTAGGGTTCTTCCATGCAACTACGGCTAGAGGATGGAAAGGCTTGGACCCTATTTTTTTCTTCATGAACCCGAGACCCGTTTATGAGGTGACTTTTCTGAACCAGTTGCCGGTTGAAGCCACGTGCTCTTCGGGTAAAAGCCCGCATGACGTGGCAAACTATGTGCAGCGGATATTGGCCGCCACGTTAGGGTTTGAGTGCACAAACTTTACTCGGAGAGATAAGTATAGAGTCTTGGCTGGGAACGATGGATCTGTGTCGTCTTGCACTTCTTTCGTTCATCGGATCAAGAAGGTCATCACCACCTTTAAACCGTTTTTACAGTAACATTTTGCATTGCTTGCAACTTCATTATTATATATTAGTCAATAAGATTATTAATCCATTGTGTTTTTTATTTATCATTACTCAGCTCTTTTATTCGTTCGTTCATTTGTTTTTATCCTGGATCTTGATTCCTGAAGGAAAAAAAGCACATATATGGGAAACATGAATCAGTGACGAAAAAGGACAAAAAAAAAAAAAAACAATAATGCTTATGCTTAAAATGACTTAACATTTGGATATGGGTAAATTGAAAACTAGTGTGTAACCAAGTTCCTCCTTGACTGCCGTCAATTAACAACATAATAAAACAAGCACGTATGTGTTCAGGAAGGGGAGCGACCATAGTGTCACCAACACCCTCAACAACTACGCCAGTGTTGTAAACTTATTTTAGCGGAAGCATTAATTAGGATCTTAAAAGTTATGATTTTTATACCTGGATTGGTTGTCATAACAAATCCTGATTACGGTAGAGTTAAACTTTAAGATTGATTTTGTTGAGTTTTAGTTACAGTAGAGTTGATCTCTAACACTGGTTTCTCTCTCCTTTTTTTCCTTACGTTCATGCTTTTTTTAGTGAGTGAAAACTATAAAATGTCTCGTGTATTGAGGCAGGAAGAGGATCATTTTTATATGTGATATAATCTTTAAATCTAATGCGTCCATCAAACATTAGCATTAACGGATAAGATTAAGCCATTAATGATTTATAAATAATTATAATTAGGCCACAATAGAAGTTTAAATTACAATAAATTTTCAACATTCTCCCACTTGACCTAAGTGTAATCATATTCTCACACATTACATAATTGCTTTAATATGGTAAAATACTTTGTGTGAGTTATGGCCGTCATGCATTTAATATGAAACACATTTCTTTTCATATACTACAACCACTAGCATCTTACTACACAAGCTACATAAATAACACAATTTTATATCGGTCCCATAAAGTTTCTAGATCATTATGTTATAACTCATACAATAATATTACTTTAACTAGAAACAACAAACTATCAATGTTCAAAAAACACATAAATAAACATAGTGAGCTCAGAGTGTTAGTATCATTCAGAAGAACCAAGACCCATTCTATGTACATGTTCCTTAAATGTCTTTGGTTGCAATCCTTTAGTCAATGGATCAGCAATCATAAGTTCTGTTCTAACATGTTCTATGGACACTCTTTGTTTTCAAACTTCCTCCTTAACGCCAAAGTACTTTATTTCCATATGCTTGGCACCTTTAGAATATCTATCATTTTTTGAGAAAAATACTGCTGCAGAATTATCACAATAAATTTTCAATGGCCTAGCAATTGAGTCAACAATGCCAAGTCCTGAAATAAAATTTCGCAGTCATAAAGCTTGATTTGTAGCTTCAAAACATGCTACAAATTCTGCCTCCATAGTAGATGTTGCTACAACACTTTGTTTGGAACTTTTCTTTTCTGATTTGCCAGCTCCTTGAACCAAGTTGACAGAATGACCACCACAATTCTTAAGTCTATTTTCTTCCTGTATGAGCTTTCCAATTAATTCATTAACGTCCCATTTTTCCTTCGTGACATTATAATTAATTTGAAAATCTCCATACTCAGAAGCTAATGAGTTCATAATGAATTGCATCATAAAGGAGTCATCAACTATCATACCCAGTGACTTTAATTTTGCAGCAATATTAGTCATCTCAATAGTATGCTCTTGCATGCTCTTAGACCCATCAAACTTCATGGACGTGAGCTGTGACATTAATGTACTAGCAAGTGACTTATCAGCTGAACGGAAGCGGTCTTCCACAAACGCAAGATATTCTTTAGCACTTTCTGTTTGTGGAAGGGTAGTCTTAATATTGCTTGCAGTAGTCATTCGCATAAACATAAGGCTTAATCTATTAGAACATTCCCATGTTTTAAGTGCATACTTTTCATCCTCATCATTGTCATCAGTGACAATGTGTTTCTCTTCTAAAAGTGACAAGTCAAGATCCAAAAGACCTAAATAGAACTTCACTTGTTCACTCCATTCAGAAAAAGTTTAAACCATTAAACATGGTAACAGATGAAGCTTGCGAATGAATTGAAATACCTGTCATTTAATCATACAATGCTCATATTAATTTTAATTTTATCATTTATTCATATTACAGAACATAACAAGCATATTACAGTTCACCTTTGGGTAAAATTCTATAATATACTAACATATTAACATACAAATAAATGCCATATTTATCATACTTGAAGATTAAAATTCTCTGCTAAATACATATACCATCTTTGGACAATACATATATCAGACCTAAGAATAATAATTTTTTCTCGTTCAAGTCTATTAATAATAGAAGAGATTTCCTTTGGGTAAATCTAATTCTAAAATTAATTAACACATTATTAAATATACTGGCATTTTACGTTATAACTTGGTCACTTTGGTATACACAAGCAGTAAATAATCTAAATAAATTTAATACTATAAATAAAATATTTATAGACTTTTCATAAAATTAGAGTACATTACGTACTCAAAATAATTTCATAATTGTCATCAATACTAAACTTAAACTCAAGAGTAAATTCATACATGAGTATAATTTATGATCAAATTAAAATATTCAGAAGAAAACATATAGAACATATACAACCACAAATATGCAGTTTTGATGGCATGAAATTTGAAACCCACTTAATTAAAATCCAATTATAAATAATTAATCAGAAACATTAAACACCGTGGATATCATAATTAGATTAGAGAAAATCACATACTTTCAAAACACATGCTCTGATACCACATGTAAACTTATTTTAGCGGAAGCATTAATTAGGATCTTAAAAGTTATGATTTTCATACTTGGATTGGTTGCCATAACAAGTCCTGATTACGGTAGAGTTGAACTTTAAGACTGATTTTGTTGAGTTTTGGTTACAGTAGAGTTGATCTCCAACACTGGTTTCTCTCCCCTTCCTTTCCTTCAGACATTCATCAGGATGGCAGTTTCACGCTCTTTTCAGTGAGTGGAAATTGTAAAACGTCGTGTGTATTGAGGCAGAGAGAGGACCATTTTATATGTGATATAATCTTTAAATCTAATGCATCCATCAAACATTAGCATTAACGGATGAGATTAAGTCATTAATGATTTATAAATAATTACAATTAGGCCACAATAGAAGTTTAAATTACAATAAACTTCCAACACGTGTCTCATCGAGCTCATCCATGACGCCACTGTTTGGTTCGTTCCACATTGATGCCGCGTCAGCAACTACCGCACCTTAGCCTCATTCCAGTTCCTATTTATGGCCCATCTGTCATAAAAGTAACTCAACATCAGTTTTTGCGTCATAAACAACAAAGAGAAAGTCTAAGGGCCAATAGATTTTGTGGTTTTTAACCATCAATTAGCCATCAATAATATTTTTAATAGTGTGAGATTACATCTAATGGTGTAGAATCATTTAATTTTCTTTTGATGGTTAAGTACTGGCCAAAATTTAACAAAAGTACTGCCCCTAGCACTTCTCAACAATAAATAAGAATTCAAAGCATCTCTCTTCTCCATTAGGAGGAACTAACTTTAGTTCCTATTGTGGTCCTACTTAATTAATTAATTAAAATATTTAAAATTAATGTAATTAATTTTTTCAATAATGTAATTTAAATATTTAAATTTAAAAATAATTAACTATTAAAAGATATTAATATTAAATAAATTCATATATAACAATAATACACAATATATAATTTGGGATTACACTAATTTGTAAAATTACTTAATACAAAGAAAAATATTATTTAATATAATAATATAAATATAAATAATATTTAATATTAATTATGATATAAATAATTAATATAAAATATTAATTAAATAAAAATTTAATTATTTAATCTAATTAATTATTATAATTATTAATAAATTAATTATAATTTAATTACTTAATTAATTATTATTTAAATAATTAATATAAATTATTAATTAAATAAAAATATAATTATTTAATTTAATTAATTATTATAATTATTACTAAATTAAATATTATTTGATTATTTAATATAATTATTTATTTAATTATAATTTAATATAATTATTTATTTAAAAGATAACTTGTCATGTGACAAGTTACCATTGCTTGTCCATGAGTCCCTCTAAACAGGGACTCTTCTCCCTTGAGATCTGTGCAGAAACTCGTTTTTTCTCTTCTCCAATGGTTCCGTTCTTCTTTTGTCAAAAGCAGGGCCTCAACATACTGCTCATTGGAGTTGCTCTTAGGTTCCTTCTTACTACCATCCTTTGACGGATGCAAAAAATTTTGATGGTGAGAATAAAATTGATATAACGTGATAATAATTTTTATAATAAAAATAATATATGTATATAAAAAATTAAATATTAAATTATTTATTAATTACTATATATCTATATATAAATATATGTATTGTTTAATTTATTTTTAATATATATTTTATATTTTAATACATATTTTATACAAATAATTATTTTTTATGTACATATAACATAATAAATGATTATATTTTATTATTATAAAATATGATTAGTCTTCAAAATATTTAATATACAAGTTAAAACACTAAAATAGTAATTTAAATAATAATATATAATTTAAAATTCTATTTTTTTAGGTTTTATATTTTTTAAAATTTAAGTAATTTTTCTCTTAACACTACCATCAAACTTTATCTCTTTCTATATATATTACTAAACAATTATTTAAAAATTCACTTCCCAACACAATTAGAAGCCGATTCTTATTGATATTAATAGTTAAAAAAGCTTTCAATTAATATAGTTGCTACGCAAAAATTAAAGCTAATTTGAAAAGAAGATAAATAATATTCTTTTAAGTTGATTTTTTAAAAAGAACACTAATTTCGTTTAAATATGAGAATTGATTATTCTAACGAATATCTAATATAAAATTTTTAAATTGATGATTAAGTCCTAAAAGTTGAGTAAAAAATTATTGTAGAGTCAAATTTAATAATATAATAAAGACAAATAAATATTATTATCATATATTACTCAAAAAAATTCTAAATTGTAGTGAAACACTTGTGCTCACACCAATATACTTGGAACCGCCCTGCTACCATCAACAATCGCATGCTCATGTAGAGCGACCACACAAAGAAAGAAATTATCTCCTTTTTCATATTTGTAATTTTACCATACCCCTTTTAATTTATGTGAATAAAGAGATAAAATTATATCAAAGGGGATGAAGATGAATAATGAGGATTCTTACACGCTATATGTTCTTCATGTTCATTCAATTTGAAATTTGTTTCTTTTATTTACTTTATAAATTGTTTAAAAAAAATTAAAATAATTTTGGTTTATTTTTTAATTTAATTGAGATTCATTTAGATTCATAAATGAATTTGATGTGTTTTTGTTAATAATTGAGTCTTTTTTTAGCAAAAAAGAATGAAATTATTTATTATTACTTTATTCAATTATATTAGATTTTATTCCATTCTATTCAATTTATCTTGAAAGCCATTTCAATTATTGGGACAAATTATTCATCGACAACACTCTTGAACTACAAATGAATCGAAAATATTACTAAAGCGAAACTATTGTTTAATACAAAATGAACCGAATATTTGTCCATTATATAAATTTGAATTTAGAAACACATGCGTGTAGAATGAATCGAAAATATTATCAAAGTGAAACCACTATATAATACTAAATGAACAGAACATTTGTTCATTATATAAATTCAAATTCAATTCAAAATGTTGATGTTGTTGGTGATTACGATAACAAAAGCGAAAAAGAAGGACCTACGTGCGCGAATTTAAAAGGAGGAGAAGAAGGAGGAGAAAACGAAGAAATAGAAGGAGAAAACGAAGACGAAGAAGTTGCGTTATTAAAACGCGCGTGTGATACACGTTGGTGTGATAAAAGTTATTTTTGTTGAGATTGGACCAATTTAGTTAGACTTGGTTGCCAAAAATACTTGAATATGTAACTGGACTATATATATATATATATATATATATATATATATATATATATATATATATATATATATATATATTTTTAAATTAATTTGAATTATAATAATTTGATTAATAAAAAAGTAACATGTTATGCATTGTTTGTTTTTTCTTAATCTAGTGTTAATTTGATTAACTCTAAAATAGTTACTAATCGGTTTTAGTAATCTACTTTTTTCA
Organism: Arachis hypogaea; assembly: GCF_003086295.3. Lineage (NCBI taxonomy): Eukaryota > Viridiplantae > Streptophyta > Magnoliopsida > Fabales > Fabaceae > Arachis > Arachis hypogaea. The sequence goes on from NC_092048.1 coordinate 132,343,433, forward strand.
ATAAATCAGACATATATACTGAATGTGACCACAAATAATATAGTAATAGTTAAATTTACCAACAAATTTTTATATGTTTATTGTGAACTAAGAATAAATATAATTTGATTACAAATATATATAAGGTAAATGCTATCCTACCCTCTCTAAAGTAACATGTAAGTTACCCTCTCTGATGTGTTACATTTTAATTGGGTGTTTATTTTAACCTGAGTTACCTTCTCCACTCTTTCGTCGTCGTTGCGCCTCCCAAGCCTCACCGTCTCATTGGTGTTTTGTTTTATCTTCCCAAATCATTCTTCTAGAAAAGGTACTCAAACTCTCTCTAACTGTGTTTACTCCTCTCCACTTCTTCGTCGTCCTCATTACACCTCTCAAGCATCACCGTCTCATTGGATGTTTTATTTTCTCTTCCCAAATCATTCTTCCAGAAAAGGTACTCCAACTCTCTCTAATTGAGTTTACTCCTCCCCATTGTACTCCTTCATCATCGTCGTCGTTATGCCTCCCAAGGATCACCATCTCATTGGGTGTCTTGTTTTCTTTTCCCAAATCATTCTTCCAGAAAAGGTACTCCAACTCTCTCTGATTGCGATTACTCCTCTCCACTCCTTTCTCGTCGTAGTTGTGTCTCCTAAGTATCACTGTCTTATTGGGTATTCCATTTTCTTTTTCTGTCAGGTCGTCACTGTCTTCTAATATATTATTAACTCTCGTGAGATTAAAGTAACTTAGGTTAAAATAAATACCCAATTAAAATATGAGAGGGTAATTTACATGTTATTTTAGAGAGGGTAGAGTAGCATTCACCTATATATAATATAAATAAACATGTCAAATAAAAGGTTAAATCAATATGCTTACTAATGTATTTCTTAAATTTTGCACATTGAAGAATAAGTATGTATTCGGTTGCTTGGTGATCACGTAGATAATCGAGTAATTGAGTTGCAAATTGATCCCACAATAATGTAGATCTTATTTTTCCTCATTTTTAAATAAAAGCGAAAATTAAGAGAAATAAATAGTAATATATAATAAAAAATTAAAAGACTTTGCATATGAATCGGTAATTGTTACAAAATAAAATCTCTTTGTGAAATATTAAAATCTTACATACTGCAAACCATGAAAATTAACCATAATATAATGACCATTTTTTTCTACTTTTGACCATGAAATAAACTCTCTTTTTCCGGTCAAGGGTTCAATAATATTTAATTAAAAAAATTGAATTAAAAGCATCAAATTAAGAATAAATAAATGTATAACATAATAATAATACAAATTTACTACGTATCAAATAAGTTAGATTTTTTATTTGTTTGTCTCAATATATTAGCATGAGCAAAAAAATCAAAATGATTGTCAGAAATTTTACGATCATCGACCATATTTGCTATACGTTACTCCTTCTTAAAAGTTATTTTACACACGTGTGCAGTCGGTAGATAAATTCTGCTTGATTCCTCAATCAAAAAAATTGAGAAGACATAAACCTTCCCAACGATCAGATCATTCTCAAACATCTTTGCCAAATAATTATTGATTGAACAATGAATTTTGTCACACTGTAAAACAAATTAAATATAAAGGCTATTAGCATTTATAAATCTATGAAATCGCACTGTTTTTTATTCGTGCAAGGGTTTACTTATCAAATAAACTTAAAATATGAACAAAAAATATTTATAAAATGGATCTAGCATTGCTTGAAAGAATCATGGAAAATAATCAACTTACCTTATTATCCATGAGAACTATTTCTATGTAAGTCGTCTTGCTCTTGTCAAATTTGGATGGGACTTTCCATAACCTTATAATTCTTGCATTTATTTTTCAAACTTTTTCATTATATAATCTACTATAGGTAACATTATTGATAGAATCGTAGCTAGTAGCTATTAGGTATAAAAAATAATAAACACAAGAAGATTTATGTCTAAGTTGCAAATTTTTTAAATGATAAACAATTGTAACAATTCACTATTACTCCTTATATATACACACACACACTAATTGTACACGGTAATAATTAGCGAATATTTTTAATGGAGATACTTACTACAATTAGGTGAAATTTATGCCATTATATTTTATTAACCTTTATGATTAATTCAATGGAGATACTTGTTCAGTATATATGTTATCTACATTAATTATATACCAATATTTTTAAGAAAAAACTAAAAAAGGAGATATATAAATATATATAATATTATTGCTATATAGGAAGCATACATAAATTACTACGTTTTTTTATTATATTATACAACTTAAAAGTATAGTATCATGTTATTATTAATTCTAGATACTTGTTATAATTATATTAAATTTAATTATGATTCTAAATAAATAAAATAGATAACATTCAATATTATTATTTTTTATATTCAATATTTATTGTAAATATAAAAAGTAAAATGACTAATGAAAAAAATATGAGCAGAAAAATAAAATATATTAATTAAAATTCAATTTGTTATCTAATTAATCTTGTGTTCATACGATATAACTTCACGTAAATGTTATGAATCGCAACTTTTTTTATTCTAAACAAAAAATACTATACGTAGCCTTTAGTAATACAAAAATAATTATAAAAATTAATTATTAATTTTGATATTAATCATAATTTATTATTGATACCCTATTTTTTTTAAATATGTTTACTTTTTAAAATATAATGCGTATACCGTATAGACCTTTTCTATTATTATTATTATTATTATTATTATTATTATTATTATTATTATTATTATTATTATTATTATTATTATCCACTAATTGATATTAAATTAAATGGGTCACCATTAATATGTGCATCAACTATCTACTAATAAAATTATTACAGAATTAAAATTATATCAATTAATATAATTAGAATGATTAAAAATATTGATGATTGATAAGTAGTTTAATAATGCATTGAATATTGATTTGATATAATTATAATGAAAATATTTTCTTAAATTAATATAATCATGCATTATTCATAAACTAATTGTAAGAATAAATTTATTTGAAAGAAAAAAAAGAGTTCATGTGTAATTTTTAAAAATCATAATAATTTTTTTATTTATGTACATATATTTTAATTTTGTTAAATAATTCTATATATATATATATATATATATATTTTTTTTTTTTGGTGACTAAATAGAAAAGAAAGAAAAAAAGAGACAAAACCAAATTAATTAGCTAGGGTCATATCTAAATCTATTAGATGTTGAAGCTCACTCCATGGTTGGCTCCAATTCGAGTGAATGTCCGCGACAGAAGCAGCTGCTTTAGCCATACAATCTGCAACACTATTTGCAGTCCTCTGAATTAAAAGAATAGAGACTCTCCAATTCCAATTCATAACCTCCTGTATATGTTTTGCCAAATCCCATTCCAGAATATCCTTACCAAGCATTCTTTGGTTTACCAAGAAAAGAGCTTCTAAACAGTCTGTTTCACAAATAACCTCACGAAATCCACTCTCCCAAGCAAGAAGTAAGCCTCTCCAAATTGCATACAATTCAGCAAAAAGAACACTGCACACTTCGACTTTCCCAGTGCAACCTTTCAACCAACATCCATCAGGATTGCGAATGATACAACCAAAACCAGCATAGCCAGAAGGAGCAAACCAACTAGCATCACAATTCAATTTAACAGAATAAACTGGAGGTGGAACCCAATGCAAACAAAGTGAAGGAGGAGACAGAGATTGATGCATAGCAAAATAGTGTGAAACTCCCTTACTGAACTACGAATCAAACTCACCACTTTACTAGCACTCCATGAATCATCTATATTAAATAAGTCATGGTTCCTGCTTCTCTAAATCCACCATATGGTCGAAAAGAAAAGAAAAATATTTTCACTCCTTGCACCTCTATAGAGCCAATCATGTAAATTCGAGTTATCTGAATACAGGCCTAAAAGGTTCCAGACCTCCTTGGCCCTAGGGCACTCCCAAAGACAATGAAGAATTGATTCAGAACCATTCTGACATCGATGACAGGTGCTAGATAAAGCTAAACCACGACCCAAACGAAACTCTGCCGTAGGAATAGCATTATGAAGACTGAGCCAAATCAAGAACTTGTACTTCTCAGGAATATGCAGTCGCCATATCCACAACCAATTATCATGCTCATTCCAGTCAAACTTTCTTTTGGCTAGCCAACTGTACCCACTCCTAGCTGAGTAAAGTCTAGAAGATGCCACACCCCACGACCAACCCGAACTCTCTCCAGCATTCAAATCTGGATTATAAGCATTCAAACGCTGTTTGACATCTTCTGGAATGATAGAGAAAATATCATGGAGATTCCATTGACCATCTTTCCAAACGTCTCTAATAGTTAAATCAGAGTCAGATATATGTACAAAAGGGACATCTTGAGCAATTGGACCCTCAATACTCTAATTGTCAAACCAAAAAGATTGATCAAGTGACCCAACGCACCAAGAGAAGGCATCCTTAAGAGCACCAAAAGCCTTTGAGATACTCTTCCAAACATGAGAAGCATTGCAAGGGACAGGGCCATCTAAAACTCCCTCATTCCTCATATACTTCGCCCTCAATAGAGCAACCCAAGGCTTGTCCTGACAATGAAAAAGTTGCCACACCAATTTACCAAGTAAAGATATATTAACACACGCAGGATCTCTAACACCCAGGCCACCAAATTTTTTTGGAGTGATCACGGTCCTCCAATTAACAAGAGAAAGACCTTTACCATCAACTTGACCCTTCCAAAGGAACTGTCTCATCATAGAAGATAATTTGTCGCAAACCCAATTTGGAAAAAAAGATACCTGCATATGATAGACAGGAATGAATGCTGCAACAGAATTGATCAGGCAAAGTCTCTCTGCTTTATTTAGAAGCCTTCCTTTCCAATTAGCTAATCTTCCCCTCACCTTTTCAATCACCGAATGAAAAGAAGCCCTACTGGTACGGGAATGATTAAGGTTAACTCCAAGATATCTTCCTAAGTCCAAAGCAAAACGTATTGAAGAAACACTAGTAAAAATATCTCTTCTACGAGCAGTCACATTTTTAGAACAAAAAGCTTTAGACTTTTCAAGATTCACTTTCATGCCAGATGCCTTGCAAAAAATGTTAAGAGAATGCATGACCATTTGGACCTGACTCTTTGTAGCCTGACAGAAGAGTAAGAGATCATCTGCAAACATCAAATGAGAAAATTTTGGGCCACCCCTAGTGACAGAAACTGGTTTCCACACACCCTCGACCACCTTATGAGATATATAGCAAGCAAGTCTTTCCATACAAAGCACAAATAAGTAAGGAGACATTGGATCGCCCTGTCTAAGCCCCCTTCTAGGAGCAAAACTATCCAATCTATTCCCATTCCACATAATAGAAAGAGATGATGCACGGACACAAGTCATAATCAAATTAACAGTGATGATAGGAAAACCAAAAGCAATGAGAGTACTCTCCAAAAACCTCCAATCCACCCTATCATAAGCTTTTTCAAGATCAATTTTAAAGGCAAGAGTACCTTTCTTGGATTTTGTATGCTTCATAAAATTCAGAATTTCTTGAGCCACAATAATATTATCAGGAGCACCACGACCCGGAATAAAACCTCCTTGTAAAGGACTAACAATATCTGGAAGAAAAGGCCGAAGTCGGTTAGTCAATACTTTTGTGATAATTTTATAAACAACATTACACAAGTTAATAGGCCTGAAATCCTTCATAAAGGTAGGGTTATCAATTTTAGGAATAAGCACAATCAGAGTTTCCATGATGCTAGGATTTAAGAACTCTCCCAAAAAAGCGCTCCGGACAATATTCCAAATCTCAGTGCCTACTATCTCCCAATATTCTTTAAAAAAATAAGCTTGAAAGCCATCTGGACCAGGAGCCTTAAAAGGGCTCATACTGAATACTGCTGACTTGACTTCCGCAAAAGAGACAAGGTCAATTAACCTAGCACAAGCCTCAGTACTTAGAGTGGGCATCGGAACATCCCCTAAACAATCAACCTCAACCTCTTCCGTTGTACCAAAGAGATTCTTGTAAAAAGAGAGAGCTTCTTCCTGGAGAATATCTGGATCAGTAGACCAAGACCCATCTCTAACATATAATCCATGTACTCTATTATGGTTTCTACGTACCAAAGTCTGAAGATGAAAGAATTTAGTGTTTCTATCCCCATACTTGACCCACTGCTCTCTAGATTTCTGGTACCAAAAAAGTTCCTCTTGCAACAAAAGCCTATTGTAATCTTCCCTCAGTTCAGCTTCTTTAATTCTCAGAGATAACACATCGGTAACCTCCAAACGCCATTGAATCTGATCAATATGATATTCCAGCTTATTTTTTCGCACAAAAATATTTCCAAAAATCTTTGAGTTGAAGTCCAAAGAAGCATGTTGAACCATCTTAAGCCTTTCGGTAACACTTCCAAACTCTTGATTCCAAGCCTTACTAATAACATGTTTATAAGAAGGATGTGTTGCCCACGCAGCTTGGAACCTAAAAGAACGTGAACCTTTCACTCTGGGGCTACCATGACAACGAACTAAAATAGGACAATGATCAGAATGAAGCCTGCTAAGAATTTCAGAATAACCCTCAGGAAACATTGTCATCCACGCCTCATTAACTATAGCTCTATCCAACTTTTTAGCCAAGTCCCTGCCAGCCTGAACTGCTCTATACCAAGTATATCTCCTACCAGTCACTTTAAGATCAAAGAGCTCACAGTCATCTAGAGTAGTAGCTAATAGACTAGCTCTGTGAGAAGAAAAATAAGCACCTGTACTCTCATCTGGTGCCACAATCTCATTAAAATCACCAACGGCCATCCATGGTCTATTATGGCCTGAATTAATAGAACGCAAATGATCCCAAAGCATACGTCTTTTTTCGAATTGAGGACTCCCATATACTGCACTACAAAGCCAAACTAAGTTACCCACACTCACTTTTACTGTGATACATTGGTCAATTTGATCAATAACCACACAAGAAGCATTAGCAATAGAAGATAGAAACCAAATGCCACCCCTGTGTCCTACTGCTTCCTCAATACCAACACAATGAAAACCCAACTTATCCCAAAAATTCTTCAAATTATTAAACATGGTATGAGTCTCAAAGAGAAAGAAGAAAGATGGTTTATATATTCTCACCAAATTTTTGCAATGCACACGGGCCATCTTGTTAGACGCACCCCTCACATTCCAGGCTATGATATTGAAACTATCCATAAAAATAGCAAAAAGAGAGCTCCAATAACAAACCCGAGACTCAACATGATGTTCCTGTCTTCGACGATCCTGCCTTTAATGGACTCTCAAGTTGCAGCCCAATTTTCTCCGTCGAAACTTGTACCATACCCGCCGTCGATGCTCCATCCTTATCTACTGGTGAATTCTGCAAAGAGTTTGGGCGAGGACGCTTTCGCACAGTGCCATTTGTTGTCTCACCTTGCTGCTGATGATGAACATTGTGCCGGGTCCCCGAAGAAGCCACACTAACCGGTTTTCCAATATTGATGCCCCTGCTTAATTTTACTTTGGATCCAGTTGCATGTGTTGTACGTTGGTGATTAGGCCTTGTCCAAGTATTGGTAGCCTTGTTAGGAGTCTTCTTTACTTTTGGTTGGACCTGATGGGTGCTAAGAGAAGGCTTTTGACCCATTTTATACTTCCCTTTCCTAATCACTTGAGTCCAACCTTCCAAATCCTCATGTTGTGCATGGTCTACATGAACAGCATGCAAATCACTCTCCACCAAATCCGGGACAGTAACATTTACAGTCTCATCTCCAAGATTCTTGCCAAAATGAAAACTTGCCTTTTCTACATGTACTGGATTTTTTGAATTTGAGCTTTCTGGCTGCTTTGCTACATCGCTGATCACCTTGGCATTAGTTCCTCCTTCTGCATTGCTGTCAGTCTTGCACACCTTCATATCATGACCAAACTTGAGACAGGAGCCACAAATAAGGTGAAGACTTTCATATTCAACCTCATATTCAACACCTTCAACAAGAATCTTCTTAGTCACTGGCAATCTTAAATCTATCTGAACACAGGCTCGAGCATATCGTCCTCTTTCAGCTAATTTTGTTGCCAAATCAACCTTAACGGGAATGCCAACTGCAGCCGCAACACGGAGCATTGCATCTTCTTGGTAGCACCAAATTGGTAATCCGAAAATTCTAATCCACACTAAAGTTGCTCCAAAACAGTTTTCACTTGATCTAAACTCTTGATCCCAAGGCTTCACAGCCACATAATTTCCCTCGATCATCCACGGACCTCCTAAGAGAACCTTTTCTCGCTCCTCAGCTACATCAAACTTCACAAGAAAGTAGTCAAATCCCACGTCCAATAAATCAAAACCTCCCTTAATCCTCCATACCGTTCGGAGTTTATGAGACAATGCAGTGTAGCTATAATGTTTACCTAGCACCTTAATCACTATAGCATCCTTATAAGGTTCTGCCAAGCAATTCTTAGTTCCTTGGGTAAACGTGACACTCGGTGGCAAGAGATCTCCTTGCTTCCCAGAAACTACCGCAATGTTATCTCCCGATAAAGTTTCAACAAGTGAAAAAGCTTTAGCAATCTTGGAACCCACAACTTTGTCCCTGAAAGAAACCTTCAAAGGCTTAGAAACCCCTCCCGAAATATGATCCTCCTTTTACCCTGATGCAATCCCTCCCCCGCTCTCCCCCTTATCTCTTCCGCCGATATTACCGGCTGTCTCACCGTGTTTCACCCTCAAAGTCTCTTCCCCGCTCACTCCACCGCTCATCTTCAATTTTCAAAATTGTACAGAGTACGGAGTACGTACTCCCACTAAACCCTAAAAAAACAAAGTTTTTTTTGGTTCCCGTTTAAGTTGGAAGAAAAAATTCTCTCTCTCTCTCTATATATATATATATATATATATATATATATATATATATTACAGTAGTTTTTTTAATATATATACATAAAAAATATATGAATTATATTTTGTTAAACTCCATGTCACCGGTTATTAAAAATATTTAAATTACATATATTAATTATTTTTTTGTTATAATTATTTCGTTTTATATATATGATTATTTTTATTCTACAATTATGCAATAATTTTTTATTTTTTATATCCATATATATTTTTCAATCTCGACCCCATTCATATACATATTAACAATTTTTTTTCTAATAGTGATGTTTTAATTTTTCGTTTTCCTTTTTTTCACGTATCTTTCCTTTTTCTTTTAAATAGTAATGTCTTAATATTTTTGTTTCTTTTCTTTTAAATACGATTCTCTTAATAATTGCATTACTAATCTGAAATACAAAATGAAAAAAAAAGTAATACATATATTCAATAAAAAAAACTTAAAAATAAAAAAAATTATATTAAAAAAATTTAAAAATAACATATATATTCAAGAAGAATAGTCGTAATATATAAATTGAGACAGCAATTTAAATTTTTTAAAACTAATTTAATCAAATACCAATATTAGAAATAAATTATTTAAATAATATTTAATCTATTCTAATTTTTAGACACGTATAGATTAGAGTCATTCTCGTAACGATAACCAATTAAAACAACATCGTAAGTTCGAACATTTAGAATTCGTGCAAATTCGGACTATCCCCTTGATATGATATTACACTATTTTACCTCATTTACTGAATTGTAAAATTCTAATTTTAACCTTATCACGTGCATAGTCACTATTAATTGTTAACTGTTAATAATATGCATATTCGAACATTTATTATCATATCATATCATATATTTATAATATAAATAGGTCACCATTAACATAGTAACTTGCCACTAATAAAATTATTGCATAATGAATGAGAATTAGAATTGTATTAATATAATTAAAATTAATACAATTTGTGCAAATTCGGTAAAATAGAGTTTATTACCCCTTCGTTTGACTCTTATATCCACGTAGTTAGAACCCAAATTAGTAAATAGATATGGTATTTCATGGATGTAGTGCATTGTAAACGATTGCGATAAAAGACAATCGCATTGGAACATTAGATGAAAAGAATAAGTTGGAGTAAGATCAATCATTAAATTATTAAAAGAATAATATAATGGAATGAGTATATAAAAAATACCAAAAATACTTTTAAATTGTACCTTAAAATGATCAATTTCGATGAAGAATAAAGAATACATTCTTATTCTATGAAGTAGTAAATAAAGAATAATAAATTAAAAAATGAGTTGACTCTCGTATCTAGACTCATAAATTACAAAAAATACTATATATAGCCTTTATTAGAATAAAAATAATTATATAATTTAATTATTATTAAGTAGATTTTTTTATTATTTACATTATACATCATATATTTGTTTTGTTAAAATTATAAGATTTTATCATATTATCATTAGAATCATAGATTTTATCGTGGTTAGAATAACCCATGTCATTATCATATCATATTATTATTATTATTAAAAAGACTTATAAGTACAGAATAACCCGAATAACTCGTGCATTGAAAAGAATTTTATCATGATTAGAATAACCCGCGCCATTATTATCATATCATATCATATATTTGTAATATAAATAATATAAATAGGTCACCGTTAACGTAGTAGTAACTTGCCACTAATAAAATTATTGCATAATGAATGAGAATCAAAATCGTATTAATATAATTAAAATGATTAAAAATATTTTTAATTAATAATTAATTTAATAATGTATTAAATATTAATTTTATATAATTATAATAAAGATATTTTTATAAAATAAATTAAAAAATAATATATTTATTTTGAAAGGAAAAAACTCACGAGAAAATGACACCTCACATTTATTAATTGGGAGAAAAATACAATTTTAATATATTATTAAGTAAAAGTATATATAATAATAATAATAATAATAATAATAATAATAATAATAATAATAATAATAATAAAGTTAACACATATTTCTATTCTTTGAAGAAAACAAATTTAACTAAAATTAGTTTTCATATTAAGTTATTAACTAACGGGTAATGTTAGATAGACCAAAAAAATAGTCAAAATTTGTCTTATTTAGCATTAATTAATTATCGCAACAATTAATGAATACTAAATAAGATAAGTTATGATTATTTTTGACTGATTTTCTTTGGTTACCAAACATTTTCGTTAACTAACTGGTTCCAGAAGTTCAAAATTCCCAAATCTTATCCTTACTTTTACAAGAGTGTTCAGTTAAATGAAAATTTTCTGCTCCATTCTTTACGTTTTTTTTTTTTACCTGCCAATTCTAATATGAGTGGTATAATATTCTCCTACCTTCTTCGCATAATACGTTTTTATTTATTTATTTATATTCAGTCTGATGACTTTTATAAGTTTATCACTAACATTATTTCCTTCTTAAAGCACATGTGATATAGTCTGGACCCCACGTTAAGAGTTAAGGACATCTTTAGATAGAGACCCCTAAAGTGTGATAATTAAAATCTCATATTACAAATATATCAAGATTGGTTATTCAAATTAACATATATATGATCAATTATTCCTGCATAATTTGGTATGACAGATTGGGCATTATTTGTGGTTTGTATTTGGCGAGAGAGGAGCTAGCTAACTGGGTGAGGAAACATTGACGTCATTCCCCCAACTTGTGTTAAATTGATTGAGAAGATAATTAATAAGAATAAGAAAATGCTCCCAAGCTACCGCATTCAAGTCTAGAAGCCTATGTAATAGGTGGCCAAAAGAAGATTCGAATTTGGTTTCGGTTCATCAACTAATATCTTTTACTATATATAAATTTTATAAAAGCACTCGTTCCGGATCTAGCGTTCAAATTTTTAACGGATTCAATATAATCGAATAAAAAATATTCTCGTCATCTTATTTGTTTGAAATTATTTTTATCTTCTAATTATCTTCTAAAATTATATAAAGTGAGGCTTCTTTTAATAAAAATAAGATGACTTACATTACTTATAAAAAAAAATTCAATTATTCTTCTAAACACGATTTATTATAAAAAATTAAAATAGATAGATAAATAAGTAATCATAACCGTAATAGTCTACATAAATACTAGACAACCGACAAAACAATGGAAGAATTTATCATTGTAAACTTAAACTAGCAAGAGTAAAAGTAACGGAAAAGTATTTTTTTTATTTATGTATTTTTAAAAAAAAATTTAATGTTTAATTTTATTTAACTTTTTAATCATTTTTTTATTCAGATTAAAATTATCTCTGACGTGTACCCTAGAAAGTCGAAAATAAATTTAGCCGAAGAATAAAATTACGTAACTCGACTGCAATTTTAAATTAGTCAAACATCATCTACAGTCCGTTACCCATAATAACGGCACCCACAATATCACTAAAAGATCAGAACAAACAAAAGGAAGCTAACACTTCATTCATTTATAAAACGAGCCAATAAGCTCGGTTAACCACATGTGACATAATTCACTTAATTTTTTCTTTACATCCCTTTCTTCACACGTTATTCTAACTTGAGCGGAGTACTTTTTACAGATGCTCCCGCCGTGGTGTTTCATTTTACCAAGGTGTTCCATCCTTCACCCAGAACGACGTATAACTCTCCATCGAAGTTGAACGTCATCAACGGAAAGAATCTTCATACATCGGCTACACACAAACGGAACAATCTCTAAGTATTAGTTCTATCTAAATTATTAAAAGCAAAATTAAAAATATTTATAATAATTTTGATATAAATAAAAAATATTAAAAATAAAATCAAATGAATTAAAAATATTAAAAATAAATTAAATAAAAAATATTAAAAATAAAAATATACTTTATCTTAAAATTAAATATTTTGTTGTATGTTCTGAAATATATATTTTTTCTCTCTCATTTAATTTATTTCCCCATATATACTTTAGCTAGGTTAGTTACAAGTTCAATACTCGTCATCATGAATCATTAAATCGTAAGGCACTTTCTTTCTAGGAGGCCACACTAAAGAAAAGAAAAGAAGATGGAAAAAAAAAAGGTAACACCGAAAAAAGAGGCTTTTCTTTCCTTGTTTCTTTTCTCTTTCTGGGTATCTTTGATGTTAATCTTAAGTAAAAAGTCTTACTTTATTTTTGTTCTTTCACGTATTATCCATCACCAATCTTTAATTTTTCTTTTCCATTTTTGAATATTATTTAATTATATAAAATCCATGTAGCAGAAGAAAATTCTCGTCGGTGAGCCACGAACGCATGTAAGAAATTCTCTATGACGAGTATTAGTAGTCCTTTGATTACAACTTAAAAGAAACGGGGATAAAACTCGTAGTTGACACTAATTACTGAAAATCATGACATAAAAAAAGATACAATATAATACCAAGATATCAAATTCAATGAATGTTTTTGTAGAGGTTGGTCGGTGTATAGTTTGTCTGTCAATGAATATTTATAAGTTTTTCGCTAGGATGAGATATACGTTGATAATGAGAGAATAAGAGGGTGGGTATATCTGTAAAAGACACTTTAATGCTTAAGTCAATAAGAGGATGGGTATACCTGCAAAAGGCACTCTAATATTCAAGTCAGTAAGTGAATAATAAACTTTGCAGAAAATGCAATAATCAAATAAACGTTTTACCTCTCTTTTATATTTTGGAATGAAGCATGAGAAATTAAATGGGATTATGCAGAAGTTGTTGGTGGAGGAAAAAACTACACCCGATTTTGCATTAATGAATGAAAAACTCAAATATAAAGGGAGGTTAGTGCTTGCAAAAACCTCTAAATGGATTTCAAAAATTCTGATGGAATTTCATAGCTCCAAGCTGGGAGGCCATTCGGGCTTCTTTAGAACTTACAAGAGGATTTCTGCTATCCTTTACTGGGAAGGTATGAAGGCAGCAGTGATGAACTTTATTAAAGGCTGTGAAATTTGTCAGCAAAACAAACATTCTACCTTGCAACCTGCTGGTCTCCTACAACCGCTGCCGATTCCTTCCAATGTATGGGCTGATATCTCAATGGATTTTATAGGGGGATTATCCAAAGCCAAAGGGATGGATACGATATTTGTGGTGGTGGATCGCATGACTAAATATGCTCATTTCTTCCCACTTTTACATCCCTTTACGACAAAGGATGTTGCTGTTTTGTTCAGTAAGGAAGTGGTACGCTTCCATGGTTTTCTATCTTCAATTGTCTCCGATCGAGACAAAATATTCATGAGTGTGTTATACTCTCAATAATTTGCATTAATGGAGAGTGATGATAACATGTCAGGGCGCTACAATATTTCTTTTGGTGCCCGTTATTGATAACTAATCTATAAGATATGCTGCCGAGTTATAGCATTAAGGATGAGTTATAACGGCCATATCATAGCCCCTAAACTTGGCCTGGCTATATTTTGATAAAGCAGGTTGAGCTTTTTTAGTTATAACTCGGCAATATGAATTATAGGTATGAAACCCCCAAATCAACTTACTTTATTAAAATAAATAATAAAGTAAGAGCGAGGTTATAGATGCTTTTACTTAAGGGTTTGAGCGTGCTGTTATTTATGCAAAGTTTTTAGCCTCAGATAGTGACCTCTCAGCAATGGATCCGAGTAAAGTTGTTCGAGATAGAATTTTGGTTGATCACAAAGATGCTGTCGAGGATGAAGATGACAAGTTGGCAGATTGATGTTTGTATTTTGTTTCAAAAATCTTTTGAATTGTTTGGATACATTTGACCCTTGCCAATTTGTTTTGGCTTGCTTGGATTTGTAATAGGTAGTTTCTTTGAACTGACGTCATTTTAAAAATATTTAATCACTGTTTGGTTATATGATCTTTGTTTAATGAAATTGAATGCCAATTTGCTTTGGCTATTTGAAATAAGTATTTGGTTGAAAATGATCTCATCTGAACTATTTGAATTCGGTTTGATAGACATCTGAGTAATCGATAGATTGATATTTGATTTAGACAATAATTGCCGTTACTATGTTGGTCCCTTATGTTTGTTAGAGATTTGATAGTAAAGCAAGAATATCTCATCTTTGTTTGATAACTGAGTTAGGCAATGGCTTGTGTTAGATTGTCATTGATGTATTGGTCCTTATTGCTGAGACGAGTTTGATAGAAGTGAATTGGTTGGGCAAGAATATCGCGTTAGTTCACTTTTGTTTGGTGATTTGATTGATGATTGAGTTTGGTTGCTCATGTATAAACAATGCGACTTTGAATTGAACTGTTATTGCGAATGGATAAGTGTTTGTGCTTGTTTGATATTTGATTGAATTTGTTGACTGTTTATAGTCATAGTTCAGAAAATAGTTGATACAGATCTAATGATAGTTGGTATATATCTGAAAATGATTAATGTAGATCGGATTTGAAATAGATCCGACAATGATTGATATAAATCCGATAATGATTGATATAGATATGATAATGATATAGATCCAACAAATATTGATATAGATCCAATAATGATTGATATAGATCGGATAATAATTGATATAGATCGGAAAAAAGGAGATAGCAGATATAGATCGGCCTTTCTCTGGCCATAATGATTTATTATACGATCTTTGTTTACAAAAGTGCAGGTAGGCTTTCTTCGTTAAAACCTCTCAAAGCAAAACCCTCTTTGAAAAGAAATCTTGTGAGTAGGAAAAAGAGTACAAGTCTGTCCCTGTCTTTTTAGCTATAATATTGCTTTAAAGAAGAAATATCCTAAGTGTTAGGTAGCATTGTACCATCTAGAGATTCGAAGGGTTTCTTGTTGTCCCTAACTTTATCATCATCCTTACTGTTTTGATTATTCTCGGATTTCCGAGCTTGTCGAACCTTTAGCCTTTTCGCAGAACTCGGCCAAGGTTTTTGGGTTTGGCCACTACGATGGTTTCTTGGAACTTTCCTGGGCGAAATCCACTCTTTATAGCATGCAGATACACCTCGGGGTGGAGGTTTGAAATGCTCATTGCCACTTTGGTGAAACGGGTGATATAGTCCTTTAAACTTTTGTGCTGCTCTTGCTTGATAGTGTTTAGATAGTCGGAATCGTATAAATAGATGAAAGATGCAACGAACTGATCTTTGAATTACTTGGTGAGCTCCTGAAAGCGTGAAATTGAATTGCAGACAAAGATGAAAATCAATCAAATGTAGGACCGTCTAAAAAGGTAGAAAAACAACGATATAGAATAGGATCAGAAGCACCGTTTACGATCATCATAAATTGAAATTTCTTGATGTACTTTTTTGGGTCTCCCATGCCATCATAGGGAGTCAATGTGAGCAGTAAGGTGAAGTTCCTAGGCAGTTTGAAACTCATAACATCGGCCGTGAATGGACCAACAGCGTTGTCAAATTCGTCATCGTCATCATTTTGCTGGTTTTCTTTTGGTTGTTGAGTTTACGAAATGTGTTTTGGATCAGAATTTTCTTCACCGTCTTCTGGCTGCTCATTGTCATTATTTTCAATTCGAGCATTGGTTAGCTCGGCTATTTAACTTGCCATTCGTTGATTTTATTTTGCCATGCACTGATTGGCCTGTTGTAACTCCGTTACCATTCGAAGAAGCTCGGATGGTGTAGGAGGAGGCAGGTTAGTCATGAGCAGGTATGGTAGTTTTGGGACCTATAGAAAGAAGGATTTTATTTCGAGTCCCCACAGACGGCGCCAATTGTTTTTGTAAAAGTTGGCCAGTGTATAGCTCGTCTGTCAGTGAATACTTGCAAGCTCTCTGCCAGGATGAGATATACGTCGACAATGAAAGAACAAGGAGGTGGGTACCTGCAAAAGGCACTCCAACGCTCAAGTCAGTAAGTAAGTAATAAATTTTTCAAAAAATATAATAAATCAAATAAACATTTTATCTTTTTTTTTATATTTTGGAATGAAACATCGATAGTTATACTCTCAGTAATTTACATTAATAAAAAATAGGGCAATTTACGTAAATAAATTATTTCACCTTTAAAATTACGCAAATGCATTGTTTTCAAAATAAAGACGCAAATGCATTGTTTCATGTATTTATAGAAACCGCTACTAGCAATAGCGGTTTACACAAACACAGAATCCGCTGCTGTCAGCCGCGGATTACGTTGAAATGTGGCAGCATGAAAACCGCTGTAGCCTGTCGCAGTTTCTGCTTGATTTGAGTTGGTCATAAACCGCTACTGACAGTAGCGGTTTATGTGTATTGGGACACGTGCGTAAACCGCTAGAAGCAGCAGCAGTTTACGTTAAGTATGGGTTGTGTTCTTTGCTGCAGATTTGTATTTGAGATTCTAGTTAAATGAATTTTCTTTGTATTTGTGCAACTTTGTTGTCTTATGCCAAAAGCTAATGTAATGGCTAAGATTTAAAGATGATTTTTTAAATACATATTAATTGGTAAAATTTTATATTCTTATGAATTATTTTTATAAATTAAAAAAAATAAAATTACTAATACCTATCAGAATAATTATTTTTAACAAAAGGCTTCTACAATTACAGAAAATATATATCTCTTTAAAAAATAATAGAAAAAACGGTTGAATAGATCGTACTTTGTACAGCCGTTAATTTCACTCTATTCTTCTCGTGCGAGATACATTAGTTGTGATTTCAAGGTGTGTGTTTTGTGTTATAATAATCATAATGAATTCGTTTCAATGATATCAACTTCATCTAGTTTGGGATCTCTGATGCACGGAAACTTGTCCTTTAACAAATTTCCTTCGGCAAGTGTACCGAACTGTCGTCAAGTAAAAACTCACTATAGAGTGAGGTCGAATCCCACAGGGATTGATTGGTCAAGCAACTTTAATTGGAAGAATGTTCTAATTGAGCTAAGCAGAAATTGGGTTTGAGATTTGCATAAAATTAAATGGCGGGAAAGTAAATGGCAGAAAACTTAAATGCTGGAAAGAAAGAGCTGAATGTAAATGGCAGAAAGTAAATTGCAGAATCTTAAATGGGAATGGGGAAGATGCTCATAAAAGTAAATGGCAGAAATTAAAGAGAATGGGTAAGATCAGAAATGGGGAGTTCATTGGGCTTAGGAGATATTGCATTCTCCGGATCAAGTTCATTTTCATCTCTTCCTCAATCGATGCATTCATTGATCTCCTTGGCAATCTTAAGTGATTGAATTCCAATTCCTTGGTAATTCAATCTCTCAAATCAGATCAATAGCCAATTCCTTAGTCTAATTGCTCATGAGAAGAGATGAAGTGTGGTCACTGATTATACCACATGTATTTCCAAATCAAAGTATTGGGAGAATTATATGTCACCATATCCGCCCAAATCCCAATTTGGTCCAACATGAGAAAGCAATTCTAGCATGATCTCTTCATTCCTCTTTCAAGGTTCAGAAGAGATCCAAGTATGAATAGCTTCTTTTCCAAGATAACTACTCAATGGGATGAAGATTGAAAGCTTTCTAGTAAAATCAAGAGAAAAGAGAGAAGAAGGATAATGAAAACTATTATTTATCCATCAAATTACAACAGAGCTCCCTAACCCAATGAAAGGGGTTTAGTTGTTCATAGCTCTGGGAAATGAAAGCATAGATGGAAAATACATTATGAAAAGTAAAACTAGAAGTGCAGAGAGAGTAAAATATTACAGAGGCTAACTAAAATTCCCAACTCCCTTTTCTAATTCAAAATTACCCCTATATATGCCACTCTTCTGATCTTCTAGTTGGTTCTTCAAGTCTTGGATATGGGCCTTTGGATCTTGAGTTTGAAGCAGTTATCCTCTTCAGTGGGCTTAGCTTTACTTGCAGAGAGAAAGTGTGAAGCAGGCAGGGACTCTAGCTTAGGACGTTAGTGGCGTTAACGTTAAGTGAAAATGTGGGTTCGAGAACGTTAGTGACAATCACCTTTTTCACTAACGTTCCTAACCCAAGGATGCTCCACGTTAACTTCAACGTTAGTGGCGTCAACGTGACCACTAACGTTGCCTCTTGGTCCTTCGCACACGTTATTGGGACTTACTTTTTCCAATAACGTTGAGAATCCTCCTTTCTTCCTACATTAGAGTTCACGTTAGTGTGGCTAACGTGACCTTTAACGTAGACTTGCCAATTCTTTGAGAACGTTAGTGACACTTACCTTTGTCACTAACGTTCCAAAACGCCCCTACTTCCCACGTTAGAGTTCACGTTAACTAGGTTAACGTGGCTTCTAACGTGGTAGTGATAGCCATCTCCAACGTTAGTGACAAAGGTGAGTGTCACTAATGTTGGCTCATCATTCTTTCCTCCACGTTAGCTTCCACGTTAACTAAGTTAACGTGGGAGTTAACGTTGCTCATAGTGGTTCATTCCAACGTTAGTGACAAAGGTGGGTGTCACTAACGTTGGTGATTCTTTGCTCCCTCCACGTTAGAGTCCACGTTAACTAAGTTAACGTGGCTCAAAGTGGCTTAGTCCAACGTTAGTGACAAAGGTGAGTGTCACTAACGTTGGCCATTCTTTTGCTTCCCCACGTTAGAGTCCACGTTAATTGAGTTAACGTGGCTCTTAACGTGGCCAATATGAGCTTGGTCCAACGTTAGTGACAAAGGTGAGTGTCACTAACGTTGGCTTCATTTTCTTCTTCCACGTTAGAGTTCACGTTAACTTAGTTAACGTGACTCTTAACGTGGGCTATGATGGCTTCAAGGATGTTATTGGCGATTACTTTTCTCATTAACGTTGCAAGCTAGCTCCCTTTCCACGTTAGTGGTCACGTTAGTTAGACTAACGTGGCTGTTAACGTGGTTCTTCCTTGCTTCCTTTGTCCTGAAATCAAGCAGTAGAGTGCATCAAAGTTCTAATCCAAGTCATGAGACATGCATCATCCAATTTGTCATTTAATTCATGTATAATTCTCATGAAATCATGTAAAGTGCACAATGTTTGCTTGAATCAAGATGTAAGTGAAATTCTACCCAAAACTTGCTTATTTCCTAAGAAAATGCATGAAACTACCCTAAAACAGTAAAGGAAATGTCAGTGAAACTGGCCAAAATGCCCTGGCATCACAACACCAAACTTAAAGCTTGCTTGTCCCTAAGCAAGTACTGGAACAAGAGAATGATGAATGAAATGACAAGAGGAATGAATCATTATTGTGAAAGTCATATTCTTGGTTTTATGGGTTTTCATGCATAGCAACTTAGGTTCATTCCTTCACTGGCTTTCAGACCTTTATCATGTCCTGGAATACTCACTTGATTGCACCCTATGAGACTTTTATTTATTGATCCCTTTGTCTTTCCAAGGTTTATTTCTTCCTTAGGCTAAGTGTTCTGTGAGGGGGCGACTCTTTAAGATAAGCTTTCAGCCAACACTCCCGAACCAGTTGGTTCAAGGTGCTAGGTGTTGAAACACCCCTAAGGACTTACTCCCTCAAGTCTCTTTCCCCCATACATGCACACCACATGCACATGTGATGAGCGGATATTTTATACGCTTTTTGGGGATAATTTCATATAGTTTTGAGTATGTTTTAGTTAGTTTTTAGTCTATTTCTATTAGTTTTTAGGAAAAATTCATATTTCTGGACTTTACTATGAGTTGTGTGTTTTTCTGTAATTTCAGGTATTTTTCTGGCTGAAATTGAAGGAGTTGAGCAAAAATCTGATTCAGGCTGAAAAAAGACTGCTGATGCTGTTGGATTCTGACCTCCCTGCACTCAAAGTGGATTTTCTGGAGCTACAGAACTCGAAATGGCGTGCTTCCAATTGCGTTGGAAAGTAGACATCCAGGGCTTTCCCGCAATATATAATAGTCCATACTTTGCACAAGAATAGACGACGTAAACTGGCGTTCAACGCCAGTCCTCTGCCCAATTCTGGCGTCCAGCGCCAGAAAAGGATCAAAAGCTGGAGTTGAACGCCCAAACTGGCATAAAAACTGGCGTTCAACTCCACAAATGGCCTCTGCACGTGAATTGCTTAAGTCTCAGCCCCAGCACACACCAAGTGGGCCCCAGCACACACCAAGTGGGCCCTAGAAGTGGATCTCTGCATCATCCATCATAGTTTATCCAATTTTTGTAAACCTAGGCTACTAGTTTAGTATTTAAACAACTTTTAGAGACTTATTTTGGATCTCATGACATTTCAGATCTAAACTTTGTATTCTCTGACGGCATGAGTCTCTAAACCCCATTATTGGGGGTGAGGAGCTCTGCTGTGTCTCGATGAATTAATGCAAGTATTTCTGTTTTCCATTCAAACACGCTTGTTCCTATCTAAGATGTTCATTCGCGCTTAACTGTGATGGAGGTGATGATCTGTGACACTCATCACCTTCCTCAAATCATGAACGTGTGCCTGACAACCACCTCCGTTCTATATATGATTGAATGAGGATCTCTTAGATTCCTTAATCAGAATCTCCGTGGTATAAGCTAGAACTGATGGCGGCATTCATGAGAATTCGGAAAGTCTAAACCTTGTCTGTGGTATTCCGAGTAGGATTCAAGGATTGAATGACTGTGACGAGCTTCAAACTCCTGAAGGCTGGGCGTTAGTGACAGACGCAAAAGGATAGTGAATCCTATTCCAACCGGATCGAGAACCAACCGGTGATTAGCCGTGCTGTGACAGAGCGCGTGAGCATAGTTTACACTGGAAGGATGGAAGGTAGCCATTGACAACGGTGATCCACCAACACACAACTTGCCATAGGAGGACATGCGTGCGTGAATCAGAAGACAGAGGAAAGCAGAGATTCAGAAGACAAAGCATCTCCAAAACTCCAACATATTCTCCATTACTGCACAACAAGTAACCTTTAATTTATGCTCTCTTGGTTATTCGCAATTCAACTGATAAACATAATTGACTTCCTGACTAAGATTTACAAGATAACCATAGATTGCTTCAAACCAACAATCTCCATGGGATTCGACCCTTACTCACGTGAGGTATTACTTGGACGACCCAGTGCACTTGCTGGTTAGTGGTACGCGTTGTGAAAAGTGTGATTCACAATTCGTGCACCAAGTTTTTGGCGCCGTTGCCGGGGATTGTTCGTGTTTGAACAACTGACGGATTATTTTGTTGCTTAGATTAGGAAAAAAATCTTTCTTTTTGGTTTAGAGTCTTTTATTATTTATCCCTTGTTAAAACACTTTAAATTTATAACTCAGTTAGTTAGAACGTGGTGTTTATGTTCATGGTAATTGGCTATCATAATTTTTTAAAAACCTTTTTCAAAAATAATTTTTCTGTTAAATCCTGTGCCAAACTTTAAGTTTGGTGTTTTCAAAAATAATCTTTCTTAAAATTTTCGAAAATTCCATAACTCATTTGGCTAGAGCGTTAATCTGTGTTCTTGGTAATTGGGTTAGAATCTTTTATACTCTTTTCAAAACCTTCTTTTTCATAAATAATATTTTCTCTATTAAATTGTGTGCCAAACTTTAAGTTTGGTGTTTTCTTGTTGAATTCCTTTTGGTTTTCGAAAATTTTGGTGGTTTTCTAAAAATTTTAAGTTTGGTGTTCTTTCTTCATGTTCTTGTGTTCTTGTGAGTCTTCAAAGTGCTCTTGAGTTTTCCTTGTGTCTTGATCTTAAAATTTTTAAGTTTGGTGTTCCTTGGTGTTTTCCCTCCAAAATTTTCAAAAACAAGGAGCATTAGATCTAAAAATTTTAAATCTTGTACTATCTTATTGTTTTTCTCTCTCCTCACTAAATTCAAAAATATCTTTTCAAAATATCTCTTCTAACTTCCTAACTTCTTATCTTTTCAAAATTTGTTTCAACTAACTTTTTGTTTGTTTCTTAACTTTTTCAAAACTACCTAACTAACTCTCTCTCTCTCTAATTTTCGAAAATATCTTCCCTCTTTTTCAAAAATTTCTTTTTTATTAACTAATTAATTTTTATTTTTTTATAAAAAAAAAATTTTAATTTCAAAATTCAAATTCTTTTTAGTTACTTTATTTTATTTAAGTATTTACTTCTTATAAAATAAAATAAATAAAAAGATAAATCAGTCCAAGTTATATCCATATATCCATCATGGACATAAGTGGAAATGAACAGTCCAGGAGGACTCTGGGGTCATATTCTAACCCCTCTATTGCTTCATATGGGAGTAGCATATGCATACCCTCCATTGGAGTTAGTAGCTTTGAGTTGAATCCTCAGCTCATTATCATGGTGCAGCAAAGTTGCCAGTATTCCGGTCTTCCACAGGAAGAACCTACAGAGTTTCTGGCACAATTTTTACAAATTGCTGACACAGTACATGATAAGGAAATAGATCAGGATGTCTACAGACTATTACTATTTCCATTTGCTGTAAAAGATCAAGCTAAGAGGTGGTTAAATAACCAACCTAAGGCCAGCATAAGAACATGGAAACAACTGACAGAAAAATTTCTGAATCAGTATTTTCCTCCAAAAAGGATGACACAGCTAAGGCTGGACATCCAAGGCTTTAAACAAGGAGATAATGAATCTCTTTATGATGCCTGGGAGAGATACAGAGAGATGCTACGAAAATGCCCCTCTGAAATATTTTCAGAGTGGGTTCAGTTAGACATCTTCTACTATGGGCTTGCAGAAGGAGCTCAGATGTCTCTAGATTACTCAGCTGGTGGATCTATCCATATGAGAAAGACAATTGAAGAGGCTCAAGAGCTCATTGATACAGTTGCCAGGAATCAGCATCTGTATCTAAGCAGCAACCCTTCCATGAATGAAGAGGTTAAAACAGTAACTGCTGAATTCAGTACTGTAAAACAAGCTGCTGAATTCAATCAGCAATTGGATTTTCTAACAAAGCAGCTAGCTGAATTCAAGGACAGGCTACAGGAGACAAGGATAGCTAATATACATATGGACGAACAGTTTAAGCAAACAAAGCAGCAGCTATCAAGGCAAATAGCAGAAGAATGCCAAGCAGTTCAATTAAGAAGTGGGAAAACATTAAATACCCCACCTCAAGGCATCAAAAATTCAAGAAATGAGCGACCCACCAAAGATTCACCTGAGGACAGTAAGAGCCCAGGGAAAAATAATTCTGGCACTAAAACGCCAGAAAATGGGTGGAAGGCTGGTGCTGAACGCCTAGACAATGCCCAAAACTGGCGTTCAGCGCCAGAAACAAGGCAGGATTGGCGTTCAACGCCAGAAATGGGCAAGAATCTGGCGTTGAACGCCCAAATGGGGCAGAATCCAGCGTTGAACGCCCAAAATGGGTACATTTCTGGCGTTCAGGCGCCAGGAACAGACAGTGAGCTGGCGTCTAACGTCACTCCAGCTTCTGACTCTGGCACTCAATTGCCAGTGAGGGATCAGACACACACAAGTGCTGATAACAACCCCTCTAAAAAGGCTTCTTTAACCACTAAGGTTGAGGAATATAAAGCCAAGATACCTTATCCTCAAAAACTCCGGAAAGAGGAGCAGGATAAGCAATTTGCTCGCTTTGCAGATTATCTAAGGACTCTGGAAATAAAGATTCCATTTGCAGAAGCACTTGAGCAAATACCTTCTTATGCCAAGTTCATGAAAGAGATCTTGAGTCATAAAAAGGAGTGGAGAGAAACAGAAAGAGTTCTCCTCACTGAAGAATGCAGTGCAGTCATTCTGAAAAGCTTTCCTGAAAAGCTTAAAGACCCTGGGAGTTTTCTGATACCATGCATATTAGAAGGTGATTGCACCAAGACAGCTTTATGCGATCTTGGGGCAAGCATCAACCTGATACCTGCATCCACTATCAGGAAGCTTGGCTTAACTGAAGAAGTTAAACCAACCCGGATATGTCTCCAACTTGCTGATGGTTCCACTAAATACCCATCAGGCGTGATTAAGGACATGATTGTCAGAGTTGGGCCATTCGCCTTTCCCACTGACTTTGTTGTACTGGAAATGGAGGAGCACAAGAGTGCTACTCTCATTCTAGGAAGGCCCTTCCTAGCAACTGGACGATCCCTCATTGATGTCCAACAGGGGGAAATAACCCTGAGAGTCAATGATGATGAGTTTAAGTTGAACGCTGTCAAAGCCATGCATCATCCAGACATATCAACAGACTGCATGAAAGTTGATCTCATTGACTCTTTGGTAGAAGAGATCAACATGGCTGAGAGTCTCGAATCAGAGTTGGAAGACATCTTTAAAGATGTTCAGCCTGATTTGGAGGATTCAGAGGACATGAAAGAGCCTCTGAACTTTCTTCTGAAAGAGGAAAAACCTCCTAAACCCGAGCTCAAGCCACTACCACCATCCTTGAAATATGCATTTCTGGGAGAAGGTGACACTTTTCCAGTGATCATAAGCTCTGCTTTAAATTCACAGGAAGAGGAAGCACTTATTCAAGTGCTAAGGACACACAAGACAGCTCTTGGGTGGTCCATAGGTGACCTTAAGGGCATAAGCCCAGCTAGATGCATGCACAAAATCCTATTGGAGGATAATGCCAAACCAGTGGTTCAACCACAGAGGCGGCTAAATCCAGCCATGAAGGAAGTGGTGCAGAAAGAGGTCACCAAGTTACTAGAGGCTGGGATTATTTATCCTATTTCTGATAGCCCCTGGGTGAGCCCTGTTCAAGTCGTCCCAAAAAAGGGAGGCATGACAGTGATTCATAATGAAAAAAATGAACTGGTTCCCACAAGAACAGTTACAGGGTGGCGCATGTGTATTGACTACAGAAGGCTCAATACAGCCACCAGAAAGGATCATTTTCCTTTACCATTCATAGACCAGATGCTAGAGAGACTAGCAGGTCATGATTATTACTGCTTTCTGGATGGCTACTCAGGCTACAACCAGATTGCAGTGGATCCCCAGGATCAAGAGAAAACAGCATTCACATGTCCATCTGGAGTGTTTGCTTATAGAAGGATGCCATTTGGGCTATGTAATGCGCCTGCAACCTTCCAGAGATGCATGCTCTCTATTTTCTCTGACATGGTGGAAAATTTTATGGAAGTCTTCATGGATGACTTCTCAGTATATGGAGACTCATTCAGCTCCTGTCTTGATCACCTGAAACTTGTTCTGAAAAGATGCCAAGAGACCAACCTAGTTTTAAACTGGGAAAAATGTCACTTCATGGTGATTGAAGGAATTGTTCTTGGGCATAAAATCTCAAACAAGGGAATAGAGGTGGATCAAGCAAAAATAGAGGTAATTGAAAAATTACCACCACCTGCCAATGTCAAGGCAATCAGAAGCTTTCTGGGGCATGCAGGATTCTATAGGAGGTTTATAAAGGATTTTTCAAAAATCGCAAAACCTCTAAGCAATCTGCTAGCTGCTGACACGCCATTTGTGTTTGACACAAAGTGCCTGCAGGCGTTTGAAACGCTGAAAGCTAAGCTGGTCACAGCACCAGTCATTTCTGCACCAGACTGGACATTACCATTTGAGCTAATGTGTGATGCCAGTGATCATGCCATTGGTGCAGTATTGGGACAGAGGCATGACAAGCTTCTGCATGTCATTTATTATGCCAGTCGCGTTCTAAATGATGCCCAGAAAAATTACACAACCACAGAAAAAGAACTACTTGCAGTGGTTTACGCCATTGACAAGTTCAGATCATACTTAGTAGGATCAAAAGTGATTGTGTATACTGACCATGCTGCTCTTAAATATCTACTCACAAAGCAGGATTCAAAACCCAGGCTCATCATATGGGTATTGCTTCTGCAAGAGTTTGATATAGCAATAAGAGACAGAAAAGGGACAAAGAACCAAGTGGCTGATCATCTGTCCCGGATAGAGCCAGTGGAAAGGACGTCCCTCTCCTTTCTTGAGATCTCTGAGACGTTCCCTGATGAGCATCTATTTGCCATTCAGGAAGCACCATGGTTTGCCGATATTGCAAACTATAAAGCTGCACGGTTCATACCCAAGGAGTACAATAGAATACAAAAGAAGAAATTAGTCACTGATGCAAAGTACTACTTGTGGGATGAACCCTATCTCTTTAAGAGATGTGCAGACGGAATTATCCGTAGGTGTGTCCCCAGAGAGGAAGCACAGAGAATCCTATGGCATTGCCACGGATCTCAATATGGAGGCCATTTCGGAGGTGAGCGAGCAGCCACCAAGGTCCTCCAATGTGGCTTCTATTGGCCCACACTTTATAAAGATTCCCGAGAGTTTGTACGTAATTGTGACAGTTGCCAAAGAGCTGGTAATCTGCCTCATGGTTACGCCATGCCTCAACAAGGAATCTTGGAAATTGAGTTGTTTGACGTATGGGGAATTGACTTCATGGGACCTTTTCCACCATCATATTCAAACACTTATATTCTGGTGGCAGTTGACTATGTATCAAAATGGGTTGAGGCTATTGCCACACCCACCAATGATACTAAAACAGTGCTGAAGTTCCTCCAGAAACACATCTTTAGCAGATTTGGTGTCCCTAGAGTGTTAATCAGTGATGGGGGCACTCACTTCTGCAATAAACAGCTTTACTCTGCCATGGTTCGGTATGGAATTCGCCACAAAGTGGCCACTCCATATCATCCACAAACCAATGGGCAGGCTGAAGTCTCTAACAGAGAATTAAAGAGAATCCTGGAACGGACAATAAATACCCGTAGAAAGGATTGGGTAAGGAGCTTGGATGATGCTCTGTGGGCTTACAGAACAGCATTCAAGACCCCTATAGGGACCTCTCCATACCAACTGGTGTATGGTAAGGCATGTCACCTGCCCGTGGAACTGGAACATAAGGCCTACTGGGCAACCAGATTCCTAAACTTTGATGCCAAATTAGCAGGAGAAAAAAGATTGCTCCAGCTAAATGAGCTAGAGGAATTCAGATTCACAGCTTTTGAAAATGCCAAGCTTTATAAAGAAAAATAAAAAAAAATGGCATGACAAAAAGCTGTCATCTAGAATCTTTGAACCAGGACAGAAGGTCCTGTTGTTTAACTCTAGACTCAGGCTATTCCCCAGGAAACTGAAATCCCGGTGGAGGGGACCATACGTGATTACAAGTGTGTCACCATATGGTTATGTGGAGCTCCAAGATATTGATTCTGATAAGAAGTTCATTGTCAATGGACAGAGAATCAAGCATTATCTTGAAGGCAACATCGAGCAAGAATGCTCAAGGCTGAAGCTAGATTAAAAGCTCAGCAAGGTCCAGCTAAAGACAATAAAGAAGCGCTTGCTGGGAGGCAACCCAGCCATGGGGCAACAATCCTCTAAGCATTTTGCCCTATTTTTATTTTTATTTGTTTATATAAAGTTTACTGACACTAAGGTAAAGAATCATTTGCATAAATTTACAGGGTTACAGAAGGAATTTGCACACAAAACAGAGATAGGGAGCTCAATGGCAAGAAAACGCCAGTAAAGGTGCATTTTGGGCGTTCAGCGCCCAAAATGGGCATCCACTGGGCGCTGAACGCCAGTAATGGCAGCAATTTGGGCGTTCAACGCCAGAAATGGCCACCCACTGGGCGTTGAA
Source organism: Arachis hypogaea (assembly GCF_003086295.3). Lineage (NCBI taxonomy): Eukaryota > Viridiplantae > Streptophyta > Magnoliopsida > Fabales > Fabaceae > Arachis > Arachis hypogaea. The sequence goes on from NC_092048.1 coordinate 132,371,847, forward strand.
CGCCAGGAATGGCAGCAAATGGGCGCTGAACGCCCAGGAGATCAGCATTTGGGCGCTGAACGCCCAAAACAAGCAGTGTTTGGGCGTTCAAACGCCAGGAAGACAGGGAGGAGCCAAATTCATTTATCCCACACGTATTTCCATTTTAATTTCAAATTTTATGCTTCAATGCATGATTTTTACATGAACATGTCAAGAACCCTAATTTCTAAAATCCTTAATTTCAAAAAAAAAAATCCATCTTTCCAAATTCAATCCAACTCTTTTCAAAATCTTTTCTGAAAACAAATCTATCTTTTTCAACTCAATCTTTTTATCTTATCTCTTCCATTTTTTCGAAAAGCCACCCCCCACCCCTTTAAAATCGGGTTCGGCCTCCCCCCTCCTCCATCAACAAGTGCACCTCGATCTCCTTCTATCCCTCTCCTTTCTTTTCTTTTGCTTGAGGACAAGCAAACCTCTAAGTTTGGTGTGTTTTTCCGAGATCACTAAGATCATGGCTCCCAAAGGAAAACAATCCACTCCAAGAGGCAAGAAAGAGAGCGTTCCAAAACCACTTTGGAATCAAGGGAAGTTCTTATCTAAAGAACATTCAGACCATTATCTTAAAGTAATGGGTCTGAGATCAGTGATCCCGGAAGTTAGATTCGATCTGAAAGAAGACGAATATCCAGAGATCCAGGAGCAAATTCGAATCAGGAACTGGGAAGTCCTAGCTAATCCTGAAACGAAAATAGGAAGGAACATGGTCCAGGAGTTCTATGCTAATATGTGGCAGACTGTCAAGCAAAGACTATCTGGAACTGCCTGCTACGAATTTCGGACCATGGTCAGGGGAAAGATTGTTCATACCACCCCTGACAAGATCAGAGAGATATTAAAGCTACCTCAGCTAAAGGATGATCCAGACTCCTTCAACAGGAGGATGATGAGAGCAGACATTGGCCTGGATAAGATTCTAGAGGACATATGTATCCCTGGAGCCAGGTGGACCACCAACACAAAGGGCGTCCCAAATCAACTCAAGAGGGAGGATCTCAAACCAGTTGCCAGAGGATGGCTGGACTTCATTGGGCGTTCTCTGTTGCCCACTAGTAACCGTTCTGAAGTCACAGTTAAAAGAGCAGTGATGATTCATTGCATCATGACGGGGAAGGAAGTGGAGGTTCATCAGCTGATTTCCACTGAACTCTACAAGATTGCTAACAAAAATTCAAAAGAGGCCAGGTTGGCTTATCCAAGCGTGATTTCTCTGCTCTGCAAGGACGCTGGAGTCAAGATGGGAATAACTGAATATATCCTAATTGAAAAGTCAATCACCAAAGCATCAATGGAGAGACAACAAGCACAGGAGGATCTTATCAAGAAGAGAGCACAGGAATTCCTCCCAGAGATTCCTCAAGCGGAATATTGGGAATATCTTGAGACGTTTGTCACCAAGATACAGGAAGCTATGGAGCAAATAATAAAACAACAGAAGGAACACAGTCAAATGCTGACTCATATGTTTAAAGAACAAGAGGAGCAGGGACGTGATTTAAGGGAACTGAAGCGCCAAAAGTCTTCTGTAATACCAAGCATCCCAAGGATCAGAGGAACCCCCATACCCCCAGAATAAAGGTTGTTAATTTCCAATTTCTGCCTTAACTCTGTGACAGTGTCCTTATAAAAGTTTACCTTAGAAGTCATATAGTAGTAATTAGTATCTATTTTGATTTTATCTCCAATTAAGCTATAGTTTATTTTTCTCATCATCATTAAACATGAATAAAATAGTAGATCTTTTGAATAAGAGGCAATAAAATTTCGAGTTTTAATAAGAGAAATTCTAATTAGTTAAATGTGGTGGCAATGCTTTCTGTCTTCTGAATGAATGCTTGAACAGTGCATATGTCTTTTGAATTTGTTGTTTAAGACTGTTAAATATGTTGGCTCTTGAAAGAATGATGAACATGAGACATGTTATTGATGATCTGAAAAATCATAAAAATGATTCTTGAAGCAAGAAAAAGCAGCAAAGAACAAAGCTTGCAAAAAAAAAAAAAGAGAGAGAAAAAGCAAGCAGAAAAAGCCAATAACCCTTAAAACCAAAAGGCAAGGGCAATTAAAAGGGATCCCAAGGCTTTGAGCATCAGTGGATAGGAGGGCCTAAAGGAATAAAATCCTGGTCTAAGCGGCTAAACCAAGCTGTCCCTAACCATGTGCTTGTGGCGTGAAGGTGTCAAGTGAAAACTTGAGACTGAGCGGTTAAAGTCAAGGTCCAAAGCAAAAAGAAGAGTGTGCTTAAGAACTCTGGACACCTCTAATTGGGGACTTTAGCAAAGCTGAGTCACAATCTGAAAAGGTTCACCCAATTATGTGTCTGTGGCATTTATGTATCCGGTGGTAATACTGGAAAACAAAGTGCTTAGGGCCACGGCCAAGACTCATAAAGAAGCTGTGTTCAAGAATCATCACACTAAACTAAGAGAATCAATAACATTATCTGAATTCTAAGTTCCTATAGATGCCAATCACTCTGAGCTTCAATGGATAAAGTGAGATGCCAAAACTGTTCAGAAGCAAAAAGCTACTAGTCCCGCTCATCTAATTAGGATCTGAGCTTCAATCAAAAACTCTGAGATATTATTGCTTCTCAACCTATTAGTCTTCTATTTTATTTGTCTAGTTGCTTGAGGGCAAGCAACAGTTTAAGTTTGGTGTTGTGATGAGCGGATATTTTATACGCTTTTTGGGGATAATTTCATATAGTTTTGAGTATGTTTTAGTTAGTTTTTAGTCTATTTCTATTAGTTTTTAGGAAAAATTCATATTTCTGGACTTTACTATGAGTTGTGTGTTTTTCTGTAATTTCAGGTATTTTTCTGGCTGAAATTGAAGGAGCTGAGCAAAAATCTGATTCAGGCTGAAAAAGGACTGCTGATGCTGTTGGATTCTGACCTCCCTGCACTCAAAGTGGATTTTCTGGAGCTACAGAACTCGAAATGGCGTGCTTCCAATTGCGTTGGAAAGTAGACATCCAGGGCTTTCCAGCAATATATAATAGTCCATACTTTGCACAAGAATAGACGACGTAAACTGGCGTTCAACGCCAGTCCTCTGCCCAATTCTGGCGTCCAGCGCCAGAAAAGGATCAAAAGCTGGAGTTGAACGCCCAAACTGGCATAAAAACTGGCGTTCAACTCCACAAATGGCCTCTGCACATGAATTGCTTAAGTCTCAGCCCCAGCACACACCAAGTGGGCCCCAGCACACACCAAGTGGGCCCCAGAAGTGGATCTCTGCATCATCCATCATAGTTTATCCAATTTTTGTAAACCTAGGCTACTAGTTTAGTATTTAAACAACTTTTAGAGACTTATTTTGGATCTCATGACATTTCAGATCTAAACTTTGTATTCTCTAACGGCATGAGTCTCTAAAACCCATTGTTGGGGGTGAGGAGCTCTGCTGTGTCTCGATGAATTAATGCAAGTATTTCTATTTTCCATTCAAACACGCTTGTTCCTATCTAAGATGTTCATTCGTGCTTAACTGTGATGGAGGTGATGATCTGTGACACTCATCACCTTCCTCAAATCATGAACGTGTGCCTGACAACCACCTCCGTTCTATATACGATTGAATGAGGATCTCTTAGATTCCTTAATCAGAATCTCCGTGGTATAAGCTAGAACTGATGGCGGCATTCATGAGAATCCGGAAAGTCTAAACCTTGTCTGTGGTATTCCGAGTAGGATTCAAGGATTGAATGACTGTGACGAGCTTCAAACTCCTGAAGGCTGGGCGTTAGTGACAGACGCAAAAGGATAGTAAATCCTATTCCAACCGGATCGAGAACCAACCGGTGATTAGCCGTGCTGTGACAGAGCGCGTGAGCGTAGTTTTCACTGGAAGGATGGAAGGTAGCCATTGACAACGGTGATCCACCAACACACAGCTTGCCATAGGAGGACGTGCGTGCGTAAATCAGAAGACAGAGGAAAGCAGAGATTCAGAAGACAAAGCATCTCCAAAACTCCAACATATTCTCCATTACTGCACAACAAGTAACCTTTAATTTATGCTCTCTTGGTTATTCGCAATTCAACTGATAAACATAATTGACTTCCTGACTAAGATTTACAAGATAACCATAGATTGCTTCAAACCAACAATCTCCGTGGGATTCGACCCTTACTCACGTGAGGTATTACTTGGACGACCCAGTGCACTTGATGGTTAGTGGTACGCGTTGTGAAAAGTGTGATTCACAATTCGTGCACCAACATGGTTTGTTTATTTTCTTTCTTGAGACCTTGGTGTCCAACACCTCTTTGGGTTACTAAGTGTTCTGTAGCAAGGGTTACTCTTGATAGTGGACTTTCAGCTGATAATCCCGGGTTAGTTAACCCAAGTTACCAAGTGATAAGGCACCCCAAAGAGCTTATTCATCCAAGTAAATCCCTGGTACAAGAGCACCACAGACACATCCCTCAAGTTTCAAGCCCTTGGTGCCTAGCCTTATTCTTTATTAACTTTTCTTTATTTTTCAACTCTTATTGTTCTTTTCCTTTTTCTTATTAGGATCTTATTATTTAGCTAGTCTCATGGGGCGTGTTTCAAGCATATGATTCAGGACAGATAGTTGCCTTCCCACCTTGTTGGTGAACCAACTTAGCTAAGTGATTACTACACCACAAATTTAAGGACTTACTCCACAACTTGAACATCACTCTGGTCTTTCATAACATCTATTTTTATTGGACTTAAAAGGACAAGCATACAATAAGCAAGATGAAATTGAAAACAGGCAATTTGACTAGCAATCATAGACCTAAGCAAGGAGAATACTAAAAACAGAATTGAAAATTCTAAACTACCATGGAAGCATGTTCTATTTCAAACATGATTTCCCTTATTTAAAACTTGAAAAAGATGGGACAATGAGGGAACTCCACCACCTTTTAATCATGGGGTTGCCCATGCTCTCCCTCTTGCTTGTCCTCTTTGCGTCCACTTGTGCTTCCTTGTATCCGTGCTAGTCTGGCTCTTTTCCAATCTTCAAGTGCCTTCCTTACTGATTCATGACTTTTCTCCACCCTTTCTCTTTCTTCTCGTGCTAACTCATCCTTCACTTCGTCATATTTTGTGATTCCCGGATGTACTATAGGTAGCTATCCGACTAAGTATCCGAGCCTGGCTAGCATGTTTACATGATTTCCACTTTCACTCATGTAAACCCCTTCAGAGAATGCCCTGTGCTCGTCAAAGAGTTCTGCTTGTTCTATTTGTTTTCGATGCATCTCATGTATGTGTGCACCTTGATGTGCTTGGATATTGATTAGCTTCTGGATAGATTCTTGTTGTTCATTTTGCCTTTGTTCTATCCTGTGGAAGGATTCACTCCCATTATTTTCCTTGTTCCAATTGCTGCTCCATCATTTGCTTTTGCCACTCCCCTTGTTGATTCATCCATCTCGAGAGCGATTCCTCTTGACGGCCCATCATCTATAATTGAAGCTCCTTCTGTGCCTCTTGATTTTCCCAATATTGCCTAGATAAGCCATCAATGGCTTCTTGTAATTGGTGCATGTTCAAGGTGGTTGCGGCTTGCTCCTCTGGGTTTTGCCCTTCTACAGTTTGCTGGGCTACCCTCTTTCTTATCCTTTGTTGAGGTAGGGGAGATGCAACAGCATGCATACGCCGGATAGTAATTGGGATACCAACTTTTATCCATTCGGGGTTTTCATCTTCGAACACCACCCTTGCCTTGTCACACAGGCGGAAAATGATGCTGGGATAGCCTAACCTCCCCCCAGAATCACTTTTCTCAGCCATCTTCCTAATACCTTGGGCTATGAGTTCATGCACCTTGATCTCTCTCCCTTTAAGTATACATTGCACCATTGTTGCTCTCTTAAGATTCACCTCTGAATTATTTCCGGCAGGGAGGATGGATCTCCTTACAATTTCGAACTACCCCTTTGCTTCAAGGGTGAGATCACCTCTTTTTATGAATTTGGGCTTTCCATTGGATCTCTCACCCAATCCGCTCCTTGTACGCAGATATCCTTCACAATTAGGTCATAATTAGGACTACCATATATTCGAGATTGATAGCTTTCTTCCTCGAATGGTATGGTTTGTAGCTTTAACACCCTCATGACGCTCACGGGACTAAAATCCACAGTTACTCCTCTCACAAAGCTTATATAAGATTCCTCTTTCCTATCATACCTCACTGCATTTGCGTAAAACTCTCTTACGAGCGTTGCATTTATCCTTGCGGTGACTGGATCGGTGAGGAGCTCCCATCTTCTCTTTTCTACCTTCTCTGTGATTTCGAGGCACTCAGTTTTCTTGACTTGAAAGCCTAGCTCATATATGATCTCCTTATCAGCCATCCATCCAAATTGAAGTGCATGGTAAAAAGTCCTAAACTTCTTTTCATCAAAGGGGCGTTGCTCCATAGGCTCTTTCCCCTTTCTTCTTTTAGAGCTTGATGATGCCATGAGTAAGAGTTGATGTGTGAAAGTGTTGAGGGGTTGTGGATAAATGGTGGAATTTGGTTAGGTTTGGATAGGATGTAGCTTGAAGAATTGTACTTCGAGAGTGAGAAGTTTGAAGAAATGGTTGCTGGAATGTGAAGGGAAGTACGGACTAGGAATCACTTATATAGGAAAGTGATGAGTAAATGAAAGGTGTGGATTGATGGGGTGGTTGTGTGATGGATGGATGGGGTTTAGCATGGGATGAGCACAAGGATCATCAACTTTATGATGGTGTTGGTTCAGTTTCCAAGCTTGTTCTTCTTCCAATGTTTCATGGCAATAATTTCCAATGCAATTCCCTTGGAGACACGTATACAGTCCTCTCCTTTTGTGGTAGCCGAACCCTTCAATTGTCCCACCAATCCTCCTACAAAATAAAAGAAAAAATAAAATTGTGGGAAGTGGCGGCAAGATTTAAAAGACAAGAAAGAGTAACTACTGATGAGTTTGGAAAACTCTATTTCTAAAGAAGTGATGATCAAAAATTATTAATAAAATCAGTTGCAAAAATTATTGATATTAAATTAAAATAATTAAATTAATTTTTGCAATGCAGGTTCAGTTTGGGCCAAAAAATGAAAATCTGGTGCAAGCCCAATATGACTAATTTCAGTTAGATGTTGAATTATTGTGGCTGAAACAAATTGTTGTTACTTAGGCCAGATTAAGTTATTGTTGCTACAAGCCCAAATGAATGCCTTCCTGTTTACTCTATGCATGATCCAAAAAATATACATCAGGAAAGCAAATGTTATTAATTAGGCCAGATTAAATGATCATTGCCACTAAGCCCACTTTTACTTGAGATGAGAATTCCTCATGCTTTGTCCGAATCCATGAAGCAAAGAAAACAAAGCCTCAATGCTTCCAACGGATTCCATTTCACTTCTTGGAAGAATTTCAAAGTTAATTTAAGCATTGAGAACATAAGTAAGTGAGAGAAGATTGATTTGATTGCTATGATAGCTATGCACGCCTCTCACCAAAGAGAAGTAAAAGAAACCTTTACTTGTGTAATATGTTTATTACATTGAATTACTTTTTCCAAGTTGTTTATTCTCTCTCATCTCTTTCTTCTCTTCGGACATTAACCAGGAAATAATGGAAGCCATGGAAGCTACATCTACTCACCGAAAAGAAGATAGAGCTCGTCTCAAGACCATCATGAAGATGGCAAGAAAACATACTAAAATAAAAATGAGCTATGGCTAAGATATTCACCAAATGTGGTTAGATTTGGTGAGGTAATCTTGAGCTCTTCATGATCAAAAAGGAAGAAGAAGATCTCGGCCAGCAAGGTGAGATTCTTGGAGGCATGGCTTGTCTTTGATTCTGCTCAACCACCACAGGAAGTAGCTAGAGTGGCGAAGTGATGGTAGAGGCAGAGATTGAAGCAGATGAAGTCATCATCATCATGAAGCATCAAGGGCCAGAAATCCATCTTGGAGAGCAAGCCAAGGATGGAGAGCTCGGATTGATGAAGAGTGATGACCAAGGAAGGACTAGAGGTAATTGCATCTTGGTTATTGCATGGTTATCTCTTCTCTCTCTGTGTGGCCGAACCGGTTTCTTGAAGGAAGAAGAAGTTGGCTTGGGTTTTTGGCTTCAAGTGTGGAGGCTTTTCTCTTCTATAAAAAAGGAGAACAGCCACTGTTTGGAGCAAGGAGTTAGAAGTAAGCAGTGAGAGTGCAAGGCATAGGATTCTCAGAGCTACCTAAACTTACAGATTTTTTTCTCCTTCAATGTATTCTGTTTAGTATTTTTCTATTTAATTTTGTCATGTCTTGAGTCTCATGGAAAAAGACAAACAGTGAGGTTTGTATGAAAAAGCCATAGAGCGGAAAAAGGTAGAGAGTGCAAAATTAAAAGAAAAAGCCATAGATGTCTTAGAGTTCCTTTGTTCATCTATGTTGTGTTTCATGATTCTGTGGGAATCCCCTTGTAAGTTGGGTTAGCACTTTACAGTTTGTAATCAAGTTGATTATAGTGAAATTCCATCATTGTTATGATGGAGACTGGATGTAGGCTGCACTGCACTTAGCAGCTGAACCAGGATATATCTGGGTGTAATCTTCCTTCTCTCCTACTCCATTTCTGTTTTCTACTACACAGGAGCAAAAACCAAAAATGTCTCGTGCCAAGTGACGAGATAAAATGAAAAAGTCTCGTGGCTAGGGACGAGCTAAAAACAGAAAAGTCTCCTCTAAGTCCAGCAAGTGTTAGCGAGCAAAAAGGGGCTAAGATTCAAACCCCCTTCTCTTAGCCACTGAAACCATCAACTACTTTTTAAAAATTTTTGTTGTTAACTACTAAGTGCTATTCACAAATGCAAACCAACTGACTAATTAAATTTCCATATATGCAACCTTGGTGACACCAAACTTAGTTTGTGGCAATGTGGTGTAAGATGATTTGTTCAAGGTGCTAAGAGTGACATGCTATGAGTTGCATTCATGTCCTCTTAGTGTGCCTTGAACACCAAACTTGTTCTTCACTATATGTTGCATAAAAGGATTTATTCATGGATATATCAAAGTTGATTTGCAATCCATGAACTTTGCTTTATTAACTACTTTAAAAGCATGTAAAACATGGGTTGCCTCCCATGAAGCGCTTCTTTAGTGTCACTAGCTTGACGTTCTTCCTTTGTCAGGGTGGTTGGTAATGCTTCAAATATTCCCCTCTTGCAGTAAACCTATATCCATTGGCTTCATCAATGATCTCCACATGTTCTAGGGAGAGAACTTTGTTGATGGTGAAAACCTTAGGTAACTGAGATGGGATGGTGGGGAGATGAGGTGGGATATCTAGGAAGTAAGCTGAGATCACTTTATCCCCTGGAGAGAAATCTTCTGTAGGGATCTTTTTGTTCCTCCATCTCCTTGGTATCTTCTTCTTTGTTTCTTTTGCTGTTATCCTGCTCTTTGTGGTCTCTTTTCCTAGGGGGATTTTGTTGCTGGTCTCATATGATTCTGGTGGTTTTGGCTCCACTTAAGTTTCCTTTAGCTGTGACAGCTGCTGATTCTCTTGTTCATCACCCAAAGGAATTCCAGGGTGTACAGCTTGTGCTTCAATGCTTTTTTCTCCCACCATTGCTCTCTCATGCTCTGCTCTTAGTTCCTTACCTTCCTGACTTGCTTCTTGTGAGGGTTTGAAGACGTTGAAGGTGAGTTGTTCGTCATGTATCCTCAGTATTAGCTCTCCTCGCTCCACATCTATGAGCGCTCTGGCTGTAGCTAAGAATGGTCTTCCCAATATGATTGGGTAAAGGTGACTTTCTTCCATTTCCAGTATGATAAAGTCTATGGGAAGGAAGTAGTTCCCAACCTTCACCAGCACATTTTCAACCACTCCAATTGCTTGTTTTTGAGTTTTGTCCGCCAGCCTGATGACTACGTCTGTGCGCATCAGCTCATTGATTTGTAGCCTCTTCATAAGGGATAAAGGCATTAAGTTGATGCTTGCTCCCAGATCACAGAGTCCTTTGTCAAACATTGTTTCTCCTATGGCACAGGAGATGTGAAAACTCCCTGGGTCCTTCTTTTTTGTAGGCAGCTCTGGTTGAACAAACTCCTTAGCAGCTGAACCAGGATTTATCTAGGTGTAATCTTCCTTCTCTCCTACTCCATTTCTGTTTTCTATTGCACAGGAGCAAAAACCAAAAATGTCTCGTGCCAAGTGACGAGACAAAATGAAAAAGTCTCGTGGCTAGGGACGAGCTAAAAACAGAAAAGTCTCCTCTAAGTCCAGCAAGTGTTAGCAAGCAAAAAGGGACTAAGATTCAAACCCCCCCTTCTCTTAGCCACTGAAACCATCAATTGGTATCAGAGCTTGGTCTCAAAGAGATCAAGCTTTGCAGCTTAGAGTAAAGATCCTCATGGCAGAAATTAGTGGCGCAAATGTGGTGTCCTATAATCTGACTGAAGGTCAATCAAGCAACAGACCTCCTCTTTTCAATGGAAAAAATTATACCTATTGGAAGGAGAGGATGAAGATATTTGTACAAGCAGTGGATTACAGACTTTGGAAGATTATCCTGGAAGGGCCTCAATTTCCAACTACCACAAGTGCTAAAGGAGTAGTCTCTCTCAAACCAGAAGCAAGATGGACCGAGAAAGATAGAAAGAAGGTAGAATTAAATGCCAAGGCAGTAAACCTGTTCAACTGTGCTATCAGCTTTGAGGAGTACCAACGGGTATCACGATGCACAACGGCAAAGGAGATCTGGGACAAGCTACAAATCACTAATGAAGGAACCACCATTGTTAAGAAGACTTGGACAGACATGTTGAACAGAGAATATGAAATGTTTGCAATGAAGGAAGGAGAATCCATTGATGAACTGTTCGAACGGTTCAACACCATCATTGTTGCCTTAGATGCTTTGGGAATTACACATTCAGAATCTGTGCTAGTGAGAAGAGTGTTGAGATGTATTACAAAAGAGTGGGAAACAAAAGCTTCAATTATTTCTGAGAGCAGTAGCTTAGATTCCATGACAGTTGATGATTTGAGAGGAAATCCTCTTGCTTTTGAAAACACCTTTTTTAAAAAGGATTCAAAAAAGAAATGAATTGCTTTTTCTTCTGTGACTAACCCTCTGGATGATGAATCCAGTGATAACTCTTCTGAAAATGAGTTTGTGTTGTTTGCAAAAAAATTCAGAAAAATTGTGAAGCTCAAAGGCAAAGGCAGCAGCTCAAGGAAGTTGAAGAAAGACCTTAGCAAAGTAACCTGTTACAATTGCAAGGAAATGGGGCATTTCAGATCTGATTGTCCCAAGTTAAAGAAGGAGGAGAAGCCGAAAAGAGTACAGAAGAAGGGACTGATGGCCTCATGGTAAGACTTGGAAAATGACTCAGATGATGATGATGAAGAAACCGAGACCAAGTCACAACCATGTCTCATGGCAGATCACATAGATCAGATAGTCTTTCATAACCCTAACACTGAAGATCTTCATCTTATGATAGACCACCTTTCTGAAAAAATAAGATGTTTTCTGCTGGAAAATCAAGAGCTTGAACAACAAATCACCATTCTTAAAGCTGAAAATAGTTTTCTTAAAGAGAAAGTAAGAGAGGCCGAAACTGCTTGTGATCTTGTTGAGGAAAATAAGCAGTTAAAAGCCCAAATTAAAAGCTATGAAAGTAATCATTCCATTCTTGCATATGTAGATTGTTTTAAGCAAAATGAAGAGTTGCTTAAAGAGGTTAAAAGGCTTAAGGAAGACTTAGCCAAATTCACCCAAAGTTCTGAAAATCTGAATCAAATCTTGGCTAGTCAAAAACCTCTTTGTGACAAGGCTGGGTTGTGGTTTTATAAATCTGAAAAATCTCACTTTGAAAACATTGCTTCATCTTCAAATGATACAAGGTATCAAGACCCCACCTACTTTAACAAAACAGCAACTCCTAGATTTTGTAGGTTGTGCAAACGAAATGGATACTTTCCTATTCAATGTTTCTTTGGTGAAAGAATGATTGGTGATAAAGTTTGTAAAGTTGTTTTTGATTACAATGGCTTAGGACATAGGAGATGGTTTAACATGAAAGGATCCAAGAAAATTTGGATACCTAAGGTCACTTAAGTTTGTTTTGTAGGTGTGCCTAGCATCCAAACGGAAAGAAAATATGTGGTATATGGACAGCGGATGTTCTAGGCATATGACTGGAAAGACAACCTTCTTCATAAAGCTTGATGAATATGATGGAGGTCTTGTCACTTTTGGTGATGATTCAAAAGGAAAAATAGTGGCTGTTGGGAAAGTTGGTAAAAATTTTTCTTCTTGTATAAATGATGTTCTCCTTGTACATAGTTTGAAACATAACTTGCTTAGTGTTAGTCAATTGTGTGATTTGGGTCTTGAAGTTGTTTTTAAGAAGTTTGTTTGTTTAGTTGTTTGTGAGAAAACTGGGGATATTTTATTTGAAGCTAAAAGGTGTAACAATGTGTATGGATTAACTCTTGAGGATTTAAAGGAACAAAATGTAACATGCTTTACATCTCTTGAATCTGAAAAATGGCTTTGGCATAGAAAGTTGGGTCATGCTAGCATGTACCAAATTTCTAAGCTAGTCAAAAAGAATTAGGTTAGAGGAATTCCAAACATCAAGTTTGATAAGGATCTTACTTGTGAGGCTTGCCAATTGGGCAAACAAGTAAAATCCTCTTTTAAATCAAAAGATGGAATCTCAACCAAAAGGCCATTAGAAATGTTACATATTGATCTTTTTGGTCCTACTAGAACTCAAAGTTTAGGAGGAAAACACTATGGTCTTGTGGTGGTAAATGATTACTCTAGATTTGGTTGGGTACTTTTTCTTGCTCATAAGAATGATGCTTTTCATGCCTTTTCCACTCTTTGCAAGAAAATTCAAAATGAAAAGAATTTGAAAATTGCTCATTTGAGAAGTGATCATGGAAGAGAATTTGAAAATCAAGACTTTGAAAAATTATGTGATGACTTAGGAATTTCTCATAATTTCTCATGCCCTAGAACCCCCCAACAAAATGGGGTGGTTGAAAGAAGGAATAGAAGCCTTCAAGAGATGACTAGGGCTATGCTATGTGAGAATGAGATTCCTAAATTTTTATGGGCTGAAGCTGTGAACACAGCATGTTATATTTTGAATAGAACGATCATTAGAAAATGGTTAAAGAAAACCCCTTATGAGCTATGGAAAGGAACCCCTCCAAATCTGAAGTACTTTCATGTTTTTGGATGCAAATGTTTTGTGCTTAATAATAAAGAAAATCTTGGAAAGTTTGATCCAAAATCCTATGAAGGAATGTTTGTTGGATATTCCACCACGAGCAAGGCCTATAGAATTTATCTCAAGGAGCATAGGACTATAGAGGAATCCATACATGTTACTTTTTGTGATTCTAACTTAATTCCCAGTACTGTGATAGATAATGATTCAGATGGTGAAGAAGTTAGAACAAGCAAAGAAAATCCCAAATCTGTTCAGAATGAAGAATCTGCCAGTCTAGTTTTGTCTCGTCAGATTGGAGGAGACATTTCCATTTTGTCTCCTGAGCAGGCACGAACAACTGAAACAGTGAGACCACCAGAAGTTCATCAAAGCTCTACATCTGTCCGAAAGCCTAGAGAATGGAAGTCCATGAGGGTTTATCCTCATGACTTCATCATTGGCAATCCCTCCCAAGGAGTAACAACAAGATCATCCACCAAAAGGCAAACCGAACCTAGCAATCTTGCTCTCTTGTCACAAATAGAGCCCAACAATGTTAAACAAGCTCTTGAGGACCCATCATGGGTTAAAGCAATGCAAGAGGAGCTTGCTCAATTTGACAAGAATGAGGTTTGGACACTAGTACCTCATCCGGATGGTAAGAAAGTTACCGGTACTAAGTGGGTATTTAAAAATAAGCTTGGTGAGGATGGACAAGTTGTTCGTAACAAGGCTAGATTAGTGGCCCAAGGTTACGATCAAGAAGAGGGTATAGATTTTGATGAGTCTTTTGCTCCGGTAGCTAGAATGGAAGCAATTAGATTGCTTCTTGCCTATGCTGCCCATAAAGGTTTCAAAATGTTTCAAATGGATGTTAAGTGTGCTTTCCTTAATGGCTTTATTGATAGAGAAGTGTATGTGGCACAACCCCTCGGTTTTGAACAAAAAGAGTTTCCAAATCATGTTTTCAAATTAACTAAGGCTCTTTATGGTCTTAGACAAGCTCCAAGAGCTTGGTATGAAAGGCTTAGTGCCTTATTGTTGGAAAATCAATTTCAAAGGGGTACCATCGACACTACTTTATTTATTAAAGCATCTAATGATGATATACTCCTTGTTCAAGTTTATGTTGATGACATTGTATTTGGATCGGCCAATATTTCCTTGTGTGAAGAGTTTGGAAAACTCATGACTAGTGAGTTTGAAATGAGTTTAATGGGAGAGCTTACTTTCTTTCTTGGCCTCCAAATTAAACAAACTCCTAGCGGTACTTTTATTTACCAAGGAAAGTATGCAAAAGAACTTGTTAAAAAGTTTGGCCTAGAAAATTCCAAATCAATGGGTACACCGATGCATCCCAACACAAAACTTGAAAAGGATGATGATGGTCAAGATGTGGATGAAACAAAGTATAGGGGAATGATAGGTTCACTCATGTACCTTACCTCCTCTAGACCGGACATTGTCCAAAGTGTGGGTGTATGTTCAAGGTTCCAATCTCACCCAAAAGAATCCCATCTCACGGCTGTTAAACGCATCATTAGATACATTAAGGGAACTTGTGATTATGGATTATGGTATCCTAAATCTGATGACTTTTGTGCAGTAGGGTTTTGTGATGCAGATTTTGTGGGAGATAGAGTGGATAGACGAAGCACATCCGGCATGTGTTGCTTCCTTGGAAGCTCACTCAATATGTGGTCAAGCAAAAAGCAAGCCACAGTGGCTTTATCCACAGTTGAAGCAGAATACATTTCCGCATCTGCATGTTGCACTCAATTAATTTGGTTAAAAATATAATTAAAAGATTACAAATTAAAAATCAATAGTATACCCTTATTTTGTGATAATATGAGTGCTATAAATATTTCAAAAAATCCTGTTTTGCACTCAAGAACAAAGCACATTGAAATTAAATATCATTTCATTAGAGAACATGTGCAAAAGGGAACTATTGATATTCAATTTGTAAAATCTGAAGACCAAATTGCTGATATTTTTACAAAACCCCTCTGTGAAGACAGATTCTGCACCTTGAGAAAAAGTTTGGGAATGTTTGATTTAAGTTTCATTGAAAATCTGTGAATTTTTAACTCTGTTCAGTTTTGTCTCGTAGGTTAGGACGAGATAAAAATGCAGGTTTGATGGAGGAGCTATGATCAAGGGGGAGGCAACGTAGATTTAAATTTTTATGGGCCCCACCTAATAATTCCTGACCCACCATGGCAGTTTAGTTAGTTATTCTTTCTTTGAAAAATAAAATCACAAAATCCCTTGGATTGTCTTTTCATATCTTGTTGGAAGAAGCATGTTGTCAAATCATATCTTTTCCTTCCAACTAATCCCTTGATTCAAGGAAACTCCCTTTTTATCATTTTTTTGAAACTCTCATTTGGTTAATAACCGCGCTATTATGGTCATTAACTTCCCCATCATCTCTCTCCAATCCATATTTATTGCACTACTAACCTCCTTCCACTCTCACTCTCTTTCGGCATTCACCCTTTCATATTCAACTCCTCCATTCATCCTATCATGAAAAAGAAAACTGCACTTAGGAGAAGTAGCCAAACCCCCATTCCAAAAAACCACCTTTTTCATCACCTCCAACCCATACGCATATCCATCTCCATTCTACCTCCTCTTTTACTCATTCCCCTCCTTCCAAAAAGATCGAAACCATGCGCCGTAAGGTAGTTGCTCAGAAAATTTCAGGGAGAGGCAAAACTGGAAAGACCAAGGAACTTAGTGTTGAAGAGGATGAAGACGAGTCACATACCTCGCCCCCTCAATCACCACCAAAAAGATCCACCTCACATGCAAGAAGCTCTCAAAAGAAGCAGAAAAGCTTTGTGTTACATGATACTAAGGAACCTGCGAATTTGGAGTCACTTGAATTCAAGAACAAGCATCACAAAAATCACTCACATTTTGATCCTTCTCGGTTCTACTCATGTGCTTTCTATGAGTTTCACAAAGATGTTTTGATGAAACGTCATCTCTGCCCCTCTTACGTGGTGAACCTTGAAAATCTGGCCAACAAAGGAATCAACTTTTCTTCTCTGTTTGATGCTCTGAAATGGACCCCCTTGGTTCAGATTCAGAAACTTGTTTACCCGTGGCTGGTCTGGGAGTTCTATGCAAACATGCGTTTAATTGATGGCTCGATCCATTCTTACGTCAAGCGTGTTTATATGACCCTCACCCCTCAAACCATAGGTGCTGCTCTTGGGTATGAAGATGAAGGACCAAAAGTTTACATGATTGATAAGTGGGATGATCAAGTTGGCGTTGCACAGCAAACAGTCTTGCAACACATCTGTGCAAATCTTTCAGGTTTAGATGGACTAATCCCAACTCATCGAGCACTCGCCCCTGAAAACTCTCTATTGCACCGTATCATCACCCACATTCTCACTCCACAAAGTGGCTCTCATCATAGAGTAACAGTTTCTGATTCTATCATTCTCTTTGCTCTTATCACTTCTACTCCAATTTCATTTGCTTATATTATGATACGTCATATGTGGGAAGCAGTTAAAAGTACTAAAAAGGCTAATCTTCCATATGGAATGTTCCTCACATGTATATTTGAGTATTTTAAGGTTGATTTGTCTAATGAATCTATTGAGAACAAGGTTTCAATGATTAAGGGAGGAGGCATTTCGGGCAAGAAAGACAAGCGGTCTGTTCACTCTAGACCATCTCTCAGCGATCTGGAGAGCCGTCCTGAACCCTCAAATGTCACTACATCAATCCGGGAAGTGCTCAGTGAGTTCCGCAACATGTCCAAGTTGATGTTCAAATCCCACAAGACTGCCCGGAAATTGGAATATGAACAGGAAAGGGCTTGGAAGAAGTGTCACGAAAGAGTTGGCTTCATGATTAAGAGCTTTGATGATGAAATGGGGACAGGGAATTACGAAGATGATTCTGGTTCAGAGTTCAATCTTTCTGATGATTAATGACTGTTTCTTTACTTTTATTTGATATTGGCTCCATTAGGCTCAATCTGTTTTTTGTAGGAGCATGACTTGATATTCACTGCTCTATGATACTTTGATACACTCTTGTTACTTTATTATGGATTTTTTGTTGTGTTGTTCATATTTTGTGCAGGTGCCCCTTAATGACAAAAGGGGGAGGAAATTGAAACTAATGTAACAGGGGATGATTTGCTGAAACAGGGGATGAAATTTTCATTTAAAAATTCATGATCACCCTTGTTCAAAGAATGCATGCTGTTATTGCATTTGTTTCACTATGGTTACTGCTGTTGGAAATGTTTTTGGCATTTGGTTTGACAATATATTTGTATTGATCATATGAATGTATGGTTGTTGATTTATCCTGATGAACATGCTTGTATTGAAATAGGAATATTCTTATTCATCTTGGTAAACATGTTGGTTTGAAAATTTATTTTTGGCAGTTCCTTTAAACTGTGATATCTAAACAGCTGCAATGTTTTTGATGTGATCATGAGTGATTCAAAAATATTTTCTTACTTGAATAATATTGCTCTGATATCTTGACTGAAAATATTTGAAAATTTTTTTGAACTACATTGTTTTGGAATCAGTTGATATGTGTAAAGTTTGAGCAGTAAATCAGTTTATGATATCAAATGAGTTTTGATTATCAATTTAAAACTGCTCATAAATCAAGCATTTAGCATCATATAATATGCTAAATAACATTGTTTTTGAAGCTTGATTAAAATATTACAGGTTAGTGCTTCCCTTGGTAAAATAAGCATACATCAAGGGGGAGTCATGTGACATTTAGAAAGGAGGAGAAATTCAACCTTCAAAGGGAGTACTCATACTCAATTTTTTAAAAATTTCTTTCCATTTCAATTTTAATAATGTTTGTCATCAAGGGGGAGATTGATGAGTTTGGAAAACTCTATTTCTAATTAAGTAATGATCAAACATTATTAATAAAATCAGTTGCAAAAATTATTGATATTAAATTAAAATAATTAAATTAATTTTTGCAATGCAGGTTCAGTTTGGGCCAAAAAATAAAAATCTGGTGCAAGCCCAATATGACTAATTTCAGTTAGATGTTGAATTATTGTGGCTGAAACAAATTGTTGTTACTTGGGCCAGATTAAGTTATTATTGCTACAAGCCCAAATGAATGCCTTCCTGTTTACTCTATGCATGATTCGAAAAATATACATCAGGAAAGCAAATGTTATTAATTGGGCCAGATTAAATGATCATTGCCACTAAGCCCACTTTTACTTGAGATGAGAATTCCTCATGCTTTGTCCGAATCCATGAAGCAAAGAAAACAAAGCCTCAATGCTTCCAACAGATTCTATCTCACTTCTTGGAAGGATTTCAAAGTTAATTTAAGCATTGGGAACATAAGTAAGTGAGAGAAGATTGATTTGATTGCTATGATAGCTATGCACGCCTCTCAGCAAAGGGAAGTAAAAGCAACCTTTACTTGTGTAATATGTTTTTTACATTGAATTACTTTTTCCAAGTTATTTATTCTCTCTCATCTCTTTCTTCTCTTCGGACATTAACCAGGAAATAATGGAAGCCATGGAAGCTACACCTACTCACTGAAAAGAAGATAGAGCTCGTCTCACGACCATCATGAAGATGGCAAGAAAACATACTAAAATAAAAATGAGCTATGGCTAAGATATTCACCAAATGTGGTTAGATTTGGTGAGGTAATCTTGAGCTCTTCATACTCAAAAAGGAAGAAGAATATCTCGGCCAGCAAGGTGAGATTCTTGGAGGCATGGCTTGTCTTTGATTCTGCTCAACCACCACAGGAAGTAGCTAGAGTGGCGAAGTGATGGTAGAGGCAGAGATTGAAGCAGATAAAGTCATCATCATCATGAAGCATCAAGGGCCAGAAATCCATCTTGGAGAGCAAGCCAAGGATGGAGAGCTCGGATTGATGAAGAGTGATGACCAAGGAAGGACTAGAGGTAATTGCATGTTGGTTATTGCATGGTTATCTCTTCTCTCTCTGTGTGGCCGAACCGGTTTCTTAAAGGAAGAAGAAGTTGGCTTGGGTTTTTGGCTTCAAGTGTGGAGGCTTCTCTCTTCTATAAAAAGGGAGAACAACCACTGTTTGGAGCAAGGAGTTAGAAGTAAGCAGTGAGAGTGCAAGGCACAGGATTCTCAGAGCTACCTAAGCTTACAGATTTTCTTCTCCTTCAATGTATTCTGTTTAGTATTTTTCTGTTTAATTTTGTCATGTCTTGAGTCTCATGGAAAAAGGCAAACAGTGAGGTTTGTATGAAAAAGCCATGGAGCGGAAAAAGGCAGAGAGTGCAAAATTAAAAGAAAAAGCCATAGAAGTCTTAGAGTTTCTTTGTTCATCTATGTTATGTTTCATGATTCTGTGGGAATCCCCTTGTAAGTTGGGTTAGCACTTTACAGTTTGTAATCAAGTTGATTATAGTAAAATTCCATCATTGTTGTGATGGAGACTGGATGTAGGCTGCACTGCACTTAGCAGCTGAACCAGGATATATCTGGGTGTAATCTTCCTTCTCTCCTACTCCATTTCTGTTTTCTACTGCACAGGAGCAAAAACCAAAAATGTCTCGTGCCAAGTGACGAGACAAAATGAAAAAGTCTCGTGGCTAGGGACGAGCTAAAAACAGAAAAGTCTCCTCTAAGTCCAGCAAGTGTTAGCAAGCAAAAAGGGGCTAAGATTCAAACCCCCCCTTCTCTTAGCCACTGAAACCATCAACTACTTTTTAAAAATTTTTGTTGTTAACTACTAAGTGCTATTCACAAATGCAAACCAACTGACTAATTAAATTTCCATATATGCAACCTTGGTGACACCAAACTTAGTTTGTGGCAATGTGGTGTAAGATGATTTGTTCAAGGTGCTAAGAGTGACATGCTATGAGTTGCATTCATGTCCTCTTAGTGTGCCTTGAACACCAAACTTGTTCTTCACTATATGTTGCATAAAAGGATTTATTCAGGGATATATCAAAGTTGATTTGCGATCCATGAACTTTGCTTTATTAACTACTTTAAAAGCATGTAAAACATGGGTTGCCTCCCATGAAGCGCTTCTTTAGCGTCACTAGCTTGACGTTCTTCCTTTGTCAGGGTGGTTGGTAATGCTTCAAATATTCCCCTCTTACAGTAAACCTATATCCATTGGCTTCATCAATGATCTCCACATGTTCTAGGGAGAGAACTTTGTTGATGGTGAAAACCTTAGGTAACTGAGATGGGATGGTGGGGAGATGAGGTGGGATATCTAGGAAGTAAGCTGAGATCACTTTATCCCCTGGAGAGAAATCTTCTGTAGGGATCTTTTTGTTCCTCCATCTCCTTGGTATCTTCTTCTTTGTTTCTTTTGCTGTTATCCTGCTCTTTGTGGTCTCTTTTCCTAGGGGGATTTTGTTGCTGGTCTCATATGATTCTGGTGGTTTTGGCTCCACTTGAGTTTCCTTTAGCTGTGACAGCTGCTGATTCTCTTGTTCATCACCCAAAGGAATTCCAGGGTGTATAGCTTGTGCTTCAATGCTTTTTTCTCCCACCATTACTCTCTCATGCTCTGCCCTTAGTTCCTTACCTTCCTGACTTGCTTCTTGTGAGGGTTTGAAGACATTGAAGGTGAGTTGTTCGTCATGTATCCTCAGTATTAGCTCTCCTCGCTCCACATCTATGAGCGCTCTGGCTGTAGCTAAGAATGGTCTTCCCAATATGATTGGGTAAATGTGACTTTCTTCCATTTCCAGTATGACAAAGTCTATGGAAAGGAAGTAGTTCCCAACCTTTACCAGCACGTTTTCAACCACTCCAATTGCTTGTTTTTGAGTTTTGTCCGCCAGCCTGATGACTACGTCTGTGGGCATCAGCTCATTGATTTGCAGCCTCTTCATAAGGGATAAAGGCATTAAGTTGATGTTTGCTCCCAGATCACAGAGTCCTTTGTCAAACATTGTTTCTCTTATGGCACAGGGGATGTGAAAACTCCCTGGGTCCTTCTTTTTTGTAGGCAGCTCTGGTTGAATGAGAGCACTGCACTCCATGTTCATCACTATGATTTGTCCTTCCTTGAGTGAGCTTTTCCTGGTCAGCAGCTCCTTCATATACTTGATGTATGAGGGCATTTGTTGGAGAGCCTTGATGAATGGTATGTTTACATGGAGGGATGCAAATATGTCAAGAAACCTTGAGTATATTCTCTTTTCTACACCACCATTTAGTAATTGGCGAAAGGGTGCATAGAGCCTCAGCAACTCTTTCTGCGTAATTGTGGTTTCCTGAGGATTCTCTTCCTGCTTTCCTGTTGATGTATCTTCAGATTGTTCTGATGGTTTGTTCAGCTCTTCCTCAGTCTCCTTATCATTTATAGTAACCATCTTGCAATCTTCCCATCTGACTTTCTTTGCTTCACCTCTCAGATTTTTTTCTGTGTCACTTGGGAAGCTATCAGTAGGTTTGGGAATCTTCTCAGATAGGTATCCCACTTGAAATTCCAGCCTCTTGATGGTGTCTCCCTGATTCTTGATATTGGCTCGCACCTCCTCTTTGAACACCTTGTTATCTTGAATCTCCTTGCATATGCCTTCAAGTAGAGTCTCAATCCTTGATAGTCTTTCTTTCGATGATGGAGAGTTGAGATTGGAAGGATGATAAGGGCCATTTTGACTTTGGTATGGATGTTGAGGTGTGTTGTTAGGTGGGTGCTGATATGATCTCTGTGTGGAATGTTGGTGAGTTGCATTGTTGCTGGGGTTGTGGCGTCTCTGATCTTGGCCTTGGTCTTGTTGATTTTCCCACCCAAAGTTTGGGTGGTTCCTCCAACCAGGGTTGTAGGTCTTGGAGTATGGATCATGGGTCTGCCTGGGTGAGTTTCCAATGTAGTTGGCTTGTTCATGCTCACCCTCTGCCTCTGCATTTACCCCCCTCTTGGGTTGTTGATGAGGTGGTGATTGCTGCTACTTGGTTCCTCTCCATCTTCTTGGTGAGGTCAGCCAGCTGCTTGGTAATAAGTTTGTTTTGGGCTAGCAGTGTATCCATATTGTTCAGCTCCATCACTCCTCTAGTGTTGCCTCTTTCAGAAGCATAGAAGTAGTCATTCTCTGCTACAGTCTCAATGACATCTATGGCTTCCTCAATGATCTTCTTTTTGTTCAGAGATCCCCCGGATGAGTGGTCTACTGCCTTCTTTGATTTATAAGAAAGACCTTCATAGAAAATATGCAACTGCACCCATTCATTGAACATATCTGGCGGGCATCTTCTTGTCAGGTCCTTAAACCTCTCCCATATTTCATATAGAGTCTCACCATCTTGCTGCCTAAAGGTTTGTACCTCAGCTCTCAACCTGTTGATCCGTTGAGGAGGATAGAATCTTGCCAAGAATTTGTTCACCACATCTTCTCAGGTTGCTAAACTCTCCTTTGGAAAGTATTCCAACCATTTAGATGCTTTGTCCTTGAGTGAGAAAGGGAACAGAAGTAGTCTATAAGTGTCAGGATGAACACCATTAGACTTCACAGTATCGCATATCCTCAGGAAGGTGGTTAGATGTTGATTGGGGTCTTCTTGGACACTTCCTCCGAATGAACAATTATTCTGAACAAGGGTGATGAGCTGTGGCTTTAGTTCAAAGTTGTTGGCATGTATGCTTGGCCTTTGGATGCTACTCCCACAGTTTTCTGGGTTTGGGTTGATGTAAGAACCCAGAACTCTTCTCTCTTGCCCAGCCTGATGCGATGGACCTTCTCTGCCATGGTTGTGAGCCTCTTCTTCATGATGGTTTTCCATATTCTCATCCATGTCTGCTTCAAAGTACTCCTCCTATTCCTCAGCACCAACTACTCTCTTTCCTCTTGCTTCCCTCCTTAATCTAAGGAAGGTCCTCTCAAGTTCAGAATCAAAGGAAGTTGAAGCCCCGCTTCTTCTACCTGTCATACAACCAACAAGGCAAAAGCAAGAAAGATAGATGTGGATAGTAATTTCTACAGAAATGCTGTTAGTGTGAGTGATACAATATATCAAACAGTTAGTGGGTTAGTGACTGAATTGTAAACAACTAAGAAAATGGGTAGGGGAAAGGGAAGAAAATAGCTAAACAGAAAGTAAATTCCTCAAATGAACTTAAATCAAACAAAATAAAAACAAATGCTCAATCTAGTTATCCACCAATTTAATCATTGTTGATACAAAATTAATCCCCGGCAACGGCGCCATAAACTTGATGCATGGAAACTTGTCCTTTAACAAATTTCCTTTGGCAAGTGTACCGAACTGTCGTCAAGTAAAAACTCACTATAGAGTGAGGTCGAATCCCACAGGGATTGATTGGTCAAGCAACTTTAATTGGAAGAATGTTCTAGTTGAGCTAAGCAGAAATTGGGTTTGAGATTTGCAGAAAATTAAATGGCGAGAAAGTAAATGGCAGAAAACGTAAATGCTGGAAAGAAAGAGCTGAATGTAAATGGCAGAAAGTAAATTGCAGAATCTTTAATGGGAATGGGGAAGATGCTCATAAAAGTAAATGGCAGAAATTAAAGAGAATGTGTAAGATCAGAAATGGGGAGTTCATTGGGCTTAGGAGATGTTGCATTCTCCGGATCAAGTTCATTTTCATCTCTTCCTCAATCAATGCATTCATTGATCTCCTTGGCAATCTTAAGTGATTGAATTCCAATTCCTTGGTAATTCAATCTCTCAAATCAGATCAATAGCTAATTCCTTGGTCTAATTGCTCATGAGAAGAGATGAAGTGTGGTCACTGATTATACCACATGTATTTCCAAATCAAAGTATTGGGAGAATTATATGTCACCATATCCGCCCAAACCCCAATTTGGTCCAACATGAGAAAGCAATTCTAGCATGATCTCTTCATTCCTCTTTCAAGGTTCAGAAGAGATCCAAGTATGAATAGCTTCTTTTCCAAGATAACTACTCAATGGGATGAAGATTGAAAGCTTTCTAGTAAAATCAAGAGAAAAGAGAGAAAAAGGATAATGAAAACTATTATTGATCCATCAAATTACAACAGAGCTCCCTAACCCAATGAAAGGGATTTAGTTGTTCATAGCTCTGGGAAATGAAAGCATAGATGGAAAATACATTATGAAAAGTAAAACTAGAAGTGCAGAGAGAGTAAAATATTACAGAGGCTAACTAAAATTCCCAACTCCCTTTTCTAATTCAAAACTACCCCTATATATACTACTCTTCTGATCTTCTAGTTGGTTCTTCAAGTCTTGGATATGGGCCTTTGGATCTTGAGTTTGAAGCAGTTATCCTCTTCAGTGGGCTTAGCTTTACTTGCAGAGAGAAAGTGTGAAGCAGGCAGGGACTCTAGCTTAGGACGTTAGTGGCGTTAACGTTAAGTGAAAGTGTGGGTTCGAGAACGTTAGTGACAATCACCTTTTTCACTAACGTTCCTAACCCAAGGATGCTCCACGTTAACTTCAACGTTAGTGGCGTCAACGTGACCACTAACGTTGCCTCTTGGTCCTTCGCACATGTTATTGGGACTTACTTTTTCCAATAATGTTGAGAATCCTCCTTTCTCCCTACGTTAGAGTTCACGTTAGTGTGGCTAACGTGATCTTTAACGTAGACTTGCCAATTCTTCGAGAACGTTAGTGACACTTACCTTTGTCACTAACGTTCCAAAACGCCCCTACTTCCCACGTTAGAGTTCACGTTAACTAGGTTAACGTGGCTTCTAATGTGGTAGTGATAGCCATCTCCAACGTTAGTGACAAAGGTGAGTGTCACTAACATTGGCTCATCATTCTTTCCTCCACGTTAGCTTCCACGTTAACTAAGTTAACGTGGGAGTTAACGTTGCTCATAGTGGTTCATTCCAACGTTAGTGACAAAGGTGGGTGTCACTAACGTTGGCGATTCTTTGCTCCCTCCACGTTAGAGTCCACGTTAACGTGGCAACTAACGTGGCTCAAAGTGGCTTAGTCCAACGTTAGTGACAAAGGTGAGTGTCACTAACATTGGCCATTCTTTTGCTTCCCCACGTTAGAGTCCACGTTAATTGAGTTAACGTGGCTCTTAACATGCTAATATGAGCTTGGTCCAACGTTAGTGACAAAGGTGAGTGTCACTAACGTTGGCTTCATTTTCTTCTTCCACGTTAGAGTTCACGTTAACTTAGTTAACGTGACTCTTAACGTGGGCTATGATGGCTTCGAGGACGTTATTGGCGATTGCTTTTCTCATTAACGTTGCAAGCTAGCTCCCTTTCCACGTTAGTGGTCACGTTAGTTAGACTAACGTGGCTGTTAACGTGGTTCTTCCTTGCTTCCTTTGTCCTGAAATCAAGTAGTAGAGTGCATCAAAGTTCTAATCCAAGTCATGAGACATGCATCATCCAATTTGTCATTTAATTCATGCATAATTCTCATGAAATCATGTAAAGTGCACAATGTTTGCTTGAATCAAGATGTAAGTGAAATTCTACCCAAAACTTGCTTATTTCCTAAGAAAATGCATGAAACTACCCTAAAACAATAAAGAAAAGGTCAGTGAAACTAGCCAAAATGCCCTGGTATCAATCTCCATGCCCCATTTTAAGTAACTAAATATGAGGAAAGGGGTTTATGCTTAATCCATTTGCTTTTTACTTATGCAAACCATATAGCTGTTGGTAATGTTGAGAATGCAAATGTTTTACTTGGACAAAGTTTCATGCTTGCCTCACCCGATAGCGATACTATGCAGCGAATGATGGCCTATTTTATGAAGTATTTGCTGATTGGATACTTAATATAGCGCGAATTATATAGAGTCCTCAACTTAACTAGAATTGTTATGGTTTTTAAGAAATTCTTACTAGAAAGTTCTTTTATGAGATTTTTTTCTGAAAGTAGTATTTTTTTTTTTGTGACAAATCAAACTATTATTGAGTCGATGAAATGTGAAAAGTGATTCATATAATTGATCTTAATACTGTTGAACTTGCTCAATAAATTATGCTCCTCCAAACTTTAAGTGCACCAAATAGCTCATACCAAAATTAAACAGACACTAGCTATAACTTTTATTTTTCCATTACATTAGCTTTTGGCATAAGACAACAAAGTTGCACAAATAAAAAAAAAAATCATTTAGCTAGAACCTCAAATGCAAATCAACAGCAAAGAACAAAACTCATACTTAACGTAAACCGCTGCTGCCTCCAGCAGTTTATGTACGTGTCCCAATACACATAAACCAGTAGCGGTTTATGACCAACTCAAATCAAGCAAAAACCGCGGCAGACTACAGCAGTTTTCATGCTGCCACATCTCAATGTAATCCGCAGCTGGTAGCAACGAATTCTGTATTTGTATAAATCGCTACTGCCAGTAGCAGTTTCTATAGATATATAAAACAATACATTTACGTCTTCGTTTTGAAAACATACATTTAATAATTTATTTACATAAATTACCCTAAAAAATAATAACATATCAAGACATTACAATATTTTTTTTAATGTTTGTTATTGATAAATGATCTATAATATACACTGTTTGACTGTTAAATTATAACATTAAAAACGAGTTATAATGCCCTATCAATGGATATTCCACCAAAATTTCCAACTCCCGATATTCAATTATTCATACATAAACAGTCTCGGTCCCTAGATTTTCAATTTCAAAGTTTTAAGGTGCTGGCAACTCGTTAATGTACTATAAAAGATTCCCTGAGCTTTTCTTTTGGGCTTCGTGTGGCACCAAAATGGCAAAAATTCGAAGTCTATCAATACCGAATTAGCTGATCATTAGTTTGTAAAGACTTTATTTAGTGAGTTATTTTATTATTTTATTATTTTAAATTGAAAAGTAAAACACCGTAAATGCACGCCCGAACGGCGCTTGGAACAAATGATGGCTTGACGAAAAAACAAAGTGGTAACATACCCAAAAGGAGCAACATCATGATCTGGTCCAATTATTTTTAGAATTTAGTTAATATAAATTTAATTTTACTGAAATATTTTAAATTTTTTTATTTAATAAATATAAAATAAATATATTAAAATTAAAATTTTTATATTTTTAATAAAATTTGTTTAGTTTTCAATTTTAACTTATGTCCTGAAAACACAAAATAAATAAATTTTTATTCTTATTTTTAAAATGAAAAAGTTAATCGCTACCTACTTTTAGAATACTAATGAGTAGTCTAATGACTACTTACTAATTGTTTTTGCACTCACTAAAAAATTAATTTAATTGAAAGAGTGTAAAAAATTACAAGGAAATCACTTGTCATAAAATATTTTAAATATTTTTTAATAATAAATAAACACATTAAACAATATTTTTAAACTTGCCAATAAACCCTTAAACCCAATTTTTAATCTGTTGAAAAGAGAAAGTTGGGGTTTGTATCCAAAAAAAGAAAAACCGGTTGGTGGTCTTAGTTACGGAAAAGAGAATGTGCGATTTGGTAATGGCATAATTCCAAAACTCCGTTAATATTTAACATCCCTAAGTAGCAGTTTCAACTCCCAAGTGAAGAAGCTTGAATGTCGCGCCGGCTTCACCCTGAGTCGCTCATAGTAAACGGCTCATTCGGCTAGTAGAAGGCAAGGCCCCCACCGTTTTATCTTTAGCAGTGTGTCGTTTTGGTCTGATCCAACGGCACCATGACACGTGGCTTGCATCGATGAGCGTTCGTGACACGCTAACAAAGGGGGACTACCCTGTTTCGCTGTTATCTTCGTTCCACGCGACACACACATCCCTCTCTCTCTCTCTCTCTCTCCATGGATGAAGAACAACAACACACATTCATCTTTGAGCGTTAACCCCATTTCATACACACTCCCTCTATCTCTCTCTCTCCCTCCTCCCACAAGAAAAGGAGGAAAAAGAAAACCGCATCTTCTACTTTTTGCAGATTTCTCTCTCTCTCCTTTTTGAAATTGGTATTGTCTTTTTGGGGCTTCATAACATAGCGGCATCTGGTTTGCGAATTGGATCTAGAAACATACATGTCTTCAGGGACATCATCGTATTGGTGCTACAGGTGCAGTCGATTTGTCAGGGTATGGAGGCACGACACTGTGGCTTGTCCCGATTGCGACGGCGGTTTCGTTGAGGAGATCGAGCCTCCGCCACGCTCCGTCAACCTCGACGCTCGCCGTCGCAGATTTCCTGCAGCAGCCATGTACATGATTGGCCAGCGCCCCAACTCCTCCTCTGACCAAAACAATAACGTCATCGACCACAATAACAACTCTGCCATCAACCGCCACGCCCTCCGCCGGACCCGCCGCAACGGCGGCGACCGCTCCCCTTTCAACCCCGTCATCGTCCTCCGTGGTAGCGGCGGATCCTCCGAGTCTCAGGAAAACAGCAACGGCGGCGGAGGGGAGGGACGCGGGTTCGAGCTCTTCTATGACGACGGCGGCGGCTCGGGCCTGAGACCCTTGCCGGCAAGCATGTCAGAGTTTCTGCTGGGATCCGGGTTCGATCGTCTTCTAGAACAGCTGTCTCAGATCGAGATCAACGGTATTGGGCGTTACGAGCACCCTCCGGCTTCAAAAGCCGCCATTGATTCCTTACCGACAATCGAAATCGATGAGAACCACTTGGATTTGGAATCTCACTGTGCAGTTTGTAAAGAGGCTTTCGAGATGGGAACTTCGGTGAGGGAGATGCCATGTAAGCATATATACCACCAA
Organism: Arachis hypogaea; assembly: GCF_003086295.3. Lineage (NCBI taxonomy): Eukaryota > Viridiplantae > Streptophyta > Magnoliopsida > Fabales > Fabaceae > Arachis > Arachis hypogaea. The sequence continues at coordinate 132,400,750 of NC_092048.1, forward strand.
GACTGTATATTGCCGTGGCTCACACTCCACAATTCCTGCCCTGTTTGCCGCCACGAGTTGCCATCCGATAACCCCAGCAACAGCAGCGGTTCGCCGTCATCGTCGGGGCACTCGGTTGCGTTGACCGAGGATGAGAATGTTGGGTTGACCATTTGGAGGCTCCCCGGTGGAGGATTTGCTGTTGGGAGATTCTCTGGTGGGAGGAGAGGTGCTGAGAGGGAGCTTCCTGTCGTGTATACTGAGATGGATGGTGGCTTTAACAATGGTGGTGAGCCCAGGAGGATTTCTTGGTCTTCTAGAGGAACTCGAGGGCGGCAGAGTGGTGCCTTTCAGAGGTTTTTTACGAGTTTGTTTGGTTGCTTCAGTGGTAGGGGGAGCTCATCGCGTTCTCGAACCGTGGATCACTCTCCACACTCGAGAAGGACATGGTCTATGGATGTAAACAGTGGAATGAGGTCATGGTGAAAGGATTCTATCTTGAAGATTTCAGATGTTGTGTTCTTTTCTCAATGTACATATATAATGGAATTTGAGTCCGGGTCCCAGATGCAATGCAATCAAACACTGAAACTCTACATCTCGCTTATGGGGGGACACCACACAGCAATGGCAGAAACCAAATTAGATGAGTGGAATAGACGAAGGAGAACCTTTGCGGGTATTTGTGTAATAATATTTTGGAGAGGGGGACAATCAAGTAGATAAGTATCTTTTGATCTAGTTTGATTATTGATAAGCTCAAGAAGCACCTTCAATATTGTTTTTTCATTTTCCTATGTTTCTCCTTTTTCTATGTTGCTCAAACTCTAGTTCATAGCTCAGTAAACTTTTTATCATCTTTCAGAATATAGATACATGTCATTATTTCTCATTATTGTTTTTTATCTTTCTCAATGGAAATCCATAACTTGAAATGCATGGTAAGCCACTCCTGCTTTAAATTGATTGTTGTTGATGATGATGATTCATTTGAATAATTTTCCCAATCAGCGAAAAGCAATTCATTCGTTGCTACTATATAGCCAGACTACAAAATGGTTCTTATTGTGGTCCAACTACAAAAAACAATGAATCTAGTCATTGGAGGAAAAGGAGGATTCAATTGTGGATTCTGTTCAATCAGGTAAGAGGTTGTTCTGAATTGAACCCTGAAAGAATTAGCTTATTGCTTTTTCCTTTCAATCAAGGTAAAGTATGTTTTACAAATTTGCATGTTAATAATGTTTTGCTTTTGGGATTATATCACATTTGTATGCAATGAACCTTGCCACACTCTAGGATTCTGTATTTAGTTATACAATGACAGTTGGGCGTGGACATTTGCCAACAGACAAAGCTCAAGTTGGTAAAGTTTTTGTAGGTTTCTCTATAAACGTATATGCGTGTATCGTTCTTTAATCACACCAACTGTGTTTTTATAGTCTTGATTAACTGTTGTGCTTTCATTAGAGAATATTATCATGATGACCTGAAGATTTTTTTTTTCCTTGACAGTATTGTCCACTTTCTAGTTATTATAAGAGTTGGACGGAAACTAAGATAACCACTTGACCATTCCCATTTCAATTTCAGCTATGCGTTTTATTTATTTATTTATTTATTTTTACTTTTGGATTTATTAGCCTTAACCAACCTATAATCTTATTGCCTTTGTAAGTGACAATTTTATAATAACTCATGGAAACTTGAAAACTGAAAAGGTTCCAGCGTGGACCGTTTTTTCTTTCTTTAGTAATTCCTAGAAGCGGTTGCTAACATTCAACTCATGTTGTGACTGTATGGGAAAAAAAAAAACTACCAAGTGAAATAAGCAATAGGATGCTTTAAACATTATCCTGAAATTTCATAGTCAGTGTAATTAAAAGTTTGTAGCTGGTTAATTAGTGCGTTAACTATTAAACTAACCTAAGTTAGTTCAAGAAGAGAATTTATATATCGATAAATATGAAACTTTTTAATGAGTTTAGCTAATATATATTCTTAAAGTACATGTTAAAGTTACTAATTAAAAAAGTTAATATAAAAATATATACAAAATTTAATTTTTCATATAATTATTGTGTATTTATTTAAAATCCCGCTTATGGTCACAATTAAATTTTTAAATAAAAATAAATGGCACAAAAGAACAGGAGAGTTCATTAGTTGTACACGTTGAGGTTGCAAAAGATGGTTGGGGTTATAATGGGGAGTGGCGTTCTAAGGTAATCAAGAAAAAAAAATTAAAAAAGGGTATAGAGGGAAAAAAATAAAGGAGAAAAGAGGAGAAGGGGGGGGGGGGTTGGGTTTGAGCGGAAGAAGCAGCAAATAATTGCACGTGCAATGCTGGGTGGGTACTTTGATTTTGCCCCCGCACGCCATTCAACTGCCAATAATTTACGCACATGCTTTTACCTCTATTTAAGGATCCAAATGATCAAATATGCATATTCTGTAACCCCCGCAAATTTCAGTTTTATTTTTTTTAAAAATAATCTGAAAATTGGGAACGGATATATGAGATGCGTACCAGTATACCACCCTTCTAAGACCAAACCATACTGTTATTACTGTCCAAAACTCCAAATTTTCCCGTGTTTTATCATACCAGGAACTTGTGCTAGTTTAAAGTAGTTCAAATTTGACTTCCAAGATTTCAGATTTGGGTGTATTAAATAATAATAATAATAATAATTGAGTGCTCCAGCTGTCTTCATAAAAAAACAGTTCCACCAAAGGCAATTTTTTTAGGATTTGTAAAGAAGATTTAATATAAAAATATTATGTATACATCAATAGCTAAATAAGATATTCTATATTTATGTATAAATATACATATTATTTTATATACATTTAATGTATATTTTATATTTTAATATGTATTAATAATTTTATATTTTTAAAAATAAAAAATTTGATAATTTTTAAGTGTGAAATAACTCTTAATAGTTAATTCTTAAATTAGTTTTAGAAATAAGTTAGACCTACTTAATTCTAAAAAAAAATATTGAAATTCTCTTGATCATACTACAAAAAAATTTAAATCGTCTTAAATTTTACATTCCAAGTCTTTGTCCAATTTTAAATAGATGGTATATTAAATCTAACATTGTCTAAATTAAAAATATGATTGCCTTTATAAACGAGACAATTCTTAACTCTTGACTCCAAGGATTCATCATTTCTTGCCGCATAAATAAGTGAGCATATGAATTAAAATCATATATCAGTTCAACCTCGTGGCCTTTAATTTGTGATGCGTGAGTGGCGAACAAGTTGTCCTTCTTAATCGGTTACAACTTGCAAGATCTGCCATGTAGGGTTTAATACTATATAAAAGAGAAAGCAATAAACGCAATATTAGAAGTTATTATCTCATTTCAAAATAAAAGTGAAAAATAATACGATTTCATAATTTTTTTTAAAATTAGAAGTGAGACTCAAACTCGAGATCTCTAAGTAAAGATAATAAGACTATACCATTTGAATTATAGTTCGGCACGATTTCATACAAATTTAAAAAGAAAATAAGTTATTATCTTTTTTTTTTTGGACACCGTACAAGTCTACATGTCTAATATAATTTAGGTAAGTGTAGCCTAATGACTCATCATTTAGGACTAAATCCCCATTTTGGTCCTTGAAATTTATGCGATTCCCTATTTTAGTCTCTGAAATTTAAAATTACATATATTGATCCTTCAAATTCAAGTTTAGGCACCAATGTGGTCCCTCGACTTTTTACGGTGATGACTAAGCAAACAGAGTGCTCAGATGACACCCTTCCTGCCACATTGGATGATGGGTAAATGACGTCGTTTATCATTGGCACCCAAACAAGTTAGAAATGTCGTCGTTTTGTATATGAAGGGAGAAAAAACGATGGAAACCCAAAATAAAGTATTCGTCTTCTTCTCTACCTCTACTATTCTTCATTTCTAACTTGTTTGGACGCCAAAGGTAAACGATGTCGTTTACTCATCATCCAACGCGACAGGGAGTGTGCAATCTCAACACTTCGTTTGCCTAATCATCGTCGGAAAGAATTGAGGGACTATATTGGTGCCCAGACTTGAATCTGGAGGACCAACATAGGTAATTTTAAATTTCAGAAACGAAAATGAGTAATCGCGTGAATCTCAGGGACCAAAATGGAGATTTAGTCCATCATTTAGTTTGTTAATTAAAACATTAGAAATTTGAATCTTACCGTAAGTATAGAAAGCATTCAGTTGCCAGCATTTTGTCCTTTGAGGAGCTGATGATAGCTATTTTGCTTATTGAGCCTCCACATCGAACAAACTATAACATTTCAAAAGTATTCGACTACACATAATACATTCAATATTTGTAAACTAAATCATAGTTGAATAAATAATTATGAAAACAAATATTGAAATCAGCAAGAAACTTGATGTTTTGTACACGTGGCCTCCTGTAAGGTTCTCATAATGTTTGGCTTGTACGTCCACACCTAAATACCTACCAATTTATGAAGTTTAGCATATCCATTCAAATGTAAAATTAAATCATCAAGATATTTGATGTTCTTGAGTTTGTTTAATTTGAACGGTTTTCAAAATCCTTGCAAGATGATATACAGAGCTACAATCCTTCCTCATCATTTATCTATCAAATGTGCTATTCACCCAAAAAAATTGATCAAAGGTACGAATACGGTGAATTTCCACAGTAACAAATCCACTTCCTGACTTCGATCATCATAATTGAATACTACAAAAGTACAATGAAGAAAGATATTCAAATGGGATATTACATATTACACAAGTTAAAGGAAATTAAGACGCAAGTCCATAATTTGCATTAATTATCCTAATAGAGATTTGAAGGTACAAATTCTGGTTTCTTTGCCAGTAGCCAATTGTAGATGGCAGAGCTTTGATGTATAGAGTTCATGCTATGGAAGCTAGGAATGAATAATCAGAATGTACTTTAAAGTGCTTGCTATAGAAACTGAAAACTACGTACTGTAAGCTTCTAATTGAATAGATCAAATAAATAATCAATGTTCTTTCGCCAGTTATCATAATGTGACAAGTCTGTGGGAAATTGATGGCTCAAAGTCAAATTAAGGGGACAGGATTTAAGACTCTAGAGATGTGTGGACACAAGACATGGAACGCATACACATAGAAAAGGAAAATTAGTTAGAGACAAGACAATACTGAAGTGGTACAATGAATGATCATACAAGAATGATAAAAAATCAAAGAGAATTATGAACCTTGATTAAGATTGAGTAATAGCTTGTGCACTGAACAATTTCCTTTTAGCTAGCGATTTGGAGAGTAGGCTTAATAATATTCTTCATCATTTGAATAATCAAACTCAAATTACTAGATATATGCCAAGTGAAAATAATATTTTTATCAACGGTCAAATCAATCTGGCTGCATCTATATTGTTCATATCGCATAGCATATATGATTAGGGCAATCATGGAGAGATTAATTAAATGACATGGAAGGACTGGTAGGTACAATTTAGGTTATAAAATATATGAGCTTGTCACCCTTTGGGATAACATCATTAGGAAGAGAATACCATCACTTAGCTGTTTAGGTTACTTAATTAATCAAAGTTAACCTGCCTTGGGATTGCTAAGAATCATGCTTGCATCACTCTTCATATACAACTTATCCTTTACCTAATCTGTTTAGGTTCTTCTTTGTCTGAATCAAATTTTAATATTCCATATTTGTTCTTCACCAGAAGGGTGCTTGGTGAATTCCAAATTCTCATTTACGCATCAATAAGAATTATAGAATTTTCAAATGGGAATTGCACCTTTAATTTTTTTTCTTATAGACCAATAACTAGTCCATTGCGGATCTGAAATCTATTTAACAGTTAAAATTTAAACTTCTGATACTTGTTTAAGTAGACCAGTGAGTTGACCACTTGACAAGTTTGTCAAGTTAGTTATATATCTCTAAGTTCTTAATTGGAAGACGGAGAAAAACTGAAAAGTCATATTAGATTGTTGGAATACCAAATAGTTGGCCCAATATGCTGATAACTAAAGTAGCTATGCAATTTTCAAAAGGAAGAGCAGAATGTGGTTGATCTAGTTGAAGTTTGATTGCTTTAATGGTCCCTATCTTAGACTTTAGTTTCAGGTAAGGCCCCTAATTAGGTAGTGATTAAAAAAGGGACAAAAATATGACAACTGAATGCCGTGTAAAACGCCTATAATAGACAGCTTCTAGTATTGTTCTCTCTTTTTTTTTTGGTGATTATATTCTTCGCTTTTTATTCTTCAAAATTTCTCCCAAAGCCTAATAATTTTTTGTTGAAGTTTGATCATAAAGCCCAAGAGTGTGAATCTTCTGCACATAGGTTAATTTTTTAAGAAAAAGGTTTAGAGTACTAAGGATATAAATTAAAGTTATCAATTAAAAAATTTATCATACAAAAAATTTAAAATTTAAATTTTAATATATTTATTGTGTATTTATTAAAATAATTAAAATTTTTTACTAGTAATAACCTTAAAATATGTTATGGCTAAATAAAAAAAAAGTGTTTGGTTTACATAATTGATTTAACATTTACGGTTGGATTGAATTTTACTAAAGTTCATAATGATAGAATAATGAACAATCATGTTAGATATACACAAAAAAATTAGTCACTAAATCAATTATTCGTATAAAATACATATTAAAAAGAAAAAGTACAAATAAACAATGAAAATACTAAACAATGTGAACAATGACTATATCAGATGTTCATTTTATTAGGTGTGCGGATGGTTATTCTAATATTAAGATTTAGGTGGGTAATTTAAAAGTGTAATGTGTTTTTATTTGATTAGTGGTTGTTCATATTGTTCAAAAAAATCATTGGTTACATAACATATATACTCGTAATATTCATGAATTTTGAATGATGAATGATAAATAAATTAAGACATGCCATATGTAAATAGAATACAAAAAATATTTCTGAGAAAATTAAGTTGAACTTAACAAAAATATTTCAATAGAGAAAAGTAATCAAGTAAAAGTTAGAACGATGATGCAATATTCAATCCTGAAAAAAAAATTGATTAATATTAGTTAAAATAAATTGACTCCTTAATTAAGCTCTAAATTTGTTATGATTTGGCAACGAAATTACAGTAGCTATAAGAAATAGCTACTACATGAGGATGAAATGTGGCAAACAGAGTAGAAGCATCAGCAAAATTGTATGACTCATTGTCATTGACCTCCATGTATGTATAAGTAAAATCAAAACATGCTCAATAATAAGTAGATATTTTTTTAGATATTTTTTCCTCATGAAAATGTTGGTCTTGTTTTTCGAGGAACAAGACGAGATATAGAACTGGTATGTACTATTTATTCTTGTTTGTGTGTTTATATGTAAAGCACTAGCTATACTGTATGGTTTATTTAGTCAAATCTTGATACTGTTTCCAAATTTTGTTCAGCGTGTTCTTGCAGCATCAATTCTCTGACTTTTCTTGTAACAGGTATCAATATTATTTAGCTAGACGTGTGCAGACAAATCCTTTTCATCTGAACTCCCACCAGATATCACCAAATTTAATTTCCTGGTAAGGTCTTCAATATGTAAACAAAAGGCATGCAAGGTTTTTCTTGAATAACTACATTTTTATTTACTTTTATTTACTATCTGTTCCTAGCTCTGGCTAGTGCTTGATCAAAAATTAATGCAGCACAACAAGCAAGCAATTCCAAATAAGTTTTATCAAGTAACCACATTAGTCATCACTAAACTAAGTTGAAAAGTCAAAGATTGAAGGCAAGGAAAATTTTAAATATTAGTTGTACAAGCAAAAGCAAATGGAAGTTACTTTACTAATTCATTGCAAATACAACTAATGTTATGTAATTTCATTGTGATCCATATAATGAAGCTCATGAATTCAATTCTTGTTCTTCTCCATATTATTTTTAAGTTTGAGAGCTAAACAATATGATAGTGTGTAAGTGATCTTTTGATATAAAATTGTCTTTTATTTATTTCATACCTAAATCATATCTTATTATGGGTTAAATGATTAATGAATAAGAAGATGATGCTGAGTTTAACTATGTTTATGATAGAAGAGTGCAACATCTTTATATTGATCTTTTGATATAAAATTATGTATATATAATTACGATAAAGAATATAAATTGAAGACCAAATATATATAATTGTAGTTTTTTTAATGTGTAAATAATAATGTGTATATTATTTAAATTGATTCGTAAATTTTAGGTGAACTGAACTTTAAGTTGGTGTTACTTTGCTGGTCTCCCTCCTCTAAATAAAAGTATCAAATTATTTATATTTCATAATAACACATAATTAGAATAGTATTTATATCACAATTATGGTCTATTAATAATAAAAATCAATCAAACAATGTCACAGGACGTTATTATTTTGATAGATATTTTGAATTAAAGAAGAAAACAGTGAGGAACAGGAAGTAGGTTCCCCTGCTCAGACTCACCTGCTTTTCCTTCTTTGCCACTAAACTATGAATCTATGATGATTGTTCTCAGCAACAGTATGTTCAAATAACGAATTATTGTTAGCATGTATAAATATTATTTAGGCTTAATTTGGGGGGTAAAAGCCTGTGGTTTAGGCTTATTGACCTAGAGAAAATAGGTCAATTAAGAAGTCATTTTTAATGTATGCATAGTAAGATCTCGGTGGAGCTGATTGTGAAAATCAATAATTGATGGATAAGTTGAAGGGGTTGAGCAAGGGAAACATAAACTAACAAATGAAAAGTTGATTGTCTGAAGAAAAGTAAAAAGAAAAAATTAAAGGAGGGAGACATTGATAGAAGTAGGACCATTGAAAGGAAGTATATGAAGTATCAAGTGTGTATGTTACTGTAGAGGGGTTATACAATAATGACATAGTTTGGACTAGCATTTGTGTTGGATATCTATCCATCAAACAAGCTAGGCAAAGTGGGGGCTATACAAACAATCATTGTTTCTTTTATCTTGCATTCATCATATAAATTACAGATCAAATTGCATATATAGAAAACACCCAGATTTAATCATGCATGGCCTCATCAATAACTCTGTTCCCTAGCATGTTTGATTACAATAATTATTCGCTTTGCAAGAGCCAAAAAATTGTGGGCAACCTAAGGGACCATTTACACCCTGCTTTTCATACTATCAACCGCCATTTCTTCTTATATATGGGGGCTTGGTACGTTCACCTTTTGAACTTTAATACGTTATTAAGCTTTGAGTATGAAATAATCAAGGAAAAGTCTATGGCCAGCAACTTTTGTGTTTTTTGGCCAGCACTTAACCATCAAAACAAAAGTGAGTGATTTTTCATCATTAGATGTAATCTCACACCATTAAAAACACTATTAATGGCCAATTGATGATTACAAAATACCAAAATTGCTGGCCTCCTAGCATTCCTCAATAATCAAATAATGTTGGGACTTTGGATCGTAGAAACATATATAATTTTTAACAGATCCTGCTCTTCAGTTGGTAAGACCATTATATTTTATTTACCAGCTTCTGTTTTAATGTGAATTTAGTAATAATAGGAATAGTAGCAATTTACACACCACGTAAGTACGTAACAAATTTAGGCTTCTAGCTAGTCACTGAACTAAAGAAGCCAGCAGCACCAAAAATAATGACAGAAGTCAATGGTATTTGCTATATATATATATATTTAGGTGAAAACTTAAGGCGACTTCACTTGAAGTTGATATCTGAGAGTCTTTAGATAAAAATTTAGTCAAATCAGTCAAATTATCTAATAGCTCTCACGTATTAACTTTACGTGAAGTCAACTGCACCTGAGTTTCCGCTGTATATTTAGTACTATTCTCTCGTTTTTAAAAGTACTGTTCTTGAATAACTTCTTTGTCTGTATACATTAATTTTTTAATACAACTAAATAAAAAATAAAAGAAACATGTTTAGCTAGTGCTCACATCGATGGGGATCACCTAACAGTGGATTTAGATTTGGGATGATTGTGCCTTCACTTTTTCTTCATCAAATCCTCTTGAATTTTGGGGCCTTCTCTTTCTTCCTCTCTTCATCTTTTTTTTTTATTGGGTCTCCTTCTTCCACGCCAAACCAAATTCCAATCATTAAACATCTCAACTTTAATCTAATTATAAGATTTTGAGTGATGCTATTTTCATTGCTGGCAAATTAAAGTTGCATCAAAAGAAGATTTTTGGACCAAAGATAAATATTTCGTTTGACTAGAAAGCCAAAAACCTTGACCACGTCAATGGATAGAAGCAGCCGAAAAAACCGAAAAAGGCATAAATAGAAAGGTAATTCGAGAAAGCAGCGGCAAAGCTAAAGGGAAAAAGATCTACACTATTAACCAAGTTAACTTTTTAAAAGAAAAATTTAAGGATCGTTTTAGATACTATAAATAAAATTTAACAAGTGGAGATGTTTTTCTTTTCTTTTCAAGCATCTGGTGGATTTGGAGAAGCAGAAATCATGACTTATTTAATATAAATGATTCATGGAATGTTAGTAAAGTGGTGAGTTTGATTCGTAGTTCAGTAAGGGAGTTTCACACTATTTTTGCTATGCATCAATCTCTGTCTCCTCCTTCACTTTGTTTGCATTGGGTTCCACCTCCAGTTCATTATGTTAAATTGAATTGTGATGTTAGTTGGTTTGCTCCTTTTGGCTATGTTGGTTTTGGTTGTATCATTCGCAATCCTGATGAATGTTGGTTGAAAGGTTGCACTGGAAAAGTCGAAGTGTGCAGTGTTCTTTTTGCTGAATTGTATCCAATTTGGAGAGGTTTACTTCTTGCTTAAGAGAGTGGATTTCATGAGGTTATTTGTGAAACAGGCTATTTAAAAGCTCTTTTCTTGGTAAACCAAAGAATGCTTGGTAAGGATATTCCGGAATAGGATTTGGCAAAGCATATACAGGAGGTTATGAATTGGAATTGGAGAGTCTCTATTCTTTTAATTCAAAGGATTGCAAATAGTGTTGCAAATTGTATGGCTAAAGCAGCTGCTTCTGTCGCGGACATTCACTCGAATTGGAGCCAACCATGGAATGAGTTTCAACATCTAATAGATTTAGATATGACCCTAGCCAATTAATTTGGTTTTGTCTCTTTTTTTTTCTTTCTTTTCTATTTAGTCACAAAAAAAAAAAGATAAAGTATACTTTTTGTTCTTCAAGTTTAGCTAAAGTTTTAAAAATACCTTTATTTTATTTCAATTTTGTCCCAAAAGTTTTTGATTTGCATCAAATATACCCTCGACGGCTAAATTTTCAAAAAATTTAAGACTAATTTAACAATAACACATAAAAGTTATGCTTGATTTGTTTGTGTTGAGGGTTGTTCTTATGAAATTGTTGTTGAATTGATCTTAACTTTTTTGAAAAATTAGCCGTGAGGGTATATTTGATGCAAATCAAAAATTTTTGGGATAAAATTGAAGCAAAATAAAATTTAGGGGTATTTTTAAAACTTTTATCAAACTTCAAGGATAAAAAATATATTTTATCCTAAAATATAATATAAATATCAACCATGTCTTAAATTTGTAAAAAATAATTTTTTTTTCATTTAGAATTTACATAATGTTTATACGACTTATTAAAAACTAAACAATTTCTCTTAAACTTATACAATTGACCCAAAAAAAGAATAACAATTTCGATTGCATTAAACCAACTAATATTGTAACAAAAATAAACAAACAGACGAACTGGGAAGCTATCCAATTTACAAATTAAAATATGATCTATAGTAGCTATCCAACTTTTCTTTCTAGAACTAGGAAGCTTTTTATTTTTATTAAAAAGGAGAAAGAACATTTTTTTACAAGTATTAAAATATTTAAAAAAAATTTATATTTACTTTACGTTTTCAACAAAAACTTCTTACATAATTTTTTCCTATTTGTAAACATTTACTAGCAAGATGTGGTAATAACTAATAAGTAATGCTAGGGATCAATATTATAGCAACTAATTTCAGTTAATGTTATATATAGTAGATTGCTAAATAAATTTATTATGAAGTTAATTAAAAACGAATTTTTGTTGAATTTAAATTTCAGATGTTTTCTTTAATTAAGTTTTAAATATTTTTATTTTTAAAAATTTTGAATTTTTTTCATTAAATTGTATTGTGCTGAATGTTAACTCCAATGTTAACTATCAAAACTTTCTCTATGATAAAATAACAACGATCTATTATAACTTAGTCATCAAACGATATATAACTAAATAAAACAGTTCCAAATTCACAATTGATATCAGTAATAGAAGAATAATGTATGATTCCTTCAAAACCGATTTATAGTCAAAAAGATTTTTAATGGTCTCTTCGAAAATGAGAGTCTAATTACTTTCAACCGAGCAATTATAAAAAAAAAAATTCACTCCTCTTTCCTGAAAAATGTTAAATAATACTTTTCTTTAATTTTTTTTATTTACAAAATGTATATTCTCCTTTTTTATAATTTTTAAAAAATTTATTTTTTAATCTATTTTAAATTTTTTGTGTTAACTATTGTCAATTTTATCTATTTTTTAAGAAAAATAAATTATTTTGTACACCCTTAGCAAAATTTAATCTTTTGTAATTAAATTTTATTTATCAAAATATCTTTTAATAAATTATTTTTTAGTAAATAAATTATATTTTTACTAAATATCCTTCAAAATATTTTTTAATGATTAAATTTAATCAAAAAATAAAAATTTAAAATGAATTAATTTTTTTAAAACTTATAAAAAAATATAATTTTGTAAATAATGAAAAAATTCTTAAAAGAGAAGAGTGAAATTTTTTCAAAAAAAAAAAAACCATAAAAAAGTACGTATATTTACAATTTTAAATTATTATGTAAATATTTGAACGTCAAAAATATTTTTACAGATGTTAAATTTATAGTTGGAAGACATTGAAAAATGAAAGATAAGTTTGAATTGAAGCTCTGAATGTGAAAATCCCACAAACGAGAGGAAGAGAGGGTGAAGTTGAGGGAACTAACAATTCTAGTTCTCACTCTTCTAATCTTATGACTTTTGACTAGGAATTGATTATATACAGTTCTATACTACACTAGTATGTGTCTATTACTGTTGTACTCACTCTTTGTATATGTATTAGCCATATTACCCAAGTGACATTCCCCCTTAAGTTGTCAAGTCTGAAAAATTGGCAACTTATAGTGAGAGTTATATAAACATGCACTTGTGATTTATATAAACCTTTTCAAAAAAGAAAGAAAAAAAAATAACATACAGAGACTCATATAATGAAAAAATTATGTTCATACAAAGGCCATACATTCCTCCCCTTAAGTTGGGATCGAAAATGTTGAGCAATTCCAACTTAGCATAACCTTATTTGAAGGGTCCTGGAGCAAGTGCCTTTGTGAGGATGTCCGCATTTTTGTCTTTGTTGGCGATAGGCAAAAGCTTGATGAGCCCAGAAATTATTTTCTCTCTTGCCACGTGGCAATCTACCTCAATATGTTTGGTACGCTCATGAAAGATTGGATTGGCGGCTATATACCTTGCAGATTGACTATCATAGTAGATTGGGATGGATTTGGTGATTGGAACATGCAGGTTAGCCAGAATGAATGAGATCTAACGAGCTTCACACGTCGCAAATGCTAGCGCCCTATACTCCGCTTCAGATGAGGATCTAGCCACAGTTGTTTGTTTTTTGCTCTTCCATGAGATAAGTGAAGTGCCTATGTAGAAGCAATAGCCAGAGACTGATCTTCTACTATCTGGACATGCTGCCCAATCTGCATCTGAGTAGTCGGAAGGGAGCAGGTCTGAGGAGGCAGAGAAGGAGAGACCTGCTACAGGGGCATTCTTCAAGTATTTGAGAATTCGGAGAGCTGCATTATAGTGGGCAGTGGTAGGACAGTCCAAACAATGGCTTAACTTTCCCACCGTAAACGAAATGTCTGGCCGTGTTGTTGTGAGGTAGACAAGTCTGCCAATGAGGCGTCTATAAGCCGACACATCTGGGAATGCTGGTGCTGAATCCTTGGCCAGTTTGGTTGCATAATCCATCGGAGTTGTGGCAGGCTTGCATTCGATCATTTTGTATTCAGTGAGCAAGTCCAAGACAACTTTTCTTTGGTGAATCGCAACACCAGTGCTTGATCTAGCTATCTCAAGACCCAGGAAGTACTTTAAATTACCAATATCTTTTATTTTGAATGCTGCATGTAATTGTTGCTTGGTGATGTTGATCTCTAATTGGTCATTCCCTGTGAGGATTAGGTCATCTACATAAACAAGAACAGTAGTAAAAACACCATATTGTTTGATTTAGTGAATAAAGAGTAATCATGTTTGGACTGTGAATAGCCTAAGCTCAAGAGTAAAGAAGTCAGCTTAACACTCCATTGCCGACTGGCCTGTTTGAGGCTATAGAGCGACTTGGTTAATTCGCAAACCATGCCAGGTTTCTTCACGTTGAGGCCCGGAGGTAAACTCATGTAAACTTCTCCGTCTAGATTGCTATGGAGAAAAGCCGTATTGATGTCGAGTTGCTGAAGCAACCAACCCTTTGCTGCTAGTAATGCTAAGAGAATCCTGAGTGTAGTCATTTTTGCAACCGGGCTGTAAGTATCAAAGAAGTCAAATCCTTGTCTTTGATTGTACCCTTTTGCTACGAGCCTTGCTTTATGTCTCTCAATGCTGGCATCGGATTTCAATTTCAATTTGAAGACCCATTTACAACCTATTGGTTTCTAGCCTGGAAGTAAAGGAGTGATCACCCAAATCTTATTTGTATTCAAGGCTTTCAGCTCGGCTGAAATAGCATCCCTCCAACAAGATTCGGTCATAGCTTCTTCATAATGTTTTGGCTCAACTGATGATGCAATGCTCACAGATAAAGTTTTATGTGTAGTTGAAAAATTATGATATGATAAATGGTTAAAAATAGGATACCTACAATTAGTTGTGGTTGCTGTCTCTTTGGAAGTTTGCATGCAATAAAAATTCTCTAGATGAGCTGGTTTTCTTTTTATTCTTTTGGATCTCTTAAGGGGTTGTTATGAGTGAGCATGATGAGATGAGGTAATGCTATTGTTATTATGTGATATGTTGCATGTGATTGAATGGGAGGGTTGAAAGGAATTGTGGCAGGGATATGAGATAAAGTGGTTTGGGTGTATGTGAATATGTCATCAAAGTTAAGTGATGCATGAGGTTTGTTGTGAGTCGGGTCTAATGATGCCAAAGGAGATGTTGCAGTATTACTTTCTTTAAAAGGGAAAATATTCTCATAGAAAACAACGTCTCTGAATACTAGCAATTTATTATTGGTGATGTCAAGCAATAAGAAACCTTTTGTGCCTTCTTTGAAACCAAGGAACACACACTTTTTTGCTCTAGCATCTAATTTAGTCCGATGAGCTGACAGTGTGAAAATGTATGCAAGGCACCCAAACACTTTGAAATTTTCAAAAAATGTAGTTTTGTGATAAAGAATCTCAAAGGGGCTCTTGTTGTCTAGTAAATTGCTGGAAATTTGGTTAACAATTTGAGTGGCATATACCGCTACTAAGTCCCAGTAGCAATGTGGAACACAAGACTCATACAAGATTGCTCTGGTGACTTGAAGCAAATGTTGATGTTTTCTTTCAACAATCTCATTCTGTTGAGGAGTTTCAACACAAGAGGATTGATGATAATTCCCTTTGATTTGTAAAATTCATGCATTTGAAATTCTTTTACATTGTTAGATCTGATGCATTTAACTTTCTTTTCAAATTGAGTGTGAGCAAAAATTACAAATCGTTGAATTAAAACTGCTGCATCAGATTTCAAATTCATTGGGAAAATTTATGTATATCTACTATAATCGTCTAATATTGTTAAAAAATATTTGTTTCCCTTTGTGGAAATAACATTGATGGGACCCAAATATTTACATGAATGAGTTTAAATGAAGATTGAGTTTTAGAAAAACTGTGAGAAAAAATGTTTTTTTTATGCTTAGACAAGTGATATGAATCACAAGGAAGAGCAGCAGCATCTTTATTAAATTTGAACTTTAAAACTGTGGGATACAACTGTTGCATGGAATGCAATTTATTAAATGAAATATGACCTAGTCTAATATGCCAAATTGCTTGATCAGTGTGGTGTGTGACTGGTGAAGCTGCTGTTGTTTGTAAGGACATAGTTGTGTGAGTGTTCAATTTCTTGGTATCCGATTTTATTGCATACAAACCCTCAGTGAGTTTAACTGCTCCAATCATCTTCATTGTATGGTAATCCTGTATCTCACAACCAAATTTGTTAAAAATAAATTGGCAATCAATTGACTATTAATTTTAAGACTGAAATCAGATTTAATGCAAAAGATGAAATGTAAAGAACATCAATGAGATACAATATGTTAGATATTTTGACTATGCCAGAAATTGAAGTTGTGACTATACTTTTGTTTGGGAGCCTAACTCTAATAGGGTTGATTATTTGATGCGAATGAAATGCAGCAAAAGTATGTGTAATATAGACCGTAGCTCCTGTGTCAATAACCCAGAGTCACTATTCTGTGACAAAACTATGTTAATGATCACGGAATTACCTTCATCGGAGGACGTAGGGTCTGTGACAGTGAAAATGTTGTTCACATTATGAGAAGTGGTGGCTCCATGGTGTTGGAGAAATGTTAGTAGAGCTTGCTTTTGTTCTTGTGTGAATGAGGATTGGGAGATACTACTTTCTTCCTTATAGATATCAATAGTGTCACTGCCTGTCTTATCAGTTACCTCAGCAGTGATGTTGTTGATGTTATGGGCTGTCTTGGCTTTGAGGTGTAGAGGGAACCCATGATTTTTGTAGCCATTGTCCACTAAATGGCCTTCTCTGCCACAAAATGAACATTGCCTGAGGGTGTTTCTTCCTCCATAACCTCTGCCTCTGTCACCTCTACCATCTCTTCCATGACCTCTGCCCCTAAAGGAGGTGTGACTATTTTGATTGCTGATTGCATTGATTTACAAGTTGGAATTCATGAAATCTGAACTGGAAGCTTGTCTCTCTTGTTGTAATAGCATCGAGAAAACTGTATCTATTGGTGAGAGAGGTTTCATCAGCATTATGTTAGACCTGATGGTGGTGTTTTGTTCATTCAATCCACACAAAAATCTAACAACAAATGTATCATCTCTATAGGTTCTAACAATGGAGGAGCAATTGCAATTCGAGACACAAGTGCACGTGGGAAGAGGTCTATAATCCTCCAATTCTTCCCATAAGCTTTTCAACTGTGTAAAGTAAGGTGTTACGGATAGGTCACCTTGTTTGATCGAAAAAATATCCTCTTCAAGTTCTGCAATCTGGAACACATTTTCTTGGTAAAATCTCTTCTTTAAATCTTCCCATAAATTGTTAGCCACACCATTCCAAATCACACCTTCGAATATCTTGGCTGAGAGACAAATTGATCCACGAAACTACCATCGTATTACATCTTTCCCATGCTTCATAAGTTGGATCAGTTTCAATCGGTTTTGGGGGAGAACCATCAACAAATGCGATCTTTTTCTTCGAAATTAGGGCTCGCAGCATCAATCTTGAGCATGAATTATAATTCTTGTGATTTAATATTTTAGATATGAGGGGGTTACCTGGACTATCGCCAGGATGAAGAAAGAACGGGGATGAGAGATCCATGATAGGATTAGCTGGAGGACGAAGAGAATTTGCCTGAAAGGTGTTGATCTGAGCTACCAGATAAGCTAAGGCATTGAGATCGATGCCACTGGGTGCTGGTTGTGTGTTAATAGTTGTAGGATCCATGGCTTGAAATTCGGAAATCAACGAATCCGAGAAATTGATGCAGATTCAGACCTTCTTTTTTTGATCTCGTTGATCGGAAATACTTCGTTTCAAGATGTGTGATGTGTGAAACTAGACAAATCTCATCAATCTCTATGGTATGAGTTCAAGAAAAGAGGAGAAAACAAGAAGGGAAAAAGAAATCGAAGAAAGGGAATAGAAATTCAGAGAAAAAATTGTGAAATGTTGAGGAAAAGAAACGGAACGAAAAGAATAATCGAAGTGATTGCAAGCGACAATCGCTCACTGCACTATGTTAAATTCATAGTTGGAAGACATTGAAAAAGGAAAGGTAAACTTGAATTGAAGTTCTGAATGTGAAAATCTCACAAACCAGAGGAAGAGAGGGTGAAATTGAAGGAACTAACAATTCTACTAGTTCTCACTCTTCTAATCTTATGAATCTTGACTAAAAATTGATTATATATAATAACTAACTATTTGTACTACACTAATATGTGTCTATTGTTACCGTACTCACTCTTTATATATGTATTAACTATATTACTCTGTAACAGCCCAGACCATCCCGCTAGCACAATATTGTCCGCTTTGGCACACAAGGCCTCACGGTTTTGCCTTTGACGATAGGGATGATAGCCAAAACCCCCCACACTCACTCGTCAAAACGCGTCATGCTAGGGAGAGGTATCCACACCCTTATAAGGCATGCTTCGTTCCCCTCCCCAACCGTTGTGGGACCTTACAATCCACCCCCCTAAGGGAGTCCAGCGCCCTCGCTGGCACATCGATCCGGACTCCGGTCTGATACCATCTGTAACAGCCCAGACCACCCGCTAACACGATATTGTCCGCTTTGGCACATAAGGCCTCACGGTTTTGCCTTTGACAATAGGAATGATAGCCGAAGCCCCCCACACTTACCCGTCAAAACGTGTCATGCTAGGGAGAGGTATCCACACTTTTATAAGGCATGCTTCGTTCCCCTCCCCAACCAATGTGGGACCTTACAATCTACCATCCAAGTGACAACAAATACGAACACCACCGGTTTTATTTTTCCTCATCCAAACAAGAAAGAGGAATCCTCCTGAGACGAGTGCAGGAGGAATTACTGAATTACACCTTGTTAACCTTTTAATCTTTTATTAACACTAAAACAAAAACTAATTTGTTTTACATTTCTGTTCAATTAATTTTTGGTAAATCTTTGCGTGACTGAGAGTCATGTGTTGCCCTCTCTCGCATGTGATGCCATTGTCAATGTCTGTGCCAACCTGCCTTTCCCAAAGCCATAAAATAATAGTATTGTTATTTCCTCTATTTTATATTAATTATGCAGTATTTTTTATTTTTATTGTAAATTAAATATGTTTTTTAATTTCAAGAAATTATTAATTTTTTAATTTATGATACACTTTATTACTATTAGAAAGTAAAAATCAGAAGATTAAAAAACTAATAAAAATAATACTAAAGATTTTTTGTCTTTTTCTTTTAATTATTTATGTTTTCAATATTACAATTTTTTTAAAAATTCTAACTCGATCTTTTTCTACTATTATTAGGCAAAATAAATACTTAATCAAACACCGTTAATTCTGAATTAAAAAACGGGTGCGCTACACATCCATGTAACTAAGTTGGCCCAAATCCAAATAGAGTCACACACATTAATGACGAGTGAAAACACATGCTCGAAAATCTTTCGTTACTTCGCACTCATTATGAAAAATGTTACTTCTTCCTCAACATAAAATCGCTCATTCTTTTCGAATCTCTCTCAAAATCACTCAAACTTCAGTCACGTTCTCTGCAAAAATCACTACTGGAGAAGAATCACGAGAAGATTTGGCAAGGAACAACCAGAAACGAATGAAAACAACAATAGAGATTCGCCTTCCTCCTCCTCCTCATTCTCCTCCTTCTTTTTCGCCTTCTTC
This sequence comes from Arachis hypogaea, assembly GCF_003086295.3. Classification (NCBI taxonomy): domain Eukaryota; kingdom Viridiplantae; phylum Streptophyta; class Magnoliopsida; order Fabales; family Fabaceae; genus Arachis; species Arachis hypogaea. The sequence continues at coordinate 132,420,500 of NC_092048.1, forward strand.
TTCCCGTGTTTTCTCCTTATCTTCATTCTTTTGTTGTTATTGTTGTTGTATTTTTTTTTTTTTTTTGTCTTTTCTTCTTTCTCTCCCTGGTAAAGAAGCAGTAGAAGGTGAGGAAGAAGAGTTTTAAATTGTGCAGAACAGAAATAAACCGAAATGGCCAACTCCACTTAACCGAACATCATTCATGTGCTGAATAAAACGTCATAAACATTTAATCATCAAAGAAAAATATTTCTACATGCACAAGGACTCAATTGAACACACTAACAATCAAGTAAATCAAAATGAGCAACTCCACTGAACCGAGCAACATTCATGTGTTGAATAAAACGTCATAAACATTCAATCATCAAGAATAGCATTTTTCCATGCAAAAGAAGTCAACTGAATACATAACAATCAGGTGAATCAAAATGACTAACAGCACTAAACCGAACACCAATAATCATGTGCTGAATAAAACGTGATAAACATTTAATCAGTAACAAAAATATTTCTGCATGCACAAGGACTCAACTGAATACATTAACAATCAAGTGAATCAAAATGAGCAACTCCACTTAACCGAGCAAAACGTTGGTGTTGTTGGTGATGATTATAACGAAAGAAGAAGGAGAAGAAGCAGAAGAAGAGCCTACGTGTGCGAATTTGAAAGAAGAAGGAGGAGGAGGAAGAGGAGGAGAAATACTATTCTTGTTGATTGAAAGTTGATCACCATTTATTCACCACATGAACATTGTTTGGTTCGGTGGCCTTTGTGATTTTGATTCACCAAATGAATGTTGTTCGGTTCAGTGGCTTCCTTTTACTTTACTTTATTCAGTGTTTAAGATTATTGTGATAGCATACATCAATCATTTCCTAGCTGTCTCAACGTAATAACCTCATTCAACTGATTTGAAGTTGAATCATTCATTGTTTCCATTCAGAAGTGTAGATCGAAGAAGAAAACGAAGAAGAAGAACGACGGAACTTATTACGTTGAATTTAATGCAGATCAATAATGAAGAATGTGAGCAGAGAAGAAAAACGCGAACAAAAGAGAATGACGAATTTTATTAGGTTGAAGAAGAAGAACGCGAACAGAAAAGAAGAAGAAGAACGAAAACGCGAAAAGAGAACAAGATTTACGTTATATGAGGCGCGTGTATAACAAACGCATAAGGGGGTTGAGGAGACGCGTCTGATTGAAGTTACTTGAATAACTTGAATGAAAAAATTACATGGATGTAGAGTTTTTTTTATTTAAAAAATAGTAAAACAGACTATTTGTTTTTACTCTTACTTTAATTCGACCCAAAAAAATCGTATAGTTATTATTTCAAAAAAGCAATTAATATTTTAAAACAAAGTGTAAACTAATTAACAGCAAACCTTCATCACTAGCTAGGGCTAATTTTCTTAAAAATAAAAAAATAGTATGTAATTCAATATTATAATTAATTAGTATATTTTTATATGAATTTTAATTTTTTAATTTTTAAATAATAAATTAGAGCTTTAAATTTAATAAATCTGAGTGATAGAATTCATAATGCACAAATTTAAAGATCTAATTTGTAATAAAATAAATTTTTTATTGTAATGCAAATTAGAAGATTTGATTAGTATGTTAAAAAAAAAATTAATATTAAAATATAAATTTAAAAGTTAGATTTATATATTAAAAAAATAAAAAATTACAAATATAAACCTCAAATTTATAATATCTATACAAAATAAAAATACACCAAATTTCTACGCCATTAAAAAATACCACTGGAGAATCCATACCAAAATTAAAAAGCGTCATCGCACGTGTCCCGTGCATGCATGGCATAGCAGTCACTCACCCGTTCCAACTAATCCTTTTAATTACGAGTAAAGTACCAACTCGATCCCTGTCCATTTCCCAAAATGACAAGACAATCCTTAACCAAAAACACGTTCCATTACGGTTCCTAACCCTGTACTTCGTCTGCCAACCTAGTCCTTCTATCAGTTTTTCGGCGAAAACTCGACGGAAATTGCTGACGTTTCAGGTTAAAAAATAGACAAGGACCTAGTTGTCTCTAAATTTAAATTGGTTAGGGGTTTATTTGTCTTTATTATTCTTTAAGCAATATTTTTAATTATATTTTTATTCATTATATTAATATTCTTTTTTTAATAAAAAAGTACAAACTAAGTAATAAATTATTCAAATTTAAAAATATCATTTAGTATGAAATCAAATAAATAATTTTTAAATATAATTTTTAAATATATAAATAATAAACATTAAAATTCAGTTAATACATTAATAATAATAACTAGTGACGGATCTAAAAAATTTTGATAGTGGGGCAAAATATATATAACATGATAATAAATTTTATAATAAAAATATTACGTTTACATAAAAAATTAGCTATCAAATTATCTACTATAAATTTGAGTATAAATACATATATTAACTTATTTTTAATGTGTATTTTGTATTTTAAAATTTGTATTTTAAGATTTATTTTGTACAAGTGATTATTTTATATTTACGTAGCTTAATTGTTGTTATAATTATATTTTATTATTATAAAATATGATTAGGTTTCAAGATATCTAATTACAAATTAAAATACGAAAATAGTAATTTAAATAATAACACATAATTTAAAATTTAATTTTTTATATTTCATATTTTGAAACCTTGACAATATAATCAAAATGTCCTTTTTTTTAGTAAAAAAAAATGTCTTTTTTTTTGTATATGTCGTTAAACAATTATTTAAAACTCAACTTTCATACAATTAGCTCTTGATGATATTCATAGTTAAAAATTTTCATTCAATTAGTGTAGTTATTATGAAAAAAAAAAACTAAAGCTAATTTCAAAAGAAGAAACACAAATGGATAGATAATATTCTTTTGAGCCAATTTCTAAAAAAGAACATCAATCTTATTTAAATTTAAAAATTAATTATTATAATGGAAATTTAATATGAAGTTCTCAAATTGATTATCAAGTGTCGAAAGTTGAATAAAAAATTATTGTGGGGTCAAATTTAATAATTTAATGGAGGCAAATAAATAATTATTATTATATACTACTCAATAAAATTTCAAACTGTAGTGAGGGCTTGCCCCCACATCTATAAGAGTGGATCGATTGGTGATAATAACCCTATGATATACTATTAGTATTATAAATAATGAACACATTATTTGATATATAGTAAACTTTTTTTTACTAGTAACAAATTTAATTTTTTATCTCTTTAAACTAAATTAATAATTCTATTATGTTTTATTTCATTTAGTATTAGTAGCCTACTCATAGTGTATTTTAGTGTAAAGATATCAAATAGAATTATTAATTTAGTTTAAAGTGATAAAAAATCAAATTTGTTATTAGTAAAAAAAAGTTTACTATATATTAAATAATGTGTTCATTAGTTTTCATTTTATTGTAAAAATTAGCTAGATCATAATACTAATAGTATATCATAGGGTTATTATTATTATTAATGTATTAACTGAATTTTAATGTTTATTATTTATATATTTAAAAATTATTTATTTGGTTTTATAATAAATGATATTTTTAAATTTGAATAATTTATTAATTAGTTTGTACTTATTTATTAAAAAAGAATATTAATATAATAAATAAAAAAATTAAAAAATATTATTTAAATAATAATACGGACAAATAAACTTCTAACCAATTTAAATTTAGAGACAACTAGGTCCCTGTCTATTTTTTAACCTGACACGTCAGCAATTTCCGTCATGTTTTCGCCGGAAAACTGACAGAAAGACCGAATTGGCAGACGGAGTACAGGATCAGGGACCGTAATGGAACGTGTTTTTGGTTAAGGGTCGTCTTGTCATTTTGGGAAATGGACAGGGACCGGATTGGTACTTTACTCTTTAATTATTATAAGTTAAAATTTCCGATTTAATCACCATATTGGAAATGGAAATTATGTGCTGGCAGAACGTGTGACTAAATTCCGAAAATGCCCCTAAAGGGAATCGTTGGTCAAAGTGTTTTTTCGTTCATACTGTCAACGTACTCTTTTTTATTCACATTTCACTTTTCCCAACTTCCTCTTGTTTTAGGACTACTTCGTAATTTATTAATTTGAAGAGGAAATCTGTTTTGCAAAAAGTTTTTCAAGTATAGTAAAAATTTGATGGTTTAGCCGTAAAATTGTCTTAAAACTTTTGTTAAGTCAACATTTTCTGCTATTGATGAAAATATATTGAATGAGTTGACAACCATATCTTTTTAATAAATTTTTACTAATTTTACTAGACTTTTTATTATTTCAATTTTTTTAAATAACTAAGAAAATTTTCAATTTCAGTTCTATATAGTTTGGTGTTTTATTTTTTGAAAGAGAATTGATACGGCATGATGTTTGGGATATTTGTGCCAAAACTAAAATAATGTTATTTGTACGAATTTTTTTTTTTTTACCAAAGATAGGAGACTCGAACTCGCAACTTTTTAATTGAGTATGGGGAGATTATGCCATTTGAGTTATAACTCATTGGCAAAAATTTGAAAAGATAGGAGACTCGAACCCGCAACCGTTATTTATACGAATTTGACATCATATTATTATTCATATCAATATTCTGTTAACATTTGTATATTAGAAATTGTTTTAAGGTTTAACTTAAGTTATATTTATAAAATTTAAAAATTAAATAGAGAAGACTAAAATTTTAAGAATTAAATTAAAGTTTATCTATAAATTTAAATACCAAATTGAATATTATTTCAATATTATGTTGTACTACTATTCAAATCAAATAATTCATATGAAATATATTGAAATTAAGTAATGAATCAACTTTCGTTATGCATAAAAAAATCAACTTTCTTTATAACTTTCATAATTCAATATTACGTACATGCCTAAGTGGCTAAATGTAACGTTAATTGTGTAAAAATATAATTGATCTAATTTAAGTTTCATGAAATTTAACATTATATTATAAGAGGTTAATAGTCAAATTAGTCTCTAAAAAAATATTTTTTAAATTTATTTTTAAAAGATTTTTTCAATTAAATTGGTCTTTAAAAATTACAAATTAATCATATTTATCCTCCAGTCACTCTATTAATATTTTTTTTTAAAGATTAATGTAGTAAAAGGTTAATTGATAACATATATAACATCTTATATGTCTAATTGGATATTGACCAAATATGTTTATGAAAATTTATTAATTTAGTCATTTTTCCCAAATATAAAAATCTCATTCCTACTATGACCTAGTGACTAAATTGATAGGTTTTCGTAATCATATTTAGTCAACGTCTAATTGAACATGTTATGTGTCATATATGTTATTAGTTAATATTTCACATCATCAATCGTTAACGAAAATTGTGAGTGAATTAATTAAAGGACAGATATGATTAATTCGTAATCTTTAAAGGACCAATTTAATTGAAAAAATCTTTCAAAAACGAATTTAAAAAATGTCTTATCTTTCAAGGACTAATTTAACTATTAATCTATATTATGAAATTAATTTTTGTACATTAATAATGATGTAAAGTTACATGATTAGCTCATGAAAATTTAAGAAGGCGATAAATTATAGGTTTTTTTTGTGAATTTTACCCTTTTTTTTGTTTTGAATCAAAAGGGTCATATATAGATCCCAAAAGAAAAATAAACAAAACAAAAAAAATTTAAGACAACCTCAATTTAAAAGACAATGTTGACATAAGATTAAAAGGGGAAGAGTTTAAAGTATGTAATCTAAAGAGAAGTTTTTGTCGTTTTTTTGTTAGATGATTTGCTGCATAATTGATTTCTCTGAACGAATAACTCCATCTCATACTATGGATCTTTTTGACAAAATTTTAATGTCTTCTATCAAAATACTGCAAGAATGAGTGAAAAGACACTCTTCTTTACAAAACTTTATAGTTATAAGTGAATTAGACTCAATGACAATATGTTGCATCCCTTTAGTGATAGCTATCTGAAATCCTTTAATAATATCCCATAATTCTGCATGCATAATTGAACAACTTCCAAAGTTGTAAGAGAAAGTCGAGATGAAACTACTCAAATGATCTGGGAACAAGCCTTCACTTACTGCATTATTATTATGTGAATAAAATGATCCATCTGTGTTGAGTTTAATAAATTGCTCCTCAGGAGGTATCTATTTAATAAGATGCTCTTGACTCTTCTTTGTAATTTTGAATTTCTTCATTACATTGAGAATCTTCTCTATTCTTATTTTAACCAACTCATAGATAGTTATTGGATATGAATTAGCTCCTTCAAAGATCTATTTATTGCGGCTATACCAAAGAGATTGTAACACCGAAATGTATGGCCTACTCTCTATCCTTTGTCAAGTTACTAATGAGCTAATTGCGGGTAGATAAGTTGAAAAACTCTTGATCACTATTTTGAGAAAGCAGAAGTCTCCATATCTCTTTAGCTATAGTACAATCTCTGAACACGTGCATGGTTGACTCTTCAACATCATCACACCTTAGATAATAAGGATTAGTTGACAAATGCCTTCTTCTCCTTTCCATGTTAGTTAGAATGGCTTCATGGGCAACTGACCTATGGATGGTAAAACTCTCCGAGACTCGGGATCCCTGCGGGGACTGCCCCAAATGGAGATTCGACTGTGGAAAATTTTTTCCACGAGAATGGAAATAGGGGCAAAATTTTTCCGAGGTAGGCGCAGAGACTCGAGCAGGGTGAACCCGCCCCCTCTAATCCCCGAAATTCATAGATTTACTTAATTATTTTTAATAGTTTATTTCTCATAGTCATTTCACATACCCCAATATATATATATATATATATATATATATATATATATATATATAGAGAGAGAGAGAGAGAGAGAGAGAGAGAGAGAGAGAGAGAGAGAGAGAGAGAGAGAGAGAGAGAGAGAGAGAGAGAGAGAGAGAGAGAGAGAGAGAGAGAGAGAGAGAGAGAGAGATCCAAAATTTCTAATCCTCATTTGCACAACCCTTCTTCAATTCATAGATTCCTAGCGTCGTTCGTACTCCATCCAACCTCTCTGCAGCCACCCCCTTGCTACTCTTCCGTCTCACCGCATTGTCACTCCTCACCGTTCCATCACTCTCATCGCGTCGTTCTCTATATCTGTGGTGTTCCTTTCCACAACTCTGTCGTCGTGTCCATTCTCCTCTCTGCTGCCACGTCCCCCACCTCGTCCACTGCTCTGTGCTCTAGTTTGCCGTGGCGTCCTCCATCGCGTCATTTTGAAAGAAGTTACTATCTTGTCGTTTAGACTTTTGGTATAAAATATTGTTGTTTTATATAGGATGGATACTTTCAGCTCTATTACTATGAAAATTAATAATTAGTCAGAATTATCAGAGAATTGGGGAATGGGGTCCCTGCAGGGAATGCGGCCCTGTGGAGAATGGGAATGGGAGCAATATTCTCCCACTGTGAAAAATTGAGAACAAATCTGGGGGCAGGGATGGGGAGCAGGCCAGAGAGGCATCCTCCGCCCCAGCCCTGCTCTGTTGACATCCCTAAACTAACCAAAGAAATGCTCTAATTCTTTTCAAACCGCACTAACTCTATGCCAACTTGAACACTTTATCAGAAGGTGCTTGCTCCTCAAAAACAGCATTATAAGCTATTTTAGGTTAAACATTCCATCGGCAAAGGATGCCCAAGCAACACAATCAAAGTCCTTCCATGGAAAGGGCGGAAATATGGCTAAGATGCTGTCCATTACTTGTTTCGGGAGACACTCTTTCCATTTCTTTTCGTCCCAATCACCTGAAACAGCAAAAAAATCCATTAGATTTGTATAATTATAAGTATGAGTAATTACCAAATTGCATGCATGTTGGTCAAGTCTCTCAATAATCGACACTCAGTTGTGCTCCCAAAATCTGAATCAAGATTCATCACCAACTCTCCAAATTGTATTCCCTGCTACCTTATCCAAAATTGCACAAATATCCTTCTACAAATTGAAAGAGTTGCTTTTTCTTGCAATATTGGGTAATATATCAGATTTTCTTAATTATATTTAGCTCTTATGACTCTTTTTTATAAATTTTTTTTTATGAGATCCCACCCTACTTTGATCGTAAAAGTATGGTTGAGGTCTTTGACATGGTGTATTCTAAAACCACCAATATTTTTGGACTCACTAATATTCTTCCAACTAAGAAGGTGAATCTTTTAGATAACTCTCTCTAATATAATATGTAATTTATCTTATATGACATAATGTTAATTTTTAATTAAATAATATTTTAATTATAATAAAATTATTTTATAATTAAATTATTATTTAAAATAAATAATTATATAATTTTATAAAATATTAATAATTAAACTCCTCTTTTCTCTAAATTATTTTTTTTTGAAAAACAAAATTTATTCTATCTTTTTAAACATTTCTACCGCATAATTATATCACGAAACTAACATATTACTTCATATATAAAGTAGATTGTGCTGAAAATGCTGCTCATTATTCATTTGCAGTTTTTATAAGGAAGCACTGGAGCGCAAAAGCTACTTCATAAATGAATGTCAGTTTGTGATTAATGTGCCATCAAACATGAATGTTGTACTAAAATTTAGTAGCTTATTGCAAATAAATTATACTTAAATTTTAAAGATGAAATTTCTTTTAAACTAGATTGCATTCAATTGCCCATACGGTAAGAAAAACAATAGAGTATGATATGAATTTGATGGTAACTGATCAGTTTGGTTATTAATATTTTAAAAAATTATATAATTACTTATTTTAAATAATAACTTAATGGGCCTGCTACACATACAAGCAAAGAGGCCTTACAAGTTTTACAAGTTTTCAGCCCACACTTCATTCACACGCGCACTCATCTCTCTTTGAATGGAACGTAAACTATACGCGCCCCACTCAACGGTTGCTCTTCGCAAAATAGCGCTCCTTAATGGCGCACTCTTCCACTTCTCCAAGCCCTTCGAAGAAAACACAAACCATCCGTTTTCAAGCAACATTCCAAACTGCAGAGATAGGACTCGTCGCGAAGATTAGAACTCTCCATCAACACAACATAGAACTCTCGATCAACAATCTCCATAAAAAACGAAGTTATAATACTCAAGGTACGTTACGTTACTATTTTACTCATATTGTATATTTTCCACATTTCGAAAACGAAGAACTAGGTTTTACTATTCTTCTACGTTCTTCTAGGTTTTACTATTCTTCTTGTTCTAGGTCTCATTTTACAGTTTTTAATGTTCTACTTGTTCTAGGTTTTATTGTTATTCTTGCTTCTAGGTTATTCTGTTCTTCTTAGTTGTTCTAGGTGTTACTGTTCTTGTTGTTCTAGTTCTTCTGGTAACTGATTTTTGGGAGTATATTGCGTGATTTGGTGGGTGTATATTGAGTATTTTGTTGGGTGTATATAGCATAATTTGTTGGGTGTATATTTCTGAACTGATATACTGTAATATAGTCAACAGTTGCAACTGTTCTAATATTTGCTTGTCCATGGGTGTATATTGCTTGACCTTGTAATGTTGCTTGACCTTGTATATTAATCCATGTTTGAGTGATATCTGACTGATATCTATGGGTGTATCTGACTCATATCTATGGGTGTATCTTACTGATATCTATGGGTGTATTTTTCATTTCAGAAAAAATGACAGGCAGAAACTAAGCTGAAAAAAATGTAAGAACAAATATATGTCTTAGATGAAATCAGTTTTATATAATAGAAATATATCTGACTATAATTTTGCTTTGTTTACAGCAAATCAAAGACCTTAAGTGTGCAACACATTTGTTAAGTGAGAAATTCAGAAACATGAGCGAGGAGAAGAAAACAATTGTTAGGGATTTGGGATTTGGTGGCCTGATGCACATCCCGCCGCTAAGGGTGAATCACCAAATTGTCAGATAGATTCTAAGGATATTGACACTGATTAATATAAATGTTATATAGTCCTGTAACAAATTGAACACATACTGTAAAAATTTTTCAATTATAATCCAGTTTATTGTAAAATTTCTTTCAATAATTAAACTCTCTCTGCTGTATTCAAAATGTATGAATTACAAGTACTATAATATGAAGGAAAACATCAAACCAAATATACACCCATAACCTGCCATTTTTTACATCCAAAGAAAGTTGAATATACACCCAAAAATCTATCCCCCTGATACTTTATCCCTAAAACCCTGAACCCTAAACACTTAAAACCTAAACCTTAACCCCTAACCTGTAAACCCTAAAACCCTAAACCGTAAACCCTAAAACCCTAAACCCTAATACCTAAAACCCTTAAACCGTTGTAAAAAAAAAAACAAACAGTATTTTATAACATAAAAACAAGATTCTGAAGTATATATATGTATATATATGTAAAATGTGAAATACAAGAAAATTCAGAAATACACCCAAAAGAACACTGCTTTTACACCCAAAAGAATGCATGCTCTTGCTCCTTTGTGTGCTTCTCATCCCTGCCCAGAAGTGGTGATCCAGATAGATTGGAATCCATATATGACGGTCTTCATAGAGATCTGCAGAATACACCCAAACACAGACTATAAATACACCCGAAAAAAATTAAATTTACACCTCTGCTGCAGATTTTAAACAAACATTACCTGAAAGTCACTTGTTGTCCACAAGACCAAAATTCAGCAGAAAATCATTCCAATTCCTATCAAATAAGTCTTTAAGCACACCCACGCTTCTCGCACTTCTCTCGTAATGTAATTCCTCACATCCTTTTCAATAAAATTTAACAAACTGGTTATCAACAGAGAGAGGCTGCAGAATACACCATGTCAAAAACAAAAAATACACCCAATCATGTCTGATCTAATACACCCGAACGACAACAACTCAACTAAAATAACAAAAAAGCCATAAACTGTAAATACACCCACACTTCCCCCAAAAATACACCCAAAAAAGTCTGATCTACACCCGAGCGTCTGCTATAAATTGCAGATAATTAATCAAAACTAATACATTAGATTCAATCCACAGATTTATGTTCATGCGTTAGTTTCACAGTCAATGTTCCCGAATTATTCAGTTACACAATGCTATACAAATAACTGCAACAAAATTCAGAGTAATCATATGTAAATTGCTCTCGCTCCTTTGTGTGCTTCTCATCCCTGCCCAGAAGTGGTGATCCAGATAGATTGGAATTCATATATGACGGTCTTCATAGAGATCTGCAGAATACATCCAAACACAGACTATAAATACACCCGAAAAATAATTAAATTTACACCTCTACTGCAGATTTTAAACAAACATTACCTGAAAGCCACTTGTTGTCCACAAGACCAAAATTCAGCAGAAAATCATTCCAATTCCTATCAAATAAGTCTTTAAGCACACCCATGCTTCTCGCACTTCTCTCGTAATGTAATTCCTCACATACTTTTCAATAAAATTTAACAAACTGGTCATCAACAGAGAGAGGCTGCAGAATACACCATGTCAAAAACAAAAAATACACCTAATCATGTCTGATCTAATACACCCGAATGACAACAACTCAACTAAAATAACAAAAAAAGCCATAAACTGTAAATACACCCACACTTTCCCCAAAAATACACCCAAAAAAGTCTGATCTACACCCGAGCGTCTGCTATAAATTGTAGATAATTAATCAAAACTAATACATTAGATTCAATCTACAGATTTATGTTCACGTGTTAGTTTCACATTCAATGTTCACGAATTATTCAGTTACACAATGCTATACAAATAACTGCAACAAAATTCAGAGTAATCATATGTAAATCACTCTCGCTCCTTTGTGTGCTTCTCATCCCTGCCCAGAAGTGGTGATCCAGATAGATTGGAATCCATATATGACGGTCTTCATAGAGATCTGCAGAATACACCCAAACACAGACTATAAATACACCTGAAAAAAAATTAAATTTACACCTCTGCTGCAGATTTTAAACAAACATTACCTGAAAGCCACTTGTTGTCCACAAGACCAAAATTCAGCAGAAAATCATTCCAATTCCTATTAAATAAGTCTTTAAGCACACCCACGCTTCTCGCACTTCTCTCGTAATGTAATTCCTCACATCCTGAGGTTGAATCATCCATTATCTTCAAAACGAGTTCAAACTTTGATTTCAGAAACCAGAAAATCGAAAAGAAAATGAAGCTGGAGTTACAGAGAGAGGAACTAACGTCAATGACGAAGAACAAACCAGTGAAGAAGGAGGAGAAAAGAATGATCGAAAAAGCAGGGGAAGACGCGCGAGAAGAAGAACGAGCAAATTTGGAAAGAAGAAGATATATAGCGCGTGTAACGGACGTAGCACTTGCAGCGTGTTTTGGGGGTTAGGGGTTAATTGACTTGTAATGCTTACAAGCCCTAATCGCTTGTATGTAGAGCTTTCCCCTAACTTAATTATAAAATAATTCTATTATGATTAAGATTGATTCGGGTGGGTTTTGTGAGAAATAGATTAAGTGAAAAATAATAGTTAAAGTGAGAGATTAGGGGTAAGTAAACTTGTGAGGAAGACACTTCTATTAATGGCAAATAAGCAATACAAGAACTAATAATGAGGAAGAGAGGTGGAGAACAAGTGTTGAGACCTCCACTAATGTCACAAGAGGATGAATGAGCTTTGTTTAAAGTGGACAGAAATGGTTTACAGAGAAGAGAAGCTCTCAGAAGAGGATGAAGGTGAAAGTAAAAGATGAAAAGGGTTTCAAGGTCTGTGAAGAAGAAGATGATCAAGGTGAAAGTGAAAAATGAGAGTGAAGGATGAAAAGTGAGGGTGAGAGTTGAAGTAAAAGATCTCAGAAGAGGGGTGCTTTACAGAGGTGGCTTGAGGTCCTTTTTATAGTGTAAAACCATGATGAAGAGGGCACCCCTTGGCCAATGGTTTTAGTCTGACATTTGGTTCACTACTCTTTCCAAAATATCTTTAGGTACCCCTGTCACCTTAAGTCTTGTCAACTGAAAAGTAGGAAGTTGATTCCCACACGTTAAACTAAAGCTCCTGACATGTGACATTAGTGAAGGGACATCTAGTTCAGTTTTCTTTCAACTAGATGACACCTTTACACCCCAAATCCAACCAATCCACTTCCACCAATATAGTTCCCACTGAAGAGAAATTCAACTCCTCAAGGTGTTCTTTTGGGTTCCATCCTTTTAGTCAGTGACGGATCCAGAAAATTTGTTCAGTGGGGGCAAAATATATATAATATAATAATAATTTTTATAATTAATGTTATAAAATAGGAATATTTTTTAAATTATTTAACCAATAAATTAAAATAAAATAATAATTCAAAATAATAACACATAATTTAGAATTCCATTCTTCTAGGTTTCATATTTTGAAAAGATTGAATAATCTTTTCATTGTCAATACAATCAAATGTCTCTCTTTCTATGTATGTCACTAAACAATCATTTAAAAATTCGTCTCCCATACGGTTCCGAAGTCGACTCTTTATGATGTTCATAGCAGAAAAAGTTCTTTCAACTGATGCAGTTGCTACGGGCAAAACTAAAGCTAACTTCAAAAGAAGAAACACTAATGGATAAACAATATTTTTTCGAGTCTCAACCAACTTCTGAGAAAGAGCACCAATTCCATTTAAGTCTGAGAATTGATCATCAGAACGCACATCTAGTATGAAGTTCTCAAGTTGACTGTCAAGTGCCAAAAGTTGAGTGGAAGAAAATTCTAATGGATAGAATTGAGCTAACTGGATCAACTTCTCCTTATCAAATGCAAAAAATGAGTGTCTTGGATTCAAACAAGCTATGCAAAGAAGCAATTCAGTATTCACCTCTGTAAAACGATTATTGAGTTCTTGAAGTTGTCTATCAACTACTTGATAGAATATCTCAACTTGAAAATGATGCAAATTTGATATCTTTTGAGCTTTGCGTCTTGATCTTCCTTGTGACACAAATATATCATCCATGATTGGAACAGTAATATCATGTTTGTCACAAAACAGTGAGACTTCGTCAAGTAAAAGAGACCAGCCATCATCTCTTATATTTTGCAACCGTTGCTTAGACACTTTGACTAATGCCATAGCATTTACAATGTCTTGATCATTCCTTTGTAACGCTTGAGATAACTCATTAGTAACTCCCAAGATATTTTTCATCAAGTGCAAGTTGAAAATGAATTCAAAGGATTGAATGACATTCAATAAATGACATGCTTCAGCTCTTTGTTCTGAATTATTTCCATCTTCCTCAACATATTCAAGAACATTAACCACAGAAGGAAATAAAGAAATTAATCTAAGTATAGTTCCATAGTGTGAACCCCATCTAGTGTCTCCAGCTCTTTTTAAAGCTGTTTCTTGATTCAAACCACGCCCACTAGAAATTTCTCCACTTTTTAGTGCTTCAATTGTCTTAGTCATTTGACTATCACGAAGCATATCTCTTCGTTTACACGAAGCTCCAACAACATTGCACAAATTAGTTAACAAATTAAAAAGTAAAGCAATTTCAACTTGTTTTTTTGCAACCGTTACAAGAGCTAACTGAAGTTGGTGAGCAAAGCAATGTACATAGAAAGCATAAGAATTTTCTTTCAATATCAAAGTTTTCAAACCATTAAATTCTCCTTGCATGTTACTTGCACCATCATATCCTTGTCCACGTACTCTTGATAAACTTAAATTATATGTTTCTAATAATGACTCCAATGCTAATTTTAGAGATAAAGCATTAGTATTAGAAACATGAACAAGACCAAGAAAATGCTCCCTAACTTGTCCTTCTTTGTTCACATACCTTAAGCAAACTGACATTTGCTCCTTAATAGAAATGTCACGGGCTTCATCAACCAATACAGCAAATAATTCATCCCCAAGATCATCTACAATAACTTTTGTCGTTTCCCTTGCAGCAGCTCTTACAATATCTTTTTGAATTGAGGGTGCTATTAGTTTAAGATTCCCACGAGCATTTTTGAAAGCACGACCAATCTCTTCATTATGTTGCGCAAGAAAGTTTAGAAGTTCCAAAAAATTTCCTTGGTTAACAGAATCATCTGTCTCATCATTACCACGAAAGGCCAATCCTTGTCGCAAAAGAAATCTAATACAATCAATTGTTGCTGTCAAGTGAATTTGATAATTCTTTTTAGCTTGCTCAGATTGTTTTTCAATAGCAGCAGTGATGTGTTGTTTTGGTCTCATAAGTGCTTCACATTTTCTCCAAGCTTGATTATGAGCGCTATCATGAATCCCAACATGAATTTGTAGTCTCTCCTTTTTTTTCCAATTTGAAAAGCCAGTAGTTACAAAAGCATCACCACCTTCAGTCTCAGGTTTCATAAGATAACAACAAAGACAAAAAACAGCATCTTTTGATATACTATACTCTAACCAGTTGCCATAGTCATCAAACCAATTAGGATTAAATCTTCGAAAAGAAGAACCACAAGCAGTTTGCGGAAAATCATGAGTCCTTGGTTGACAAGGACCTTTTTGTAAATATGCACATCTAACTTTGTCTCTGTCATTCGGGTGATAACTTGAAATCTTTGGTCGTTGTCCTGGATCTGCTATAAGATTATCTACTTCGAATTCTAAAAACCTCCTTTTATTAGAAGAGGTCGATGAATTGTTTTGGGATCCAATCTCCAATGATGAGGTTCTTTTGAAATATTTCTCCATTACTAATAAGATAAAATTATAAATACAAAATTATAAATACAAGTATAAAATTATAAATACACAATTCTACACAAATTAAAAATTACAATATAAAATTATAAATACAAGTATACAACAAAATAATTTAAATAAAACAACAACAAAATAATATTTAGCCTCTCTTGTCAGCCACTCATTTCTTTGCCTTATCATTGCTTAAAGAGAATTTGCTTTATCATTGCTTAAAGAGAATGCTTGTGATTTGTGAATTCCAACAAAATAATTTAAATAAAACAACAAGAAAATAATTTTCAGTCTCTCTTGTTAGCCACTCATTTCTTTGCCTTATCATTGCTTAAAGAGGATGCTTCATGCTTGTGAATTCCAATCAAGAGGAAGGTATTAGGTAATCAAGCTGCTATGAAAGAATTAAAAATTCCCAATCTGATGCAACAAATAGAATGCTTCATCTTAATCAACAAGACAACAAATATATATCAGATCATTAAAAGGAATCATCAAAAGATTTCTACTTTCGACATCCAAAAATTCAAAATCAATATTAGACTATTAGTTGATTATTGACTGATTTATATTGTTTTCTCGTATTTATACATCAGAACAAATTAAGTCTTCAAAAATAATTAAATCAATGCACAAAAATAATTAACAAATAAATTAATCAAACTAAACTTGCATTACATCAGAACAAAATCAAATATTCAATACAAATTCACAATTAACAACTAAATCAGTTATCAAACAACAATGAAGCAAATAAGTGAATAAGCAGAATTGCAGATCTGTAAATCATGATTCATGACTGTACCAAAAAAAAATCCAAGATTGAATCTGAACAGTTGAACTTTAGGAAGCAAAAGTGTAAAACACAGTAAACAGTAGCCAGTGACGGATCTATGCGGCGTTCAGCGGCAGCATGACAAAAGCCAGGCGCTCTCTGCTGAAGCCTGAAGAGTGAAGACTGAAGATTGAAAACCAAAGAGAGAAGAAGATAGCAGATTTGCAGTATTCGAAGAAGAAGGACGAACGGATCAGAACCGATCGATGAAGAAGAAGGCAAAAGGAGACGCGGAGATGTGGAGACACGGCAGTGACTCTGGAGACAGGAGGGCGGAGGCCGGAGAGCCAGAAACGTCAGCCGTGACACTGGATGAGACGCGGAGCGGCGGAGTGGCTCTGATATCTGGAGACAAGAGTGCCGACTGTCGAGTGCGGCTGTGCGGGCTGCGAAGTGCGAAGGTTGGAGGCTGCGAAGCTTGGAGGCTTGGAGCAGATGAAGAAGATTGGGAAAAGAAGGGTTAGGGATTTGATTTGGGGTTGTGGGGTCAAAATAAATTATATAGTGGGGGCATTTAAGACATTTTATTATGAAGTATTAAGTAATTTCTAAAATTCCACTGGGGGCAGTTGCCCCCACTACTCAATGAATGCATCCGTCCCTGCTTTTAGTCCAATACCTTTAGAAGGAACTTAACTCTTTTTTGACCATGTTTGTAGATCATTATAAAAATAATTATGTACAAAAAAGGTTTATATTTTTAGTACACAATCATAAGCCCCATGCAGTCTTTGAGGGTACAAAATATTCCCTCAAGCTGCATTAAACTATTTTGTACTCAACAAAATAAGAATAATAAATTTTTTTTTTTGGTTAACATATCATAACTCTAAAGAATCAAATCTCCCCTCTTTTATTCATTTTTTGTTATAATAAGATATGTATTTGTAAATGATATTCAAATATAAATATTTTAGTATAATATGAATATAATTATGTACTCATAAAAAAATGAATAAAAGAATGTTATTGTGCGTATTTTAAATATTAATAAAATAAATCAATAAATAAGATTAGTAAATAAATATATTCATAATTTATTTGTATGAAAAAAGAGGGATGATTTGATTTAATATAATAATTTAATATATAAGGAAATAAGAAGGGGAGAAACTCTTACCCTTTTAATTGGACGCGTTTTAAATTTGAGTACCTGAATTTGGAGAGACACATAAGGAGAGAGAACACCTGGAAGGGTAGGGGACAGGTGTTCCTCATCATCTCTGCTAGGGCATTTTTTACACAGCGCAGTATCATCACTGCTATCACTACCACCATCCAAATCCTCTGTCTTCTTCAACAATTGGGAGTTTTTCTTAGGGCAAAGGACACTTCCACATTCAACTTTGCTCTGTCTTTTTACTCTGTCTTCTTACTTGGTAAGACCCTTTTTCTTCTTTTCTTGTTTTTGTCTTAACCCCTCTCAGCCCCTATGTATATTGGGTTGCTAATTTTAGAATTAGCTATAGAGATTCTTTGACAAAGATCTTTCACCTTACAACTTTGGATGTTATATCCTCATTTGTATATGTTTCCAATGAAATCACAAATAAAAAAAAGAAATTAAATTAAAATTATGAGCAATGTTCGTTTGTAACCATAAATAGATATTTAAAAATAAAAATAATTTATTTTAATTATTTTTTTTTTTTTTTTGCAGGGGGAGTGTATGATTTTAAGAAAAGTAGTAGCCATTTTTTTTGCCCTTTTTTTTTAGGCCAAAAAAAGGAAGGTACCCATAACTTTCTTGCCCTATTTATGCTAGACTCTTTTTAGGAGCTTGGAGGGTGGGACACTTCACTTTTTTGAAACAGTTCCAAAAAAAAGGAAGGTACCCATAACTTTCTTGCCCTATTTATGCTCGACTCTTTTTAGGAGCTTGGAGGGTGGGACACTTCACCTTTTTTTTTGGAACTATTTAGAACTGCAAATTTCTTAAGATGCATCACTCACATTTTTTGAGTGTATGATTGCTAAAGTAGTTTTCTCATGTATTGCAGGATGCTTGCAGAATAATATAACATAAACATTGGCTCTTGATAAAGAAGCCTTTTGCAATTGAAATTCTAACTCCTAAAACTGAAATTAGGCATAGTACGTACTTGAAATTGACAGGACCGGTGGTTGTTCCATGATCTGGGTCCAGCAGGATACAGTGTCCGTTGGGGTGTACTTTAGAAACAATGTAAGGATCCTCCCATTTGGGAGCCCATTTTGGCAAAGACATCTTCCTCATTACTGCGTCTACTGATTTTAGTACCAGATCTCCCTCTAGGAACACCTTGGACCGAATGTGCTTGTCATAAGCTAATGCCAGTATCCGGTGATATTCTTCCATCTTGCTTACCACAACTTCTCTTTTTCCTTCCAACTCTTGCAACTCAGCTTCACGATCCCTTGACTTTTAGAATACGCGTCAACTCCCTACAAGTAACTGGGGTGTTCTCATCTTCCTCCATATTCTCCAGATTCGCGAACAGAGGTGGTGAGGGGGTTCTATACCTCGTTTGATCTCTAGTCATCATTTTCGTGATCAAAGCTTGCATCTTTGTCTGGTTGTCTATCATATAGTTATACACATGAGCAGGAATGGTTACATGAGTGTGCATGACAGTGGTACCTCCAGCATGGGGTGTGAAGAAATTTACACAGGCATGAGCTCCTTCTCCTCCTGCACCCAGATTCTGCTACTCCATGTGTTCCTCTTCTTGGTTGTGCCCGTCCTCGTCTTGAGGTGATCCCAAGCTGAGGTTGAGATCCCGAGGAGTTATTGAGCGTCGCTTAGGTGGTCGATTCTGACCAGGATGAGTATTGCTAGATTCAGCCATCACGTCAAAGTGTTCCTCTCCAGTGGAGTCGCCAGATGATTCGGGTAGGTTTTGTGAGAAATAGATTAAGTGAAAAATAATAGTTAAAGTGAGAGATTAGGGGTAAGTAAACTTGTGAGGAAGACACTTCTATTAATGACAAATAAGCAATACAAGAACTAATAGTGAGAAAGAGAGGTGGAGAACAAGTGTTGAGATCTCCACTAATGTCACAAGAGGATGAATGAGCTTTGTTTAAAGTGGACAGGAATGATTTATAGAGAAGAGAAGCTCTCAGAAGAGGATGAAGGTGAAGGTGAAAGTAAAGGATGAAAATGGTTTCAAGGTCTATGAAGAAGAAGATGATCAAGGTGAAAGTGAAAATAAGAGTGAAGGATGAAAAGTGAGGGTGAGATTTGAAGTAAAAGATCTCAGAAGAGGGGTGCTTTACAGAGGTGGCTTGAGGTCCTTTTTATAGTGTAAAACCATGATGAAGAGGACACCCCTTGGCCAATGGTTTTAGTCTGACATTTGGTTCACTGCTCTTTCCAAAATATCTTTAGGTACCCCTGTCACCTCAAGTCTTGTCAACTGAAAAGGTAGGAAGTTGATTCCCACACGTTAAACTAAAGCTCCTGACATGTGACATTAGTGAAGGGACATCTAGTTTAGTTTTCTTTCAACTAGATGACACATTTACACCCCAAATCCAACCAATCCACTTCCACCAATATAGTTCCCACTGAAGCGAAATTCAACTCCTCAAGGTGTTCTTTTGGGTTCCATCCTTTTAGCCCAATACCTTTAGGAGGAACTTAACTCTTTTTTGACCATGTTTGTAGGTCATTATAAAAATAATTATGTACAAAAAATGTTTATATTTTTAGTACACAATCATAAGCCCCCATGTAGTCTTTGAGGGTACAAAATATTCCCTCAAACTGCATTAAACTTTTTTGTACTCAACAAAACAAGAATAATTAAAAAAAATTTTTTTGGTTAACATATCATAACTCTAAAGAATCAAATCTCCCCTCTTTTAAAAGTTGACATGTTATAAAAGATGAGATACATATTATTTTAAAGAGAGTTGAATATAATTTATTTTTTTACGTAAAAAATTATAATTAATAATAGATATAAATTAGTCTTTTTTTTATCCTCATTAAACTTTTCCTACATAAAATTTAAATCCATAAATTATTTTGAATAAAATGACAAATAGATCTCGTAAACTAATAATTTGAGTTAGTTGAATAGTTAATTCGTCTGCTTAGAAATAATGAAGTTCGAATTTTGTGTTCTGCATATAGCAATCTATTAATTAACTACAAACTTATAAAAAAAATAGAATTCTAATTTATAATAGATTAATTCTTCATTTACTGTCCTAGAAAATACCGTAAAAAACAAAAAAAAATTCTTAATAGTTTTATTGAAACATAAAATTTTTAACCAAAATTAATTATCTTTGTAGTATTAGGTGTAATTATAAGTCATTATTCAACCAAATTTTTAATAAAATAACTGAAACTAAGATTGAGTAAATCTAACTCCAACTCAAAAAACTAACTCATATGCGAATGTCTCACTTATAAATTTTTAAGAGATTTTATTTATTCGAAAGAGATGTAAAATTTGTAACACATATCTTTACGCTCATTAGTGATCTACTTGTATGAATATTTGCAAATTTTGTGTATTTTTTTCTTATCAGTTTAATTTTTGAAAGAAGTTGTTTTATGATATCATAATATTTTTTCCTTTTTTTTGTATCTTCTTTTCTTTCTTTTTTTTTTGTCCTATTATTTTTAGAAAATTTATGTTTTTACGCAAAATTTTTCTATATTTTATTATTTTCTTTCAAATATTTCTTAATCTTTTCTCAAAATTAGCTATTTTTTTCTATAGTAATTTTATTAAATTAAAAAAAAAAAAACAAAGTACCTAAGTTAGTTTAACAAAAGCAAAAAGTAATGGTTATTTTTGTAATTAAAATTAAATAATACTTGTTTAGAATTGAAGCTGATAATAAGTTAGTTTTGAATAAGTTTGGATCCTCCTCCATGTTCGGTTTGACGGGGGTTGTTGCGTGAGCGTTAATGTGCAACATTCAGATCTGTACAGGCCGAAGCCTAACTTATTACCTCTCTGATTTCACGAGATCTAAAAATTCTTCAATTCCAAAGAACAAACAATATTTAATTAAATTGCAAGCGAAATAAAGAGAAAGAAAGAAATAGAAGGCAAGAGCAGGAGCAGCAGTGCAATAAATATTATTCTCAAAGCTATACAATATGTATAGTATATATTTCTTCATTCCAGTATATATATAATATGAGACAAGAGTAGAAAAGGAAAATTAGAATGAAGCACCCCGAGAGCATGAAAAGAAAAAGAAAAGGAAAATAGAAATTTGTATATGTACACTTACATATATGTATGTTTATATTAGTATATGATTGTTGGAAGAAAAAAGAGTGTTAATTAGATGAGATCCAGGAGCGGCGGCGTTGATGGATAATTAGGAATCGGAGTAGTGGCTCCAACAAATGAGCATAACAATACAGCGCCTGATGATGTAGAAGCGAGCCCTTTGCTCCTTCACAAGGTTGGCACACTTGCCACACCAACTACTACTCTTCCTCTTGCTCTTGGTGCTCTTGGTGCCCATTCTGACCGATGTGGGTCCTTCTTTCTTTGACAACTTGCTCCACTTGTCTTCGACGTCGATCCCACCATTCTCTTTATAACATGTGTATGCCATAGAAGCACAAGATATCGGGAGTTGTATCAATGCTAACAAACAGGAAAATAAAATGAAATTGCTGTGACTCGGGACTGAGGACGAGTGAAGAGAAGAGTAGTACTATTTATAATGGAGGAGACTACGTCTACCATGCTCCATGGGGCCCTCCTTTCTCTCTTTTCATAGGCCCACCTTTGCTTTCTACCTTTTCCAATACTTCTCAGTTCTCATCATCGTTAGTTTCTTTTTTTTTTAAGAAAAATATTATAGTAAATATCTTTTTGGATTCCTATCTTTTTTGAAAATAGATAAATCACTCTCTAATATTTGAAAAATAATAAATTGACCCCTATTTTTTCTGTTAGACATTTCGATCTTTCTGTGACTCCCTCCATTTAAACTTGACGCAAAAAGTTAATATGTAAGAATGAGATGGTAACTTAGTATGGACACATCATCTGACTTCATTAGAACGATTTAGTCCCTATCTAGTTATCAAAACGTTGTTATTTTCAGAAAAGAAGAGACGCGCATTTTTTATGATTGTACTCTCTGACTGTTATAGGAACATAACACAAACTAGGGATAATCCTCTTTAGCACACGTAACTTTAATTCTCTTAGACTCATTCTTTAAATATTGTAGCTTCTTGCTCTCAGACAAAGTAGTCTTTCAATACTTACTTAAATTGTGTTATAGTAGTAAATTGTTGTCCTATCTAAAATTCAATCTCACCATATTTAACTTCCGCATTAAAATCAGGATATTTTAGTCTATCCTCGTCTTCACTAAAAATAGAGAAGTTAAATGCCTCATATTCATATTCATGGAGCTTGTCCATGTCTGAGTCCACCTCCTCAGTAACAGGTTCTGATATGGACTTATCCCTTTCTTCTGAAATTAGATCCAACTCACCTGGCCTATTACCTCTTTTAGTATTAAGCCCACTCTTTGGATCATTACATCCTCCTTCTTGAGACAAGATATGTTCCCTAACTCTTCCAACATATCTTTTTGCCTTCTTTTTTATCCTAAGAGACAAGTCGTTATTATCAATTCTACCATGTAGCACATTACTATTCTTAGGAGTATTTGATTTTTCAGCTATCTTCTTTTTAGTAGTCTTGTATTTGGAACTCAACCTACCTTTCTTATTCTTTCTCACACGCTTTTTCTTGGCCTTATCTTCTTCACCACTACTGCTGCTACTGGATTCGAATCCAGATGGGGGGATTTGTAAGGTTCATCTTCAGTGGTCTCATATCCATCACAGAAGAAGAATACTCAATTTCAATAACTTTATTTACTGTTCTCTCTTATGAAATTAAATCTGACTTGTTAATATTGTGTTCAAAATAGATGACCAGCAAATCAAACTCCACATCCTCCATCTTTTTGTTACACATTTGGTTAATCTCCTTCTCTCCCTTAAGAACATGCAATCTAGACTTCAAGTCAGGAACAGTACTATGATACCAGTAAATCTCTTTATAGCTTGTATACCCTAAATCCTTAAACATTTTCACCAAGTCCTTGAAATTAACATAATCTATGTCTAACGGAAGAAATGTCTCAACTTGTCCATAAAAGATAGTACAATACTCTATCAAAATCTCTTTCGAACTAATCCCATGATAAAAAACAGAGACAATTTCATATGACATCTGCTAGAAGAAAAATGTACAACACTTTTGATTAACTAACTACTTTAATCATTCACACCAATCATAACCAGTCTATTTATACTTGATCAGACAGTGACTACGAGTAGCAAAACAAGATTAAAAAAATATATACCAAATACAACCAACTCAAAAAGATGCCAACGAACTAAATGACACTAATCTTAGTAGTGTCGTCAATGTCTCCGTCAACAACGCCCTCATCACCTTCTCATTGGAAGTCGTCGTCAACTTGCCTTGGAGGAAAACGTTTCGCTTTTTTAGGGTTAGGGTGTAATTTTGTGTGACAAGTGAGGGTGATTTTGTTACTGAGGATACATGTAATGGGGAGAGGGAGACACTTATAAAAAATGCACGTCTCTCCTTTTCTGAGAACGACGACGTTTTGATGACTGGGAAGGGACTAAATTGTTATAACAAAGTCAGATGATGTGTCCATGTCAAATCACTACTTCACCGTTATACGTCAGCTTTTTCTGTCGAGTTTAAAGGAAGGAGCCACAGAAAGGTCGAAGTGTCTAACGGAAGAGATAAATAGGGGCCAATTTGTTATTTTTAAAACGTTAGGAAGCGGCTTGTCTATTTTTAAAAAAGACAGAAACCAAAAAAGGTATTTACTAAAAATATTAAAGACATTAAAATTTATTAATTTTGTTATTATTTAATTATTAATTTAATTCTTACCCATATTCTTTGGATTAAAAGAATAGAAAAAGAAAGAAAATGAATGAAAATATAAATTTTTTATTATTTGGATTAAAAAGAAAAATAGAATGGAAGAAAAAAAATAAAAATGAAAAAAAATATGTAAATAAAAATAAAATTGTTAATTTATTCTTTGATTAATAAAAAAATAAAAGATCTAAGGATATTAAAATAATTTTGTATTATTATATTTTTTTATTTTTTTCTATCAAAATAACATAAATTTTTTTCTTTATTTATTTTTATCTATTTTTTTATTTAAACATCACATAAAATAATTTATTTTTTTTTCTATTTTTTTATTTTCTTTTTTATTTTTTTTTCATTTTTTTTATCTAAACAAAGTGTTAATGTAATTCCTTAAATCTAATAATCTAAAAATATATTTTATTCTATATTTTTAAACATTAATGAGTAATTAATGTACGAAAATAATAAATTCTGATGATCTTCTCTAACATTTTTCTTATATTCAGAGATCGGATTAAAGTTTAATAATAAGAATTTTTTCTTAATATTATAAATACCAGTCTAAGAGCTTTTTATTACATAAATTAAAATCTTCTATAATTTTAAATATAAAAAATTTTATTCTTTCTATAGTTTTTTCATATATATTATTATTGAATTTAGGATAAAATAATATGTTCTACTTACTGCTTACATGCATAAATTAAACAACTTTTTCTAAAGAAATAAATGATGCTTTAAATTTACACATAAAATTGAATGAAAAAAAAATACTAACAGTAATATATATTTACTTTTTAACTAGTTCAATTATTACATTCTCTTTCTTTGTTTGATTTGTAAGCTCCATTTAAAAATAATTTATCCTTAATTAGTTAATTAGTTGTTGTGTGTATAAAATATTCAAACTATTCATATTTATTTAAACACAATGAATTAACTATTCCACTAATCTAAATTAATTATTACATTTTCTTGGTTATACTTTTTAATTCTTTTAATTCAAGTATATATTCGAATCATGTATTTAATTATAGGAGTGCACATGGTTCGATTCGATTCGAAAATTTGGATCGATTCTAAACATTTTAGAAATTAATTTGATATGGTTTTATCAAATCTAGAGTCGGTTATAAGAGTCTCAAAAATAGATTTGGTCATTATTTCAGATCGGATTCGAGTTAAGATGAATCCGACTTCATCTGGTCCATGTGCATTCTAAAAAAATTAAAATATATATATTTTAAATTAATTTTAATATTATATTTATTTTATTTTTAATCACACTTGTTGAATTAGAAAATAGATCAAGGAAGCATCAAATTAAAATTTATAAACAAATTCAAATTTAAATATGGATATCAATTTTTCGATAACAAATTCGATTCAATATATCTTACCCATAAACACCCCCTACTAGAGATCAGAATTTAATGAAGTAAATTAAATTCAAAATTCATCATGTCATATGCTACTTGATACTGTATGCCGTATGCGACGGTGCAAAGATTTTTGCAACAATAGTACTAGAACAACGTTTTGTAGCCAGAAAACATAAATTAGAGATAATATTAGGGACAGAGCTACCTAGATAGTATGATTTTTATTGTAGTTAAGTAATGTACGTAGTGTTATTATATTATTGTACTTATTATCTATAATGCTATAGTTTGATTTTTCACGGGATAGCTTTATTTTTACCGAGGTGAATTATTTGGGCGGTGACGAAAGTAACAGTAATATTGTGATGATAAGAGTGATGAGCGGCTCTTTAATTTGTGTAGATTTGGAAAAATATACAAGAGGATCAACTTGGAGATACTACTGCTTTATGAAAGTGATCTTTGTTGTTCTTATTTCTTAATGCTTTCAATATAAACCAACTTGGTGGCGAAAAAGAAGGGTGAATGCTTAATTAATAATGTTATTTGAACAAGTAAATTAAAATAGTTGTCCAATAACAAGTGATAGAGTAATGCTACATGAAAATCTTCTTCTTTGCCCCTTATTATGCCTTCCATGTATAATCTTATTTGCATTCACTTTGTACCCTAGCTAGAAGTAACATTAATTAATAACTTTTAGAAAGAAAAATAAAATAAAGAAGAAGTAAAAATGACCAGTCTTTTCAAATTTCTTAACTAATAGATTTGTGCTAATGGGTAACCTCCTTGACCACATTATTAATCCTAAGTTTAAGATGAAATTATTAGTGATAATTAAACTGATAAACAAAGAATAATTAGTAATGATATTGATGTAATAGACACATATTTGATTATATATTTAACACATCTTTTTTAGAAGGATTTTTTTTATTTAAAACGTAAATAATACATGGAGTTTTTTTTTTTTTTTTTGGTATTACGATGAAATTTTATTTATTTGGAAGAACAAGCATAATCAGAATAAAGCGAATGAGTTATAGTTCAAATGACATAGTTTTTTCATACTCACTTAAGAGGTCGCGAGCTCAAATTTCCCTCTCTTTATTAAAAAATAATAATAATAATATTTGTTAAAATAATAATAATAATAATAATAATAATAATAATAATAATAATAATAATAATAATAATAATAATAATAAAATTCTAAAAAAATTGATAATACATCGTAAATTATATATCCTGAAATTTAAAATGTTAAATGAAAATACATAATAAATAATTATATATTTAATATATTCTTTTTGTTCTCAGTATTTGAGATAAGTTCCAAAGTTGTTCCTAACGTTTCAATCGTCATATTTAAGTCTTTAACGTTTTAAAATTGACTCAATGTTGTCCTTAGGGGTGTACATGGGCCGGGCCACACCGGATTTGGCTTAATCCAGACTTGACCCGAAATATAGACCGGGCCTAATTTTTAGACCCTAACCCGATCCTAGACCCGATGAAACCTATGCACTTTCGGGCCGGGGTGAAAACCGGATAAAAAATCGGGTGAAAACCGGGTCTTTAGCATGTAAAAATCACCGAATCTCCAACCATTATTTCACAATTCACATAGTAAAATTAACTTAAAAAAATATAACAAGAACCAACCCTTCTCTAAAATTAAAACATAACCATAATCAATACTAATATTGTCTAATAACACCAAATATTTAAATCAATACAAATAACACAATATTATGCATTAGTCTAAAGTCTTATGCATTTTAAACATAAAACATTAACTTATAATCTTATAATGACTAATAACACAAAATATTAAGGTTTACAATATTTAAATTCCACATAAGAATAGCCATCATCCATCACTAATAACACAAAATATTAATTGTGTATGATGACTAGGCTACCGGACCGAGTTCGGGTAACCCGAGCTATGGTCCGGATCCGACCCGAAATAATGACCGGGTTTATTTTTGAGACCCGTACCCGGCCCTAGACCCGATGAAATCACACTAAATTAGCCCCTAAAGTGTTCGGGGCCGGGCCGGGTCTTCGGGCCAGGCCGGACCATGTACACCCCTAGTTGTCCTGCCGTTAGGGATCTGTTAACAGAATTGACGACAGGACAAAATTTAGACGATTTTGAAACGTTAGGGACTTAAATAGGACAAAAACGTTGGGACAAAAACGATAAATAGAAATAAATTTTAATTTAATCCTTCAATAATATCAAATTTTTACCATATATAGTATTCAATTATTTTTTAATTACATCTAAGTAAATTATACTTAATGCGTTACTTTCATTCTAAATATTTTTTTTATAATTTTACTCTTAAAGATTTTTAGTTATCATGAAATGTTTGTAGAATGACTAGTATATAAACTTGCGAAAAAGAAATATATATATATATATATATATAATAAAATATAAATTATACCTTTTGTCTCTAATGTATCAAAATTCTTTAAAATTATAAAAAAATAAATTTATTTAAAATGAAAATAATGTGATTAAGTGTAATTTACTTAGATGTAATTAAAAAATAATTGAATACTATGTACAGTAAAAAATTGATATTATTGAAAGATAAAATTAAATTAAAATTTATTTTTATGTATCGTTTTTGTCCCCAATGTTTTCGTCATACTTAAGTCCCTAATGTTCAAAATTGTCTCAATTTTGTCTCGCCGTCAATTCTGTTAACGGATATCTAACGGTAGATAATATTGAGTCAATTTTAAAATGCTAGGGACTTAGATATGACCATTGAAACGTTAAAGACAACTTTTAGACTTACTCCAAACGTTAAAGACAAAAACAATACTTTACTCTAAAAAATATAAAACAAATCATATCATTTTCCCTTGGTTCTATAGTGCGCGGTTTTTTTCCAAAATAAATTATGAATGATTAATTTTCAAAAAATAATTTTTTAAATACATTTTTTTTTGCATTTAGACAATTTCGTCAGACCCAAGCTAACTTTATAAAAATAAGTAAGTTCCCTTTAATTTTCAGCGAATTTCACTCAAAATTTTTAAAATGCGCGTTTTTAATTCATATCATTGTCTCCAAAATAGTATATAAATCTACAAATATATAGGAGTACACAAAAAACACATAAACAACAAACATGGCTTTTTCAAGAATTTTTTAATTATGAATTAAAAAAATAAGCCATATTTAACAATAGCAACCATTATTATCGTTTCAAAAATACACAGGTACACCAGAATAAGTCATATTTAACAAGAATTTTTTTAATTATAAATTAAAAAAAAAATAACTATTTCCTAAATATAATCCACTTCAAATATATCAGATTAAAAAGTTAACAATGGTAACTATTATTATCGTCTCCAAAGTATACAAGAGTACACAGTAATAAGTCGTATTTTATTTTTGGGAAATAGTTATTTTTTTAATTTGTAATTAAAAAAATCCTTGTTAAATATGGCTTATTCCGGTGTACCTGTATATTTTTGAGACGATAATAATGGTTAAATATGGCTTGTTCTTTTTTTTAATTTATAATTAAAAAAATTTCTTGAAGAAGTCATAATTGTTATCTGTGTATTTTTTGTGTACTCCTATATACTATTTGTAGATCTATATATTATTTTGGAGACGATGATATAAATTAAGAACGCGCATTTTAAAAATTTTAAGTGGAGTTCACCGGGATAAAATGAACTCTATAAAATTTTTAGAGTTCGTCGCGGATTAAGGCAAACTTGTTTATTTTTATAGAGTTCACCGGACTCTAAATATAAAAAAAAAGTATACTTGAAAAATTAAAGTTGGAAAATCGTTTTTTGGGAATTAGTCAAAATTAAAAAAAAAAAAAAACTGGTGAGGCGCTTGTGTAATTTTTGTTATCATTCTTAGATTTAATTTTTGTGGAAGCCATCTTTAATTCTTTACTGTTATAAAATTAATTAACAATGAAAACCAAAAGTATATCAACTAAAAACCAGTCAAAATGTGTTTGGGCTCCATGAAAAATCGAGTTTTGATTTGTGTTCCGTGATCTAGGAGCGGTTTTTAAACATATTATTTAAAAAATAATTCTAATTAAACGATTTTGTTTACTTTTTGGTTGATCACATTTTGATTCCATATATTTTTCCAAAATTAAAATAAGGCACTTATTAACCCATGATGCATTCTTTTCTTCACAAAAGGATTATTGTCATTTTCTCAGTGAGATTTTATTAGAATCATTATCACATAATCCATTGTTAGGAATAGTGAGGCACTTTTGGTTTTAAAACCAAAATTGTTATATTCATTTTTTTTATTTTTTATATATCTTTTTTATTTTAAAAACAATTGGTAGAAATATTTGTTTTTTCTTTCCTAATATTCCATTGTATTTGTTGGATGCTATTTTTTTCAAAATAAAAAATTGTTGTAGTATAACAAAATGGCATTTCGTTGTTATTAATTAGAAACATAAAAGGAAAGAAATGAAGAAATGCTAATATAGAGTACACCTAAGAAATTTCCTAAATGAGAAGGAAATATCTGAAGGTGGGAACTGACAATTAAACAAGGTGATGGCCGAACTCCTACAAAACAAGAGATAATTAGTATAAGACTGAATTATTTGATAATATTATATATCTATCCCTTAAATTTCTTGCACATATAAATATTATTCTGCTAATAATTAATGCACTCTTTTATTTTTCCTGTTAACGTATTTTATTAAGTCAGTTTCATTAAGAAAATAGTTATAACTTATACGAGGAACAGAAATATTTTTTTCCCTATACTATATATATTATGAGATGGGTTTTAGTGCATAATTTAAAAAAAAAATATTCAATATATATAATTCATAAAAAATATTTTTATTTTTTAAAAAAATATTTGTTTAAAAGATAAATAAGTCTTTGATTTCTTAATTTAAAAATAAATAATTTTTTTAACTAATTGAAAATATAAAAATGTCCATTATTTTATAAACTACTAGACATTTAAATCATTCATTCTAAAATATATGAAGACAAATAATTTTTTTAGAGAGACTTAAATGTTTCATGTTTTAAAAATGAGAAATATTTTTGTATTTTATATTATCTAAGAATTCGTCTTCAAATTAAAAGATCTGGGATCTAGTTGTTATTCTTTCAGGATATTTTTTAGCAAAAAAATTATTTTATATTTAGATAAGTTTAAAAAAAATTCAACTATTAAAAACTTCTTTTGTTTTATTAAAATAAGATATTGTTAATTTTTTAAAAAACATAAATAATTTTTTTTTGAAAAATATATATCTAAATATATTTAAAATTCAATAAAAAATTTAAAATACTTTATTGTTTTAAAAAATTGCGTTTTTATCTGAAAGAAGTCAATTTAAAAAACATTAAATTTTTATTATGATAATTTACATTAAGATGGATAATCATAAAGAAAAACCAGCTAGACGAAGAGATACATCTAAATTTTTCAATCGTAATGATCAATATAATATATTAATTGAGAAAGAAGAAGAAGAAGAAGAAGAATAATGAGCCGGAAAGATAAGAACACTAAAAATTTGCATGGACATGTGCAGGAAGCAGGTGGCCCCGTATGGTCATCAGATAGATCTTGATCATGCTCGTGCCCAAAATAAAAGGGTCTCTCGGGTGCTGATTAGAAATATCTATATATTTCCATCCTTCTATATAATTTCTATCAACTTTTAAAGATATAAGCATTTTTTTTTTTGGTGACTTAAAAGAAAAATAAACAAAAACTAAGAAAGAGAAAAAAAAAAACAAGAAACTGCTTAAGAAAGGCAGTCCCGCTGAATACTACTCTCAAACTCCTTCCAAGGCAATGGAAGCTCCATTTGGGGAGAAATAGTCCTCATTGCAGTCTTTGCCATGATGTCTGCTACTGTATTTGCATCTCTCAAGATCAACCGAAGATCAGCACGCCATTTCCAAGACATGATATCTCGAATTTTTAACACCAAAGGATCAGTAAACACAGAGCAATCTTGTAAATTATTGACAATAGTAAAAGCCTCCACACAGTCTGTCTCACATATAATGTCTCTTTGTCCCGAGTCCCATGCTAAAAGAAAGCCTCTCCAAATAGCAAACAACTCTCCTTGCAAAATGCTACGACTCTCAATTGTTCCCAGACAGCCTCGTTGCCACCTTCCCTTCCAATCTCTGCTAAAAAGATATATAAGCATTTATACGGTTTTTTATATCACTTTAAATTTGTAAAATAATTAATTTTATAATATAACATTAAAATTTTTATAATTAAAAAATTTAGAATTTAATTTATTAGTATCTCTCCTTTGAATTTAGAGGAAAAAACTCCTTACAAATTTAATTCAGAAAAAAAAATATTTTAAAAAATTAGAATTTATTATTTTTGTGATTACTTAATTATTAATTTAATTTTTTTTAATTTAATTTATTTAGTCTAATAATCTAATTAATAATATAATTTATCTTATATTTTTAGAGATTAATAACTAATTAACGATAAAAATAATAAATTTTACCAACTCTTTAGTATTTCATACTAAAAAATTATGAATATCTAGCTAAATTCTCCTAAAATCTCAACTCAATATATCTAGTAACTGCATGAGGTTGCGATTCATCAGTTGGGCGCATCGTAATCCTTTAAGCACTAAGATAAAAATTCAGCTGCAGTTGACTTTACGTGAACTTAATAATTAAGAGCAATTAAATGATTTGACTAATTAATTTGATTGAATTTTTATCGAACGACTCTCAATTATTAACTTCACGTGAAATTAACTATAGCTGAGTTTTCTAATTAGGACCTTAGGCTTCATACTTTCTTCCTCGCCCATCACTTGTGCTGGAATCCCCATTTGGACTTTGAACATCAACCACTACTATGTTAACACAAATTTGTGTCTTTGTTGAATGCCAAAGGTGTTTGATGATTATTGAACGGGTGACCATATCATGCATTGACTGCAGGTGGTCAAATGAGAGATATGGATGATCTTTTTCTTTCTTTTTGTATTGTTGTTGTTTCCGCCGTGTGAATTTTTTTCACGTTTAAAGTGTTGTGTTGAGATCGATTTTACTTAAAAAAACAGAGAGTTGAAATTAAGGGACCAAATCATTAGCAAATTCCTAAAACTCCAATCGACAACGCAGCGTTAATGAACATTCACACTCATTTTCTTGTATTTCGTTATATAGAAGGCATGCATCGATCGTGTATGATCTATCAATCAAATAATAATGAGTCTTCCACTACATTAAAGTAAAGAACAACGGTCCAAAAAGGGAAAAGAAAAGGGTGCAAAAAAGAAAAGAGTGATTGCCCTTTTTCAACTGGGAAGAGGACTTAACATATATTTATGTATGTGAAGCATGAAGTGTCTAGTTACGTTAGACTTAGACATGTTAAGTTCACATAGCTGGATCGATGTACAAGTAATATTGGAAATTGCTTTCTCTGCCTCCAAACTTATCTTCATTCATTCTACTTTCTTTATCTCCAAATAATAATAAGAGTAAAATACTAAATTGATCCTCTACGTTTAGGCATAATTCTATTTTGGTTTTTAAGGTTTAAAATGTCCTGTTTGAATCCAAAAAAATTTTATTTAACTTTGAAGTAATCCCACCGTGAGGTCAACATTAAATAATTAACGGAATATCCTACAACAGTACAAGAATAAGATCGATAATTTGGAGAATACGTACAAACTCCAATAGAGATACAAAATCAATCGTGCATGTATCAATTCATTTATTTATCATTCTCTTTAGTTTTATAGAAAATATTTTATTTAAATTGTAAGAAGAATGATAAATAAATATATTGATGCATTTACGGTTGATTTTGTGTCTCTTGGAACTTGTTCTTGTTTTCCAAATTATTGACATTATTCTTGTACTGCTGTCATGTAGAACATTCTGTTATTTATTTAGTTTTGACCTCACGGTGAAACTACATTAAAACTAAATGAAACTTTTTTAATTCAATTATTCTCAATGGCATTATTGAATTGCATGAGGGTAGGATATAATGTAACATCGAAAATGTATGTTATCACTGGTTAGAGGAGGATTTCATTGCACTCAATATCATGGAATGATCTACTAATTCGGCCTTTGATTGTGTTACGAATGACTGCGATTTTTCGAAAAAAATAGTTCATTTCGGTTCTTATTTCCTACTTTTTAACACAATATATATATATTTTGTGTATTTTTTCATCAAGTTTAAATAAAAAATATTTGATCTATCACGTTACGTAGATGAGTTATCATGTCTGTTTGTTGGAACGATAATTATGTAATAACGTGGCCAATCAAAAATAATAAACGTCTAATTATCTTTAAATTCAATTTGATTAAAAATTTATTAGCCCTTATTCTTAAAAAAAATAATGTTATTTTGACGTTGAATTAATCATAAACCTATTTTTTCTAAAAATAATTGGTATAATATCTGTTTTTAATTCTTTTATTCATTATTAATATTCTGTTTTTAATAAATTTTTAAATATATGGTATAATAAATATAAACTAATTAATAAATAATTTAAATTTATAAATATTATTTATTATAAAACTACATAAATAATTTTTAGTTTAATTTTTAAATATATAAATAATAAAAATTAAAATACAGTTAATATATTAATAATAATAATTTTGTAATATATTATTAGTATTATGATTTAAATATTTTTAATAATAAAATAGAAATTAATAAACACATTATTTGATATGTAATAATAATAACAGTAATAATAATAATTTTTATTATATTTATAATATTTTTATTAGGCATTGATATGCATAATTTTTTTGAGTAATAACAAATTTAATTTTTTATCTTTTTAAATTAATCATTACATAATACATATATTTGATATCTTTATATTAAAATATACTATCAAATGACTACTAATTTTAAATAAAATAAAGCATGTGTGCATGCATATGTGTGACTAACAATATTATTAATCTATTAATATTACATATTATCATAAGATTAGAGATTTAATAAAGATTTGACGATATAAAAATAATATTAATTAATTAAAATTTTATGTATATTAAAATTTAATTGCTTGCATAATGTAACTAATAATTAAGGAGAGTAATGATTTATCATAAATTTTAAGAGTTATTTATATATAATTATATATGATGATTTAGACTGAAATATATGTAATTTAAAATGAGCAAAGATATCAACTGTAATTATTAATGTTGCTTAAAGAAATAACAAATTAAATTTGTCATTACTCGAAAAAAATTATGCATATAAATGCCTAGGAATTATTATTATTATTATACAACATATATCAAATAATTTGTTTATTAATTTTTACTTTAATTTATTACAAAAATATCTAAATTATAATACAAATAATATATCATAGAATTATTATTATTATTATTATTATTATTATTATTATTATTATTATTATTATTATTATTAATGTATTAACATTTCAATTTTTATTATTTACATATTTAAAAATTAGGTTAATAATTATTTATTTAATTTGATAATAAATAATATTTTTGAATTTGAATAATTTGAATAATTAGTTTGTACTTATTATTTATTGAAAAAGAATATTAATATATACATAATAAATACAAAAATAAAAAATATTTTATCAAATATTTTTTTTAAAAAGGTCTTTGATAAATAAATTTATGATTAATTTAACTCAAAATGACATCGTTTTGTCTAAAAAATAAGAATAAATAAAATCTTAACTAACTTGAATTTAGAGATAATTAAACTATGTTCATTTTTTATTGACTACATTGGCACATAATGACCTTTTCAATAACAGGAGTGATCGCTCATCTATGTAACATGACAGACCAGTATTTTTCATTCAGAATTGACATAAAAATGCACAAAAGAAGGTTTAATTACTCTGTTGGTCCTTATAGTTTCATGAAATTTTTAATTAAGTTCTTATACTTTTTTTCTTTTTAATTGAGTCACACTAATTTTTTTTTTCAATTAAGTCATTTTTAGTAGTAATTGACTTAATTTTATAGGGACCCGACTAAAAAAAAAGAATTGGTATAGGGACCTAAATAAAAGGAAAATAAGTGTAGGGACCCAATTAAAAAAAATTTAGTGCAAGGACTCAATTAAAAAGAAAAAAAATATAGGGACCTAATTGAAAATTTCGTTAAACTATAGGGACAGTAATTAAACCACAAAAGAACTGTGTTGTGTCACGGAAATAGAAAATAGAAACCAAAATTAACTATTTTTTTGTGAGAGATTGCATTGTCATCATTCGAAAAAATGATCAAAGTCAAATTGGTAGTTCACTCTTCAACATGTTCTAAAGTAGTTTTATATATTTCTGTTATATCAAAAATTGATGGCAAAATGGACTATTTACTAATCATCAACCTAATCAATTTTAGTTAACTAAGTGGTCAAGTCATTTGTCTAAAAATAAATATGAAATATTTGAATCTCATATATATTATCCAATATCAAACCCTTTAAATAGAATTTAGATCCACAGCAATTTAACTTTTAATGTCAGATTAGACAATTACATGAGAAAAAAAATATTAATCGTCAAGATCATATATTTTAAATTTAGAAGATATCTTGCTTTAAAGCATAAGTAGCAATTTTCTCAAAGCACATGCCAATATATACTCAAAATGTTTCAAAGTCTTGAGAAAATGTGACTCCCGTAACACTGTATCTAACCATGCGTGTACACCAAAAATAGGTTAATTACTAGATAATTTATATGTGAAAATTATTAGATCCAAATATTAGAAATTAGAACACCGATAACAAGCGTTCATACATGTCTGACTCCTGTTGTGAAGAATACTTGATGTAAAGAGAACATGATTACACCATATGAGTAACAAGGAGTGACTCTCGGATCGTGACATATCATTTTTCTTGCTTAACTATTCTATCATATGGTTATTCATGGGGCAAGGCAAACAATTATATAGCGGTTATATGGTAGGGACGAGCTCTAATCATGTATGTTTTTATTTTGATGGATTCTTTTATTCTATTCATTCAAAAAATTTAAATCTATAGGAGGAGGTATTATTTTTATTTATTATTAGATATATAATTATTTATGTATATTTTTTTATTAATTTTAAAAAATATTAATATAACACAAATAAAAAATATACAAAATTTATATAAATTCAAAAAAAATTCCTGCTATGTGAGGACAGAGACGACATATTAGATATATATAATTATTTATATATGTGTTTCCTTTTACTAACTTAAACTTTTAAAATAAGTAATTAATTTCACAATTATCTTTAAAATATATTTTTATGAATGAATATTTTTTAGTTTGAAACGTAAAATTTTATTAATTTAAAAGTTAACAAAGTTATACTATATCTCATTATATTTTTGCTTTTAATAAGTATACACTACTACTCGCAACAATAATAATAATCAATTTGTTGTTCAGAAAATATAAATGGACAATGATGCATGAGATAGGAGGGAGCATAGAGATCGATGGAAAACTTTCGGAAAGTTTGATCGACGGGAGAAGCTAGATAGTGAGGTTGAGTCATCGAGACAAGACTATTAGAGAAACGGTAATGCCTCATGACTAAGCTGAACAAGTTGGTCCAAAAATTTACAGCCACGATTAGTGAGGATTCAGAAAATTTTGATAATGGGACAAAATATATATAACATGATAATAATTTTTATAATAAAAATATTACGTTTACATAAAAAATTAACTATCAAATTATTTATTATAAATTTGTGTATAAATATATATATATTATTTAACTTAATTTTTAATGTAAGTATTTTATATTTCAAAATTTGTATTTTAAGATTTATTCTGTACAAGTAATTATTTTATGTATATGTAGCATAATTGTTGTTATAATTATATTTTGTTATTGTAAAATATGATTAGATTTTAAAATATCTAATTACAAATTAAAATACTAAAATAGTAATTTAAATAATAACATATAATTTAAAATTTAATTTTTTATATTTCATATTTTAAAACCTTGACAATATAATTAAAATGTCTTTTTTTTTGTATATGTCGTTAAACAATCATTTAAAACTCAACTTTCATACAATTAGCTTTTGATGATATTCATAGTTAAAAAAGTTCATTCAATTAATATAGTTATTATGAAAAAAACTAAAGCTAATTTTAAAAGAAGAAATACAGTTGGATAGATAACATTCATTCGAGTCGATTTCTAAAAAAAAACACAAATCTTATTTAAATTTGAAAATTGATCATTATAATGGACATCTAATATGAAGTTCTCAAATTGGCTATCAAGTGTCGAAAGTTGAATAAAAAATTATTGTGGGGTCAAATTTAATAATTTAGTGGGGGCAAATAAATATTATTATTATATACTACTCAATAAAATTCCAAATTATAGTGGGGGCACTTGCCCCCACACCCAGAGGAGTGGATCTAGGATGTCAATGGGGCGGGACGGGGGATGCCTCCCTGTTCCCCGTCTCCGCCCTTAAATTTTGTCCCCGTCCCCGCCCCATTTTTCGCTATGGGGATAATTGCCCCCATCTCCATTCCCCACGTTCTCCGTGTTTCCCGCGGGTCCCCATTTTCCATCTACTTATGTTGAACATTTATATGAAAATTACCATAAAAAATACAAAAACAGCCACTAATTATTAGAAATTCATAGAACAAAACACGCATTAACAAAAACAACAGCCACCAACTTCAAAAAATCAAAATCACCATCATGAAAAAAAACAAAAACCTAAAGTGAAATGCCAAAATACAAGAAAAACAGGAGAGAGTAGTGAATCTTACCAGGGATAAGACAGAAATGGTCGAAGATGTCAGAGACGCCGGTAAAGAGAAGAGCGACGAACGACGCGGAAGAGGGCGCACGGGGCAGTGTGGTGATGATGCAGTGAGTGGGCCGGCTGAAACGAACAGTGGCAAGGCCTTGACGATGGTGGTCGGAGGTGGCTGGCTGGGACGAGGGAGAGAACGCAGAGAAAGGGTGCAGAGATGAAGGGTTTCACGAGGAGCAGGGTGAGAGACTGAGGGTGTTTAGGGATTGCGGCGCTCTATGTGAGAACTGGGAAGAGAAGTTACTAGTTAGGGTTTTCACTTTTCTATATATATATATATATATATGCAAAGTAAAATGACTAAAAAATCAAAATAAAAACTAAATTCTTAAGGGTATTTAAGAAATTTAATATATTCGGGGATTGTGGGAAAAATGGGGATGGGGACGGGGTCCCGCTCGGGTCCCCACATCTGTTTTGGGGGAATTTTGTCCCCTATCCCCGTCCCCGTAAAAAAAATTTTTCGCCATCGAGGCCCCATTCGGAGCTATTTCCGCGGGAATTCCCGTCTCTTGAAAATTTTTGACACCCCTAAGTGGATTCGTCTCTGGACACAATAAAAATTAGTAAAAAAAAAGAGACATATAAAAAAAATTAAAAAATTGTTAAATTTAATTATAAAAATAATTTATTCATCTAGTTTTTTTTTTTTTTTTGGTTGAAATCTTGATATGGTTGCTAGCCCAAAAGAGATTTAAATTGTATTGTTTATGAATGTACGGTCAAAAAGCTCAGAATCGAAAAGCTTTATTAAATCTTAGAAACTCTACTTCTTTTTCTTCCAAGTAGAAGCGGAAATCTGTAAAACACAATTATAACTAATTAATAATTATTGAACTTAAAGTATATTTTTAAAAAATCATATAGTCACGTCTAACTTCCAGAAACAAACTCCATAATTAATCTTAACACACATTAGAAAATTCGAACAATATATACCAATGTCCAACATAAAAGTTTAGGCACGTTTAGATATTACGAATTGGCGAAAGATATTTATGTTCTTATCCGTGTACCCTACCTGTATGTTTAATTTGTCGACCCATATAGTGACGTTACAAATCGATACTGTTCACGAAAACTACGACTCTGATCCCATGAACAACCTTTCAGATGAGAATTTCTTAATAAGTCACTATACATTATCTTTATATACAGTTCACCACAACGGTTACAAATATAATTATTCATATAATTTTAATTAATTTAAATTTTAAACAAAAATAATTTCAAAATACATAGATGTGTTGTTTTTTATGTGACAAATTTACAATACTTAATGTTATTAATTGGTAGAACATAATTATTTGCATTTTGCACGTTATGGATACTTTTTTCGGTTTTCCCTGCTACCTTACATAAAGTTCTTTCTATTCTTTAAAGTATATAAGGGTTGAAAAATGAAACAATTCTTTTTTCTTTATGCACGTTGTTGAACACTCTTCTCGGATCATCATTAATTAATATCTATCGTAGAATATTACACTCTCTTAGTCTTCACCCTATGCTTCTATATTGTCTTTGCTTCAGACAAAATAAATAAATAAATAAATAAAGGAGAGTGCTAGGGGAACAATGATAATTTTGAACAACATGAACAACCACCAATCAAATAAAAATACACTACACCCTAATTTAATTCTACTAATTAAATTTACTCTTTTAACCCTATTAATTCACATTGTTTACACATTGTTCAAAAATTTTGTTAGTTACCTATACTTTTCCATAAATAAAAAGGGGGACAAAACAGAACCACCAGTTTAAATTAGTAACAAGAAGCTAAGAAGCTTTTTTCACGTAAATGGGGAACATAATTGCCCCCAAGAAATAATATTTTCGTGTCCTTTATCCCACATAGGATTATTTATTTGATTAAGTATCATTACATTCTTTATTTTCTTTGACCAGTCCTACTATACATTGTTAAAATTGTTTTCCACATTCAACCACATGACACTCTTAACCTACGAAATTGTTAATCATATTAGTCGCACCAGGATCATGGGTTAGTTACTAACATAACATAACAGTACTAAAGTTTCTTAATTAATCTTAATTAAGATTTTCGTTTGGGAAGAGCCGTTTTGTCCTATTATGGGGATGATTTAAAAAGAATAATAAAAAATAAATGGAATCATGACCATAACGTGCACAACGGCAAATATTCTTTTACTCGCTTGTCGTTAATAAGTAGTGCTTAATATTTAAAGTGCACACCTCAGAACCTTTAAATTTATGTTGATGTAATCATTATTGTTGCTTAATATAGATTAAGTAAAAAACATTTTTTTTTTTGAAAAAAAAAAGCTCAACACACTCTCAATTAAACACGATACACAAAGCAAAAGAACACATATATATACAATCAATCCATATCCGACGTTTACAAATCCAACTATTCATTCAAATCCGAAAGAGTTGACTCAATATATTAAATCCATAATTCAAAATCTGTGCAGAGTGGTGTTCTAAAATGTTCAATACATATATGTTAATTAATGGTAAATTAAAATGCTAGCACTCCTCTAAAAAATATTTGAATCCAATTTTGGGAGATAAAAGTAACCATAGTTTGTCTTTTTTTCATTTTTGTTTGTATTTATTAATTACTGGTAGAATAAATACATTATATTAAATGTAATAAATGTATAATTATAAATAATACATACATAAAATTATATATGTTAAGTTAAATAAAATAATTTTAGATTGTTATCTCTCTACATATAAATGACAGCCAATACATTTTTTATCATTCAAGTTCAGCGAAAAACAGCTTTTGGAGGATGATTATTCATAAATTTGAATAGATTAAATTATTTAATTTGTAAAGAACCTGATATGATATTTTAGAAGATCATATGAAACTGTAAAATTCAGAGAGAATGTATTATCGGAATGAACTGATAAAATCGAATTAGAGAAAAGCAGGTATATAAAAGATAGTAAAATAATCCTCCGCGGAGCTGTTAGCAATTCATAACAGCAATAACTAACTTTTCCTCCAAAACCAACTAAATTAATAAATAGTAAAATTTGAAATAATGCTAGATATAATGCTAGATATAAACAGCAAAATCTGAAATAATGCTAGATATATACTAAAGAAAGATTATTTAGACTAGGTATATTATTAGTCATGGTGATAACACATGTGTTTTGTGTAAAAAAAATGTCGAATATATCTATCACTTATTTCTTGATTGTGAGTTTACCTGACAGGTGTGGTGTGACTAACTATCTGACTTCGGGAGGCTGTGGTCTATTCACTACAAGAAAACACGTCGTTTGCCACGTTTTTAAAGCGTGGCGAAAAGCTGAAAAAAGCGTGGCGATAGCTTTTCGCCACACTTTTTGAGCTATCACCACGCTTTTGAAAGGGTGAGCTATCAAAAGGTGGCGGTTGCTCTATCGCCACGCTTTTTGCAGCCTATTGCCACGCTTTTTGTTTGCCACGCTTTTTTTACAAACTGCCACTTGAAAAAGCGTGGCTGTAGGTGGGAAATATGGCCACGCTTTTAAAGCGTGGCGATAGGTGGAGATACGGCCACGCTTTTAAAGAGTGGCGATAGGTGGAGATACGGCCACGCTCCATAGCAAAATATACAGCCACGCTTTAAAAGCGTGGCGAAAGCCTTGTTAAATTAAAAAATATATATATCTTTTCGTTACTTGATCTTCATTGCTACACAATATAAATTTTCAATCCTTTTTTATTACCAAACCTACAAATATAGTATGTAATTTTTATTACAAGACAAATCAAACAATAATTAGTGAGATATATAATTTACTATAATTGTTTTATACATTAAAAAACTATTACTCAAATACAAAATAAATCTCGAGTTCAGATTCCAAAACTAAAAACCGAAGAAAAATACAGAAACAATACAAGTTAAAACTGCTCATAATATATCAAATTACACTAATAGAGATGATCATCAACCTAAATACTTAGTAAAAGATCAAAATCAACCTAAAACTGCTCCACTTTGTGCATTAAGGGTTCAAGTTATCCATTCCAATACTAGCTTGCAGCAAAATATCAAGAACAAATTGAACCAACAAAAACGATATATATAAAAATATTATAAGAAATAATCTAATTTATGCATGTATTAACAATTCCAAATTAAACCAGGTTCACATTCTACTATAAAAATTCATCAGCATTGTTATGCTAATAGGAATAAAAATTCCAAACACCTTGCACATCTATTTATCTTTATTATTACAAAAAGTAGTAGGCACCTAATGAGCAGCTTCTACCTGGCATCCATTTACAAATAGTGGCAGTGGTATTCCAAACTCATAGTAAGTGAAAATTAATGAAGAAAATGGATTGAACTACATTTTGAATCCATAAAGTTCACCATTTCGCCGATTTGCATTTGGCAGATATTGCACTCCCTTGGAAGTAAGGCTTGGAGGTTCTCAACTTCTTCATAGGTTGGTCTCTTATAGTCTACTGTCTGTTAATCATTTAGCAAAAAAATTAGATCCTTAGAGAGAGATA
Source organism: Arachis hypogaea (assembly GCF_003086295.3). NCBI lineage: Eukaryota > Viridiplantae > Streptophyta > Magnoliopsida > Fabales > Fabaceae > Arachis > Arachis hypogaea. The sequence continues at coordinate 132,463,732 of NC_092048.1, forward strand.
ATAAATTCTCACTATTTTATTTTATTTTATTTTATTTTATTTTAATTTATTTTATTTCTCACTATTATGCCAGAAATTGAATTGAATGCTCACTGATTGGTATATGCAAATCTAAAAGTACAATAACACGAAACTAAACTATGCTCAAAATACCAAACTAAATTATTGAACAACTATAAAGCAGATGCATTATTAGCTCTTTTTTCAAGCGACAAAATTATTTATTTGCAAAACCAATAAAGCAATAAGGTTGATGCAGAATGCTTAAGGTATACCGGTGAGGGAAAAAATCTGCATCGTGTTGAAGAATCCAAGAAAGCAGTGAGATCAACCATGTCTTCAAGTTTGAACTTTATGCCAGTCTCCTCTTCAACCTGTCAGAGGCACAACTAAGCCATGAAGAGAGAGAGAGAGAGAGAGAGAGAGAGAGAGAGAGAGAGAGAGAGAGAGAGAGAGAGAGAGAGAGAGAGAGAGAGAGAGAGAGAGAGAGAGAGAGAGAGAGAGAAGCCTCACGAACTGCAGTGCCAACGAAATCACCCTTGTCATCATCCAACATTCCAGCAGGCAATTCCAAAATAATTCTTCCAGTAGGAACCCTTGCCTGATAAATAAAAAATAATAAGCATAATATGAAACTCTAGTTAAAATGTTTGAAAAAAAACATAGTTCTCTCTGCAAGGATCCAACATCTAAGAACCTGTTCAGTAAGGACAGCATAAGTTTCACCATCTGATTCCAGAAGCATCAACACAGTCACAACAGGTCCTCTTGCAAATACAATACCTGGAACCTAATCACGGTTTACTTTATTATATATAAAGAAAGAAATCAGCATCAGGTGCAAGTGCACAGAAATTACAAGCAAAAGAGGAATGATGGATGCCTCAGAATATAAGGTAAGAAGCAAAAGATCCTAATAGTTGTGCATTTTAGATACCACATAGCTCAGAATGTGGTATGCCTATGAATCAAATACTATTAATACATTGCTTGCCATGATGAGGAATCCAATTTTTGGATATTGAAGCACAATAAGCTATTTTTGAATAATATATATAGAGCATAACAGGTAAAATGTCTACTAGTTCATAGCCTCTTGCTAAAATTAACACAAGAAAATGGAAACATAGAATGACTTATAAATGTCAGCTTTAAATTTGAGAAACCCAATGCGCTTTCCAAACATGTCTACACCCTGTTTACACCAAAAAGAGTCCAACTAGTTTCGTTGATTTTGATTTGAGAACATGAATAAGACTAGAAGGCTAACAGGTTAGTCAGTTACTTAAATTACCACTTAACAAGGCCTAATTATCAGAAATCATATCCACTTTTTAAACATTGATGATGCAATTACCTGAATTAGAACTTGTCTCAGAGCCAAGGTGCCATCAGCTAGAATCCCAATCTCACTTTGTAAGTTATGCAACCATTGCTTGAATAAAGAGGAATCAATAGCATTCCTGCAATGGAAAACAACAAAAACCAAACCAAACCAAACCACCACAACTGAGACATGTTTTTTATATAGCATGATAACAAGAAGAAACTGTGTGCCTATCAATTCTCTTTTGCCATTACATCTCATGGGGACTTGTCAAAACCTAGCATCTAATTGAACAAAACCTCCAATATCTAATTTTAGTAGCTGTCAAAACCTGCAGGGTGTGAAAGAGGAAGAAAAGAATGCCTAAATCCATCTTTTAATATAATTATTCAGCACATTCCCTTCCTGAACAAACACACTGAACTTTCAACACATCTCACCCTGAAATCAAAACAAGAACAAAATGTTAAAGAGTGTCATTATAATGTGTAACCTGAGTTTCTTCATTATTATTCACTTAAGAGAAATTTGACCTTGTTATATACTATGCCCAAGAGAGCAAGGCTAGTAGCTTTATCTACATCAGCATCATCAAAGATTAGAAGAGGTGACTTTCCTACTAATTCAAGTGAAACTTGTTTCAAGTTGCTGCTAGCTGTAGCATGCATTATTTCACGGCCTACCTCCATCGAACCGGTGAAGATGACCTGCACACACATAAAGCACAAAAATAAAAATATTAGCCGAGGTTAACTATACAAATCAAACAATGCTATAGCCAAGTTACATTGCGGTCAATTACACACTTAACTCGATACAATCAATACAAAGAATAAGAACTTAATTTGTAGTCTTAAACATTGCGGTCAATTACACACTTAAAGCTTAAACTTTTTGAAACAGAATTCAAAGAATAAGAACTTAATTTGTAGTCTCTTTGCATAACCTTCAAATAAAACAAAGCCAAAAAAACTTACTCAGCAATAAAGTTGGATTATCCAAACAGAGGGTAGTTAATGAAAAGCAAAATCAACATTACCTGGAGCAGATCAAACTGAACTCTCCCTTCTACAGCAACTTTACTTTCAGGAGTCCTGAATAAGTGGGTTATCTCTGCTTTGGGCCCATATCTCGTGTATGGATCAACATCTAGTAGAGGAAGATGGGGTGCCTTGATAGTAGGTGCTTCTGGAAGATCTAATTCAAGATGTCCAAGTGGCCGTAAGAAAGAGTTCTCCTGAAACAATACACATTTTTTCTCAGATTGCCAATAGAATTGAGAAAGGGGAAATTAAGCTGAGCAAACACTTCAAGATACCATGACAGCATCACCAATAGTCAGCTCAATGTCATATCTGCCAGAGAGATAGTAAAATTTCTCCACCAAGCCAAGAAAATCCTAGAAAGCCAAAATTACAAACATCAGTAGAACATTAAACATGATGTACCTTGAAAAAATCCAGAATATGACACTGCAAAACTTTTGAGAAGCAACAACAACAAAGAAACACAGTTGTGAACTTGTGATTCTTTTCTTCACATCAGTGGTAAGTCATGCTACCTTGAAATCAAATTATTAAGAAAATAAATCCAAAAGAAGAAAGAGAAACATTGTATTTCATGTTCATTCCTCTAGATTGAAAATATTGAAGGCCTATAATTTCTTCACCATCTGCAAACAAATTGAAAAAACCCGAAAACACTAAGTACACAAATTTACTACGGCCAACCATGAAACATACCAAGTATATTGATGATTACGAAACAGAATATACCAACAAAGTGAATGAACCAGGATGGAGCAACTGCCAAAAGTTGTTGCAGAATAAACTTTAGAAGAAGTTGGTGCTGAGTGTTTTGATGAACTAACTTCCAGAACTAGCATCCTCCCTGCGAGCATACTTCACCGCCTTCTTATTCGAATTAGCAGCAGATGCCTTTGCCTTCTCGATGCACTCATCATACTCTCCACAACGAAATGCCTTCACCTGCTTCGACTTCTCAAGGTTATACCAGTCCCTAAATCAGAGAAAAAAAAATCACAACTCGAACAATAAACAAACTCAAGGATGACAAGCAACATTTCTTGAAAAGCCAACGAAAATTACATCATTCCTACATCTAGTTCAGGTTTCAGTCACATACTTCCCTGGCCTGCTAGCAAAATTCCAAATTTTCAATCGAAAAAACATCAAACAAGGGCAAAGAAATACAACAGAGTAGTACCAAAAGGAAGCTGATTTAGTGACGAAAACAAATAGAAAAGAAAAGAGGAATACAGAACTTAAAAAAAGAATCACGGGTACAAACATGTAACCATAGTTGCAAACACACAAAACAACAACAAAAATATTCTATAAACAAGGTTATCATATTAAAGAACCCCCAAAAAATTGGCTCATGAATGCATTTATAAGCAGATGGAATTCAAAATTTTCAGAGGCTTGAACTCATAAACAAACCGTCCTTTATTTCATCGTTATTTTTCAATTCCCGTTCCCCACCAAAACCTCCCCCAAATTGTGCACAACACTAAAAAAACCCCTAAAATTTGCAAATGCACTGCCAGCGCGAATTGAAACATGAAAGAAAGAGGAGAAGAACCTGAAACAACGCAACGAAGCAACTATTCCTTCAACAAGGGCAAGACCGACATCGACACCGAGCAAGAGACGCAGAAAACAGTTGCCGCCTCCGAGCTCCGACACCGAGCAAGAGATGCGGAAAGCCATTGGCGCTGACGCTGACGGTAAGGATGCTGGTAACGGCGACGAGGAGACGAGGCGGAGAGGGAGCGGAAGCTAACGGCGCAGCGAGGGTGGTGCTGGAGACGGCGGGGATGTGAGCTCGAATAGGGTAGCAAGGGTGAAAGAGTGACCAAGGGATGTGATGAGCTCGATGAGGGTAGCTCGATAAGGGTTGGGGACGGGTTGAAAGAACGTCAATTGGGTTGGGGACTGGGTTGGGGGCCGGGTCTTTAGGGGTTTCTTAAAAAAAAGCTTTTGGCCACGCTTTTAAAGCGTGCCAAAAGAGTACTACGATATGGCCACATTTTGTAAGCGTGGCCGTAATGAAACTATGTCGCCACGCTTCTAAAATGTCCCTGTTTCTCTCTATGGCCACGCTTTTGAAGCGTGGCAGAAAAAAAACGTGGCCGTTTCTGTAATCAATTGCCACCCTTCCAAAAGCGTGGCCGTTGACCCTTTTCGCCACGTTTTTGAAGCGTGGCAAGAAAAAACGTGGCCAAATCTCTTTTCAATCGCCACCCTCACAAAAGCGTGGCCATAGGCCTTTTTTCTTGTAGTGATTCCAAAGTCACTGAAATAACATTTTAAAAGTTGGTCAAGAGTTGTTAACAGAAAAGAGAAGCGGAAGAAGTGGCTCATATGTTTCTTTGCAGTTATTTAGAATGTGTGGTTAAAGAGGAACGGGCGGATCTTTAATAACAAGAAATCCGGAGTAGAAGAGGTGTTTCACAGATTTTTGACAAGTTACAGAGAATGGTATAATTTAGATTCTTTTGTTGTTGATGGCAATGCCAGAGATAATACTAAGGATTGTTTTAGACTTTTATTCTTTGCTTGTTGTTGTTTGAGATTCTGTTCGAAATTTTGTCGCTCCACTTTATTGTGTTGAGCTCTTTTGTTAAAAAAATTACTAAATAATAGATATAATTAATTTTTGTTATGTTAAACCAATTTATTAATTAAACTTGATTAACAAAAAGACTTCGATGTGTAGCATTATTTCTAACTAATACATGTTTCAACTCATCATTTCAGTTTCCGTCATTACTACCCTTAACATAATTTAACATCCGAAATATAAAGTAATCTCATATACTACTTTATACATACTTTCTGAACACAAATCATTCTCCATTTTTCGTAGCAGCAGATAAACTGTGAAAATATATAATAGATAGTGAGAAGAAAAAAAACAAAAAATTTCTTTCCGAATCGGATCAGAATTCTCCACCAATCATTAGCTCTGCTCATTAAGGAGAATTTTCAATTTTTTCTTATTACATTTTCCCGAACCATGTATTACCCTATTTTATATTTATTTCTCTGAAACAAAACCTACCTGTAATGATAAACGAACGCAGGGAATTCACTCCCAAGAAATATTTTATCGGGCTCAATTCTACTGGAAATATAATAATCTATCATAAAAAATTTGAATTCACCACTCATATTTTTAATTTAATATATTAGTTATTCTGCATCAAACTTTAACGTATACAATATTTAGGCGCAAAAAGGTAACACATGCATGAAGAATCATCACTCATCAGATGGACAGCAAAATTTTAAATGTAAACCGGCCATCAAAATTTATTATTTTTAATTATTATTTAGTTGTTAATTTAATTTTTTTAGAATTTATTTAGATGAGTTTTTAAAAAAAAATTTTAATTATTTTTTTAAATTTTATAAAAAAATAAAACAAATTTTATATTTAAATATCATATTAAAAAAATTTTTTTATTTATCAATCATATTTGAATATAACAATATAAAAATATTTTTTATTTTTTTTATTATATGAAAAATATATTTTTTAAAAGAAAAAATACCTTTTAAAAAATATAAATTGTAGTTTAATTTATAAAAAAAGATGTTTCTTTTTTTATTTTTTTAATATTTTTATTTTTATTATTAACATTTTACCAAATACGCTAAAAAAAAGATATTTTTTATTAAAAAATAATCTTTTTCTATCGATATCCAAACAAATATTTAATCTAATAATTTAATAACATATTTTATCTTATATTTTTAAATATTAATAACTACCTAATAATTAAAAAGAATAAATTTTAATAATTTTCTGACATTTTTCTATAATTAATTAAGGCCCGCCTGGGCCCATGTGGCTGGGTGCTGAGTAATAACCTTTTAAAAAGAGAGTTTGGTCTGTCTAGCAGGTTCCATTGAAAGAGATTCTCTTTGGCTTTGTCGCTTTGATGTTCAACTTCTTTTACTATTTTTTCTGAACGTATATAAGGAGAGTAAACATTTAATTCACAAGTTTTTTAATCTTATGAGAAATCTTTATACTTCTGCCTTACAATTTTTAGTTGGAAGTTTATACATCCAGTTTGAACTTATTACATACATTTATAGTATAAGTAAATAATTTTTAACCAACCAACTTTAAATAATTATAATTAATAATTAATAATTTTGTATTTTTTAAAAGATAAAATTTGAATAATCACTAATTAATAACAATTTAAAAAAATCAAAATAATTACCAATTAATAACAAATTGACTAATAATTGACTAGTTGGATATTGGTTATCTAAAGAGTTCATAGTCTATACATAATGTTTGTGGTTATATTAAGTGATTATTATTGACATCAGATCCTATCACTAAATGATTGATTATCATAAGGATGATCATAATATATAGATTTTGTGTCGCCTTGCTTGAAATCTGATCTCCACCAACAATAATAATAGTAATACTGAAATCTATAAACCGATCTCCTATATATTTAGCTAATAAACTTAAACTATTACAAACTAATTAATAAAAGCTAGGATTCCTTGAAAATTGTAAGAAGCCTAAACTTGTATATGATCGTTTCAAGCCAACTCGTCAATTGAAAAAACAAAGTGGCTTCAATGAGAGTCATTACTTGGTTTTCTAAATAGAATTTTCTAGTTACCCTACCCCTAAATCCTCTCTTAGAAATATAATTATTCATATATATTTTTTTAATTAGTCTAAATTTTTAAAAGAAATAATATCATAATATAATATCAGAATTTTTATTATCAAAAGATCTAAATTTCGATTTTTGTTATCCTTCCAAAAAAATAATATAAAACAAATAAAAAAAATTCATACAAAAATTTAAACAAACATAAAAGAGTCTTTTATTTAAAGAAACGTGTTAGAAATATTTATGTAATTTTTTTTATTTTTTTAATTTTTTTATTATACCAAAGATAGGAGACTCGAACCCGCAACCTCTTAATTGAGTATGAAGAGACTATGTCATTTAAGCTATTACTCATTGGTAGAAAATATTTATGTAATTAGTAATGTATAAAAAAGAAATTGTATTTCTAATTCTAAAAGTGTTAAGCCTAAGTAATATACATTTCCACATGAAAAATATTAATAATTCATTGAGAGGCATCATCTCATCTTGAACCATGTGTTAGGTACTTTATTTGTCTTATATAAAGCTTACATATTTCTACTAATTAATTTGTTATATCACTGCATTTTGATACGCTTGATCTTTATTTCTCTCTAATTTAAAGATTAGTATGATAACAACAACTGATTAACCAGAAAATCGGTGGTTATGGCACTGATTAATCTAATCTAAGAAATTATTCTATATTAAAAAGTAAAAACCCTGCACCTAGTCCTGCTGAGCAATGAGACAACAAGTGCGGCCAAACTAACTATTGGTATGCGATAAACTTATCACTAATTCTGATGTGGAATTCATGTTCGAATGATTGATTCTTACAACATGATTAGAGAAGATTTTGTGACCATTCATTTGATTCTCTATAAAGATCATGCTTTTGATAACATGTCCAGATCCATCTATCAATCTAATACCCTAATAAACTTCTAACACTATAGGTATTTGAGGCCCTATAATGCAATATAATTAATGATACCATGGGCTATGATAAATCAGACATTAAGTCCAAGTTGGCACAACAACATGTTAAAATCTATTCTCTGTGTTGTTCAATACAAGAGATTCATTTAAACAACTAGTAGAGAAAATACAGAGGAAACAGTGGATAAAATCTAGTGAGCCACATTGCTCTCAAATAATGGGGCATACCATTTTAATTAATGTGAATCTTCTAAGTGCTAACATATACAGAAACATTCACCCCCTCTAAGTTGGTGATGAATGTAACTGAAAAACTAAAACATTATTAAGAAAACGACAGGCTCAATTATACATCAAATGGTGACTCTAGAGTCTACATCATGTGGAGATAGTAAAATAGAGAAACAAAATGTAAAATATTATATAGCTTGTGTTGTAGTCAATAAATGTGCAGAACAAGACGATTGTATTGTTATATTGATTCTACGTTATCCGTGTGTTTGTTTTGCCAATTGTCACATGTCTCCATGTGAACAGTGGAACAAGGGTGTTCAATAAAATTAAACCACGTATATATAACAAGGACATAATCAAATGTGAAAAATTGTCAGAGCTTATTTTTATTTTTTGGAGTAAACATCATTGATTTGCATGTCAGAGAAAATGTTAGTCAAACTTGGAATACTTGTACAATTTTTATTGTGGATATGCAAGGAACGATTACAGTAATATATTCAAATTGAACAATGCAAGCAGGGCTAATTGTTCATGTGCAAACATGTGTATATATATATTAGTCTGACAAAGAAACAGGTAACAAACTAATTGTATATGATAATCTCTTATTATTTTCTCTCTCTCACCAAAGCAATAAAATTAATTAATAAGCTAGGAGCCTAGGAATTGTTTATCCACGAACTATAAACTAATCTACAGAAGAGAGGTAAGAAACTCAATATATTTGCCTCAAGCGTATTTCTATTGTAGTAACATAGATATATTAAACCCAAATATCATCTTTTGAGAGACAACATAGATACCATTAGTACAAGCCTCTAATCACAAATATATATTTTTCTATACACAAGATTAGGGGTTTTTTTTTTTTTTTTAACAAATGAGCTCAACACAATATAGTAGTGGAGCGAAACACAAACAAACATAAAGAACATGTAAAAATAATAAACAGAAAACTATCCCTAGTGTCATCTCCAGCATTGCCATCAATAACAAAAGGGGTCCAAACTACACCACTCTGTGTAACTGACTAAGGATTTCTGGAACACCTCCTCTGCACTGCTTTCCTTGTTATTGAAGATCCGTTCGTTCCTCTCTAGCCAAATGTTCCAAATAACCGAGAAAAAACATATGAGCCATTTGTTGCCCTTTCCCTTCCTGTTAGCAACACCTGTCCAACTCTCGAATTGTTCTTTTAGTGAACCCAGAAAAGACCACAATCTCCTAAAGTCATATAGCCATTGACACTATATCTGCCAAGTAAACTCACAGCCCAGAAATAAGTGATGATAAATATATTCAGCATCTTTGTTACACAACACGCATATGTTATCACCATGATTAATAATTTCCAGTCTATGCAATCTTTCTTTAGTATTCACTCTTCCTATCAAAGTAAACCAAATAAACAACTCCACTCGTGGCGGAACCAAGCCTTTCAAATGGTTCTGGTGAAGTTGTAGCTGGTTATTTCCCCCAAGAGCGATTTTGACCGCATCACCTGCACAAAAGAGATAGTTGAAAATGTACCTTCCTTGTTGAACTTCCAAACAACTCTGTCATGCTTATCATGTGCTAGCTTAATTAGCCTTAAAGTTTCATGTAGCTGATCCAAGTATAACTCTCGCCTCCACTGGAAGTTCCAAATCCACTCTAACCCATCCCAAAACCCACAATCCCCTATAACATATCCTTTTTGGTTTGAAACAGAGAAAAGCCTCGGAAAACTTATCTTTAGCGAACCACTTTGCAGCCAGACATCTTCCTAGAATCGAGTCCTCCTTCCATCACCCACCTCCATAGATAACCCCGCAATCATCTTATTTCTCACATTACTATCTCTGATCTGCATCTGGCAGATGTCCTTCCATGGGCCCCCTCAAGTAGGTAATGTCTGAGCCGACAGCATCACATTGGGGTTCAAGTCATAGCAAGAACACACGATCTTCTTCCATAAAGGACACTCCTCCTTTGAAAACCGCCACCACCACTTGAAAAGAAGTGCCGTGTTTCTAATCACTGCATCACCCACCCCCAGCCCACCTATCTTCTTAGGTTCCTGAACCAACTCCCACTTAACAAGTGCCAAACCATTTCTACCTTCCTCCTTGTTCCACAAGAATCTCCCCTGCAGTGATATCAACTTTTCTGCCACTGCCTTCGACATCTTATACAGACTCAAGTAGTACACCGGTAGGCTATTTAACACTGATTTAATAAGGACAAGCTTACCCGCTTTATTGAGTACTTTTGCCTTCCACAAGCTGAGCTTCTCCTCAACCTTGTCCATTACCGGTTTCCAAGTCCTAACCAGTCTTGGGTTTGCTCCTAAAGAAATGCCAAGATATCTTATGGAAGGCTGACCTCCTTGCATCCCAATAAGTTGCACATATTGTAGAACCACTGCTGTTCGAAATTTATTGGGATTAAACTTGATTTATCAAAGTTAATGGTTAACCCTGACATCATCTCAAAGCATCTTAGCAACCTGGCATAGCTCCTGATAGTCTCCTCCTCTGGTGGACAGAATAATATAGTATCATCTGCAAACTGTAGATGTGATAGCTCTATATTGTCCTTTCCAATCAGCAGTGGAAGAATACGTTTGTTCCTGACTGGCTCTCCTATCATCTTATGCAAAACATCAACAACCAGAACAAACAGAAATGGAGATAGTGGATCACCTTGTCTCAAGTCCCTCTCCATCTTAAACGGTTTAGATGGAGAGCCATTAATCAGGATCGACATAGACGCTGTACCAATACACTCTTTCACCCATTCCCTCCATCTCCAGCCAAAGCCCATCTTTTGTAGCACTATATCCACAAAAATCCATTTTACTCGGTCATAGGCTTTCTGGAAGTCTAGTTTAATGATTGCCGCTTTCTTCTTCTTTGTCTTTAACCAGTGCACTGTTTCACATGCAATAAGAGCCCCATCATGTATTTTCTGACCCTTCACAAATGCGCTATGAGTCTCCCCTACCAGACCTGGCATGACTGAGCTCATCCTTCTAACCATCGCCTTAGAGATTACTTTATAAACACAACCAACCATGCTGATCGGCCGAAGGTCCTTGATCTCCTTTGCTCCGATGAACTTAGGTGTAAGAGCCACCCAAGTAATATTGGAATCAGAAGGTAATCTTGACGATCGAAAGAAATCCAGAACAGCTGCCATGAACTCTGCCCCAATCTCATCCCAGCACTTCTTGATGAAATTCATGTTATACCCATCACTCCCTGGAGCCTTGGATGATTCACAATTCCAAACAGCTTCTTTAATATCCTCCATTGTCGGTAATCTCTCCAGAGCTATTGAGTCTTCTTCATTAATCCGATTTACCAGTCCGTCCCTGAAACCCACAACTGGTGATCTCTCCTAATGATACAGATCTTTATAAAAATCTTTGATAACAATCTTGATCCAAACTTGATTTCTTATCAACCTTCCGTTGATTACCAGTGCATCCAGTTTATTGTTTCTTCTTCTCGCCAACGCCAAGTTATGGAAATACCTGGTGTTCTTATCCATATCCTTCGCATGCTTGGAGCGCGACATCTGCTTCCAGTGTATTTCTTTTCTGACATACCACTGCTTGCAACAGCTTACTAGAGCCTTCCTTCTAGCCTCCATAGTACCATCATAAACTCTATTTGCTACCAATTCATCTATCTTCCTGATCTCCTCCTCAAAGCGCTGAATCTTCTTGTCCATGTCACCAAATTCTCCTTATGCCACCTTCCCAAAGGTACTGTTAAAGCTTTCAGCTTTTCTGTAAACTGTACCACACCAAGATTCCTTCATTCTTCTCTGACCAATCTTAAGAACCCATCATGTGTAAATCAGAAATCTAAGCTCCAAAAGGGTCGAGGACCACCTCTGAATATAGTATCATCCATGATGATTGGACAGTGATCTGACAGGCCTCTCGTCCCCCCTTTTAACCGAATCTCCGGAAACTCCTCCGTCCATTCTATACTCAGTAAAACTCTATCAATGCGACTGTAAGAGCGGCCTCTAAATCATGTAAATTTACGATCATTCAACGGTAGATCCACTAACTGCATGTCTTGTATCCAACACTTAAAGTCTTCTGCAGACCCTGTTAACCTGTCCTGACCTTTCCTCTCTTCCACCTGAGTAACCTCATTAAAGTCACCCATGTAGCATATTGGAACTTGACATTAACCGGCTATAAAGCTCAGTTCCTCCCACACAGCAAGTTTTTCCATTCTAGAATGAGCACCATATATTAAACAGAAAGCACAAGGAAAATTTTTTTCCAATAAGACTCCTTCAACACATAACCATATCTCCCCTTTGTAGCAGTTATTCATTCTAAATAGCATGACATCCCACATTAACAATAGTCCCCCAGACGTGCCATCCGAACCTACATACTCCCACCCCACAACATCGCTCCCCCAATAACGAATTACATCAAACTTAGTCACAACTTGCATTTTAGTCTCAATCAAAGCTAGCATATTCAGCTTCTGTTTATTTTTTAGATCTTTAACCATACTCAGCTTACCAACCCCCCCTAACCCCCTAACATTCCAAGAGCTTAAAATCATTTTAAACTTTTGTTACACACCTTTTTTAGCTTTCTCGGTCAGCATCGATGTGCCTTTTCTTTCTGCTTAGCCAATCTCCTCTTCTGAGCAAGCGCCTCATTTTGTTCTTGTAAAATTGCCATTATGTCGTCTTCTTTGTCGCACTGAACTGCTTCGGATTCTATTGCCAGCTCCCATGCCCTTTTATTTTCGGCCATCTGCTCTTCTCTTCCTTGATTCGTACCACCACTGAGCCCCTGGTTCCTGGATTCAATATCCACGCCTACCCCATTATCACCACTGCCCTCATCAAGCATTGTACAAGCCAGATTCAAAGCATCTGCTAATACTACGTTACCGTCTTCAAGGAACCCACCCCGTCCGCCTACATTATCCTTCCCCTGCGCTGAACACATTTCCTTGGCCTCTCCCTCAAGCCCATCTGCCCTGGATGAACCGAACACTTCTACCGCCGGCAGAGAATTCACTGAGGACGAAGAGGTTCGGTCCATTGAATCCAAACCAGCCACGCCGTACCCAACCACCACACCTGTCGCGCCGCGCTCAACTCGACAGCCATCATGATCGCAGGCTCGTGAGTCGCCGTTGCCTTGTGCTTCACCCGCGCCACCAGCATCCAGGCGCATCCCTCTAACACGGGTGTACGTAGCTGCGCGCGATCCAGGAGAAGGAAAGCATGCATCCGTGTGGAGCCTAACCCGACCCGTCCTCCTGGTCAAGCCTTCTTCATCAGCATCATTTGGGCCTTCGGTTGCTGCGAACCAGCCCATTCCCCTTGCTGTCTCACTTGTGCCATCCGCCTTCTTAATGGGCCAACCCTTTAGCTCTGTTTGGTTTTGTTTTTTCCTCCAGCAGCCACCAAATTTCTGCCCCATCAAGCCCATAATCCCAACTAGCCGTTCTTTCAGACTCACCATCAATAACCAGATCACGACATCCATTGAATTCAGCTAATCCATCAATAACAGCATCCTCCGTTTACCCTCAGAGTTTTAAAGTCAATTAAATTACAATAACTCCATTCATTCAAAATATATTCGGGAATTACCAATCTATCCTTATCAGCTTCTCCCTCTCTTGGCATCCCATCAACCACCGGATCTCCGCTTGTCACTGGTACTATCGAGTTCAAGCTGCTTGTACCCAAAATCTCGCATGCTTTTGGGGGTCTAATTTTCGCTCATGTCCTGAAGCTTACAATGTGTTCCAAAACTCTCGTATCCAACCTCTTTAACTAGGATGTCGAATTCACTAGTACCAATAGTGATGTGAATCCACTCACTGATAATGTCCATAATACAAATGTCAATTTGTATCCATCCCACATTAAACGAGAGACATAATTTTAATAAGAATTTGATGATGAATTAATATTTGTGTCATTTGTAATTTTAGCATGTATTTTTTAATTATGATTTTGTTACTTTAATTTTAATATGAACTTAATTCGGTAATTTTTATATTATTAGTATGTTTATCAAATAGATAAAATATAGAAAATTAATTTTTAGCCAGTCAATATTAATCAACTTCAGTCAACTTTAAAGTTTAGGTTTATAATTTGGGATTTAACATTAATTATTTATAATTTAACATTTAAATCTTAAAATAAATAAAATAATTTTAAAAAATTTGATTGATTTTAACTAAAAAAAAGTTTTTTTTTTTTTTTTTGCGTTATTCTATCAAATATTACATGATTAAATATTGTATTTTTTTTAAATAATTGTTTTTTTCTCAAATAGAATCGGATGTAAGACTTTCAGAAATTTTAAACCTATAGATAGAGTGTAGAATTAAATTTAAAAAAAAAAATTGAATCCAAAAATAAGGTTAGAATTGGGATTTTTTTTTCAATAATTGAATTTAGACCCTTTCCAATCTTATTGCATCCCTACGAAGATATACTTATTATTCTTGGCGGGAAGGGATCTCTCTAGTCTCTAGTCTCTACCAGGAGGGTTTTTTTTTTTTTTTTTTTGGGGTCGGGGCTACGCATAGTTAATGAGTTAGACACCAGTTGATTTAGTTTTTCATGAATTGATTCATTGGCCCAAATTAATATTCAGAGAAATGAGTCTCAGGCCTGGAACATTGTAGAGTAAAATAAATATCCGGGCCGAGGGCCCGTTTCAATTAAAAAACAAGTATGAAATTTCAATTTACTTCTTTAATAAATTCTTTAAAAAATTAAAAAGCGCAATAAAAAAGTAGAATTTTGTAACATTATACTTTAAAATAAAAATATATTGTAAAAAAAATTTCAGATATTTCAAAAATAACAATATTCTAATAGTTTTAACTGTTGATTTCAATTATAAAAATGTAATAATTGAAACTAACCGTTAAAATTACTAGAGCATTAGTATTCAAGACACATTTGAAAATTTTTGTATATGTTAATCCATGTGGATCCATTTTATTTTACTGTGTTATACGGTTTTTCTTTTTTACTTTAAAAATTGAAAGAATTCTTTTTTTTAGAACTACTGTTATTTTGTTCCATCAACTGTGAAGATGTTGGGTCTTGTTCAACAGTTATAAAGAGGGGTCCAATTTTCATACTACATGTATCTCCGGAGCCCGGGCCCTCCTCCTCTCTCCTCAGTCTAAGGTTGATTTCTTAATGCAATTCATCCTTCCATTCCTTGCCTCACATTAAGTTTTTAATTCTTACACTTTTCCTGCCAAAATTTCTCACAATAACTAGATAGGATTACTCATATCATAAAACATCATGTGTTATATTTATATTTAATTTTTAAATATTACAAATAAAATGTATTTTGTGCAATCTAAGAAGAACTGCTAGTTGCTGTGTGTAAAAAAAAAAGAGGTAAAAGGCAGAGGAAAAACCTGGTGGCTCTTTGGGCAAATCACTTTGTTCCAGCACATAAGGCACTTTTGAATTCACTTACATTTGAGATTGTTCCCTTGTTCTGAAGTGGACCCCACTTTCGATTTCATGTCGAATTATGTATACATTTATAGCACTAAGGAACCGCAGCTGCAGCTGACAAAGCAATAAGACATTTTCTTGGATTCAAAATCAAATCGCACTGCAAATTTCTTTTACTTTACTGCCACATGAGTAATAGTCATATCAAGCACTAATTATATAAGAATGTGAAGAAAATGCAATTAATTTAATAATAGCTGTAAATGGATTTGCCTAAAGGACATGCAAGAGAGCCCCCCAGACAGAAGTGAGATTCCCCAGAAGCAGAAGCAATTACTGGATGGGATGGATTTGAATTGTTTTGGCATGAACACGAATACCTAAAAATTCTTCAACCTATCATTCATAATTCACCTTCATGTTTCTAGTACCCTGCAGACCCTATAACCTGCTTTTCGCCCTTGGCCCCATTCTATTCATTTCTTGCTTCTACATCTTACAAGCAACCTCAAAATCACCCTGGGAGCATCATTCAACCTCACTCATAATATTGTGCCATGCATTAACATCGATCAATTTCTCTCAGAAGAACTATTTCATTACAATTTACAAATTCTTTGTCAGTTCCAAAAGTTACGAAAGATAGCCGAATTTTTTTTATAATTGCTATATGAGAGATTCAAATGTTTCATTAGATCTAGGAGAATATTGTTGTCAATCTATTAAAAATTTTGTGTGGAGATAAATATTTCTAAAATTAAAATAGCGATTTAATTTATAACTTGAAATCACAATAAATTTTAATTCTTATCATCGTTTACTTAATTTTTCCAACACATATAATTACAAATTGAGTAAAGTATTAAATTAGTTCCTTCCGTTTGGTGTAATTTTGGTCCTTAAAGTTTAAAGTGTTCTATTTGAATCTAAAAAAGTTTTATTTAGTTTTAATATAGTTTCACCGTGAGGTTAAAGTTAAATAATTAATGAAATGTCTTACATGACAGCAATACAAGAACATGATCGATAATCTAGAAAAGAAGTACAAGCTCTAGAAGTACAAAATCAACCGTGGATGCATCAATACATTATTTATCATTTTCCTTAGTTCTGTAGAAAATGTTTCATTTAAATTGTAAGAAAAATGATAAATGAATGTATTGATGCATTCACGGTTGATTTTGTGCCTTTGGAACTTGTACTTGTTCTCCAAATTATCAACATTATTTTTGTACTGCTGTCATGTAGCACATTTCATTAGTTATTTAACTTTGATCTCACGACAGAACTACATTAAAACTAAATGAAACTTTTTTAGATTCAAATAGGATACTTTAAAACTTAAAAACCAAAACAGAATTACGCCCAAATATAAAGGATTAATTTAATATTTACGCATACAAATTTTACCCTAGAGAATTTTACAAATGTCATTCACTCAAAGTAAAAGCAAGATAGCATATTGCCATGTTGAAGTGACTAACAATTCAGCCAACAAATTCTATACTAACCTGCGTTGACAACATACCATTACGAATAAGACTTTTTGAAAACGAAAATGTTTGGTAACCAAAGAAAATCAACCAAAAACAGTTATAATTTACCTTATTTAGCATTTATTAATTGTTGCGATAATTAATTAATGCTAAATAAGACAAGTTCTGGCTGTTTTTTTTTTGTCTACCTAGCATTTGAAAATCGCTTTGTTGACACACTTATATAGCAAATTAAAGTTATAACAGTGCTAGGGAATTAACATCATTCATTTAACAATTCAGCCGACAAATAGACTGAAAAGTCCAATAAAACAAAAATAAAAATCATATTTTTTTTAAAAAAAATTATTCTCTTATTATTTCTCACTTCTTTTTTATGCATAATTAGACTTTTAACTCTAAACTCAATAAAAATAAAATTAAAAATTAAATTCTAAATTCTAAATCTCGTGTGTTTAACCAAATATTAATTTACTATTTTTTGTATATCATAAATCAATTAGAAAAATGCAATTCATAACATAAAAATTTAAAAATAGAATTTATTATATGCAACACATTAATGATATCAAATTAAACTTTTAGATTGTCAATAATCATTAAAAGAAGAATATCTCTCTCCTATTACTCTTAATTTCAAATAATTTACTTTTTAAAGGTCTATTAACTTTACTCTACCTTTTACTAATATTCAAAATTCTTACCGAAATAACTTTTTAGTTTTTACAAAACATAACACACATAATTTTGATTTTACTTTTTTAAAAAAATACAAGCAAAATAAGGAGTTTAGCATTATTTTTTTATCGATTTTTAAATAAATATTTGAGCTCATTAAAAATATAATTGTGAAATCAAAAATATTATTTACACACACAAAATTAATTATTGTGTTTATATATGTTAATTTATAATTTTTTATTAAATAATTAGTTATTAAAATAATCAAACTTATCATAATAGAATAATCAAATATGTAATAAATAAATAATTTAATTTTTTATAATAGTATAATATTTTTTTATGAAATGACAAATGGTATTTTTATACCCAATAATTAATTTTTTGTATATCCCTTGTATAATTATTGTGAGACTCAATTCAAAAAAGAATAAAGAAAAAAAATCGCCCTTTGGGTGTAGCTAGCCATATCACATATGACTAGAAAAAATGGCTTTTTTAAACATGCATGAGGACAAACTGAACTTCAATCAATGAAAACTGATTCAAACTCTAAAATAGTTTTTGAGATTGACATCATGTATTACAATTATCTGAAATTTTAATTGTACTAATTATATTTTTGAGGTCGAAAAAAATGTACTATATTAATCTTGACCCATTTTTCGTTATAACGGTATGATGACATGACTTGATAAGATGAACTGTTAGTGACACCTATCACTCTATAGTTTGGCAACGTGTAATGGTACGATGATGTATTAACCAGTGATATGTTGGTATGTTGACGTGGACGATTGTGCCATGTGTCGCAACAATATTTGTCCACGTATCATTCGCTATGTCATCAATGTAGATACTTCAAATTAGTTCTTCACTTTGCTTTAAGTGACTCATTTTAATCTTTGAAATTGAATATCGTGCACCAAACTAGTTTTTTTACCAGTTTTTTTTATTTTTTTAAAAATTTAAAATTATCAATATCTTTAGACGTGCTAATTTCAATTCTATTTTTTTACATATATGGTTTAAATATAATTGCTTTTATAAAAAAAATTTAAATTTTAATTTTAATTGTATAATTTTTTTATAATAATTTAACATTGATAAATTTTGTAATAGATAAGTATGTTATTATAAAAAAATAATTATATGATTTATTAGACACATTTTTTAATCCAAAAACACATGTTTTTAACAAAAATTAAAATACAATTTTTTTTGTTCTTATGAAATATCCGTTTTCGGTTGTGTATAAATGTGCTAGACTGAAGGCACTTCAAACATGCTTACTATCATCTCTGACTTCTTTCAGTCTAGTCTATTTATATACAATCGAAAACGTCTATTTCATAAAAACTTCAAAAAAATATGTATTTTAATTCTTGATTTCTTGTTAAAAATACGTATTTTTGGATGAAAAATGTGTCTAATCAATCATATAATTTTTTTATAATAACATAATTATATATTATCAATGTTAAATTATTATAGAAAAAATATATAATTAAAAATAAAATCTTAAAAAATTTTATAAAAACATTTGTATTTAAACGATATGTGAAAAAATATAATTGAAATTAGTGCATCCAAGGATATTAAGAATTTTGAAAAAAGTAAGAAAAAAATTAGTGAATAGATTAGTTTGGTATATGACATTCAATTTTAGGGACTAAAATGAGTCACTTAAAGCAAAGTAAGGAACTAATTTGGTCCATCTACAAATACTGCTGCGACACGTAACACAAAATGACACGTAACCAAATAGTATTGTGACACGTAGCACAATCGTCTATATTAGTCTATCATATGTTACTGATCAACATATCATTATACCATTATACATTGTCAAAGACAGATGTACTTAAAAATGTAGAAATAATTGCTTCTATTAATTTTTTTAAAATAAATAGTAAATATATACATAAGTAAAAAATGTCCCCTTAAAATAATAGGTTTGTCCCCCTATTTTTTCTTAATGTATATGTGAAAAATATAGGTTATTAAATAACAACATAGTAATAAAAATTATTGAATTATATAAATTTAATCTATTTATATTAGAAAATAAATATGCTCGAATAAATAATAATAATAATAATTTAATTAGTTAATTATTTAAAGTCAAATTTAGTTTCTCAAATAAAAATGAGACTATTAATATTGATAATTTTTTAATTTAATTGAGATAATATGTATATTATACATCGTTTATTTTTTTTACTATTTTATTTAATTTAGGTTTAATTTGGTGTTATGTATAATAATTATTTTCGCCAAAAAATTCTTACCATGAACATTATAGAGTGTTAACTATACAATTAAATGGTAGAAAATATTTAAATAATTATTTGATAAAAAAAAGACTTTATATCCATATATAAAAAAAATGTGGTTGTTTAATTTAAATTTTTATTTTGTTGTAATTATTTTGTGTTTCTTTCTTTAATCTTTTTTTATAGATTCTTTAATTATTGAGCTATAATTTTTTTTGTATTATATAAAAAATAATCAATAAAATGTGAGTTGATGGATATAGAAGATATTTGACAAAAAATATTTTTAAATTAATATAGAAACTAAAAAAAATTAAATTAATATACTTTTTGAAGTGTTAATCAAATTATTTACAGTTTGACTAATTTATTTTGAAATTTTAGTATAAAAAATATTTATGTTAATTTTTTTTTATATGTTATTTTTATCTCTATTACTAATTTTTTTTGGATTTGTCATTGCACGCTGCCAAATCATAAAGTGACACATGTCACTAATAATTCACGTCATCAAACTATGTCATCACGTCGTTAGGGGTGGCAAAACAGGTCGAGCCCGTCGGGCCGATCTGCTAAACCCGTTAAAAAAGACAGGTTGGGTTAGGATTTGGAGCTCGCCAAATTAAAAAACCCGCCAAACCCGCACCGCCAAATTGGCGGGTTTTGGCGGGGCGGGGCGGCCGGTCCGCCGGGCAGAAGATTTTTATTTTTCTTTTTTTATTAGATAAAAGAATGATTACTATTATAAAATTAATAATTATAGAATTTTTAACACTTTTTTTTCATTTTTTTATTCTTCTTTTAGTTATTAACTTTATTTATTTTATTTTACAATTTCGTATATATGCTCAAATTATGTGACTTATTTTTTAAAATAAAGATGATTCTATTGACAAATATTATTTTGAACAATTTTATTGAAGTTAAAAATAAAAAAATAGTAAAAAAATTATATTATAATTTAACTAATTTTTATTTGTATTTGATTTTTTAATCATTATTTTTTGGATAATTTTAATGAATTTTATTTTTCAAAAAAAAAAAAGAGTCAAGCGGGCTAGTCCGCCAACCCGCCATAAAGTGGGACAGACTAGCATTTTGAACCTATTTTAATTGGCGGGGCGGGCCGGACCGGACCGCCCCGTTTATAGAGCGGACCGACCCGCTTTGCCACCCCTACACGTCGTTAATAATAATTAACATAATGTATTTTTGTCAATCTCAAAAACATAATTGATGCTATTAAAATTTTATAAACAATTTTATTGTACAATGCCAATACCAAAGATCATTTTTGAGATTAACTTATGAAAACTTGTTAAAGAAAAAACCAGTTACATGTCTACATGCACTGTCCAAACTTCTTGTCCATATATGTTTTATCCGTCAAATTTAGACTTTGTGTATTTTTTTTTATTATATCTAAATAGCTGAAGTTATTGAAATACACTGCCATATGTGAACCTCTTTCTCTATATATATTTTTTAAAGATAAATTTAAAAAAGTGATTAGAATTTATAATTTTTTCAGCTTAGTAATCTAGCAATTGGTAAGAAAACAAAAAAGCTAATACTTACCTTATTTAACATACATTAATTATGATAATAATTAATAAATATTAAATAAGATAAATTTTTATTATTTTTAATTTTTTTTTGTTATCAAATATTTTTGTCTAACAATATACTTTATTTTATATTTTTAAACCTGAATAACTAAATAATTACTAAAATTAATAAATTTTAATAATTCTTTATATTCTTCTACTTTAATTAATATATTGTATTTATTATTGGGATTTTACATTGAAGTTAGAGAATAGAGATAGATGGCGTGTACACATATACATAAGTACAAGAAAAATGGAGAGCTTAACCTTAAATAAGGGTATACGATGAGTAGGGGCCGGCCATTGAAGTTTTCCAATTTGAGTAAGATACAGAAGATGCAATGTGCAACTTGCAGAATGCACGTCTCTGCTTATACTTATTACTTATTAGGATTTGTTCAGCGAAATTTCTGGGCTACGTTTCACACATTTCCATTTAATTTGTAACGTACTTCTCTACGTAGCTTTTCAACTCCTCTAGGATTCCTCACTTCATATTAAATATTTTCTTTCTCAAAGAAAATGATAATATAATAAATACACAAGATATATAATTAAATAATGTCTTTCTTTTAATTAATACATTATTGTATATAAATTGAACCCATATTTTATTTAATTTTTTTTGAGAGCCACTTAGATAAAGATGTCAAAAACTTTTTTTTTTTAAGATATTTTTTAAAAATTAAAATTTAATACATATAATCAATTAAAATTAGACTAGATAAATCAGTTTAGCAAAAAAAATTAATAAATTAAATTTTAAATCGGTATAAATTAATATTTTTTATAAAAAAATTACTACAATATCCCTATTATAAAACACAATTAAAATATCCCTATTTTATAATATATATTAATTTTGAAAAATTTAAATTCTAGTCCTGTAACGACAGAGAAGAAAAAGACTAGAATTTAGAATTCTCAAAATTAATATATACAATAAGAGTATTTTAGTCATTTTATATAATAGGGTTATTGTAGTAATTTTTATAAAAAAATAATATTAATTTAGACGAATTCAAAATTTGATTCACTATTTTTCGGTCAAATTAATTTGTTTGACCTAATTTTGACAAAAATAATATAATTTAAGTGATTATATGTGTTAAATTTAATTATTAAAAAAATATCTTTAAAAAAAGACGTTTTCTGTATTTTTACGGAGCATTCCCCTTTTTTTTTTTATGATAAGGGGTCAACGACGGCAAAAAAGCAAAAACAGAACCACAAACAAATAAAAAAGAAAAGAAAAAACTCATGATCTTCTTAATTGAAGAGATCTCATACAATCAAAATTTAAAACTAATTTAATATCAGAAGGAGCAGTATCAAAAATATGCAAATCGAAAAATAAATTTTGTCCTTTTTTAGCTACTAATATATTCGTAATCGAATTAGCTTTTCGAAGAGAGTGGCACCAAAAAATATTTACAATTCTACCTGCCGAACATCAATATCTTCTATAAGGGGAGCACAAAGGTGATTAGTAAGGCACCCATTTTTCAAAAATTAAAAGACAAAAATAAAGTCAAATTCCACGATAAAAATTGTATACTCTTCAACACTAACAATTTATAAACCACAAATAATACCCCACAATTCAGCGTACATTATCGAACAATTTCCAAAATTACAAGAAAATCCAAGATAAACCTCTCCAACTAATCTCTAAATAAACCACCATGTTTTATTTTGTTCATCCAAATGTTTATGGTACATATTATGTGTAATAGTGCTGCTGGGCTAAAATATTATTATGTTTTAGTTTTGGTCCCATATTACAGAACTCTTTATCTAGGTCTGCGGTGCTATTTTTTCCATAGATATTATGAAAAAGAGTTTAAGTAGTAGTAAAATTTATTATTTTTAATTCTTAATTTAATATTTATAGTCTAAGTAGTTTAATAATATGTTTTTAGTTTATATTTTTAAATATTATTAATTAATTATTGATAAAAAGTAATAAATTTTGTTGGTATTCTAATATTTTTTATCTCTTGATATTATTATTTCTGTTTGATCAAAATTACAGAAGAAGTATTTTTTGAAAGCTAAAATTAAAAATTAGAGTCAAAATTTTTGTATTTGAATATAATTGCAAAAATGTTTTAATTTTATAGAGATGAAAATGTTTTAAAAGGGAACGAGGGAACATAAAGATTCCTAGCTTTTTTTAAGAATTTTTTCCCCTTCTATTGCTTCTAATTATGAGAGAATTAGTTTTATAACGGTCTTAAAACAAAATAAATAAATAAATAAAGAGTAAAGTATTATTTGGTCCCATTGATTTGATCAAATTTTAATTTGATCTTTAAAATTCTAAACATTTTAATTCAATTCTAAAAAATTTAAACTTTTAATTTTATGCCTTCTTTAAATTTAATATGAATAGTTAATATAATAAGTGATATAGATGTTAACAACACTATTAATTAACTCATACGTATTTATTTTTATGTACCAAAATTTTATAGTAATATATTTGTTTTTTGTTTTTTCTTATAAAAATCTCAAATCTTAGTAATTAATTATCACCGTACTAGAATCTTAAAAATAAAACAACTTTTACATGGTTGATTATTAGGAGATTGATTTTATATTAAAAGTTAGATTAAAATTTGACATAACATTCCAAAATCTATAAAAAAAAAAAATTATATGGCTGAATGTTAGAAGGTTGATTTTTTTTTTTTAAGTTAAGAGTGAGACTCAAACCTATTACCTTTAGATAAATATGAGAATATTATACTATTTGAGTTATAACTAGTTGACATTGGATGTTTGATTTTATAACTGAAATAAAGCATTTAAAATATGAGTAATTCTTAGCATACAAGCGATTAAGGCTTGTAAGCCTTACAAGTTCAATTAAAACTAACGCTCAAAACACGCTTCGAACCATTCTTCTTCCTCTTCGTCTTCTCCTTCTTTTCTTTCATTTCTTGCCTTCTCTTTCTCCTTTTTCTTCTTCTTCTTCTTGCTGCACGTTCTTCTTCCTCTTACTCTTCTTCTTCTCCTTTTCTTTCGTTTCTGCACGTTCTTCTTCATCGTCTTCCTCTTCTTCTTCATTTACGTTCTTTCTCTCTGTTTTATCTTTTTTTTTTTTTTTTCATGGTGAAATCGTTTTTGAAGAAGAAGAAGCAGTAGAAGATGAGGAGGAGAAAGAGAAAGAGTTCTGAATTATGCATAAGATGTATTTTAACAAATTTTGGGTGTATTTCTTTAAATCCTTTGGGTGTATTTTCTATAATCATTTGGGTGTATTTCTATAATCGTTTGGGTAAATTCCTGTAACCGTTTGGGTGTATTTCTGTAATCATTTTGGGTGTACTTCTGTAATCGTTTGGGTGTATTTCTGAAGTTCCATTATCTTCAAAAGGATTACAGAAATACACCCAAAGGATTACGAAAAATACACCCAAAATTCGTTGCATAATTTAGAATTCTTTCTCTTTCTCCTCATCTTCTGCTGCTTCTTCTTCTTCAAAACGATTTCAAAGCTTGATTTCAGAAACTATGAAAATCGAAAAAAAAAACGAAGAAGAAGAAGAGGAAGAGGAAGAGGAAGAGAAGAAGAGGAAAAGGAAGAAGAAGAAGAAGAAGAAGAAGAAGAAGAACCGTTCTGAGTGTAGCGCTTTGAAAATAGGAAACGTTGAATAACGCATTAAAAGGCCTAGTAACTTGTAAGACTTGTAAGTCAAAAAGACTTGTATGTGTAGCACTCCTCTTAAAATATTAAAAACTAAACTAAAATTTGACAGGGTCGTTGAATATCAAAATAGTACTTTACCTATAAATAAAAAACTTGTTTTTCTTTAATTTCTGTAACTATAAAGCAGCACGCTCGTTTTTTTTTTTTCTCTCATTTATTTTTATTTTGGGTGATAGCAGATGAAGTTTTTTTTCAAAACTGGTATTCCCTAATAATTATAAATAAACGGCCGATTAGTATATGAAGTAATGCATTTAGCATTGTCAAATTGAGATTTACCGTTCAATATCGTTTAAATATATTTTATATGACCTAGGGATTACTTTATGGTGAATGCTACCCAACCCTCTCTAAAATAACATGTAAGTTATCCTTCATTATGTGTCATATTGTAATTGGTCCTTATCTTAACCATAGTTGGGGCGCCAACGTCATCGCCATCTACTGCCCTCCCACACAATCTCTCTTCCCAGTATAACCAGCGCCTCTTTTTGTCATGGATCACTTCTTACCCACATAATTAATGGTTAATTTGGTTATTAAATTTTTTATTAAAAAAATATATCTTTATTTAATTACGTGATAGAACATATATTTATATGTAAAATATAATTAAATAATAAAGTACGAATAAATTAAAAATTAAAAGAATAAAAATACTATAAAAAATACTTGTAAGAAAGTTAGATTTTATCATTTTAAATTTGTGTTATTAATTTTAACAATTTATTTTTTAAAAATAATTTATGTACGATAAAAAATATATTTTTTTATTTTAATTATACTTTTAAGTACTCTAAATAGAGTTATTATATTATATTTTACATATGAATATATATTCTATCGTGTAATTAAATAAAGATTTGTTTTAATAAAAAAATTTAATAACCAAACTAAACATTACTTAGGTATGTATTTCATATTTATCTCTTAAATATTTATACAATTTATTTTTTAAACTGTTATATTGGTCTCTTCTCTAATATAATACAAAAAATAAATTTTCATAAAAATAATTTGTTTAATTATTAATTAAATAATAAAGTACTAATAAATTAAAATTAAAAAAATAAAAATACTATAAAAAATACAGTAAAAAAAGTTGAATTTTATCATTTTAAATTTCTGTTATTAATTTTAATAATATATTTATTTTTTAAATAATATATGTATGATAAAAAAATATGTTTATTTGTTTGGAGTACAAATTTTATTATTATATTTGTATGTTCATGATTTTAATTATACTTTTAAATACTTTGAATAAATTTATTTTATTATATTATATTTTACATATAAATATATATTCCATCACGTAATTAAATAAAGATATGTTTTTTTAATAAAAAAATTTAATAACCAAATTAACCATTAATTATATGGGTAAGAAGTGATTCATAAGATGCGCTGGCTATACTGGGAAGAGAGGTTGTGTGGAAGGACAGTAGATGACGATGACGTTGGTGCCCCAACTATGGTTAAGATAAGAACCAATTATAATGTAACACATAATGAAAGATAACTTACATGTTATTTTAGAGGGGGTTGGGTAGCATTCACCTTAATTTATCCACATACAGTCTGCAAATTACTAGTTTATAGAAGCAATAATAATTTATGGAGGCTAAGAGAAGAACGGGGCGTAAATCAAAACAGAAAGATTTTGTGAGAAATGAATTAAAAGGATATTAGCATATCTTTTTGTGTGTCTCTCTCAGTTGAGTTTCAACTTTCAAGAGAGAGACCTACGCTTTTGGCCATGTGATCATGTTGCCAAGAGGGACGATCCAATTCCAATTCCAGGTCACAGTTCTTTCTTATGCTTGCAAATTGTTTCGTTCCATCTTACCAATTATTTGATATGACAGCCCAACAATAAAGGGTTTTTTTGCCAATAAAATTAATTATGAAACCAGTTTCATCGCTTCAATAAATTACAACAACCTATTTAATTTCAAAATTTGATGGCCGGCATACTTAGAACACTCAGTTGTAGTCCTTGTTATTATAAAATAATGTGATTAAATCATTGTTATATATATTGATTATTGCTGACTCATAATTAATCAAGAGTATTCATCAATTATACTGCTAGCATCGGAAGTGATGCGAAGAATTAATTACAAATGTAAATATTAATTAATTACTAGTAGTTAAGCATTATTATTTACCTCTAATCACTGCTAGTGAACATGCATGCTTAATAATAATTAGGACAGGTAACCAACTATCGGATTTATTGGACCCATGAATTAACTTCCCCTGACAAAAAAGGGTAAGTCATCAGTATATGAAATGCAAAGTGGTATATGAAATCCAAAATGGATTTTTCCTATCAGTATAGGATTCTTGGAGGTAACAGCGCAGCCTAGAGACACACAGATACATTGGAATGTGCCTATGTATACATATTAAAGGGGGAAAAAAATATTTATACAATAAAATAAAATTAAAATAAAATTTTAAGGAAGATTAAATTAAAATTTACATATAATTTATATGTAAAAAATTAAAATTAAGGAACCATTACCTCCCTTTCTTTGTACTTGGTTCTGCCGCTGTATATATTAGACTAATCCTCTCTGCACGTAAGCTTTTATTAGAGTTGTTCCCAAGACAAAAATAATTTTTATACATATTATTATGGAACCCTATTTCATCCTAACTTTCATATATTTTTCTTCCATTTGTGACTTACTTAGTTTTAACTATTAATATATATATGAAAATCAATTTTAAAACATGATAAGAGTGAGTTAAATGAATGGGAGTAGCCACTAGCCAGCAAGAAAGAGTTAAGAGTTAAGATGCATCGCATGAATCTTGAATCCTTAATCATTAATTTAGCAGTAGAATATATGTCAATGCATGTGTACAAAAGGTCCGAGGAAGTTGATGAGTGATCGCGTGGAAGAGAGTAGGAACCACTTGTCCGTACAGAGGGGCAAACACGTAAAAGTGACATGATGAGGAAGAACAAAATGGAATGTGATTGGGATCATGCGCATAAGCAAGGGTGTTTGCGTTGCGTCGGTTGAGTCAAAATGACGCGGCTCACTGATATTGACGAGGTTAACAATTTCACGTAAAAATAGTCATAAATTTATTTTAGTTGGCCAAGTTAAAGATATATCTATTATTTTTAAAGAGTTTAAAAAAAATAAGCACATAATTTTTTTCATATTCAAATAAATTTCAACTCTATTTTATAAATAAAAAGTACATGAATTATTTATAGTAGTGAAAGAAGGAAAAACCTTCATAACTTAGACGATGTGGGACTAACATATAATACAAAATTCATTATCCTAAATAATATGAGACTTGTATTCCCTTATTATAGTTAACTAATATAATTAACCTACTAACTCTATTTGCTCCCGCGTCAGTGTGCATCCTTGGTTTGGCCAACTAAGGTAGGTTTTTGACTATTTTCACCATAGTGGGATTGTTAACCACGTCATCTGCTGTCATGAGTCTTTTCACGCTAGGTTAATTATATTAGTTAGGATAGTGAATTTTGTATTATGTATTAGTTCCACATCGTCCAAGTTAGGAAGGCTTTTCCTTCTCCCACTAGTATAAATAACTCATGTATACCTTTTATTTATTAATAGAGTTGAAGTTTATTTGAATATGAAATAAGTTATGTGCTTATTTTTCTCTAGATTCTTTGAGAGTAAGAGGTGCATTATTGGCTTGGCCAACCAATGTGGGTTTATGGCTATTTTCATCATAGTGGGTTTCTAACCTCGCCAAAATTGGTGAATCTAAACTATGTCACCATAGTGGGATTGTTAACCTCGCCAAGATTGGTGAACCAACCGACGTCCCGACGTCACAAAAACTCATTCGATCCAAACACTAATTTTATTTACGGTGTGGTTTGGATTGGATGATTTAAAACAAAAATCTAATCTGATCCGATCCGATCCGATCAAATTTCAAACAGTTTGGATTAGATTGGATTGGATTGGATTTGTGGTTTTGTAAATTAAAAATATTAAATACATATAACAATTAACAAGTGTCAACATCAACGACATAACAAGTCTCAACAATATCTTAAAAAGTTAACATAACATAACAATAGAAATAAAATTATAAGTTAGTTAAAATAAATAAATAAATAATATTTTGAACATAAAATATTTATTAAATAATAATAATACATGAATAATATAAAAATATATAACAAATTGAACATGTTATAAATATAATTGTAAATATAATAATAAAATAACAATCTTATAGCACATTGTGCGGTTTGGATTGGAATGGATTGATTATAAAAAGTAGATTTGAATCTGATCCGATTTAGCAGTTTGTAAAAAATAGAATCCAATCAAATCTGAATTAGTACGGTTTTAATCAATTTTCGATTTGTATTAGATTGAATGAACGGTTTAATTTAAATCGATTTAAATTTAAACACCTCTAGACATATGGCACCAACGTTCCCATATATATACATTTATTATATTTTAATTAAGGTGAATATTTTTTTACAAAAAATGTGAGAGGACTAATATTTTTTGGTTAATCATAAAAAAAGTCCCCAAAATATTTTGACACCGACAATAATAACTCCCACTTCTATTATAAACAAAAATAACCTTAAATAATTAAAAAATGTGCACGAAATATTTATCCGTCAAAAAAGACGTATTCCATAAAAAAATATCTGACATAACAAATAAAAAAACATATGTGACAAATGGAAAAATTGACGTGTCCCGTTATGTTTTTATTCCCAATTTAAAAATTTTAGACCCTCCAATTTTCTCTTATCCTCTTCTCTCCTCTCATTCAACCACTGCCTAGCTCATTCACTCACCATCTGCGACAGAGCCGATAAACCATTACCGCCGCAGCTCTATTCCCTTCCCTTTTCTCTCTCTGTCATCTTTTCTCACCTTTTCTAACTCGCTCTCCCTCTCTGTGCTTGCATTGTCTCATTTATGTCTCTTTGTGCTTGTCTTGCTCAACATTTGATTTGAGGAAACTTCTAACAAGAGCCTTTGGGGTCCATAACTATCGGAAACTTCTATCTACAGTAACTGAGACTTTAAAGTCTTCTTTAATCGATTTGCTTGTTTCAACTGAGACTTTAAAGTCTTCTTTAATCGATTTGCTTGTTTCAGGTAATATAGACAACGAAGACCAACTAAGAATTCATCTACCACTATGCCACTTCAAAAATAATTTATTAAAAAAGTATTTTGATAAGTAAAATTTAATAATAAAAAATAAAATTTTTGTTAATGGGTATTTTTTCAAAAAATATTTTTTTTTCTTAAAAAATGGATAATGTTAATATCAGTTAACACAAAAAATTTAAAATTGATTAAAAAGGAGGCTTTTTAAAAGTTAAAAGGGAGGAGAATGTACATTTATAAAATAGAGGGGAGGGGAGTGTCATTTTAGCATCTCTTAGGAGAGGGGATTGAAATTTTTTCAATTTTAAATAATCAACAATGACATAACAAGTCTCAATAATATCTTAAAAAGTTAACGATAACATAACAATAGAAATAAAATTATAAATTAGTTAAAATAATAAATAAATATATAATATTTTGAACATAAAATATTTATTAAATAATAATACATGAATAATATAAAAATATATAACAAATTGAACATGTTATAAATATAATTGTAAATATAATAATAAAATAACAATATTATAGTACATTGTGCGGTTTGGATTAAATTGGACCGATTATGAAAAGTAGATCCGAATCTGATCCGATTTAGTAGTTTGCAAAAAATAGAATCCAATTAAATCTGAATTAGTGCGGTTTTGATCGATTTTCAGTTTGAATTGGATTGAATAAATGGTTTAATTTGGATCGGTTTAAATTTGAACACCTTTAGACATATGGCACTAACGTTCCATATAGATTATTTATATTTTAATTAAGGTGAATATTTTTTTACCAAAAATGTGAGAGGACTAATATTTTTGGGTTAATCATAAAAAACGTCCCCAAAATATTTTGACACCGACAATAATAACTCTCACTTCTATTATAAACAAGAATAACTTTAAATAATTAAAAAATCTGCACGAAATATTTATCCGTCAAAAAAGACGTATTCCATTAAAAAAAATATTTGACATGACATATAAAAAAGCATATGTGACAAATGGAAAAACTAACGTGCTTTGTTATGTTTTTATTCCCAATTTAAAAATCTTAGACCCTCCAATTTTCTCTTACCCTCTTCACTCCTCTGATTTAGCCACCGCCTAACTCATTCACTTACCGTCGGCGACAGAGCCAATGAACCACCATCGCCGCAGTTCCATCCCCTTCCCTTTCCTCTCCCTATCATCTTCTCTCACTTTCTCTAACTCGCTCTCCCTATCTGTACTTGCATTGTCTCATTCATGTCTTTTTGTGTTTGTCTTGCTCAACGTTTGATTTGAGAAAACTTATAGCAAGAACCTTTGGGGTTCATAACTATCGGAAACTTCCATCTACAGTAAATGAGACTCTAAAGTCTTCTTTAATCGATTTGCTTGTTTCAGGTAATATAGACAACGAAGACCACCTAAGAATTCATCTGCCACTATGCCACTTCAAATCAACTAGGTTTTGGGATGACTGATGCTTGAAATTTGACTTCTCACACTGTTCCTTGTTCTGATTCAAGAGAGAGAGAGAGAGAAATCACTAGAGGGAAGCCACTAGGAAGAGTGAGACGTGAGGCAGAGAACGTGAACAAGGAGGGGTCTTCGCTATTGCCATGGCCGGCTTTGTCCTTGCTGGTGCCATTGCTGTTGAGCCATGCACCTTCCATTATATTTTTCTATTTTTTTATTCGCAGATCTTCTGACGCCAGGACGTCGCTTGGGCCACCAATCTTGACGAGATTAACAACTCCACTATGGTGACATAGTTTAGATTCATCAATCTTGGCAAGGTTAGCAACCCCACTATGGTAAAAATAGTCATAAACCCACCTTGGTCGGCCAAGCCAAGGATGCACCTCTTACTCTCAAAGAGCCTAGAGAAAAATAAGCACACAACTTATTTCATATTCAAAAATTAACTTCAACTCTATTTCATAAATAAAAGGTACATGAATTATTTATACTAGTGAAAGAAGGAAAAGCCTTCATAACTTGGACGATGTGGGATTAATTTATAACACAAAATTCACTATCCTAAATAATATGGGACTTGTATTCCCTTATTACAATTAACTAATATAATTAACCTACTAACTCTACTTGCTCCTGCGTCATTCTCCCTGGGTTGAAAGAACTCTTGCGGGAAAAGACTTGTGATAGCAAATGATCTCCTTGATGAATCCACACCAAAAGATCTCCTTGATGAATCCACACCAAAGACCCGCACTCACAAATCAGATAAAATTTTACAAGATTCGTGGCAGCAGACGATCGCATTTATGAATCCACACCAAAAAGATTCCATTGGCGAATTAAAGCAAGGTGAAGGCCACGAGGACCGACCTTGCTTTGATACCAAACTGACGCTGACGCCGGGACGTCGCTTGGGCCACCAATCTTGGCGAGGTTAACAACCCCACTATGGTGAAAATAGCCATAAACCCACTTTGGTCGGCCAAGTCAATGATGCACCTCTTACTCTAAAAGAGTCTAGAGGAAAATAAGCACACAACTTATTTCATATTCAAAAATCAACTTCAAGTCTATTTCATAAATAAAAGGTACATGAATTATTTATATTAGTGGAAGAAGGAAAAGTCTTCATAACTTGGACGATGTGGGACTAATCCATAACACAAAATTTACTATCTTAAATAATACGAGACTTGTATTCCCTTATTACAATTAACTAATATAATTAACCTACTAACTCTACTTGCTCCTGCGTCATTTTCTCTTCTTCTTTTTTATGTGCTTTTCAATTTTTTTTAATGGTTGTTGTGTTGTGGTGGTTACTGGTTGTTATGCAGTAGTTTTTGGCATTTGGAAGAGAAGAAAAAGTTCTGGCAACAGCGATGGCTATGGCACCGGAAAAGTGGAGGATGGAGACTGAGAGAAGAGTGATTCTAGATTTTGAAGAAGGGAATTAGGGTTAAGAAATTGAAAATATTGGAAATGTGTTGTCAGTTAATATTTCTGTTTGTTACATATATTTTTTTGTTTATCACATCAGACATTTTTATTAATGGAGTATGTTTTTCTTGACAGATGGATATTTCGTGCATATTTTTAAATTACTTAAGATTATTTTTGTCAATAATAAAAGTAGAAATAATTATTATCAGTATTTAAATAATTTGAAGACATTTATGATGATTAACCAATATTTTTTTTATTAATATTATTAGTTAGGTGATTTCTAGTTAACCCTTTCATAAATAGGGTGTTAGTTACCCTCTATGATTTATTCAATTATTATTAGAGAAATTGATTTGTAATTAAGATTAATTATTTTTTAATTTTTGTTAATTAAACTAAATTATTACTAAACTATGGTAAAATCTATTTTGTAAATTGCAGTAATTTTTATTTCAAAGCGATTTTATTTTACAATTTTTTTAATTTTTTCAATGTATCCAATTTTCTTAACGTGTTCCAGCAAAAAAATAAAAATAAAAAAATCAACAAAAAATAAAAATAAAGATAAAAAATTAAAATAAAAACAAAACAGAAATTAAAAACTCATAGAACAAGAATAAGAAAATTAGGAATGGACATCTTATTAGAGACGTATGTATAATGCTTATACTTCTCCGATAATAAGTTTAATTAGAATCTTATAAACAACCAAAAAATAAAAAATCCTAATATGTTTATACACTTGTGTATGTCTCGTGTGTATATAATATATAGAGGTGTCATTCAAACTATATACATTCTCTTCGATGTTAGATATAAAAAAAATAAAAATCCATATTACGTTTGAAGCTGTTTGTCATTTTCAACTTTTAATTCATTTTTGTTTTATTTTTTAATTTTTGTTTTCAGTTTCTTTTTTAATTTTTTGTGGCTCAAAATATGGAACATATTAAAAAACTTATATGGATTGAAAATTTTAAAAATTTGTAAAATGAGGTATTTTTTAAAACCTATTGTAATTTGTAAACTACGTTTTATCATGATTTAATAATTTAGTTTAATTAACTAAGATTAAAAAATTGATTTGACACAAATAAATTTTTTTAATAATAATTGAACAAACCCTAGAGGATAACTAAACTCTTATTTATAAGAAAGTTGGGTAAAACTTATCTATGAATTAATATTTATTTTTATATTATTAAAATTTATAATTTAAAATTTAGAATATTAGATAAAAATAATATATTTTATTAATCATGTAGTATGGCTTTTTTTTTTTTGTATATTCTAAAGATATTTTTTCTCCAAAGTTAATCTTGACATCTAACCACTTCAATTCTCCACGCACGTATACATTGATAAAAAAAACGTTCTTTGGATTATTTTTTACATATTTTTGTATGCTTTTTCTTGTTAATTAATATTAAAAATAATTAATAAGTGAAGGAAGGTAAGGATATATAAAAGAATAGCATAAAGAATTTTTTAATAATAATTGTTAAAGCTATAATTAACTATATATCTATACGTATTTTTTATTAAATTTTGGAAAATAATTTTATGATAATAATATTTTATAGTATATATGGGATTTCCTTGTCAAAACCACGTGGTAACTTTTGTGGCACCTAGGTTTCTGCTGTTAACACCGCTGTTTTATGTTGGACAAATCTTAGATTGGCAGAATCAAGGCGTCTTTTTTATGCATATGTTGAAAGAGACCTTATTATTATACTAAGCATTTGATTATTGT
Organism: Arachis hypogaea; assembly: GCF_003086295.3. Lineage (NCBI taxonomy): Eukaryota > Viridiplantae > Streptophyta > Magnoliopsida > Fabales > Fabaceae > Arachis > Arachis hypogaea. The sequence goes on from NC_092048.1 coordinate 132,498,972, forward strand.
GTACAATTATTTATTAATTGCTCAACTATATATTATGATGAATGGGTATGTAGTGCAACAGTACGTAGGTTTAAAGAGGTTCACATTCAAATTTGAAAATCATTATTGTAAATTTGTGCTTGGTAGCTCCAAAGAAGTCATGTCAAGAGGAGAGGGTAAATCGCAAATGAAATGACCCAAACGTACTGTGAAGTGTGAAGACAGCTGTAGTATTCATATAAATTACTTGGCGGTTACAAGTGCACATCACTTGTATACATTTTTCATTGCCCACGATTATTATAATTCATAATTTTAGTACTATGAAAGGCATAACAAAAAAAATCCTAATAATGCAACTTTTTCATAAGATCAGATAGCAGCAACAACACAACTTGAGAGGTTGTCCCATACAATGAGAAAAGCTGGAGGCTGTGGAACCCAGTCTAGTGTGCATAATTACTCAATACTACTTTTGGTGGGGTGCTATCCATCATCTCATCTACCTACATGCCATTTTTTATTTTATTTCGATTTAGAAAATTCTTTTTAAAATTTAAATTATCTAAGTTAAGCAAACTATGATTAAACAAAATTCATATAATTCACTAAATATAGTATAATAGCGGATGAAAATTCAGAAAATAAAGATGAGGCTTTAATTAAAATTTGCTTGCCATATATATGCATATAAAATAAAAAATAGTATCTGTACACTAAAATTAACTATTAAAATTAGCCACTAATGTGTTTGTATATAAATATATATGTGGTTTAATTTATTTTCAATGTATATTTAACTAATTATATTTCAACATACATTTTGTCCTTGATGATTGATTTTAGTATATACGTAACATGGTTAATATAAAATTAGTTATTCATATAAAATATATATTAAAAATAAATTAAATAATACATATATTTATATTACATGGTTGATTATAACATTTTTGATAAAACAAATATCAACATTTTAATGTTATAATAATTGATAGATGTAATGGCGCTTTAAGATGGCCCCAACCCCTAAGTCTATGCCAGTAAAACAAGTTAAATTGCTTTTAAAATTAGAATAATAAGATAAGATGATTTCTGTTGTTGAACATACAATGATTTGACCAAATGGATGGATAAATCCAGAAGCTAAGGAATCCCGCACTTGGAATCTTTTAGAAGTAACCAGTGCGGCATTTCGTTCCATTTATATTAATTGATTCGTTCAAGATCTTCAGTCCATTATAGTATCCGTATGTTGCTTTCTGATGCAAGCCTTTATCTTGGGGTTTTTGTACGTTTAAATTAAGGAAAATTCACTGTGATTTGTGACTTTTGAAGCTAAGGCCAACAACCTAAGCTAAGTGAGATCATCGATATTTTATTATATATATTCACGCCTGTTTATTTATTTATTTATGTATTTTTGTTAACCTTTTCCGGTGATATTCGGGCATCTAGTCTAGGGATAAGTAGAGTACAGGTTTAAAGTCTTCACATGCACATTAATGTTCCATACGAGGAATATAAATCAAAGTAAGTGCGGGTCATTAAAATTAGAATTTTCTTAATAATTGTTTTAAATTAGTGCGTTTTAATTTAAGTATCCATAGAAAGAAAACCTCAGCTAAATTAGCTGTTTCGTCCCACATCAATCGATTGTTGGTGGGTATTTTTTTCATAAAGAAAAATGCTACATAGACATCTCTCAAGAGGTTTATTTATTTATTTTTTTTTCCTTAGAAAAACTATGCGTAAATTTCACTTATGAATGATATATGAATGCATATCATCATACGTTTTGGGGCGTTTAACTATGTTTGACATTTTTTTCTTCAGTTTTCGGTGAAAAATATGTGAAAAATAGATGTGTTAGATAAATTATAACCATGTTAGGTAATACATATTAAAAATGAATTAAATAATATATATTTATATACAAATATATATGAGGAGTGAGTTTAGTGTATATATAATATTTTTAAATAAATTAATATCAATTAATTGTTAATGTTTACAACATATTCAAAATTTGGTCATAATGATATGAAAAAATAAGTATAAAAAATCAAAATTTTAATTAATTAATATTAGTTAATTTTGTTTGTAAAATTATTTATTGGAGAATTTAAAATTTAAAATAAGAAATGAATTTAAAAATTAAATAGAAAAAGTTAACTTGATAATTAATTAACAGAAGAGGCAGAAGTATATATATAAATATAAGCAGCAGAGATATATTTGTGTGGTAAGAGGATGAGATGCAAAGATGGATGGAAGAAGAAAGTAGATGGAAGCCAAAATGGTAAATTGGTAACTAAGAAAGAAAACTTGGGTGGCCACAGGCACAGGCATATAGAGCTGATTTTAATTTGAGTGTTTGTTGGTTAAACATTATTTGAGGAGAATCCGGTAATTAGGGGAATTGAAGCCCTAGGGGGTGTCAATTTTCGGCCCCCACTTTGAAAACGCTTGTGCTTGTGCTTGTGGAGAACGCAACAATGGATACAGATACATTTTGATTACGATGTATAACTGCGTTCTCTCTCTCTCTGACACACATCTTATTAAGCACCAACCAATCTCCTTCAATTCTTCCTCATTTATTACTTACACACTCTATCTCTCTATATATACATCATTATTCACTCTTCATTCTCACTTCTCTTCTTCTTTTCTTCCACCATATACTTTTACTGCTTTGCCCTCATCATACACATACATTATTGTTGCCTATCAATACTTCAATACTAGTCCATGTGGGTCTCCCTCTAATTTGTACCCCTTTCAATTATCACATTTTAGGGTTAGGGTTAGGGCTCTTCTTCTTCTTCTTCTTCATGGAGTATACATAGATCTGATCTGCTCTCAATCAAAACCAGTCACTGTTTGCCGGTGGAGCATCATCAAGATTCACAAGTTCTTTCACTTAGCTTGGTGGTTAGCCATGACTATGAGAATCTTGATGATGCTGCAGCAGCAATAAATGACTACTACTACTACCACCTTCAGGAGTTCAAGTTCATCACAATAAGCCTAAGTAAGTTCTAAATTATTTTTACTCTCTTTTCAGTTCTCATGTCCAGCTTTTGCTTTAACACCCTTTTTTTTTGGAATATATATATTTTCATAATTTTGTATCAGTTAGTTATTAGTTGCCGCGCTCCTTGATGTATAAAAAGTCTGGTATTATATTGTTGTTGATTAATCAAGTGTGATCTAATTCTAGCTATTTAATTATCTCATCTTGATTTCTAGTTACTTCTTGGTTTTTGTCTATCTCCATTAGATTATATTATGAATGAATTGTTTCTAATTATTTTTTCCGGTAAATAAAATAGTTCTCTTTGTCTGCTGGGCTTAGTCTGTTGGATATATAAATTTTTATCGTTCTTTGTTAATAGCTCATATACCAAAAAAATTCCTTTTCCATTATGTCTTTGTCCCCATTCCCATGGATGAATCATGCTGTACTTGTACGATCCATATGATGCTGCTAAAGGGATAAAATGTTTTCATATAATTCTTTTGCAATAATCGATCTTGCATATATATTTACATAAAGGAGAAATAAATATCATTTTTGCACCTTTACGTACTCTTTATTGGCTTGAATTATTCCATCCTTACTTTACTTTTCTAATATTTCTTTTTTATTCCCACCAGAAATTATATATATCAGGTTTATTTGGAAACACCAACGTTGGTAACAAAAAAAAATATTAATAAAAAATAGTCAAAATTTATCTTATTAACTAATAAATATTAAATAAAATAAATTCGAACTATTTTTTTATTTTTTTAATATTATCGATTTGGAAAATACTATTAACCTAGCAGATTTTGGTTTTGTTTTAATGTACATAATAATACTCATTAATTATTGGTTTTGCTTCTTGCTGTCCCAATCACATTACCAATTTAATGTTGTACCAAAAGAAATCACATTACTATCGTAACTATACTTTAAACGTATAATTTTCTAGGTTTGGATATGCCCATAATAAGTGATACGGTGATACCTATATAACATTTTCCAAAAAAGTGAATCTTTGAAAGTGAAACTCAATCAGAACCAGCTTATGGCACACTGGTAGTATATCTGGAAAGGGGGGAAAAAGTAAAAATATGATAACTAACTTTTTTTATCTGTAAATTAAACTTTAGGTTTGGATGTTTTGAAAGCAAGAAATAATATAATGGTGTTTGTCAAATCTTATGGGATTTACTTCCATTTTTTCTTTAAAAATGATATACATATTTGTGTGGAATTCAATAGTAATTGATTAACTTTAAAATTCAAATACAAACAAAATAAATCTGTTATAAGTATAATTTTTATTATTTTTTATTTCTAAACCAAAATCTCAAATGAAAATTAAAAAAATATTTGAGAGAACATGTTAGAGATATAATTATAATTATTTATATATATATTATTTGAGAAGACATGGTTAGTGATGAATTTGAACTTCTTCTCATGGGTCTAAAGAGAGTGGGAGAAGCGGTGAAAGGATTGACGGTTGAAAAAAGTTTTTACTCTTTAAACTATATGAAACAATACCATAAAGATTTTGAGGATAACATGGTGTCTATTTGAGTAGTACATTTCTTTTTTCTTTTGGTTCAGGTTTTGTGAACGAAGAAATAATTCCATCAAATTAAAATGTAACCTTCTTCGCCTCTTGTAAGGAATACTTGTGATTCACACCAAAATATTTTCATAGACAGACTATTTTCAAATGATCTTATTATCAACAAAATTTAAGTCTTTCCACCAAATTTAATCGAGTAATTAAATGCTTAATTTAGTTATTCAAAATTTATGTATGAGTTAAAACTGCAAAATTTCTTATTGAATTAGAAATTAATATCATATACATTAGTTAATGTAATGGAATAATAATTTAATTTACAACCATCTTGAATTGGTTGAGTAGTCAATTCACTCGTCCGTTTAAATAAGTATTGGATATTCGGATCCTGCTTTTTACATGTAGTCGCAGATAACCAAAAAATAATTTACACTTGAAATTCGTAAGATCACATTGAATATTTATTCAAATTTAATTAGTATGAGAATAAAATCTTAAATCACAAGTAGTTTTTGTATATTTTCTATTATGATTAGGACATTCAATAGTCATATATCTAAAATTCATAAATATTCAATTTTTTATTCGAATTTATTATTTTCGTTGGTTTTACTGTCCAATTTTTCAACAATATATAGCAAAATGAAAATTTTATATTTTTTAGTCAATTTTTCTAAAATTCGTTGATATTTTGACGCAAAATTCAAAACCATTTAGCATTTTAAATGACGTTTGATTATAGAATTTGCACCAAGACTGAAATAGCAATTCAGATAAAGAATTATTATCTGTCTCCACCCAAAAAAAGGGAGAAAATTGAAGGAAAAGAACCATATAAATTATAGAAATGGAGAAAACTATGGATTGTCGTACAATAATAACATTTACACATACTTGGCATTCTTTTGATGAGATCTGATTATTAGAGCAGAGTATAATTAAGAATATCGTCTCTTTTTTTTCTTCTTCTTCTTTCAGTACACTAATTATATTATCTTACCCTTTAGTAAAGTGTTCCATGATTATTTTATGACTAAGGTAATAACAAAATACATGAGAATAATTTAGTCCTCCAAAACTAAATATCTTTCTATTGAAGGATGATATCAAAAGAATAATTTTATTCTAGAAATTGATCATTTCAGGTGATTTGACTAATTAAAGTTGATATGGGTGTAGATAGGGTGACCAAGCGAACGGCTAAGAATTCGAATGAGGTGATGACTGCTTAGAGCTATTTTGTTCTGACCTTAATGATGGACAAGATGAAATTGCATGGTTAAATTATCACTAATTGAATTGATATGTGGATAATGAGTTATAACTCAAATGGCATAGACTCCCCATACTCAATTAAGAGGTCACGGGTTCGAGTTACATATCTTTTTAAATTTTAGCCAAGAAGCAATAGCTGCTCTATTCTGTGCTAATAATATTCTTGCTAGGTTACAAAAACTTTATTCAATATTTATATATGTAATAATCTTTCATTTAGTGATTTACTAGCTAGAACCCATGTATGTGCTTCCCTAATTAGTGTTAGGAAAAGTATATGTAGACAACAAAAATACTAAATAATGTGAACAATGGAAATATCGGATGTTCAATTCAATATGTATGCAGATGATTATGTTAATTATTTTTAATTGGATGGTTATTCCTTTTGATTCGATTTACTCATGAATAGTTAATAATGTGTGGATGTTCAATTCATTAGATGTGCAGATGGTTATCCTAATGTTAGGGTTTAGGGGATAATTTGAGAGTGAAGTGTTATTTTACTTTATTAAGCCAATTCTAGAGTCTATTGTTCATATTGTTGATAAAAGTTATTGTCTACCTAACAAAATCTTTAGTGTTATTTTGGGATGTAATTAATAATAAAGGTCAATATAATCATAACCATAGCGAAGCCAAAAGGGCTATATATTAGGGTATTAGCAATTTCCGCAAAGTAGTAAGCTAGGAGGAATATGAAATGAAATAGTATATATGAAAGAAAGAAAGAGAAGAAAAAGATTATGATCTTTTGTGCATATGACTTTGATAAGTGGATGTTGTTGAATAGTGAATAGAGAAAGAAAGAAAAGTGATGTGTTGATGAATGAAGCATCCGTGCAAATGAACTAACCAAGAATCTGTAATAAGAGACAAGTAGTACGCCGCAGAATCTTTAATCAGTGAATTGTGTTACCCTTATGCTACTGCAATAGTACAATAATTCATACCACAAAAGCAACCAACTGGGCTCTACACCCTCTAATTTTCTCTATCATAATTGATTAAACACACACACAAAAAAGAAGAAACTACAACATCATCAATTTTAAAATATCTTCTTCCTCATAATTGAAATGAATAGTTATAATAAAAGGTGAAATTAATGGATTTGTAATGCTAATACGATCCATCTGATATGACTCAATTCACATGTATGGATATTTTAGAGGGGGATAGTACAATTATAGTGCTAATATACTGGATCAAAAGAACATACATATAAAAGTTTGTGACCTGCTACATTTACATGTCGTTTTTAAATTTATCGAATGAATTATGTAGCTAGCTCCGACCAAAAAAAGAAAAAGAAAAGAAAAGAAAAGAAAAGAAAAGCTTTATGTAGCATTTTAAACAATAATTAGAACTAGATATAAACCTATATGAAAGACATGCATTGTTGCTATCATCAACATTATTGGTGAAAAAATACAATAATGTTTTTTTCTTTATGCGTTCTTATATATTAATATATATGTTCACTATGTTTTACATAGTTGCAGTAATATACGTAATAATTACAAATTTATAGTATGTAGAAGAATGTATATTATAACTTTTTTTCTTTGCTTTCTCATTTAAGGGATAACTTTTATATTGTTCTTGTTATTCTTTCTATAGCGTAGTGGACGTACCTCTCGCTTCACATTATTGAATGCTAGAGAGAACAACATGAATGCATTATTCATCACTTTCATAGGACCACACTATCCAATTATTGTTGGGTCGATATATAGTGTATATTAAAATTAATTATTAATATAAAATAAATATTAGAATATAAATACATATTAAAAATAAATTAAATTACATATATTTATATATAAATATATTGGTGATTATTTTTAATAGTTAATTTTAGTGTTCAAATAATATTTTTGATAATACATATAATAGGTACCCATGACCATGAGCCAATGACCCATCCATTCTATCCATGCTTTATTAGTTTTAGGTTTATTTTAGTCTTTAAAGTTACAAATTTACTTTCTAAAGCTTCAATTTTTAATTTGTTAACCGCCAACATATATTACACTTTATAAGCCATTTTTCTTCTTCATATAACAATTTTACTTGTTTGAAATGTTAAGTGATATTTGACATTAGCTTGAGTTAAAATCTAGGTTCTATATACAGATGGTTTTCTGAATAATTATTTACATTGAAAAGGCATAAATCTTTTTTTTCTTTTTGAGATTTGCTTCGAACTTTAGTTTTGCCATATATATGAAGTATCAACTCTCTTTGGCAATCACCTAGCTCTTGGTTGAAGCTAATGACACCAAGGTCCAATTTGGGGGAAGTTGATTTCATGTGTGTGTTTTTCTTTCTCTTTTTTTTTGACGAAAAAAAAAAACTAAATTTCAAAGATGAAAGAAACGAGTATAACGGCGACAAAACCAGCAACACTACAATGCGCTAAATAATTTTTTTTATTGAAAAGAAAATAAACAATAACTAAAAAAGAAAAAACAAATAAGAAACTGCTTAAAAAGACAGTTTTGCTAAATATTATTCTAAAATTCTTTTTAAGGCAACGGAACCTCCACTTGGGGAGAAAGAGTTCTCATTGCAATCTTTACCATAATGTCTGCTACTGTGTTTGTATCTCTCAAAATCAACCGGAGATCGGCACGTCATTTTCAAGACATGATATCTCGGATTTTCAATACCAAAAGATCAATAAGACTAGAACAATCCTGTAAATTATGGATAATAATAAAGGTCTTCACACAATCTCATAGATAATATCTCTTTTTTTCGAGTCCCAAACTAAAAGAAAGTATCTCCAAATAGCAAATAATTCTCCTTGCAAAATATTATGACTCTCAATTATTCTTAGATAGCCTCATGATTGCCACATTCCTTTTCAATCTTTGCTAACACATGCAAAATCAACCCGAACACTATTGCTAGGATAGCTAGCATCACAATTAATCTTAAAGGTACCTACCAAAGAAAAATCCAAATGCCACTAATGTTGGAGGGGAGATAGAACTAAATAATTAATCATATAGACAAATATATTTGTAAAAAGAAAAATGATATTTGTATAATTTATTTTTTAATATTTTCTCATTTTTACCAATTATTTTTAATACTAAAATTAAAAAATATATACAAAATATACACAAAAATAGTGTAGATAACTTTTTTTTAGAAATTAAACGAGTATTTTTTTTTTTTGGTTTTAACAAGTACTTAAATATGGGTTTTTGTCAAAAAAAAGGAAAACGAGTTTGTTGTCCTTATAATAATAAGCCCAAAACCATTTGATTGTATGGGCCTAAGTAAGAAATAGAATTAGCAGGATCGAGATAATAAAAAAAAAAAAAACAAAGGAGTTCGGGTCGAACAACCGGGTCTCCGGAGCGAGTTCTGGTTCGGAGCTCATCATGCCTGAAAGTTTTTTTTGTGAAGAATGATTGCAGAGTCGTTGCGGAGTGAGTCGCAGGAACACACATAGATAGAAACTGATAGAAGACAAAACCCTGCTTCTTCTCCAAGTACCCAACAACGTCTCTTCCTTCTTCTTCCTTCAAACGAACCACGCAAATGCCTTTCATTTCGAAAATCAATCGCCAATCTGATTACAACCTCTTCCGTTCCGCCACTCCCCTCGTCATCGACAATGGAGCTTCATATTTCCGCATCGGGTACTCACTCTCACGAACCCTAATTTCACTCCCAATTTTTATTTTTCTTTTCTTTATTTCCTGGATAGCGTGCTTTCGATGCATTTCGGCTGTCAGCTTGATTATGGGTTTGCTGGTTTTAACGCTCAAGTTGGTTCCTTTTTGGTGAATTTTCAGGTGGGCAGGGGAGGATGATCCCCGTGTTATTTTCCGCAACATTGTTCAAAGGCCACGTCATAAAACCACCGGTATGATACTCTTCTCATGTTTCTCACCATTCTGTTTGGTTTTTCTTCGTCTTACTTTGTCACTGTTTGTGTTTCCGTGAAAAATGTATCTGTTCTTCTCCAGAGTAGCTGAGGCGACAAGCTTAGTTACTTCGTTACATGCTACTACTCAAATCAAAAGACAAACTTGTAGCTTAATTTGAGCTGATAAAATACACTACTTAAGCTGGTTTAACTGGATCATACCATTATGTACAAGATAATAATGTAATGTATAATATAAAATACAAGATAATTAGCAAAAACAGAAGGGAATAATGTAGCATATTGAATGATTATTCCGTTGACATTCTGTGATACAGGAGAAACTGTCACTATTGTTGGTGATCATGATCCAGCACTATTAAAATACTTCGACTGCACACGCTCCGGACCACGCTCAGCATTTGACAGCAATGTTGTTTACCAGTTTGAAATAATGGAATATGTAAGTCTCTTCTAAGATTTGTGAGTATGGAAGGGAAAAAATATGTTTAAGATTCAATTCTCGATGATCACTTCACCTGCTTGTTTGAGTTTGTGTTGTCCCACCATCTATGCTATATGCTTGTGAAGTTGCTCTTCTGATTTGGGAATTGGTATATGTGGTGGCTGCATGTTATTGGAGTCCCTGTTTTTTGAGGAATTAGAAGTAGTACTTGAACTATAAAGATTTTGGTATCACTTTGCTATTTCTACCAATGACATACTTATGGTGTTAGTTAATGACTTAAGCCAACTTGAAATGCAAAGAAGCAATATCTAGTAACTTCATACTTTAGCATTCACACAGGGCTTGGGATCATCTGTTCTAAAATAACAGAAAGTGTCCTCCATAATATTCTATCTTTTCCTCTTCTAGGATACCTGACTGCTGGGCCATTCTGATATATAGTTTTATGTTGAATCAGAGTTTGAACATTGACTATAAATATTGTGCTTTGTTTTTCTTATCTAGAGTTCTTAATTTCTTCAAGGTATTGCATGCTGATACTTTCATATCACTAACACACTGAGGATCATGTGTTGCAATGCTGGGTTCTTTTCTTGGTATGCGAATGATTAATTTGGGTGACATTTTGGGGTTTGATAGGTTAATGGTTATAGGTCACATATGGATTTTGGGATCATAGGCTCATACAACTAGTCGTGCACGTACATGTTTAAAGTGAATGCTTCATTAGTTTGAGTTGTGAAAAAAGGCATTACTGACATCTTTCATTTGTAGATTCTTGATTTTGGATTTGACCGGATGGGTGCAAATGGATCAGAGGTATGGCCTTATGTGGAGTAGTGTTTATTTTTCTTTCCAGAACATTCATGTTTAATTCTTGGTGCCTATGCTGCTGATGCAAATACAGTTTTTTTCTTTTCTTCACAATTTTAGTTTTTAAATTATTTTATCTCACTACTCTTATTTCTATGTTTTAATGCCGGAGCAGATTGATCATCCTGTTCTGATCACAGAATGCGTGTGCAACCCAGTTCAGTCTCGAAGTAAAATGGGTGAACTTCTTTTTGAGACATATGGAGTTCCATCTATAGGTTTGTACACCTTTGTTAACTCTATTTATTTATTTATTGGTGGGTGGGGGTTAGCTCTTCGTATACTAAGCGGCCTTAGTAGAAGCACAATTATAGGCTTGTTTTTGTTTTACCCTATAGCCAATCTATATGCCACCAGATCTGTTCGTAACTGGGAAATAAACTACGTGAAGACCTTAAAGGCCATGTTTGGCTTCTTGCCGCATATTTGCTAGTTTGGAGACCCCATCATTGGTGCGTGGATATTTCTGTTATGGGCTACATGTTTTAAGCATAATAGTTAATCCCAAATAGCATGAGCGGTTGACCCTGTAACCACTATAGTGGGTAGTGGGTTTGATAAGCTTGTGTTGTACATGCAGTTTTATTGACAAAGCAATCTGTGCTTCTTTGTTGTGGCAGCCTTTGGTGTTGATGCAGCATTTAGCTATAAATATAACCAGCTACAAGGAATTTGTGATAGAGATGGTCTGGCAATGTGTCCTGGATTTACTACAACCCATGTGATTCCGGTATGCACTTCATGCTATTTAGTATTCCCCTTTTCCAACAAGGTCATGTGAAGGAATCGAACTTGTGGTGTTCTTTTGTGAGAGAAAAACTTGTAAATATTATATTGTCTTAATGAGCAGTGGCTGTAATGTGATGAAATCATTTATCTTATTTTGCATCATCCTTAAGTAATAATTGCGTGTTTTCTGGTATCAGTTTGCTTGTGCTACTGTGCCTGACTGTCTATCTTCCTGCTACATGTAAAGGCATCTCCTTATGATATTTCTAAAAGTAATTTATGCTTAATTTGAATAGATAGATGACTTCAACATAATTTTAAATATGACTTGTAAGTGTAGAAAATTGAAAGTAAAAAAATAACACTACTTTTCTTTGAAAGAGTATTTCCACTATCGGGGGGTCAGGGGGAAGTTGAAGTACAAGAAACTCCTTAAAATGGAAAAGGAATCAGTAATTTTTGTTGTTTTTTTAAGAAAAACGTTTTAATATATGTGCAGTATCCTTTTTAGTGGTCAGTTTCTGTTGTATAGTAGGGTTGCTGATTTTCTGATAGGATTTATATAGTCTTCTAAGTGCATAATGTGTATTTATAATTCTTTATTTGTTTCGTTTACAGTTTATTGATGGTGAACCTATGTATAAAGGATGCTGCCGAACCAACGTCGGTGGATATCATGTCACTAATTATTTAAAGCAACTTCTTTCACTAAAATATCCTTATCATATGTGAGTATAAAGTCATCTGGGTTCTGTTTCAGCTATTACCAAACTGAGAACTAAAAATAGTACATAGTATTATATTTTGTTAAACACTTAATGCAGGGGAAGATTTACTTGGGAAAAAGTTGAGGACCTGAAGATGGAACATTGTTATATTGCACAGGACTATGTTTCTGAAGCCAAGTTGTTTCAGGTATGAAACTTGATTTTCTTCTTTTCCCATGTAATTCCTTTGGTGTCTCTTTGGCTTCACTTTATTAATGATTTTGGACAGAGAGGAACCAAAGAGGCGGAAGAAAAAACCAGATTGTGGCAGCTACCGTGGGTTCCACCTCCGACAGAGGAGCCTCCTTCTGAGGAAGAGATTGCAAGAAAGGCAGCAATAAAAGAGAAACTAGGTCAAAGGCTGCGAGAAATGGCTGAGGCGAAGAGATCATCTAAAATAAATGAACTGGAAAATGAATTACACGGTTTGGAGTTCCTTTTAAATCAGCTTGAACAAGTTGCCGAGAGTGATGTTCCATCTTTTCTAGCAGAAACTGGCTATGTCTCTAGGCAAGAGATAGAATCTGCTCGTAATAGAACTACACAATCCTTACGGAAAGCAAAAGGTGAACCAAAGAGTGAACAAACAGAAACTGAAAAGGCTGATTCCTCAAATAATGAGAAGTATTCTCTAGTTAACGTCGCTGATGAAATGCTGACACCAGAACAGGTCAGTTTGGTACCAAGCAACTGAGATCTTCCTGTTTTCTCATGCTTTAAATGTACATGTGAATTTTTTTTCTTGGAGCCATCTTTGTTTTACAATCTTAATACTCAAGCCCATTTTCGCATGTTGTTATCCATGTCTTATGTTGAGATGTCCATTGGTTGTGCTTGATTGGTAGCTTATTGAAAAGAAGAAACAGTTGTCAATCAAATCCATGTCTGAAGGGCATATGCGATTAAAACAGAAGCGCCAAGAAGCGGAATTAGAACGAGAAAGGAAACAACAGCTAGAGGAGGAGAAACGCTTGTAAGGATGTGTCAGCTTTTTAATTTTAATTTATAATACTTTGTTTGTTTATTTTGTGAATAAAATAACTTTTCCATCATATTCAATTTTGTAACTTGGGAAAACTAAACGAGAGATAGAAGAGTAAATCTGTTATTTAGGATATTGATTTTGAAGTAATCATGGCTGCTATCTTGAACAAGGCTTGAATGAATATAAATTTTAATGCTCAATATTTTCTTGTCCCTCCTGCCCCCCTTCTTTTACTGTAGGGAGAACCCAGAGCTCTACCTGGAACAATTGCATGCTAAATACAAAGACCTTTCAGAGAAAGTTGATCAGCGAAAACGGCTTAAGACAAATGGAGGCCATACAAATGGGAATAACCTGTCTGGTGGTGTTGGTCGTGGTGAGAGATTGAATGCTGCTCAAAGGGAAAGAATGCGCCTGTTGACAACAGCTGCTTTTGATCGTGGTAAGGGTGAGGATACATTTGGTGCCAAAGATGAAGATTGGCAGCTTTACAAATTGATGAGCAGAGACAATGATGATGATGATGAGGGACCAGATGAGGATGACGCAGAATTAGCCCGCATCTCTTCAAGACTACAGGTCAGGTTATTTCTTTTACAATGCGAAGCTATTGCAGTCATATTTTGACTCATTTCCTTCTACGAAGGGTCCTCAATGATTAAAGTTTGCCGAATATTTGCTTTGACAGGACTTGGATCCAACATTTGTGCCCAAATTAGAAACAAGTACCTCTCAAACTGCTGAAGTGCCTCGTGCTCGTCCTCTCACGAAAGAAGATTTTCAGATTGTATTTGGGGTAGAAAGGTTCAGATGCCCCGAAATATTGTTTAATCCAAACTGGGTTGCGGTTGATCAGGTAGGGTTAGATGAGATGGCTGGAGTTTCCATGAGAAGGTTATCATACAAGGATGAAAGCCTGGAATCGAGACTGACTAGTTCCATATTATTGACTGGTGGAAGTTCTCTTTTCCCTGGTATCATCGAACGCCTAGAAGCTGGAATTCGGATGATTAGACCGTGTGGTTCCCCTATAAAAATAGTTAGAGCACTGGATCCGGTGATGGATGCATGGCGTGGGGCTTCTGCCTATGCATCAGGGCCACAATTCCATACACAAACTTTCAGTAAGATGGATTATTATGAGAAGGGCGAGGATTGGCTTCGCAGTTATCAACTGAAATACTCATTGTGATTTGACTTCGTAACACATTGCTGTATATTTTCTGGAACATGAACATGAAATCATTCTCAATGTTATCTAATTGTTAATCTAATTGGCTGCACTAGCTTTTGCTGAAGCGAGAACATTCTGATGATTCTGCATGTTTAAAATTGAAGAACACGCGATTGAGTTGATGTTGATCACTGATTTTAGAGTTCCAATGAAAATAATAATGAGAAATATATAAAGTTAACTACATGTGTAATTTTTGTTTAGTTAATTAGATTCTCGACGCCTGCAAACTGAAAAGGTGTAATAGCAGATGAAATCAAAGTATATGAATAATAGACAATATTAAGTAATTTTGAAGCTTAGTAATAACAAGTAGTTAATAAACAAAATGTGAAAAAGTGTAGAAGAGGAAAGAGGCACAGAAAACCCAACGGCTACTGCGCAATTTAAGGAGCCTCTGGCCTCTGATAGGTAAGTTACCGTTGGAATCTGTTTAAGGAAACCATGCCACAATTTGACCGTTGAAAACACAACAATCTGCTCCTTTTCTTTTCCCAACACTCTCACACACACTTTCTTTTCTGCTTCTTCTTCTAACCTTCTTCCACTGCAGCAAAAGAAGCAGAAGCACAAGTAGCAATGGAGTCACCTCAGGCTAAGAAATCGGGGCTGAACCTCCCAGCTGGGATGTCCGGAACCTCGCTTCGCCTTGACACCATATCAAAGTCATCTTCTTCGACCTGTAGCGACAGGTTCATACCGTGCAGGTCCTCGTCGAGGCTGCACACATTTGGCCTGATAGAGAAGCCATCACCGGCTAAGGAAGGAGGCAATGAGGCCTACTCGAGGTTGTTGAAATCCGAGCTCTTCGGCTCTGACTTTGCTTCCCCTTCTTCTTCTTCACCAATGACTAGTCCCAGCAAGAACATGCTGCGCTTCAAGACCGATCACTCTGGACCCTCCTCCCCTTTCTCGCCTTCCGTCTTGGGACACCGCATTGACTTCTCTTCTGATTCTCCCACTCCTCCTAAGCCTCCCAGGAAAGTTCCCAAGACACCCCACAAGGCAAGTTCTCCTTCTTCTTCTTCACTTGCAATGCATTTGAAATTACCTGTTAGGGTCTAGGATGTTCAAATAATAGTGATCCAAGTTTCAATGTTATGCCTAGAATCTTGGGTGAAGTAACATTATAAATTGTTACCTATGATTATAATTGTGCAGGTTCTGGATGCACCATCACTTCAGGATGATTTCTACTTGAATCTGGTGGACTGGTCCTCACAGAATGTTCTTGCCGTTGCGCTAGGCACTTGTGTTTATCTATGGAGCGCTTCTAACAGCAAAGTAAGTCTTAATCAGCCACAATTTCCAGAACATGACTCAAGATAAAACCTTAAAAATTAAAGTGTTGATGTGGTTGCAGGTGACTAAGCTATGTGACTTGGGACCTCATGATGGTGTCTGTTCTGTCCAGTGGACCAGGGAGGGTTCTTTCATATCCATTGGTACAAATCTTGGTCAAGTTCAGGTACCTTGTTATAGATATAGTTAGTTGACTTGGCGATTGAGATTAAGCATGAGAATAACCTTATTATGGTACACACAGATATGGGATGGAAGTAGGTGTAAGAAAGTAAGAACAATGGGGGGGCATCAGATAAGAACAGGTGTGTTGGCGTGGAATTCGCGCATTCTGGCTTCAGGGAGCAGGGATAGGAACATTCTTCAGCATGACATGAGAGTTCCTAGTGACTTTATTGGCAAGCTTGTTGGCCACAAATCTGAGGTATGAAATATACATTGAACTTAATCAGAAGAAATGAAATTGATATCAATTTGACAGGTATGTGGCTTGAAATGGTCCTGTGATGACAGGGAACTTGCTTCTGGTGGTAATGATAATCAGGTATGCTTCTATTAACACTAGTGTAGATTAAAAAACAAAACATGATTGAATGTCATGATTTATTATTATATGAGCAGCTATTGGTATGGAATCAGCACTCTCAGCAACCGGCATTGAGACTCACTGAGCACACAGCTGCCGTGAAGGCTATAGCATGGTCACCTCACCAGAGCGGTCTCCTTGCGTCCGGCGGTGGAACCGCCGATAGGTGTATCCGTTTCTGGAACACGACAAATGGCCATCAGTTGAACTTTGTTGACACTGGAAGCCAGGTTTCTTTCTTAAGCTGTCTATTGAGAGACATGAATGAATAATGTACAGTTCTATAATAATAACAATAACAATGTTTGACTAGGTTTGCAACCTTGGTTGGAGTAAAAACGTGAATGAGATAGTAAGCACTCATGGATACTCCCAGAATCAGATCATGGTGTGGAAATATCCATCACTAGCAAAGGTAATAATTTATTGTGGCAGTTGAGAATTTCAAGTAATAAAAAGAATGTGATATGAAGAAATATTGAATTTGATTATTAGGTTGCAACTCTAACTGGCCACAGCATGAGAGTGCTTTATCTTGCAATGTCTCCTGATGGTCAAACAATAGTCACTGGTGCAGGGGATGAGACGTTGCGCTTCTGGAATATCTTCCCATCCATGAAAACACCTGTAAGCATTTATGCATGTCACCAATTTCCAATTATGCTTTATAAATAATAATAACCAGTTGGAATATGAATATGATATTTCAGGCCCCGGTTAAAGATACAGCTCTTTGGTCACTCGGCCGAACCCAAATTCGATGATCCCACTAATGCCCATTATTTTGGTTACGTTGTTTGTAATTAAAAATCCTCCCCCTAATAAAAAGGATATAGGCATATACATAGCAACTAAGGAATTGTAAAGTATTATTTTCCTCACTAATTTGTACTTTTTTAAATAGGCATATACATTTTTTTTTACCAAAGATACGAAGACTCGAATCCGCAACCTCTTAGATAAGTATGGGGAGATTATGCCATTTGAGCTATTACTCATTGACAAATAGGCATATACATAGCAACTTAGGAATTGTAAAGTTTTATAAATCGTAAGATCGATCAATAATTTCCTCTTGTTTTCGCAGGATTTAAAAAAGTACAAATTAGTGAGGTAATAAATAATACGTTGAAAATATGATTAAAATTTAATAACTAACACCAACCAATATAGTGTTTCTTTTTTTTTTTTTTCGGCCATAAAAATATAGTGATGAGTAATTGGCATGCATATATATGATATCTGGATAAGGATGTCAAATGAGAGGGAATATTCTCCACCGCTGGACCCCACTTTGTCTTCATCTACGCTTCAAAGTCACACCAAAATAAATATTAAAACAATTCTGCATCATCACAATTATGGTGGACCCCATCTCTGACCTTTTTATTATTGTAACCATCCACACCAGAATAATTGTGCAATTAACAATTATGATTAATTTGGTAAATTAATGAAATCAGAGGCTGGAATTTGATTCTTGATCATATTTTAAAATTTTATTTTCATTGCTCTCCTCGCATTATTTTTCTTTTTCTGTTTGCTCTTTTTTGATAGTTAGTATACATCATTAAGCTAAAGTTAACCACTACAAATATATAGAGAAAAGTAACAAAAACATGAAAGTAATTATCAAAGAAAAATAACAATAAGAACTAAAATTAGTAAAAAAATAGTCTACATTTCCTTTTTACCTTGTTAAGGCTGTAATGTTCTTTTAACATTTCTAGATACATTCATAAATGAAAATGAATTAACAAAGAAAGAAGAAAAGAACAAAACAAAAAAATGAATCAAAGAACAAATCAAGTTCCTTCCTGTTAGAACAATCCTTATTGCAACAAATCATTTACAAAATGCCAACCTGAATGCAATTAAAAGGGTGGCAAAGAATTTTGGTGTAAGAGGAAATTACATGAAATTGAATCAAAATGTACAAGTTTGTTGTGAATTATGATTAATCAAGTTTCTTTAAAGTTCTACAGCATCACAAGTGGTTGTGATTGGACAACAGCTTCAATGCTTGGTTTTTCAGTTTCAGCTGAGGAGGTTTCTGTGATCTTCAAGGTCTTGCCACCATGCTGCTTTGCTTGGTGCTGAGACCAGTAAGCATGTGCAGCCAAAACCCTATCCAACAGTTCCTGTGGTACTGGCTCCCCTCTCCTCTGTTGCGGCGAGATTTTCGCTGTGTGCACTAATGTTTTCCATTTATCCTGCACCACACACCAATACATCATTCATATATAGCAATTAAGAATCTATCATTTTGAAAATTTACAGAATGAAGGAGTGAAATGATGTACCTTTAAGTCTACATAAGTCCTGTGCTCAGCATTCTCGAAAGCTCGAAACTTAACATCACGCCACCTGCATTGGTGTAAACATTGTCAGCAAACTAAGTTGTGTTGTTTACAGGCAGTCAAAAGTTATATTTTGTAACATCCAATACCTTCCAGTTCCGAGTTCCTCAACAGCTCGGACCAGTGCTTCTACCTCTGTCACAGAGAACGGTCGCCTGGTTCGCCGCTGTGCACACTCGGAGCGCTTGCTTTTCTGACTAAAAGGGACCACAGCTAATGCATCTGTGCTAGCTGGAACAACAACCAGTGCTCGGCAATCTAGACTTTCTTTGTCAACAGTAGGGTCAGTGGGGGAAGTCATAGAGTCATGGTTACTTTCGACTAGGTTGCCTGGATTTGTCAGCAAGGAAGATTCATGCAACGTATCAGTAATCTCTGAATCTATCACCGGAGTTTCTGGGGACCTATTAAATTTAGGATAATGATGTTAGCTATGGAATAATGACGAGGCAGCGAAAAGAAAGAACAAACTATGTTATAAAGTTTGGCGCACCCGGCAGGCTGTGAAGTTTCACATTGAGAAGGAGGATCACCGACACAAGCTGCTGCAGAATCTAGTAGAGAACTCGGCTCCAACTCGAAACTGAGGTTATCCAGACTTTCTTTGCAAGATATACCAGTCTGTACAAGTGTCCTATTGTCATCTCTAACCTTCTTTCCCTGAAGAAGAACACCAACATGCGCACCACCTCCAAGTATAGTCATCACTGTTTCCATGATTGTGCTCTACAAAAATTTGGAATCGTAAACAGTGCAGAGGTTAGTGCAATGTTAAAGAGCAAATCACATTGATAAAATAAAAGAATGTAGCCTCTCCTATGTTGATCACATAACAGAAAACACTAACAGTAATAACTTTTCTGAAATGAAGATAAAGCTATCTCAGTTTCTACCTTCAGCGATCCAATAGTCGCAGTTTCAGGGACCTCAAAATAAAGCTCTGGTATCCTTATTGTCTTAATGCTAAATTTCACTGTTCACAAGGAAGACATAGCATGTTAGTTACAGTTGTATGTCATGAACAACCAAGATAAGGAAAATGAATGAACATAAGACAAGTAGTTACCATGAGGATCCTTAGGATTATCCATTCCCTTCTCAGGGGAATTAGACACACTCTCACTGCTGAATCCTCCATCCGAAGTTACCCCTGAAACCCGGTCAAAGAATTTCCTCCTCTTAACACGGATCTTGTGCTCAGATCTTTCGAAACTCTGACAAATCTTCCTCTTGCGATAAAGCAGTTGTGCTCCCATATCTGCAAATTCTATATTATTTTCAGTGAAACACAAACTCACTCGTAGGCATAGTATGCATCAGATAATGAAGCATTCTGTAGCACATTTCCAAGCCGCATTACCTGATCTTGAAAGTTCACAGTCCTTCAAGTTTGGAGCAACTTTCCAGTGTTTGGAAAACAGATGCTTCCTGATTCTCCGGTGCGCAATGCGTTGCGGAGACCTAAAAGTTTTTGACTTGGTGCAAACCTTGCTGCACCTTAAAAATTTTTCGTCATCATCTCTAACACCTAACTTATTACCATTCCCATGCTTCGAATAGGAAGCAATGGAAAAATATTTCCTATACAATGGAGACTTAGCATTACTATTTGAGTCAATTAGTGTCCGAGACATATTCAACTCCAATTGATTCTTCGTACTACTTTTATCAGCCGAATTTGATCCCTGAAAGCCTGAACTGTTAGCCTCCTTCTCCTGTCTGAATCCATTATTTACATTAACATCACATGACTCCCTAAAATTTTCAGGTGCTTCTACTAATCTATTAGAATAGTGTTGGAATTTATTATCCCATTCACAAATTTCGGACTTCACATCAGCTCCAGCTTTTCTCCTACAGTCAAAATTATTATTAGCTGAAATGCATCCTTGTAAACAATCTGCATTGGCATCCAGAACAGATTTCTGAGTACAGTTTTGCATGGCCACCTCAGTCCTGAACTGACTTTCTCCACAACTTCCCCGAAGAATGTTGTCTGTTATTATAGGTTTAACTTCGTCGTGTTTCTCTTGTTCAATGACACCTTGGCCAAAGGCAGGTTGATGATTTCCTTCGGATGCATTGCTAGAAGCAGAGCTTTCACTCTCCTGCAACAACATGCCAGCTAATGCAAGTAGCTCAAAAGCACAAGCTTCATCATCCTGATTTGCTTTCTTGAAAACACCCCTCCTCTGAACGATTATCAAACTCGGATATTAAAAGCGAGTCCAGGATTAAATGGTAAACATAAAATAATATCTCTCCATAATTGCAAGTTGACATAAGTACTTACTCTTGCAGATCTAGGGCCTTTGGGTATAACGGGGACACGAAAGCCATTAAATCCATAATCAATCCTCTTCTTTGACACCATAGTTTAAAATAAATAGCTCATCAAATAATCGGAAGCGTCAGCAGACAGATTTTAGTCACTGTAAATTTTGAGAGAAGACCCATACATTAAATTTAATTGTCACATTTTTTTCTAGAAAAACATGTAGAATAGTACTTTAATAATTAAAGCTCCAATTGATTAAACGGACAATTTCTATATAAATACAAGAGAGAAAAAAAGACCTCTTATTGAATTCTTTGTTTGACTATCACACAGTATGCAGGCAAAAGGAAGATTAACTGATTAAGAACAATAATTTTGAGAGGAAACATGAAATTAAGGTATGATTTGAAAACAACTTCGGTAATTAGTAATTACTCATCCAACTCATTGACTCAATTCCATGGAATCAGACATAAAAACAACACACAAAACAGACTTTAGATTCAAATGACAGAAACACAATTCACATCATAGCAATAACATAAACCGAGAATTGAGATCACAAGAAGGCCAAATCATGACATAGATTCAGATGAAGTGATGAACTCGGCGGAACTTCATAAAAAAAATTCCGATTCCGTGGTTGATTTTTGTTGTATCGGCAAATTATCAAATCATAAGAAAATCCGCGATCAAATGAAACAGGAAATCCACAATTCAGTGTGAAGGAAAATTCAAAAACAGAACACAGCATCATCACAACTGGAGCAGCAGCTGTAAGCTGCACCGAGTTGCAGTGTGCTAATTGTAAGAGATCAACACAAAGAAGACCCATTTCCGATTCTCAAAATTTGTGTGCCATCAAAACTGCAGAATTTCAGGCCAAACCGAAGAATCTGAAGGCAAGCACACCTACTCAACACAAAAAAAGAAAGTCCACAACCAAAAAAATGGAAATTTTCATTCCAAACGCACAAGAAACAAGTTGCACACAGCATACCAAGCCTAACTTCCACGATCGGATCTAGATTCTCAACTGAACCCAACAATTTTCCAGAAAAAGAAAAAAAAAATTCAGGTGCCAGAACAGAACAAAATCGCGTACAAGCTACCCCAATTTTCACTTTTTCCCTCGGAATCTCCAAATTCAACACGTGAACTGTGGCAGAGTTAACAAAAACAATCTCCACCACAAAATCATGATGAGAATTGAGATCACAGCTAGCAAAAAAAAAACACAAAACAAAAAAGAAAAAAAAGAGACTAGGCTCAAAATTCAACATCCTTGGCATGCAAGAAGGCCAACTAACCTGTACAAAGAACAACATTTGCAGAAACAACGATCCAAGCTATGATCAAGTTTCCAAGCTTCCCATTTCCCACATGGAAAAAGAAAAAAAAAATAACGTAGAAACTGGTTGTTCCAAATCAAAACCCCGGGAATCTGTATGGAAAATGCAAGAGATCCAAAGGGAATTTGGGAATCTGAAACTTTCAAAGTTGTGAGCTTTCTGTGTTTCTCTCTCCTTCAGACATGTAAAAACTCCATTTTTTTTTTGGTTTTTCGTATTTTGTCAAAATATGTTTTTTAAGAGATGAAATAGATAGATAGATAGATAGAATAGAAGATAGAGAGTTTGTAAATGGACAAAACACAAAAACCCACCCAATACCACGCAACAGTTCTCCCCCTTAAACCCCTTTTAATCTTATTAATACAATGGTTTTGACCACATAACCGGATCATCCAGTAAAATCCTTCCAGTTACCGGATATACCCGGTTACCCCTCCCCAAGCAAAAACCCTCTTTAGACCCATTCTTAACCCCCGGAGGAGAGAGAAAGAGAAGTGGGTTGCCACGTGGAGGACTCATACTTTGTACGAAACCTTTGTTCCTGAGAAGAAGTAAAAAGAAAAGAGATAGGACACCGGTGAGAAACATTGGGACTTGGCTTTCGTGTGTGTATTTGTATCTGCCCATTATTATTACTTTCCATGTTTACCCTTTTTATTGGTGGTCCATTTTATTTTTCCTCTTTTGTTTGAGTTTGTTTTTTTTATTACATTTGTTAACTGCTAATTAATTAATTTTTGTGATTCTTCTTAGTTTAGTTTATAGGGTGGAAATTTACTTGTATTTTTTATTGCCCATGCTTCCCTTGGCGTATGCATGTTTTATGGTCCAAATTTTATATCAAAGAAAATAAAAGAGAACATCTTTTGAGTCTCATAAAATTATTAGCCCTTCATAGGTCATCATCGATTTATCATCGCAAATAATTATGAATGACTCGGTTTTCAATTCCCTGGACCCTCCATCAGTATATTATTCCTCGTTTTCTTTCTTATTTTTAGGATAGATTGTTGCTGTTGTTCATTTTAATTAAATAGAATCATTATAGGATCAGAAGAAATATTATCTGACCTGAGACTTCCTAAACGGATAATATTAATATATGTACATTCACACATTGAAAAGAATTTGTTTTGCAAAAACTACATTGGTTGGTTGATGGTATTTTTAAGCTTCGGGAAGAAAATAAATAAAGTACTATTCCCTTCAAATTTTCAACTAAAAAATTCGCATTGGATCTAATGATCTCAACTTAACCGCAGCTTAAGATTTAAAATTACCATTTGTAGTACAATATTTTACTATTTGTTTAAATCTTGGTCTCGGAGGGTTTCTTCGACATCAGTTTCTATGTTATAGAACTTTAAAAAAAATAAACTAAAATACTATTTTGAGTCTAGTGTTTGAATTAAATTTTAATTTTAATTTTTAATATTTTTAATATTTTATTTTTATTTTAAAATTTTAAATAAATTTAATATTATTCTATTATTAAGGACAATTTACATAAATAAATTGTTATACCTTCAAAATTACGCAATTATATTGTTTTCAAAATGAAGACGTAAATACATTGTTTCATATATCTATAGAAACCGCTATTGCCAGTAAAGAAAACAGAAACTGCGACAGGCTCTAGCGGTTTCTGTGCTGCCACATTTGAACGTAATCCGCGATTGGCAGCAGTGGATTATGTGTTTATGTAAATCGCTACTGACAGTAGCTGTTTCTATAGATATATGAAATAATGTATTTGCGTCTTCATTTTGAAAATAATGTAATTGCGTAATTTTAAAGGTGTAGCCATTTATTTATGTAAATTGTCCTATTATTAAATTTAGGTGAAAATAGATATCTTTGTATAAAGTTATTAGTTAATAACTATTAGATAATTTGATATATTTGACTAAATTATTATTTGATATCTTTTAACAATCAATTTTATATAAATACAAACTGTATATGAATGTACACTTTAAATTTAACACAAATAATTAATAAAATGAGTGATATGAACATTAACAACATCATTATTAACTCATATCTTATTCTATGTGTTAGAAAAATATAATCAAAACTTTCTTATGATATTTCTTCTAGATTTCAAATCCTATAAATCAATCAATTTTTTATAATCAAAGAGACATTTTTTTCGTCAGAGATCGCTAGTGGTCGATTTTATTTACATACTGAAATTATATATTATTGGCTCTTTAATATACTAATTATTTATGTCAAATTTAATAATGGAATAATATTGAATCCGTTTAAAATTTTTTGAATTGAAATAAGACATTCTTTTGTAATTGAAATAGGACAATTAAAATGTTAGGAAATCAAAATAATACTTTATTCAAAATGATATTAGGTTTCGTTTGAAAGTAAGACTAAGACTAAGAGACTAAGACTAAATTAAGTCTTTGTATTATATTTGGTATAGAGTGTATATGACTCAGTTTTATCTTAGTATTCAATTTGATTCAAAATAAATATAAAGATAAAATAAAAATATTTACTAAATTATTCTTAATTATTAAAAAATATTATTAAAATTTCAGTCTATATTCTTAAAAATTTTAATATTTTAAGTCCCAACTATCTAAAAATACTAAAAAAATTAAAATTTTAATTTTATTCTCTAACCATTGAATAAAATATTAAATTTTAATCTCTCCGAATAAACACTACCTTAATAACTGGTAACTTTTACCATTTATGTTCTCAAATAAATATTTATTTTTTAAATTTTATTTGGTCCCAAACAAATGTGTAACGTGTGGCCTAATAGGTACCAAAAATAAAACGAGAGGCTAAAGTTTGGTGACAGTTAATTTATGATTTATCCACAGCATATGGCATACGGTTTTGTATCAAAGTATGTTTGCAGTTATTACATTTTAAATTACTGACTTTATTTTATGTCTATCTGACACCACTTTCTTCGCCAAAGTCCTTTGGGTCCCACGCTTCTTATGATTCCAAACGTGTCAATTCCTCAATTGTTTTGTCGGGTCAAACTTGACGCCCACAAACCGGGTTCGGGTCATACGTTTGTCAGATTCGTGTTGTACTAATTTCTTTTCTTCTTATCTTGATTTAATTTTCTTCTTGCATTTCCATGAACTTGTTTTCGTTATATTGATAGTATTATTAGATTATTAGATACTAGACAATGGTATCATTGATCTACCATTACCAGCATCATGCGTGTTGTTTAACTAATCTAAAACAAAAACATGGAACCTTAGCTTTGGTCTTTAATTATGTCAATATAATGTTTTAGAATCGTGCAAGTTACAAACTTTGCAATTTTTAAATTTCTATTTTTCCATTTCAATTACTATATCCTAGTTACGTGTTCTTAATTTTGTTTGCTAACTATCTAAATGGTGCTCTAAAACCCTGTCAAATAGTTATACAACCTTATACAACTCTTTATTCTCTACTGAATTCGTTCATTATTCCTTTTTCATACAAATTAATATTAGTGACTATTTTTGATCGCTCAATATATTTAATCAAATATATCAAATCATCTAACCATTTATAATATTTTCTTCACATAAAAATATATTTAGAAAAATATCCACTTTAAATATTACTATTACTATAAATAATAAAGATAAATATATAATAAATGCTAAGCTCAGCCGTGGACAACATATGGGGAACAAAAGAAAAAGTTGGATTATGTTAATTTTAAAAGACTTAAAGGAGGATTGTGTTATTTAGTATTTACACTTCAATATAGACACCCCACCAAAAAATTACACTTCAATATACATTTTTTATTTTTAGATATAAAAATGAATGTGACGAGAAAAAAAAAATAAATTCAATAAATGTGCATTATTTTTAGAAATATAAGGTATGCACTTTAAGACGATGTATTACTAAAAGTTGTGTATATATATGTATTATCTTTTTTTAATTTTTAGTGTTATACATAAGACTATAAGAGAATAAAGTGTTTTAATTTTTAATATTTGAATTAAATCTTAATTTTATCTTAAATATTTAAAATATATATTTTTTACTTTTTATTATATTTTTGTTTTTTAGTCAACATTAAAATATTTTTTTCTAAAAATATCAATTTTTCTGTTATTATTTTTTCTCTCTTATTATTCCATCACTACTTCCACTACTAAATTTCTATAACCACCATTATAACTACCATGACTACAACACTTGTCTGTTGTCTCTACTTAAAAAAAGATTATAATAAAAGAAAAAAATTAAAAAAAAAGGAAGAAAAAAATATTTAAAACAAAAATAAAATACTTTAGACAGTGTAATAAATTAAAATTAAACTATATAGAAAAATAAAACAATATCAGCTCCATCAGAAATTTACCATAAAATGATTTGGATCTTTGATTAATAAAATAATAATTTTAGTCTAATTATTTTATATAAATTGAAAATGAAGGTGCCTACATAATTTATTAGCAGCAAGGGTGCACCATACATCTCTATGATAATGGAATATATACCAGAAAGACATTTTTTCCAATTCTTTTGGTTCCCTCATATGATTTGCATATATAATTACATTTTTTTTAATCACCATGATCCGTTGATTTGTCTTAATTAAGGAACAACTAGTCACCAGCACACGCCAAAAGGAAAAGGACCAAAAGAGTAGTAGCTAGTTCGGTAGAAAAATAAATTTGTCACGTGCAATCCTCAACATGATGATAACACATATATAACAGCTATAAATAAAATGATGAGTAGTAGTAGATTAATATTTTTATTAAACGTTTAGGACTTGATCTCACTTATATGGGGGATTCTAGCTAGTTTCTTTTATTTGACAAAGACTCTCAAGAATTTAGTACTAAAAAAAATACTTCATAACGCCTCGTTTTTAATGCATGTGCTGATTTAAGAATCCAGAACTTATACCAAACCCATTGGTAGAAAGAAAACAACGTATATGTGTTGATATTTATAAAGGCAAAATATCTGCCAAGAGGATGCCATGGAATAATGTCTTACGCTACCTTAATTAATATTAATATTTTTTAATCATATTAAATATATATTAAAATTAGTTATTAAAATTAATTATTAATATAAAATATATATTAAAATATAAAAATAAATATATATTTATACATAAATATATTAATAATTAATTTTAATAATTGATTTTAACGTATAAATAATATTTTTATAATACTACATGTTAGTAGAACTTTGCATTTAAATTAAGACGTATATTTATCTAGCTACAAAGTTAAAGAAAGTCAAATTCAGTTGCTGGGTTACGTTGCACCTTAGAAGTTTCGTTGCGCATTGAGCTTGAATTGACTCCAGAATTCAATTTCAAAGTAAGCCAAATATATTTTTTTTAAAGAAAATTTGTCAATGAGTTATAGTCTCGCTATACTTACTTAAGAGATCGCGGGTTAGATTTTCTCTATCTTTGATAAAAAAAAGTAAGCTAGAATTTCAGTGCCATCTTTTTTTTTTATTATTATTATAAGCATAAAAAAATTAAGAGTTTATTGGAATAAATAAAAATAAATTTGTTTATTAATTCAGTTTTCTTTCTCTCAACTCAAATTAAACTAGTTCATTTACACCTTTTGCTTCTTGCAATAATTTGAGGTTAAAAATTCAGAATATAAGAAAATTATTTATGTTGTTATTGTAGCTTTAATTTGAGTTGCAGAAATACGAAGGACATTTTATATTTGGTTTAATTATTCTAAGAGTAATTATCTAAATCAGTCTGTAATATAGATAAAATTTTTTATGTTATATCAATAAAATTTTTTATTATAAATTTTTTTTTTGTGCTATATATACAAATTTATGTGCTATTTTAATAAATTTTTGTGTTTTCCAACAAAAAAATTCTGTGTTAAAAAAATGCGAAAAAAATAAACAATAATACATGTACACATATTTATTTTGTTGGACTTATCTCAACTTAGTTATTAGTATCACCATTTATTTATTATATATCTCCAATTTTCAATAGTAATGACCATCTTGAACAATTATTATTAGAAGTGCAAAAATTTTAAGTATGCTAAAAACATTGGTGTTTCAGTTATTTTAATCGTTAATTTCAATTAATATATATTATATATATTTTTTATAATTTTGATTAACGGTTAAAATAATTAGAATACCGATATTTTTGATACACTTAAAATTCTTCCATAAGTATATACCGTTAATTAATATGATTTCTTTCTATAAAATATATAGTTGGTAAAAGAGGTGGCAACTTGTTCACCAAAAATAGAAGTCGGTTCTGCTACCTTTTCTTGAAGGCAATAGCTGAATGTTGAAGGAAGGTATCAATCCTCATCCAGCGTTGAAACTTTTTAAGGCTAATTCAGTTAATTTGGTTGCCTGTTAGAAGATGGTAGAGAATAATTAATCACCTATACTTAGTAAATTTATTTATTAGATTTATTAATGTTTTCACCAAAAGAAATAATTAAAACTACTCAGTCGCTTGTTAGTTAGATTGGTTAATTGGTTTTTATATTCATTCATTGTATTTTAATGGTTTTAATCTCTCATTCTCTCTTATAAAAGTTGGGTGCAAAACATTTTAATGTATATAGAATCCATTAGAAGGGGAAAAAATAAATAAATAAAATAGAGGGATTAGAACTATACAAAGATTAAAGCATGTTCCAAAAGTGAAGCTAGCTTAGGTTTCTCAGTGATCTCACAATGGGAAGCAATTTCAATAATGTTTCCTAATTATAGTGCCAAATCACTCCTCATTATAATGATCTTTTGCTAGATCCTGAAAGATATAAAGTATGGTTTAATAATAATCCAATTACAATTAGATTAAATGAAGCAGAAGAGATAGAGAGAGTAAATGGTGGTGTGATCTCATTTCCATGTGATAACTTGTGAATACAGCATGTCTTAGTTAGTTCCGCCAGCTATTTGTCCCCTCATCCATGCATATATAATTATATATTATACAAAGAGAAAGAACTCATCAATAAATTAAAGCCTAACTTGCCATTGCTAACGTGATCCACAAGGTTGCTTATGAGTTATGATTATGAGGCGGCAAAACGGGGCAAAAATTTTATAAAACTAAATTTCTATTATCATATTATGACGTAGTAATAAAGAGTATCATGAAGACAACTATTACAAGTCATTATTGCACATTGCAGATTTAACCAAAGTCGTCACTTTTTCATTATTATTATTATCGTAGATTCTCAATTGGTAGTTAATGATCAAAATTGATTAGTACCTCAGTGAATTTTTTAGTTTAATTGTGACACGGAGGATGTAATTTTAATTCACATGCTTGCATGCATTTTGTCAAGAACAATAACTAGTACAACAATTAAAAGTTAATTTAGCAGCTCTATCTATTTAAAGAAAATTCGTTACGATCTCTTGAATCTTACACCACCAAATTAAAGAGTGATTTTAAAGGTTTTAACTTGTTTGTGACGTGAAAGTAAAATATGCGGTTTCTTCTCTCCCCGCACTAAACTTCACTCGCAAACAAAACGGTTACTTCAAAAATACGCAGGCCTACTTTACTCATCACACCTCATCTTATTAAAGTTGCGAGAATCCAACCGGTTATTAAACCGATTATCCAACTGGGTTGAACCGTAGTAATATCGTACATTCATTCTGTGTGAATCTGATTTTCAAGTTGCATAATAAATTCCTTGTAAAGTCGTAATCATATAGTAGTTGTATGTTGGGATTAAAATATTAAATAATGTCCACCTTTATCACCAATCAACTTGTAAGATAACTCTTAGTCGTCGGGGAGGATTAATTTTTTTCAACCAATAATTAGTTAATATATTAAGAGGAATACTAAGGGCAGCAATTTTGGTATTTTGTAACCATTAATAATGTTTTTAATGGTGTGAGATAGAGATTACTCACTTTTGTTTTAATAGTTAAGTGCTGGCCAAAAAACACAAAAATTGCTGGCCCCTAAACTTTTTCTATTAATAGATGAACAAAGATTAAAAAAAAACAAAAAAAGAATAATAGTTACTGATTATTGACTGAGAAAATTGATTTCTATTTTTTTTTTCTATATCACATTTTCTTTGGTTATTTTACTGTTATTATTTTAAGAAAATACGTTTATTTGTAATTCATTCTGACATATTAAATGAAGTATTTATAATCAATTCTAAGTTTTGTTTAATGTTCTAGACATACCAATAATTGATAACGGGGAGTATACTATGTAATGCAACTTACTATAGTGCGAGTATTAAAATATAATTGAAAAGATTTTATAGATTTGACAAACTACTCTAAAAAAACATGTGTGCGATATTTTGGTTTTTTTTTTCCTAAAAAAAGAAAAGAAATAAAGCCATCCGTTAAACTTATTAATATATAGTAAAACTGTAAAGATTCTTAGAAGACTTGTTAAGTGTTAACAACGCTTTTCTTCTTACCACTTAAGTTTCTTCTTAAAAAAATAATATCCCTTTGATCTTTCAAGGAAGTATAATAATGACCAAATGACCTATATATGTACCCAGACACACAGAATTTATTTGTTTGTTTATTTTATGTCACATATATATTAGAGAACCAACAAGAGCCAAAATATAATTACTCAAAATTAAAGAAGTAATAGAAAAAATAAAAATGTATTTGAGTTGAATAAATTAGAGGGGATGAGGGGAGGGTGTATTACGGGTAGGTTGGTGTGTTAGGCATATGATGGGTGGAGTAGCATTATCAATTGTTGATTGCATAAGCATAAAGCATATGCAATAAGCTGTAAGCATATCACAATTAACTATTCATGGAACCGACAACCAAGTTAAGTTGGCCATCACCGCATCAACATTAACATTAACATTTAACAGTAACAAAGATCTTGCTAACACACTCGCTAAACAACACCAACAAAGGTTATTTAACAAGTACTTTTAACTAATTCCCAATAACAAAACCATAGTACAAGCTGTTGGATTTTTTTAATTTTTTTTCAATACTTTGCATTTGTATTTTCCAATGTCAGCACTGTCATTTTGAAACATTTGTTTATTATTATTAGTATCTACTATTGTATAAAAGATATTTACAAGTTTATTGAGTACAAAACCAATAAGCCATAAAAAATTAACAGATCATAAGACATGATAAAAGAATAACACAAAATATTTAAATTAATCTATCAATAACTAATAGACTATAGTGAATACTAAAATCAATCACCAGCATGAAATATAAAATATATATTAAAATAAATTAAATTACATATATATATTTGTATATAAATATATAATGATTAATTTTGACAACTGATTTTAATATACACATAATATTTTTTATAACTAAATTAAAATCATTCAATGAGATCCAGATGCCGCCACTAAATCCCACTGCCTCCTCTATAATAGAATGATTAAAATTAAGAGATTTTATAACTTCACTAGCTCATCACCACTACACCTAATTTCAATTTCAAAGAAGCAAACAATATCGGTCTGGAAAAAGGAAGTATTTTTTTGTAAGATCTCCATCACCATATCTGTTGGAATGATTTGTGACGAAGAGCATGGACTCATTGGTCTGGCCAGAGCCCAATTCTCTTGACAATGTGGTAAAAGGTTGGGATTGAGCATGTTCATATATGTTCTTTTTTGGTCGTGATGTTCATATATGTTTGGAATAGGTTTAGGCTGGGTGTGGGCTTCATTATTGGCATTGGGTATCTAATAGGTGTAGGTGAAACTGGTTTTTGGAACTGGGTGTTGTTTCCATTATGTTGGGCTTGGTTAGAAGCTGTGTTTTGGGCTTCACGCCTACTACTATTGACCATTAAACTTTGTTGTGTACTGCCATGTACCTTAACGACATAAGAAATACCCTTTTCAAACAAAAAAGTCGCGTCCAAAAAGCTAGTTGCTATTTCATGTTATCCTGTGTGAGTCCTTTCTCTGGGCTTTTTAGCCTTGTTTTAATTCCAAAAAAAAAAATCCAGTGAGTCATGAAGCAAGCGACAAAAAACAAGTGCTATTCAGTCATGTATAATATAATATGCACAAAAGACCGCAAAGCTTGGTTTAGTGACAACTATGTTTGCTTTGCTAGGAGGTGCACCGGGTTCAAATCCTAGCTACTCCTCCTAGGAAGTTGATATATGGAATCTATTGGAAAAGGAAAGGGTGTGTGTGTAAGGGTACTTGACAAAAATATATAAATTCTTCCCAATGAGGCCATGACCACCCTAAAAACAAGTGCTATTCAGTCATGTATTCTGTATTCACCATGCTATACATTTAAAGTTGTGCTTGTTTCTAGATGTTGTATTTAGTAATCAAAAATTAAAATCAGTCCAAAAACACACAATTTCAGTGTCATCTGTATCTCTAATACTTCGCCAACGTACTCAGTCTCCCAATTCTCTTTTCTACCAAATGTAACCTCATATCCCTTCCCTTTCTCAATCTTTATGTCTCTATCCCTCCCCCAACGCAGCCTAATTTAATTCTCTTTTATATGGAGCTTTAACACAGACCCGTTACTAAAAAAGAAGCCATCATCTATTGGGATATTGTTGTGGTTGCTACCTTGCTACAAAGCTCTCGGAGTGGGGTCTCTAACCAGCTCATAATTTTTTCAGCCTAGATTCTTTTTACTCATTCCTATTTCCGCTTATATTGTTTTAACTAAGCTGTTTTATTGTTAAATTATACTTGTTTCAGTTTATAGCTTTATAGAGGTTTTGGATAAAAAGTAAGGTTCTAGTTTCACGTTGATCATCCCTTGGTTAATAGTTAAGGATAGGAACCTGGAGCACTTAAATATTATCCAAGTCCGAAAGCACATACAAAGATACTCGCAGTGGTTTCCCTTCCCAATTCTCATATCAATTAATCAACCGTTTCTTATCTAGCGACCACTAGAAGAGACTAAATTTAATTATAATATTAATAATTAGGTAAATAGAAAAAAATATAAATAAGAAAGGGAAAGAAATGTGGGATGCAATCAGTAGGCAATTGGGATGGAAACCCTATCGACTGTGGATAGCATCCCTACGGTTGTCTGGCCGCTGCCCGATCAAAACTAACCGGCCGCCATATCATTCCCATTTCAACGGAAAATGATACCAAGCTGATAGCTTAATCAGGCTTTCTTTGTACGCACTGACGCTACCACGAGAAAAAAACCACACATCTGTTTTTCCCCGTGCAAAATAAAATCAGTGCATAAAACCCCAAACATTGAACCAACAAAATAAAATTAACATTAATAAAAATATAAGCTAGAGTGCGGGGGCTCATATCAAGTGTAAATTAGAATGGATCTGTCATTGTGGGGAAAATAATCCCAATTCGTTCGTATTTAAAGTAGGAACAAGAGAGAAGAATCGAGATGGAAGGAAAAGAAAAAAAGGGTATAGTATTTGATTTGGAAACAAGAAAGCGAAGAGGGAGGTGGAGGGAGTATACAAAGAAAAAGAAGAAGAAGAAGAAGAAGAAGAAGGAGACGACGACGTAACATGAGATACCAAAGCCGAAACCACGTTTTTAGGGTTTCGGCGGCACCTTTGATTATGAATTGGGAAATTTTCCCCACTCGAGCCCTCTCTCAGTCCAATCACTGCCCCCAGCTCAGGTTAGGTGCTTATCGCTTTATATAACGGTGGATCTTTTAGGGTTTCGTTTTCACTTTTTTTTTTTTTTTTTTTCAATTGATTTTAGTTTTTACCTAAAAAATTATTAATTAATTCCCCGCACCCGCTTAGTCCCTTCACCCAATAGCCAATAATGGTAGAGATTTCATCATTTTTACCATTGGCCACACTAAGATCCGCGCGACGCACGGAAAGAAAAATTAGTATATACTGTTTAATATAAATTTAAAAGTGTTATATAATTTATAAATTGATTAAATAATATATAAATTAATATTAGATTTTAAAATATTGTATAAAGTATTAATTTTGTAATTTGTATATAATTTAATATAATTATTGAAGTAGAAGAGAATATAAAGTGAAATATTATGTATTTTAAAAGATATAAGTATTTAATATTAGAGTCATACAAAATTACATATTAATTTGTTTTTATTTTTGTATTATTTATAGAACAGAAGTTGAGATAAAAGACACAAATAACATAGAACTAATTTGGTTTTATGTCAGACAAATCTATTACTGAAGCAATATACCTGTTAAAAAGGATGATGGAGAGGTATCTTAATAATAAAAGAGATCTACATATGGTGTTTATTGATTTAAAAAAAGCGTGTGATACAGTGCCAAGGGAAGTCTTATAGAAGGTTTTAAAAAGGAAGAGAGTAAAGATCGCATATATTCGTGCAATAAAAAACATATATGATGGGGTTACAACTAGTGTGAAGACTTAAGGTAGTGTGACAGAGAAATTTTCTATTGGTATAGGATTACATCAGGAATCATCTTTAAATCCATACCTCTTCAAAAAGAGTTGATAATATATACGGCAAAATTAAAGTTCGAAGCAAATCTCAAAAAGAAAAAAAGGATTTATGCCTTTTCAATGTAAAGAATTATTCAGAAAACCAGGCTTTTTTACCTATATACGCAGGGAAAAATCATTTATTCCCAAAATACACAAGCATGGAAAGAGTTATCAAATTGCACAGCTCCATTTCAACTGAGGCACCCACGAAATGGTTTAACCTACCATTTCCATCCTGCTCCACGCGAAATGGGGAGAAGTGGACCTGTGCATGTCAGAGGCTGCATATCAAGCCAGCCAACCACGAAATGGAGCACCTCAAATGGGGCACCCACGAAGTGGCCCAATCGCAAAATGCAGACCTCCGAGGAGCCAGCCACGAAATGGCCCAACAAGTGATTGGCGCACGCGAATTGTTGCATGAAGGAAGCAGTCCCCGTACGTGCGGTCAGTGGCTGGTTTGGGAGGCAAGTTTTGGAAGCTTGTGGATTGAATGAATACAAAAAGGGTGATGGGGAGGGACCATAACCGTGTGGTAGAGAAATAGAAAGCAAGGAGGGTGGTAATTTTGGTGGAGTAGAAGTATTAGGGGGAAAATTTTTATTATTTATAAAATGAGTGGTAGTGGAATGAATGTAGAGAAAAATCTTAATAGGTTGGATGAGTTTCACATTTCGGCGCACTTACATCTGAAGGTCGGTTTTTTTATTAGTAGAAAAAATAACTGTGTTTAATAATAAATTTCTGAATTGAATAATTTTCTTTTTTCCCTTCTCTATTTCAGCCGGTACGTGTGCTAACTCCGCATGACATACTAGTCGACGTCTTTACTTCAGATCAAGCAGATCCAGCCATGGAGATCAGGTGGCAAATGCTTGAACCGTATTTAAGAAGAGTTGAATTCTATTATGCATCTTTAATAAAGCGTTTTGAATACGATAATCCACTGATTAGTGCGCTTGTAGAAAGATGGCATCCTAAAACCCACACGTTCCACCTTCCATGGGGCGAGTGTACTGTAACTCTGGAAGATGTTGCTATACAGTTGGGGTTGCCAATTGATGGTGAGCCAATTAGTGGCACTCTGAGATCTTGGAGTACATTCCATCAGAGGGATATTTGGCAATGGTGTGAGGAGCTCCTAGGTGAAGTTCCCGATAGACATGTCGGGACCACAAAGTATAACATAAAATTGAAGTGGCTCAGGAGTAGACTCCAACAGATGCCTCTTGACTCTCCCGAGGACGCCGTCGTACGGTATGCACGTTGTTACATTATGTATTTATTGGGTGGCGTTTTACTTCCTGACAAGGCGAACAACACGGTTCACATCTGTTATCTTCCTCTCTTGGCCAACTATGACGCCATTAGTACATATAGTTGGGGCAGCACCATTCTCTGTTGGTTGTATAGAGCCAAGTGCCTAGCGACTGATTATAACGTCGAGGGAATGTCTGGCTGTCATACATTGCTGATGTCTTGGATATACTTCAGGCTTCCTTTTTGGGCACTGGACGTGACGAGCCCATATACGTTTCCGTTAGCTACAAGGTAATATATTATGTTACATAACATCGGTAGTTATGAGTTTGTGTTATTTCCTGTGCGTCGGAGATCAACATGTTTCTTTATAGGTGGGCGGGTAAGAGAGGAAAGAATGACTACGCCGAGCAACGCTTGCAAAGGCACCGTCTGAGGTTGGACACTCTGAAGGTGGATGAGGTAATTATTCTCTTTGTTTGTTAAAGCATGATTTTGTTTTTTCCAAGTAGATTCATTTAACTTTTTTTGCGACGTTCGGTTTTGGTAGTTTACGTGGATGTCGTACAGGGATGCACGTATTCTGTTGAGGGTGCCTGCGGAATTTCTTGGAGCCCCACATGGTAATTTCTATATCGCGGTCGTGCCGCTGATTTTGTTCCGGTGGATCGAGATTGTTAACATCGATAGAGTCATGGGGCAATTCGGTGGCAAACAAGGTCCGTCGAACCCTCCGTTAAACATCGACACCTTTCATCGCCAATCGGCTCGCAACGACGATGGATGGTGGCCCATCTGCCTCCAGACATGGTTTGAAGTGTGGGTAAACCGACGAACTGTATCATATCGGCTACAGATTGATCGGGCAGATACCTTGCACCCCAGTTGTGATTATTATATGTGGTATTGCGCGAGGACAAAGAGGTTTTTGTCAGCCCCGTATGTGTTGAATGATCCCCGAGGTGATGACATTCTGCAAGGGGCCCCGGCAGAGTATGGGAGAGCCCCAGTCGTTCACTTACCCGCGGTTCCATAGGACAGGAGGCGCTATCGTGCGCGACGAGGCAGACATCATGCTATCCGAGATGATGACATACACGAGCCAAATTTTCCACTTTAGGATCTGTAACACCCTCACTATCAGAAGTTACGCTTCCGGCTGCGCTACTCTGATATCAAGAAGTATTACGACTACTTTACATACTAAATATTAAAATAGGAGCCTGTGACTCAACACCGTATCGCTAATCACTTTATAAACCGAAAATACATACTTCATCTAAAATAAACAAGCAGGCATAGATTCATATACAAGACTTCTTACATAATATATATATATATATATATATATATATATATATATATATATATATATATATAAGCTCATATCCCTCTTACAAAATTGTAATAATAAAGATGAGGGAAGAAAATAATCTAATTAATACAACAACATATAAATCAAACGCAGTATAACTCTTCTTAGTGCTTCTTCATTTGGCTCCTGAAAAGTAAAGCTGTAAGGGGGTGAGAACCTAACCACACGGTCTCACCATGAAGTTTCAAAGTTGTCATAAGAAGATATTTAATAGGAAAACTATTTTCAAATTCAGTGATTATCATTGCCTTATGAATCTTTTTAAAAAAAACCAATAGGTAATCGTTCAAAACCTTTTCAAAGAAACAATGTTTAATCTTTCAGAAATCCGAAACCTTTCCTTTCTTATAAGAAAAACTCAATCAGAAACCAACCACGCAATCAAACAACACAATTATTAATTCAGCACCAAAGTTCAATCTCAAATGTAGCATGCCAGAACAAACATAGGCAAGGCAGACAAGGAAAGCACAAGTAGGCAGCAGTTACAGCAAATAGTTCAAGTAGCAGTTACGAACAGTTTAGCAATTAGGCAAACCAAAACAAGTTCAAACTCAAGCAAAGCATACAAATGCATATGATGCATGACTGTCCTAT
The DNA here is from genome assembly GCF_003086295.3 of Arachis hypogaea. NCBI lineage: Eukaryota > Viridiplantae > Streptophyta > Magnoliopsida > Fabales > Fabaceae > Arachis > Arachis hypogaea. Next base: position 132,537,329 of record NC_092048.1, read on the forward strand.
GGCTGATGAGGCTCATTTGTCGGTTATCCAGCCAACCCGACAAGTCTGAATTGTACTTAGACTGTCCCCCGACGTGCATCCCCAAGAGTCTATGCATAGCTTTTTCTCAAATAATCAATATTACTCAATGGGGGTAACATTTCCGGGAATTTATGTAGTGCCCGGTCACACACTTACGTCGTAGGGTCAACAGAGTATCGAGTCTTCAACCTGGTACACGTGGTGGCAAGCCACGACACTTAATCCAGGGAACCTCGTATCTCAGATATTTCAAATTTATAAGCCATATAAATAATTCATTCATCATTTATCAATATTTGAGCCATTCTCAATATCATCATCATTCGTCAATCCATATCCCATTTCCAAATTCATTCAAAAATCATATTTCAAATCAATCCTCATCATCCTTTTTTTTCCGTTTCGTTCACTAACAATTCTCAATCCAAAACATAACTTTTTCTTTGATAAATGAAGTAATCTTAAATCATATAATGCTTAAAATTAATCCTTTTAAAATAACTACTTCAAATGAAACTTCTAATTTTATAAAATTTCGGCAGCATCTCCTCTAAAACTCGATTCTGCCACCCTTTTCGGGTCCCGTCCAAACATTTCTCAAACCTTTTCCAAACCTCAATCATTTTCCAAGATTCAGCTAGTTCCAATATCAAATTATTTTCAAAGCGAATCAGTGCCCATAATAAATCTCTTTTTAAAATCAAACCAGCTCAAATACTAAATCATTTATAAAGTCATTTATAAAGTCACTAACTCAAAATTAAACCATTTCCAAAGCCAATTCCTTTACATCATCAAAAATAGCTTCAAAACCAAGAAAAGCCATTTTTCATAATAATCAACTAAATAACCTTTCAAACTAATTTCTTTTTAGCAATCACAAACTACTCAAGCAATCAAGCAATCAGTCATTCAGTCCAGCAAACAACCACATTTAGAAGACAATTATAATCACAGGCATATGTTCTCTCACTTTAATATCTATTTATCACAACTCTGTAATATAAATTAGATTTTAAGGAAAACCCCTACCTCCAAAGTTGAACCCATAAACTAAAGGCGTCACAAGAATCATTCCTCTCCGCCTGAATAAACTGCAGCTTCAATCGCAGGTCTACTCACTTCCGCAATAGCAGAAATGGTTTTAATTGCAACAGGCAATCCCGACAACTCAATCCTAAAATATAAATATCGCGAAAACCTTAATAACACATGATAGAAAACTAACGGCGAGGGTTCGCAATAAGATATACCTATAGTAAGAGCAAAATGGAACAGCCACAATCCCGAGCTGATCCGGCGGCAGCTCCGACAGCGGCCAGAAACTCCGATGGTCCAACAGCAACCTTAACTTTGATATAAAATCATCGGAACTCAATCCTACAATACTAACAGCTTAGAGCCTCTAATAACTTATATTGGAATATTGATTTCAAAAGTTCTGGAAGTAAAAACACTTACCAAGAAGGCAAAGGCAACAAACCCACTTATTCCATATTAATAGCAACAGCAGCAATGGCATTAGAACCAGCAATAGTAACACCAGCAACATCAACACCGAACAGTAACCGTTTATTCTGGCAAATTAAAATTAACATGAAATGGATATTAGGTGAAACTAAACCAACTGACATGGTGAAGGAGGCAAAACAAGTTCAGTCTCACCATGAAAAGCAGCAAACCCTAACGAAGCAGGGGCAGGGCAGAAGGAGTAGTGGTGGTTTTCCGGTGACTAGAGGCAACAACGGCTTCAACCGAAACAGAACAAAATCAGAATCAACGGCAAAAATCTCAGAACAGTTCCAGCTATCCCCATCAATGGCAACCTGAACCCTTTCTGACGGCGGTTCCTACGATGGCTTCGTTCACCACCTCTCCTCTCTTGCTCCCTTACGTGATAGAAACGACCATAGAGACACGGCGGGATTAGGTTGAACGGCGGCGCTGCAGCACAGTAACGACGACACGGTGGTAGCTCGCGAGGTTGACGACAGCAACCCGCGGCGCTGACGGTGACAAGGCTAGTCGCAGGCTTCTCTTCTTCGTGCGTCTCTCTCTCTTCACCGCGAGCTCCCTCTCTTCGATGCCTCTTCTCCACGACTGTGGCTCCAAGCCCGCAAACCTCCCACTCGCGAGCCATCTCTCTTCGTCGGCGACCACGATGGCACCGTGGCAGTGGCACGACGGGCTGGATGGTGATGGCACGGCTCCCTCCCCTCTTCTCTTCCGCTGGCGCCCTCTCTTTCTCTCTTCTCCATCTCTGTGCGTGTGTGTGTTGGTGTTTCAGAAAGGGGGAAGGGGTAATAGCGGCTGGGAAAGGAAAATTAGGTTTCTAATTAGGGATTTAGAATTAAGGTTCCAATTTGGGAATTAGGGTTGGGGGTAGTTCAGTCATTTCACTAAAATTAGGAGTAATTGAAAACCAAAAACTAATTTTTAATTCACAAATAATATTTGTAAAAATACTATTTAATTATCAATTTATAACTTATTTTCAAATAAATTCTCTAATTCAATAATTAGAGATAATATAATTACTTTTTTGATTCATAAAAATTAAAATATTAAATTCCATCATCTCAATTCTTTAAATCAATTTATACAAAATTCTTATTATTTTGCAATTACTGAATTTTATATTTCAAATATAGACAATTATCCAACAATTATAAAATTAGAGAAAATTTCTAATTTAATTATCAAAACTTGATTTAATTAGCTTTAATTAAATAATTTCTAAAATTAAAGTCGTTAATGAGTAAATAAATTGAAATCAATTTAGAATAAGGCTTTTCAAAAGTTTTGGGTCTTACATCCTACCCACCTTATAAAAATTTTCGTCCTCGAAATTAAAAGAATACACAAGGTAAATACTAAGAATCAGTACGCTACTGTCCAAATGCTTTTTAGATAAGAAAATTTAGCATATTACAGGAAATATTACATGATTTTAATACCTTTCTTTTGAATACTCTAGAAAAACAAAAAAAAAAATTGGTATATATATATATATATATATATATATATATATATATTTTTTTTTTTTTTTTTCAAATAGCAAATATACCATAAGACTCAGAAATAAAGGAAAAGCATGGTATAAAGCAGAAGTTACGAAATAGGCTCAAAAGAAAAGGGGTTACTTGATGTCAACCTTATGGGTTTTAACATAGCTCACTATCACAACTCCCTTTGATGTCACATACTTACAAGCTTCACCTTCAGCGTTCACGAATCGTATCCTAAAGAACTACCGTGTTACAAGTTTCACCTTACGCTTATCTATCTCACGTTGCTCTGGTCACTTAATTAACTTGTTGCGAGTCGTTATCTTATACGAATTGAGCTACCGAAAATTTGAATATCTTCTCAATAATACTCCTTTCCCGAAATTTAAACATCATAACCTACGGCGTTTTCAAACTTGCCAAAGTTCACCTCCTTATCTACTAGTCATTCCCTGAAAAACTAATGCTTCGGTTTTTATTTTCTAAGGACCACGTGTGACATTGAGATAAGCGCCAGTATATTCAAGGAGTTACAAATCTAAGGAAACGATGAATAAGCTACGAGGATACAATTCACATGAATTTAGGAGGGTGCGTAAGATTGCAACTAAGTAACGATTTACAGGCACGAAAAAATATTCTGGAAAGAAAATCATTTTGCATCTAAATAGGAAATTTGAGTCCAGAAACTCCATAAGAAATAAGAAAAAGTAGTGATGATTTAAATTGAAATAAGTTCAAGTCAAACAGAGGAACACTAAGTTCACAAGAGAGGAATGATTGAACTAATGACATCATTTGCAAAACTCAAAAACATGGAAAAATCTAAGAAAATATGATTTCTCATTCTAAAAAGAAAAGATATGAAATAGATATCCTTCAAGAGAGGTAACAGAAGCGTAAATATTGGGTTATGTTAAAACAAATTCAAGTTAAATTAGATTTGTGCAAAACTTGAAATAATGAAAATTAATTGAGCTAAAAATTTGAAAAATCTTAAAAGATCATAATCAAACAAGAATATGCATAAAAATCTACATCAAACTTAGAGGTAGAGCTAAATTCTATTCAGAAGAGAAAGTCCGAGGTAAATTAGTCAACAAAAGAATACTTGGTACGTTACAAACAAATAGGTTTCGATTGCATAAGAAAGTTTTAAAGCTACATATCAGTGAATATATGCTAAGTTCCAAAACGATTTTATTAAAATTTAAAGTAAAGCTACGGATAGAATCCAGCAAAAGAAGAACTGAATTGAAATTTCTTCAATGGAATCCGAAACAAAAACCTTAGAACAAGATTATAAAAAGTGGTATGTTGCACCAAAATAAGTTTGAAGTTTACTCAAAGGAATACAAATTTTGATAAAGAAGAATAAGCAACCAAAATGGTGTTTCACAAGAACTTGGAGAAATGTTTGAAATTATAAGTAAGGATGTAAAACAACAAGAAGATATACCAAAAGGGAAAATCAAGTTGTAACCGTATGAAGAAATGAATTCACTTTCCCAAAATAATTACTAGAAGTTTTAATAAGGTATTGTGTCAAAACAATCCAATTTAAAATAAATTATATGAAGTTTGTCGAATAGAGATTAAGTAGAATAGAAGCAAAAATCTCTTATCAAGAATCTTTTAGTACATAATCAAGTAAAGACATATATAAAAAGGAGTAAATATTGGAGGGAATCAAACTATGTTCAAAGAAAGAAATCTAATGTAAAGTGTTCTTATATAGTTAATAAAAGTATAGATAGTACCTTTAAAAACAAGTATGTTTTAGCTACATAAAGAATTTATTTATTGCTTGTAGGAAAGTACACATAAGATTAAAGATAGTCATATCCAGAATTCAAAGAATGGTTACTGTTCCGTGGGTTACCTGAAACTGTAGGTCGATCTCGGATGAGATCTTCAGTACTGGTCAGAGATGACGTGTCCGGCTGGCTGGTGGCGGCCGGAGCTGTTGTGTCCGACTTGTTGGACTGGTTGCACTTCTGATCCTTGGTCACCGGAGGGTGGGGGGGTACCTGCAAGAGACTCCGATGCTTAAGTTAGCACGGGTATTAAGCAGGTTTATTGTAGAATCAGAGTATGAGTTATACATGGGTGCTCCAGTGTATTTATAGTGGTTGTAGAGTGACCTTTCTAGATAAGATAAGTTGGTTATCTTATCTTATCTTTATCTTTGAGTTGAGGTCAGCTTATCCTCAAGGGAACCGCCTTTATCTCTATAGGCTTGGATTACCTTTGGATTTGGGTCGTGTTCCTCTATTTGGGCCCTTTATTGGGCTTTCCTATCGATTTGGCCGACCTCTTTGAGAAGAGGTCGGATAGCCTGACCTGAAGAGGTTGGTTGCTTTGTTACTGAACATCTCGGGTCGGATAGCTCGACCCAGGATGTGAATAGTGCCCCTGCTCGAGCTCGGTCTTTCTTTTTTGGGGTCGAGTCTTAGACTTCGATCATTCTCTGGTGGAGCCGAACTCGAGCATTTGTCGACTTCTTTCTTTTTGTAGAATTTTTTGAATGTGGAACGTTTTCTTCTGAAAGCGCGCGCTTGTGTATTAGCGCTTTGTTCTTGGGAACGTGCGAGGGTTTAATACCTTCATTAATTGGTATTAATTGCCCCGTTTCCTTTGGCTTTATTTTGAATTTCTGTACTCAGAAAACGGTTTCTTTTCTTCATCTTTCTTTGTAACTTCTCCCTTCGTTCTCTCACTTTCTGCTTTTCGCCTACATTTTGCCTTTGCGGCGTCATTCAGCGATCCGACGATTCTGTCTTTCCATATTCAATCCTTCTGAGGCTCTGCTATTTTCCAGGTTGGTTCCATTTGCAATTTCTTTTCGTCTTTGTTGCTTTGTCTTTAGTTTTGTGGTGAAGTTTTGATTTTGCTTAGAGAAAGTTTGGATCTTTCTTGTCGCGCCTGCTTGTTGTGTGTTCTGAGAGTTTCTTCGCACTTTGCATGAACCTTTTCGCCTTTCCTGTTGTTTGATGCTTCTAGGGCTTTGCTTGTTCTAATGTCGCTTCTGTCCGATACCCAGAAAAACTGCATCTTTACTCACTTAATTGAAAATTGCTCCTTGGTTTTTTGCCCTGTTGATAGCTTTTCCTGTTTGCTGCGATATTTGTTTTGGTTTTTGTTTGATTCTGAGAAAAGGTTGCGCCTTTGACGATTTCCGCTTGGCATGATGCTTTTTGCTGATAGACTGTAAAAAGATAGTGACTTTTTGTGTTCTGGCTTTCTTTTCCGAAATGTCTGTTATTTGAAATCTTTTCTTGTTTGAGAGATGCCGGGACGTAAGCTGTGGATTTTTCCTGAAACCTTGCTTTGTTACTGCCTCCAAAGGATGCCCCATGACTTTGGTTTGAGTCTTGGGGTTTTCCTTTTCTGTTTGTTCTTCTGTATACTAGTCGAGTTATTTTGCCCCTCGTCTGAGATGTTTTTTGGTAATCCCATCTTCTTTTCTTATTGTAGGATTAGTTGGCCTCATGTCTTCTCGCAATAACATTGTAGAGATGTCTTCTAAAGTTCCCGAGGGGATGTCTGATTGGCTGGACTCCCTTGTCTTGATGTGTGTCTCTGTGGTGGACGCTGATTTTTGTGTAGAGCTGAGGAAACGTCATAGGATTTGTGGTAGCAGCGCCCGGGAGAGGGATTATGAGCTTGTAGCGCCCGATTCTGATAAGAGGGTTTGTTTTCCTACTTCGGTCGAGGGGGAGCGTCCCTTTTTCTATGCCTATGAATATTTCTTCAGCCAGTTGGACATTACCTTTTCTTTTACTACTTTCGAAACCGATTTGTTGTGGTCTTGTAATATTGCCCCATCCCAGCTTCATCCGAATTCCTGGGGTTTTATCAAGATTTTTCAGCTGCTTTGCCAAGAGTTAGGCATAACACCTTCTCAGACTCTTTTCCTCTATCTTTTTATTTCTTCCAAGCCTGGAGGGTCTTCCAAAAAGAAAGCTTCCTGGGTTTCTTTCAGGTCGGCCCAAGGGCATAAAGTTTTTGCCATGTATGATGAGTCTTTTAAAGATTTTAAGAATTATTTCTTCTGAGTCCGTGCTGTTGAGGAGGCCCGCCCCTTTTTTCTTGATGAAAATGATGAGCCTGCCTTTCCTCTAGAATGGCAAAAGAATGTGAGAGTGTCTCGCTATACCTGGGAGATGCTTGACGAGGTTGAACGAGCTTTTGTAGTTGTTCTTGAAGATTTATGGGGGAAACCACCCCATCTTGATACAAAAAAGTTTTTGAGTGACCCGCCTTTTGTCCGAACTGTTTTAGGTACTGTCCGACTTGTTTATATACTTGCTTTTTAGTTTTACTTCTTCTTTTTGTGATTGTAACCCTTTGCTGTGGTCGATTCTGTATTTTCAGAGATGTCAAAAAATAACGATTCTATGAAGGCCTACAAGAAGGCAAAGAAGGCTGCAGCAGCTCAAAATATCTCGGCCAAGGTGGCGGGAGAGGGATCTTCCCAAGTTCCGGTGAAGCCGCCTGTGCCGAGTTCTCCTGGCCCGAGGAGGGTAATTCTCACTCCTAGGGTTCGCCTGGCCGAGCCTCCGCAGTCTTCTGCTGCTATTTCTGGTGCTCCTCCCAACAAGAAACAAAAAACAATTGATCCTTTCAACCTTGATGCCCCTGATTTTGACGCGGTCAAATTTGTAGATCAGCAGATCGGTCCATACGGTGTCCTTCCTATGGATGATGTATCACTTCTTTATCATTTAGACTTTATAACTCAGAGTAGTGTAAAAATGGCACATATGGGAGTTGCCTTGTACCGAACTGCTCAAAATCCTCCTCTCCATGCCACCAAAGCCTTCATGGAGGAGGAAAAACAGGAATTCAACCGGATGAAGGGCTTGAAAGAGGAGCTTGAGGTAAAAGTAGCCAAACTGGAGAAGGATCTGGAGAACGAAAAGGCTAGTTCTCTTGATTTGGCGGCTTTTGTGAGATTGGCCGAGGACACTGCGTTGAGGCATAAAGATAGTTATGTCACGTCTTATCGGGAGGTGATACGTCTGAGGGAGGAGTTGGAGTCTGCCCGAGTTGACTATTCCAAGCTCCAAGGTCACCTTGTCGGCAGTGTAAACGCTGCTTATGATAATTTGAAGGAGCAGGTTCAAGTTCTCGCTCCTGAGGTTGATCTTACTCTTTTTAGCTTGGACAATATTGTGAGGGATGGTAAGATTGTTCCTGACGACCAAGATGATGATGATGTCGAACCTCCCTCTGCGCCTGCTGCTAAAGTGTCGACCTCTATATTTCTATAATTTGAATATTTTGCTGACTGTTGATACTCCTTTTGGTTGCTTGTTTAGCAACTTTTTATTTTGAAAAAACAACAAGTAGCTTTCAAGCTTTGGGCCTGATCTTGAAGCTTGCATTTTATATCATGCTTGTTTGCACTTGTTTTTGGCACCTTTCTGGGTTTTGAGAATGCCGAAGCCTTGCTGCTCGGCCTCTTTGGATTGCTTTGTACTTGTTGCTTGTAGCTTGGATCCTTTGCGGATGTGTGGATCCAACTCGTGTTTCGGTTTTCTGGCTCTTACTTGTATTTATTTCTGGCCATCCGTAACCGATTCCTTTACGTAGGTCCTCTTTCCAGTTATTTTTGTAGTCATCTTTTTTGGACCTTTGTCAGGTCTCTTTCAGGGACTACTTTTATAACTTGTCTGTTGTAGGAGACCGACTTCTTTGCGTCGTCCTTTTCTAAGTTATTTTTGTAATCCTCTTTTTTGGACCTTCGTCAGGTCTCTTTCAGGGATTACTTTTATAACTTGTTTGTTGTAGGAGACCGACTTCTTTATGTCGATCTCTTCTAAGTTATTTTGTAATCCTCTTTCTTGGACCTTTGTCAGGTCTCTTTCAGGGATTACTTTTATAACTTGTTTGTTGTAGGAGACCGACTTCTTTGTGTCGATCTCTTCTAAGTTATTTTGTAATCCTCTTTCTTAGACCTTTGTCAGGTCTCTTTCAGGGATTACTTTTATAACTTGTTTTTCGTAGGAGACCGACTTCTTTGTGTCGATCTCTTCTAAGTTATTTTGTAATCCTCTTTCTTGGACCTTTATCAGGTCTCTTTCAGGGATTACTTTTATAACTTGTTTTTCGTAGGAGACCGACTTCTTTATGTCGATTTCTTCTAAGTTATTTTGTAATCCTCTTTCTTGGACCTTTGTCAGGTCTCTTTCAGGGATTATTTTTATAACTTGTTTTTCATAGGAGACTAACTTCGTCATGTTGATCTTTTCTAAGTTATAGCAATTCCTCTTTTATAGGGTTGGCCAGACCTCTTTCCAGGGATTTGCTGATAACTTGGGTTGACTTGGTCCGACTTCTTAACGTCGACCAGTCTTTAAGTTATTATTTAGCAATCCATAAGACCTCGTCAGGTTCTTTTTCTGGATCACTTTCGATAACTTCTTGCATTATTCTGTGTTCATCTTGCCGATTTGTAGAAGGTGGTTTCTATCTTTGTTTGGTCGACCTTTAGATGAATCGCGTTTTCATCTCTATTGGTCTTTATCGTGATCGTGCAGTGAATCTGTTTTTCACTTTTCTACCGATCTATTGCTTTATAATCGGACGTGAATGCTTCAGATTAATGCGTCTTGAGAATTTGTAGAATATCTAAAATATATTTTATTTAAAAGAAAGTGCAAATATATACATGTGGCAGTTTTTCATCCCTGTAAGTCGGATAGTTTGTAGGGCCAAGCTTGGTACCTCATTAAAAAACATTTTCAGGAAAAAAAGTGTACCTTATCCCAAGATCCTTTATCATTCCTAACTATAGTACCTTCTTAGGTTGAAGGCGTGCCACGATCTGGGAAGCTCTCGTCCATCGAGTTCGGACAGTCTGTAGTAGCCCTTCCCAAGTACTTCTATGACTCGGTAGGATCCTTTCCAGTTTGCTGCCAGCTTTCCTTCTCCAGGTCGAGTTGTTCCGATATCATTTCGGATTAGAGTGAGGTCGTTTTCTGCGAAACCTCGCGGCACTACCTTTTGATTATATCTCGAAGCCATTCGACGTTTTAATGCTTCTTCCCTGATCCGAGCTCTTTCCTGGACTTCCGGGAGTAGGTCGAGTTCTTCCCTTTGCAGTTGGGAGTTGGCTTCTTCATTGTAGTGTACTACTCTAGGCGACCCTTCCTCAATTTCTACCGGGATTATTGCCTCCACTCCGTATGCTAGTCGGAAGGGTGATTCCTTTGTGGTGGAATGTGGCGTTGTCCGATATACCCATAGGACTTGTGGGAGTTCCTCAGCCTAAGCTTCTTTTGCATCCTGTAATCTCCATTTTAACCCGGCCAATATGACTTTGTTGGCAGCTTCAGCTTGTCCATTGGCTTGGGGATGTTCGACGGAGGTGAACTGGTGCTTTATGTTCAAATCGGCTGCTAATTTTCTGAAGCCTGCATCTGTGAATTGGGTGCCATTGTCTGTGGTGATGGAGTATGAGACCCCGAACCTTGTGACAATGTTTCTATATAGAAATTTTCGACTTCTTTGAGCAGTGGCATTGGCTAGGGGCTCTGCCTTAATCCATTTTGTGAAATAGTCTACTCCGACTATGAGGAATTTGACTTGTCCTGATCCCTGGGGAAAGGGTCCGAGAAGATCGAGTCCCCATTTTGCAAATGGCCAAGGCGAAGTTACGCTGATGAGCTCTTCTGGCGGGGCGATGTGAAAGTTGGCATGTTTCTGGCATGGGGGACATGTCTTTACAAATTCTGTAGCTTCTTTTTGTAGAGTTGGCCAGTAAAATCCCGCCCGGAGTACCTTTTTGGTGAGAGCTTGTTCCCCAAGATGATGCCACAAATGCCGCTGTGTACTTCCTCTAAAACTTCCCTTGTGTTAGAGGTCGGCACACATTTTAACAATGGTATTGAAATCCCTCTTTTGTATAGGGTGTTGTTTATGATGGTGTAGTACTGTGCCTCTCGCTTTAATCTTTTTGCCTCCTTTTCATCTGTGGGGAGTGTTTCTGTTTTGAGATAATTAATTATGGGGTTCATCCATCCTTGATTCTGACCTGTTATGGCTAGGACTTTTTTTGCTTCCGAGATTGACAGGTCTTGTAGCATTTCCTGGATGAGGCTTCTATTGTTGCCCCCTGGTTTGGTGCTGGCTAGCTTTGAGAGTGCATCATCTCGGACATTTTGTTCGCGGGTATGTGGCAGATCTTATATTTCCCGAGTTGTCCGAGCTGTTCCTTGGTTTTATCCAAATACTTTTTCATGGTGGGATCTTTGGCTTGATAGCTCCCTGTTATTTGTGAGGTGACTACTTGTGAATCGCTGAAGATGTTGAGTTTTTGAGCTCCAACCTCCTTAGCCAGCTTCAAACCAACTAGTAACGCTTCATATTCCGCCTGGTTGTTTGAGGCCGAGAACCCAAATTTGAGGGAAAGCTCAACTTGGGTTCCTTGGTTGCTTTCTATTATCACACCTGCACCACTTCCAGTCTTATTCGAGGACCCGTCCACGTAGAGATTCCATTCTGTGGGGGTTTCCAGGGTATCTGTGAATTCTGCTATGAAGTCGGCCAAGTACTGCGATTTGATGGCTCTCCGCGCTTCATATTGGATGTCGAACTCGAATAACTCGACTGCCCATTGTAAAATTCTACCTGCTAAATCTGTTTTCTGCAATATCCCTTTTATGGGCTGGTTGGTTCGAACCTTAATGGTGTGAGCCTGGAAGTATGGGCGAATTCGTCGAGATGTCAGTATGAGATCATAGGCAAACTTTTCTATTTTTTGGTATTTCAACTCGAATCCCTGGAGCGCTTTACTAATGAAGTATACAAGTTGTTGCTCTTTGTCGTCCTCTCGAACTAGTGCTAAGGCTATTGCCCGACTTTCTACCGCAAGGTACAATACGAGTGGTTCTTCCTTTCGTGGTCGAGTTAGGATAGGTGGTCGCCCCAGAAAACTTTTGAAATCTTGGAAGGCTTGCTCGCATTCCGTTGTCCATTCGAAGTTCTTTCCTTTCCTTAGAGTGGCATAGAAAGGAAGGGATCTTATTGCTGATCCCGCTAGGAACCTGGACAAGGCTGCCAACCTCCCGTTGAGTTGTTGTACTTCTTTGACACAGGTTGGGCTCTTCATGTTGAGTATGGCCTGGCATTTATCCAAATTTGCCTCAATTCGTCTTTGTGTGAGCATAAAACCCAAGAACTTGCATGCTTTTACTGCAAAAGTGCATTTTGCGGGATTGAGGCGCATGTCATGCTTCCTTATGGTGTCGAACACTTGGGCCAGGGCGGACAATAATGTCTCTTCACTTTGTGTCTTTATTAACATGTTGTCTACGTAGACTTCCATGATTTTTCCGATATGATCTGAAAAGACTTTATTCATTAGCCTTTGATACGTAGCTCCCGCATTCTTAAGACCGAAAGGCATTACAATGTAGCAGTAATTTGCTTTTGGCGTCAAAAACGAGGTCTTCTCTTGATATGGTGGATACATGGGGATTTGGTTGTATCCGTAATATGCATCCATAAACGAGAGGTATCTATATCCGGATGAAGCATCTACCAGAGTGTCGATACTTGGGAGTGGTAAGGATCTTTTGGGCAGGCTTTGTTGAGATCGGTGTAGTTGGTGCACATTCGCCATTTCCCATTTGATTTTTTCACCAAGACGACATTAGCTAGCCATAGTGGGTACTTGACTTCTCTTATGAATCCTGCCTCTAGTAGTGCTTGTACCTGTTCTTCTACAGCTTGGGATCATTCTGGCCCAAGTTTTCTTTGTCTCTGTTGTACCGGCCGAGATCCTGGATAGACCGCCAACTTGTGACTCATTAGCTTGGGGTCTATGCCTGGCATGTTTGCAGCTTTCCATGCGAAGAGATCGACATTATCTCGTAAGAACTGTACGAGTAATTCTTTTGCGTCTCCCTTCAGGATCGTGCCGATATTAGTTGTTTTGTCCGAGGTATCCCCGATCTGAACTTTCTCTATTTCTCCTTTGGGTTGTGGACGGAGTTCTTCTCGTCTCTGAATTCCACCGAGCTCAATTGTATGGAACTCTTCTTCTCTGCCTCTGAGGTTTAGACTTTCGTTATAACAGCGGCGTGCCATCTTTTGATCTGCTTTTATTGTAGCTATCCCTTTTGTAGTTGGGAATTTCATGCATAGATGCGGAGTTGAGACTATTGCGCCGAGTTGATTTAGTGTTGTCCGACCTATTAGGGCATTGTAGGCTGAACTCACGTTGACCACGATGCAGTCTATCTTGAGTGTTCTGGATTGGTTCCCTTTTCCAAAGGTTGTATGTAGTGACACGTATCCCAGCGGTTGTACTGGGGTATCTCCCGGTCCGAACAGGTTGTTAGGGTATGCTCTAAGCTCCTTTTCTTCTAAGCCGAGCTTGTCGAAGGTAGTTTTGAATAAGATGTCGGCGGAGCTCCATTGGTCTATTAATGTGCGGTGGAGATTGGCGTTTGCCAGTATGATGGTGATGACCATAGGGTCGTCGTGTCCTGAGATGATGCCGTATGCGTCCTCTTTGGTGAATGTGATTGCAGGAATGTCGGGAGCTTCCTCCTTTCCTTTAACATGATATACTTCTTTGAGATATCTTTTGCGGGATGATTTGGAGGTTCCTCCTCCTGCGAATCCTCCGTGTATCATATGGACATGTCTTTCTGGTGTACGAGGTGATCGCTCGTTTCGTCCGACATCTTCATCCCTTCTTCTCTTTCTTTGATCATCATCTCGGGTGGCCAGAAACCGATCTAATTTTCCTTCTCTTACTAATTTTTCTATGATATTTTTTAAGTCGAAGCATTCGTTTGTGGAATGCCCTCGGACTCAGTGATATTCACAGTATTCGTTCCAATTTTCTCCTCTTCTTTTACCTTTGAGTGGTCGAGCTGGGGGTATCTTTTCCGTATGGCAAACTTCTTTGTAGACATCTACCAGGGATACCCTAAGAGGGGTGTAATTATGATATTTTTTAATTTTCTCCCCTTGTCGATCTTCCTTCTTTTTGGATTCTTTATCTTTGTCTCGGTAGGAGAATCCGAATTTTGAGGTTTCTCCCAACCGAGAGTTTTCTTCCATGTTGATATATTTTTCTGCTCGCTCCTGCACCTCATCCAGAGTTGTGGGATATTTCTTCGATATAGATTGGCTGAAAGGTCCCTCTCGTAGGCCATTGATGAGGCCCATGATGGCGGCCTCTGTTGGCAAGTTTTGTATGTCTAGGCACGTTTTGTTGAATCTCTCCATGTAGTTGCGAAGACTTTCTCGATATCCTTGTTTGATTCCTAGTAGACTGGGGGCGTGTTTGGCCTTATCTTTTTGGATGGAGAATCTGGCCAGGAATTTTTTGGCTAGGTCGTCAAAGCTTGAGATGGACTTGGGAGGTAAGTTGTCAAACCATCTAATTGCTGTCTTTGTAGGGGTCGTTGGAAAAGCTTTGCAGCGAACAGCGTCTGAGGCGTCGGTGAGGTACATTGTGCTTCTGAAGTTGCTGAGGTGATGGTTGGGATCTGTAGTGCCATCATACAGAGTCATGTCTGGGAGTTTGAAGTCCTTAGGGATTTTAGTTTTCATGATGTCCCTAGTGAATGGATCTTGATCTTTGCGTGAATTGTCCTCAGGGGTGGTCCGGGTAGCCTTTGCTTTGAGATCGGCTTCAAGTTGCAGGAGTTTATCTTCCAATTCCCGACGTCGCCTTACCTCTTTTTGTAGATCCTTGCCAACTTCTCGTTGATGCTGGCTTTCTTTTTCAAGTTGCTTTAGACGATCTTGAAGTGCTTCTATTACTCCCAGATGTGATGAGTTTTTGTCTCTGTTAGATTCCGGAGTATCTTTTGGTGTAGCGTCCGCGTTTTTGTGCGGCGTTCTATCCTCTAGATCCGAATCATGGTCGTTGTCATGGTCGTCCGCCATGATGATGGGATGACTTCCAGGTTCCCCGGCAACGGCGCCAATGTTCCGTGGGTTACCTGAAATTGTAGGTCGATCTCGGATGAGATCTTCAGTACTGGTCGGAGATGACGTGTCTGGCTGGCTGGTGGCGGCCGAAGCTGTTGTGTCCGACTTGTTGGACTGGCTGCACTTCTGATCCTTGGTCACCGGAGGGTGGGGGGTACCTGCAAAAGACTCCAATGCTTAAGTTAGCACGGGTATTAAGCAGGTTTATTGTAGAATCAGAGTATGGGTTATACCTGGGTGCTCCAGTATATTTATAGTGGTTGTAGAGTGACCTTTCTAGAAAAGATAAGTTGGTTATCTTATCTTATCTTTATCTTTGAGTTGAGGTCAGCTTATCCTCAAGGGAATTGCCTTTATCTCTATAGGCTTGGATTACCTTTGGATTTGGGTCGTGTTCCTCTATTTGGGCCCTTTATTGGGCTTTCCTGTCGTTTGGCCGACCTCTTTGAGAAGAGGTCGGATAGCCTGACCTGAAGAGGTCGGTCGCTTTGTTACTGAACATCTCAGGTCGGATAGCTCGACCCAGGATGTGAACAGTTACAGATAAGATCAGATAAAATAAAAAGATCAAAACTCTTTTCAACGAAGATTCCGAAACAAAAACTTCGAAAGAATATGACAAGAATTATTTTTTTCGTACCAAGGAAAACTCAAAAAAAATTTTTTTTTACCAAGGGGATTACTTTATTTATTTAAAGGAACATAGGATCAAAGATTGTATGGTGGGATGAATAAGCATAAGTTATAGAAGGCGAAGCAGAAGAACCAAATCGCACAATTAGCTTGCTACAAATTGTAACTCTCACGATTTCAAATCACTTAAGTATTAAGAATTATGTGTTACGCCAAAATAGATTTAAGATCGAATAAAAGGATACATAATTCATGAAGAGATGCATAAATAATGATAATGATAAATATTATTTTTCAAAGAATTAAGGATCGTTGTCATGCGAAACAAGTTCAAAACCAGCTCGAAAGAAAAACTCATGAGTTATAAAGAGAAATATGAGCAACATCAAGGATAAACGTTCCAAATAATTTGAAGTGAATAATCAGGATTATAATCAAGCAGAAATATATATATATATAGGAATGAATATGTGCGGTTGGGAAGAGAGTCGATTCATATCCTAAAAGGGTAGATCTAAGGCAAGGAATTCCAACATAACCAATAAAAGAGAAAACAGTGTACTAAGCTATGCATCACAAACAAGATTACATGTCAAAACGGGTCTAACTTAAAAAAAATTAATTTCTAATGCTCCCAGAACCCGTAAACCGCATCGCTTGTTAAATCTACTTTGTCCATGATAACCCATTAACTTTACCGTACACATAAACCATCAACATTAAGCTGGCCATACTTAATATCAATAGATATGCAATGGTAAGCTAACAGCGTTAATCAAAAGACAGTCATGTGCATAAAGCTCCAATTCTCATCATTTGGACAAGACCTATAACATGACAGACACGCAAAGTATGCCATGAAGTATAGTCAGTTCATTCCCAAGGCTCTAATCAGGATGAACTGCTCTGATACCATAATGTAACACCCTCACTATTAGAAGTTACGCTTCCGGCTGCGCTACTCTGATAGTAAGAAGTATTACGACCACTTTACATACTAAATATTAAAATAGGAGCCTGTGACTCAACACCGTATCGCTAATCACTTTATAAACCGAAAATACATACTTCATCTAAAATAAACAAGCAGGCATAGATTTATATACAAGACTTCTTACATAATATCTTATAATATAATATATATAAAACATACAACTCCTATCCCTCTTACAAAATTGTAATAACAAAGATGAGAGAAGAAAATAATCTAATTAATACAACAACATATAAACCAAACGCAGTATAACTTTTCTTAGTGCTTCTTCATTTGGTTCCTGAAAAGTAAAGCTGTAGGGGGGTAAGAACCTAACCACACGGTCTCACCATGGAGTTTCAAAGTTGTCATAAGAAGACATTTAATAGGAAAACTGTTTTCAAATTCAGTGATTATCATTGCCTTATGAATCTTTTTAAAAAAACCAATAGGTAATCGTTCAAAACCTTTTCAAAGAAACAATGTTTAATCTTTCAGAAATCTGAAACCTTTCCTTTCTTATAAGAAAAACTCAATCAGAAACCAACCACGCAATCAAACAACACAATCATTAATTCAGCACCAAAGTTCAATCTCAAATGTAGCACGCCAGAACAAACACAGGCAAGGCAGACAAGGAAAGCACAAGTAAGCAGCAGTTACAGCAAATAGTTCAAGTAGCAGTTACGAACAGTTTAGCAATTAGGCAAACCAAAACAAGTTCAAACTCAAGCAAAGCATACAAATGCATATGATGCATGCCTGTCTTATGGCTGATGAGGCTCATCTGTCGGTTATCCAGCCAACCCGACAAGTCTGAATTGTACTTAGACTGTCCCCCGACGTGCATCCCCAAGAGTCTATGCATAGCTTTTTCTTAAATAATCAATATTACTCAATGGGGGTAACATTTCCGGGAATTTATGTAGTGCCCAGTCACACACTTACGTCGTAGGGTCAACAGAGTATCGAGTCTTCAACCTGGTACACATGGTGGCAAGCCACGACACTTAATCCAGGGAACCTCGTATCTCAGATATTTCAAATTCATAAGCCATATAAATAATTCATTCATCATTCATCAATATCTGATCCATTCTCAATATCATCATCATTCGTCAATCCATATCCCATTTCCAAATTCATTCAAAAATCATATTTCAAATCAATCCTCGTCATCCTTTTTTTCCGTTTCATTCACTAACAATTCTCAATCCAAAACATAACTTTTTCTTTGATAAATGAAGTAATCTTAAATCATATAATGCTTAAAATTAATCCTTTTAAAATAACTACTTCAAATGAAACTTCTAATTTTATAAAATTTTGGCAACATCTCCTCTAAAACTCGATTCTGCCACCCTTTTCGGGTCCCGTCCAAACATTTCTCAAACCTTTTCCAAACCTCAATCATTTTCCAAGATTCAGCTAGTTCCAATATCAAATTATTTTCAAAGCGAATCAGTGCCCATAATAAATCTCTTTTTAAAATCAAACCAGCTCAAATACTAAATCATTTATAAAGTCATTTATAAAGTCACTAACTCAAAATTAAACCATTTCCAAAGCCAATTCATTTACATCATCAAAAATAGCTTCAAAACCAAGAAAAGCCATTTTTCATAATAATCAACTAAATAACCTTTCAAACTAATTTCTTTTCAGCAATCACAAACTACTCAAGCAATCAAGCAATCAGTCATTCAGTCCAGCAAACAACCACATTTAGAAGACAATTATAATCACAGGCATATGTTCTCTCACTTTAATATCTATTTATCACAACTCTGTAATATAAATTAGATTTTAAGGAAAACCCCTACCTCAAAAGTTGAACCCATAAACTAAAGGCGTCACAAGAATCATTCTTCTCCGCCCGAATAAACTGCAGCTTCAATCGTAGGTCTGCTCACTTCCGCAATAGCAGAAACGGTTTTAATTGCAACAGGCAATCCCGACAACTCAATCCTAAAAGATAAATATCGCAAAAACCTTAATAACACATGATAAAAAACTAACGGCGAGGGTTCGCAATAAGATATACCTACAGTAAGAGCAAAATGGAACAGCCACAATCCCGAGCTGATCCAGCGGCAGCTTCGACAGCAGCCAGAAACTCCGATGGTCCAACAGCAACCTTAACTTTGATATAAAATCATCGGAACTCAATCCTACAATACTAACAGCTCAGAGCCTCTAATAACTTATATTGGAATATTGATTTCAAAAGTTCTGGAATTAAAAACACTTACCAAGAAGGCAAAGGCGACAAACCCACTTATTCCATATTAACAGCAACAGCAGCAATGGCATTAGAACCAGCAGTAGTAACACCAGCAACATCAACACCAAACAGTAACCGTTTATTCTGGAAAATTAAAAATTAACATGAAATGGATATTAGGTGAAACTAAAACCAACTGACATGGTGAAGGAGGCAAAACAAGTTCAGTCTCACCATGAAAAGCAGCAAACCCTAACGAAGCAGGGGCGGGGCAGAAGGAGTAGTGGTGGTTTTCTGGCGACTAGAGGCAACAACGGCTTCAACCGAAATAGAACAAAATCAGAATCAACGGCAAAAACCTCGGAACAGTAACGACGATAGAGACACGGCGGGATTAGGTTGAACGGCGGCGCTACAGCACAGTAACGACGACACGGTGGTAGCTCGCGAGGTTGACGACAGTAACCCATGGCGCTGACGGTGACAAGGCTAGTCGTAGGCTTCAATTCTTCGTGCGTCTCTCTCTTCACCGCGAGCTCCCTCTCTCCGACGCCTCTTCTCCATGACTGTGGCTCCAAGCCCGCGAACCTCCCACTCGTGAGCCATCTCTCTTCGTCGGCGACCACGATGGCACCGTGGCAGTGGCACGACGGGCTGAATGGTGATGGCGCGGCTCCCTCCCCTCTTCTCCTCCGCTTGCGCCCTCTCTTTCTCTCTTCTCCATCTCTGTGTGTGTGTGTGTGTTAGTGTTTCAGAAAGGGAGAAGGGGTAATAGCGGCTGGGAAAGGAAAATTAGGTTTCTGATTAGGGATTTAGAATTAAGGTTCCAATTTGGGAATTTTGGTTGGGGGTAGTTCAGTCATTTCACTAAAATTAGGAGTAATTGAAAATCAAAAACTAATTTTTAATCCACAAATAATATTTGTAAAAATACTATTTAATTATCAATTTATAAATTATTTTCAAATAAATTCTCTAATTCAATAATTAGAGATAATATAATTAATTTTTTGATTCATAAAAATTAAAATATTAAATTCCATCATCTCAATTCTTTAAATCAATTTATACAAAATTCTTATTATTTTGCAATTACTGAATTTTATAGTTCAAATATAGAAAATTATCCAATAATTATAAAATTAGAGAAAATTTTTAATTTAATTATCAAAACTTGATTTAATTAGCTTTAATTAAATAATTTCTAAAATTAAAGTTGTTAATGAGTAAATAAATTGAAATCAATTTAGAATAAGGCTTTTCAAAAGTTTTGGGTCTTACAGGATCCACCTCAGGTTAATGCCTGGGATCAGCACGAGCATCCAGCTGCGGAGACGCATTTGCCAGGGAATTTCTACTGCCCGCAGCCGTTCGTGGCGGACGACCCCTTTCAGTCATCCACTGTGCATCAGTATATGCCGTATCATAGTACCTACGAGGAGGGTGGTTCATCTCAGGGGGTGGTACACAGGATCTGATTGATTCTATGGATCGAGTTGGTTGGACAAACTTTTCGTCTTTCTTTGATGGCTTAGATCAATTCATTCCTCATCAGGCATCACCACACACACCCACCGACCTAGAACTTGCACTTCGACGCTATGATTCTGAGAGTCACCCCCTGTTGGAGGGAGGAGATCAGCTTCTGTCGATGACACGGTCGGATCCCAGCTCTGCCCGATTGAAGAGAAAATAAAAGAGAAAATAAAAGCACAAACAATGCATGGTATGGCCACGATCCTAAGTGCCAGCAACATGGGGACAATGTCTCCTGGTATGCCTTGGTTGCCTGCAAATACCGCATCACTTTTCTGGACCAGGCTCGACGTCATCCATCTCATTTCGAAGCCTTGTGGAAACAGGTCGGCCCTCCATTGATCGTCACATGTGGGTATTGGGAAGGAGACGTTGTCCTTCATGTGGTGGCCATACCTCCTCGTCGAGCAATGGAGAAAACTCCATCTGATATACTCGGAACACATTTTCAATCTGATACACATCGTCGACATAAGACTGCCAGTCAAGCCTTGCATGGGCACATGCAGCCAGGGCATGAGCACACGGATAGTGCAATGCTTGGAAGTATCCGCAATCACACCTTCGTTGTTAGAGGAAAACCCTGAATCTGGACTGTGCCCCTACAACGGTTATCTCATCGACTGTGAATATCGACGTCGCCCTGTCGTATGATGTGACAAGCATCTGCGTGATTCCCTCCCTGTTGGCAAGTATTGCCTTTTGCAAGAATTGTGAAAATATCTGGCCACATGCAACCTGTGCTTCTGCCTGTTGACCTTTATTGACAAACAATGCATTTAGGCGGTGGTAGGTGGACTTAATAATTGCACAAACTGGAAGATTACGAGTCCCCTTGAGCATGGAGTTGATACACTCAGAAAGATTCATTGTCATGTGACTGTATCGGCGACCCTCATCGCGGTGTTGGAGCCATTTTGGTGGCTCTAACCCTCTAATCCAAGCCATCATTGCCGGGGAGGTGGCGGGATCCTCGACGCTGATTAACTCAAGGTAGTGTTGTGCCTGCTCTTGCGTCTTTGAGTATGCCGCGTTAACAAGGTGCCTTTTGGCTTCCTTGCTCTTGAAGTTTGCTGCAGAGTTAGACGCAATGTGTCGGACACAATAAACATTGTGTTCCCATCTACAACCATCTCACTCCAGCGCAGCCTTTATAGCTGCATGCCTGTCAAAGATAAGTAGAATCCCCAGTTGAGTAGCCACATGTCTCCTTAAGTTGGTCAGAAAGAAGTACCACGCATCTGTGTTCTCCCTTTCCACAAGCGCGAAAGCTATGGGAAGTATGTTGTTGTTTCCATCCTGTGCTATTCCCATCAACAAGGTTCCCGTGTACTTATCATACAAGTGTGTTCCGTCAACCGAGACTAGTGGCTTGCAGTGCTTGAATGCCTTGACACACGATGGGAATGACCATAATACTTGATGAAACATGACACTATTATGGTCAAGCGTGTTGCCAACGTAGTATGGTCGGGTTTGAAGATCAAAAATTGTACTTGTGACGAAAGTGCAAATTTATCACTACAGAATAACGAACGCAAAACAAGTACGCAATCTGACAAAAGTCTCGCGTATGGTCTTACCTGGAATGAAAGTTTGCAACACGTTGAAATATCTCTACAGCTGGGTATATGAATCATCCCAGTCTCCATAGATTCTGGCTATTGCCTTTTGCTTCGCTAGTCAAACCTTCTTGTAAGATGTAAGGTCCCACATCGGTTGGGGAGGGGAACGAAGCATGCCTTATAAGGGTGTGGATACCTCTCCCTAACATGACGCGTTTTGACGAGTGAGTGTGGGGGGTTTCGGCTATCATCCCTATCGTCAAAGGCAAAACCATGAGACTTTGTGTGCCAAAGCGGACAATATCGTGCTAGCGGGTGGTCTAGGCTGTTACAGATGGTATTAAAGCCAGAGCCCGGATCGATGTGCCAGCGAGGGCGCTGGGCTCCGTTAGGGGGTGGATTGTAAGGTCCCACATCGGTTGGGGAGGAGAATGAAGTATGCTTTATAAGGGTGTGGATATCTCTCTCTAGCATGACGCATTTTGACGAGTGAATGTGGGGGCTTCGGTTATCATCCCTATCGTCAAAGGCAAAATCGTGAGGCCTTGTATGCCAAAGCGGACAATATCGACATATCGTGCTAGCGGGTGGTCTGGGCTGTTACATAAGACACCTTGTATCCGTACGCTGACTCCACAGAACCCTACAACACCTTTATGCAAATGGTCGCGTCTACCTAAACCATGGGGAATATATGCTGGCATATGACATTTGAATCAAGTTGATTATGATCTTGCGACGTCGCAGACGCCAAACAACTGTGAGGCCCTTGGTATTTTCAAACTTTCCAAAATCTGGAAGCCCTCGTCTTCGCAACCTTTACCATCCAGCGACATTGGTCACCAAAAAATTTGCATCGACATACATACCGAGTATGATCTAACTCCACTACTTTAAATTTTGCACTTCTACAGATGTTGTAGTTCTTAACAGCAAGCATAACTGCTTCTTTATTCAGGAATTTCAATCCAAGCTCTAGCTCCATTTCACCGGTCAAAGCATAGTTGCTCGGTATGTCCTCCGCGGTAGTCGAGTTCATTGGACCAAGACTTAGGTGCAGATAGTGGTCGGGGGTGCTGCTGGAAAGACCTCCTACCCCTATCACATTTATCGGTTCGACCTGAGTTGGGATAACCCTATCGCCCTCAAGCGGTTGGGTTTCCGGAACAACTTCTGCTTCCTCTCCGCTATCATCCTCAATCTTGTCTTCCTCGACGAGTCAGCCAACCCGTTGGCAATTCCTTCCAGATATGCAACATGGACAGTGGGGGAGGGATGTCGGTGAGGATTTTCTACATTCTGGGCGAGCGTCACGAAGGCATTAAAAGATGGACTGCGAGCCCTACCAATCTCCGAAAATGGAATGGCTTCACCAGGACCAAAAGTTCGCATTTCCTCGCATTTCCTCCACGTTATTCGAACTAGATGAGCTACCCCCCACATCTTGGAGCTTCACACAAAGTTCCATACAATAGATTCTTCTAATGCTACGATGATACGAAAACATCATCGACACGTGCTGGTCAGATTTAATATGCATTTTCTGATATGCAAAGGAACTAGCTACCGCAACTAGCATCCTGTAAATCAGGGTACTAATCTCCTTTTTCCCAACCAACCCAGTGTTCATCAGAATAAGATTTTTTAGTTGTTGCAGAGATGATTGTGGGGGAATCATTATCCAAAGTGGGTCATCACACATAAATGTCACCCCTTCGGCTGTGTGCGAAATTTCTCCATTCTGATATATGACCACATAAATGTATTCAGAGGCCATTACCACACCAAAAATTGGTGAAACTAACCTCTATGAAAATGGAATTCACGGAGAGGAAGAGAGGGTAGAAGAAGTGAGAATTGGAATTGTGGCATCAGTTATGTAGGAGAAGGGTTTTTATAGCCTAGTCGTTGTTCCAATTCGTGTGTGGTACACACTGAGTTGACTCATTTCGTGTGCGGTACATTAGAAATGGGGTGTCCATATCGTGTGAAGCCAACCTGACATGTTCACCTCTGGCGTGCCCCCATTTCGCTGCTGCCACGCATGAAATGGGATCTCCATTTCGTGCCTGCTGTACCTGACATGGTGCTCCCATTTCGTGGGCACCTAGCCCGAAATGGTGTTGAAATCCATTTCGTGGCAGCCATACATAAAATGGAGCTGCGCATTTTAAGAACAGTTTCCACCTATGAGCATTTTGGGAATAAATGAATTTTCCATGTGTATATAGGTAAAAAAGCCCAGAAAACCATCTATATATAGAACCTAGATTTTAACTCAAGCTAATGTCAAATATCACTTAACATTTCAAACAAGTAGAATTGTTATATAAAGAAGAAAAATGACCGTGTAATATATGTTGGCGGTTAAAAAGTTAAAATTTGAAGCTTTAGAAAGTGATTTGGGTGAGTTTTGTGAAAAATAGATTAAGTGAAAAATGGTTAAGATGAGAGATTCGGGGTAAGTAAACTTGTGAGGAAAACACTTCTATTAATAACAAATAAGCAATACAAGAACTAATGATGAGAAATAGAGGTGGAGAACAAGTGTTGAGACCTCCACTAATGTCACAAGAGGATGAATGAGTTTTGTTTAAAGTGGACAGTGGTTGATTAATTGCTATCGGGTGTTCTGGTGGAACACCCAAATGCCAATTTTCCTTGTGAAGTTGATGAATAAAATGAAGAACAATGAGAAAAATTTGAGGAGAGGAAAAGATGGATTTTTTGAGCTCCTAAGTTTCAGAAAAAAGTCCTTTAAAGAGGTGATTTGGGGTCTTTTTATAGTGTAAAACCATTTTAAGGAGGGAGTCTATTGTCCAATGGCTATAGTGTGATGTTTGGCCTATTTCTTTTACCCCAAGACTTGTTACTAAATAAGGTAGCTGATAGAAAATATTTTTAGGTGTTTCCATCACTTCAAATCTTTTTAACTAGAAATGGAAGAAGTTGATTTCCACAAGTTAAACTAAAATTCTGTTCTGCTGTGTTCATTCAAAGAGGTGTATGGGTAAAAGGAGTGCTCATGACATGTCACATTAGTGAAGGGACATCTAGTTTGATTTTTTTTTTAACTAGATGACACTCTTTACACTCCAAATCCAACTAATCCACTTCCACTAATTTAATTCCCACTAAAGAGAAATTCAACTCCTCAAGATGTTCTTTTGGGTTCCATCTTTTTATCCAACTTTGACTCTTTTGGGTTCTATCATTTTATCCAATTTTTACCATATTTTACCATATTTTTTATCATCTTTTTATCCACTTCCATTAATTTAGTTTTTTTTTACCATATTTTTTACTATATTTTATCCAACTTTGACTCCTTTTTTATCATATTTTTAGATCATTTTAAAAATTATTTATGTACAAAAAAATTATTTATGTACAAAAAAATTATTTATTTTTAATACACAATCAGAAAGTAAATTTATAACTTTAATCTCTAAAGACTAAAATAAACCTAAAACTAATAAAGCGTGGATAGAAATAATAGAATGGATGGGTCATTGGCTCATGGTCATGGGTACTTATTATATGTACTATCAAAAACAACATTTAATTCTGACCTCTTCCACGTGCTCTAAGTATTCCATCTTCTCACTTAATTAATTTCTGAAGCTACTAATCTTATCCTTCAAATCAGTATTACTCTCAACTCTCAAGTTTCAAATGGCCAAAAAAGGAACACATCATCATGTAATTATTTATTTCTCTCTGTTTTCTACAACATATATATCTCATGAATGAAGTCATTGGTAACAATGGTGTTCCTCTGCTTACTCAGGGTTCATTGTTGGATTGAACCAACAACTAGTATTGTACTGCTACTCTACTGCTATCAATTTTAACTAAAACAAGTCATTAATCTACTCAGCTTTCTTATATTTTCTTAACTAAAAAAAATTATACATATAGGAAACTACAGTTATATTGAAAACAATCTGTTATTCGAGTTATACTGCTTTGTTTAGTAAGGAGTAATGTGGATCAACCAACATAATTATTTGAAGTTTATCATCTACCAATTTTCTTTTATTTTTTTGGAAGATATACATAGAAACAACTTATAAAACAAAATAAAAATACATATATACGTTTTATGGACCTTTTTTCCCAAGAAAAGTTCCGGCATCTGAAAATGCTTTCTTGTTTGATCATCCCCACTATATTTTGTTGAGGTTTTTTGAAGCAATGTTAAAGTCCATGTGACATACAGTATATTGTATGAAAATTTCTTATCTACTCTACAGCAAATCCATTTTTACTCCAAGTTGTGAAGCACTATATGTCTATATATATCATGGTGCTCACACACGCCAGCGCAAGCGCGCACACACACATATATTAAACCGACTTTTTATAAATTAAATATGTATAATAATAGTAATGGTGTTAAGATGATAAATAACATTTTTTATTTTTATGATTTATATATGTTGAAGAGTAGTTTAGAAAAGAGAGTTTTATATTAGATTTCTCCTATGTTCTCTTTATGTATGGCAAGTACATAGTATATAGTAGATTATATATAGTATATAGTAGATAAAAGAGAGTGTAAATGTTTTTCTACATGTATTTTGTACACCTACTTATGTAGCAGTTCTGCTGAAGCATGTGCTGCTAGTGCTAGTAATGGTCTCTTTTGAGAGGATATGCATCACTGCTACATTTGAGAAATGAAGATTCTTATGATCCTCTTAGGCACTTCATACATTTTTCCTCCACAAATCTACAGCTTCTGATGCTCTTAGTTACCTGTTGGACAATAAGACCAAAACCTCAGCAAATATATGTTATGTTGGGTCCATGTTATGTTATTCACAGCATAATGTAACTTATATAGTGGATAAAGGACAAGCAAGAATTTCATCTGCAACACAACTAGATGAATGAAGTCTAAAAATACTTACAAGATCAGACCTTCCTTTTGCGCTTGTGAGTCTTCAATTGCCTGATAATGTATTGGATAATTTCTTTCAGTGTGGCTCTCCTTCCCTCCTTCCAGTTCCAAATTTCTGGCACAGTGTACCTTCCACTGGAATTGTATTCTTCTATTTCCATCAGTGCATCTGTGACAGCCTTGTATACCACTTCACCATGCTCATCTCTCAGCAATTTCAGCTTTTCATCATTTTCATCTATTATCTTCTGAAATTACCAAAATTTCTCAAAACAATTACCTTGTCTTCGGTAGCATTCTTAACAATAATCTGACACGATTGAAAATATTGTATACCTGTAAAACACCATTGACCTCGGTTATTTTGAAAGGATGCCAAGCTGAATTCTTCAGATTCTCCTCCCATGATGAACATAGCATGGCGGATATCTCTTGCCATGGTTCATTTGAGTACTTCTGCGAGCACGAATCTCGAAAAGGTTTCGGATCTAATTCTCCCAATCTTTTAATTCCAAGTTGAGATCGACTACCGAACATGTCTTGTAAACTCTACAAGAAAAAATGATAAACAGTATGCATCTAAGATAGTTAATTGTGGCAGATTAATCATGTAAACTTGACTGTGTATGTGGCAGAATAAGGAGGGATGAAATCTTACATTTATAGATTCTTTACGAGCATCAAGTAGTTCTTGCTTATACTCTTGCTCTTTAACTACCAGGAAACTGTTAAGGTTTTCCACACGCTCCAAATATTCCATTTTGTCCTTCAACTGATTTTGAAAAGTTGTAATTGCAGTGTTCAAATTACCAGCACTTTCTTCATCACTTTCTACATCACTCTGATTGTGTAACTCCCTTCTTAACTGTATGCGACAGTCAAAAGTATAGATTCAGGAAAGCAAGTTTCAACAAAGATAGTAATTTAGATACAATTTAAAATATTCAATTGTACATTCAGATTAAAGTTCCATCTTTGAGTCACATCTCAAATGTAATTGCAAGTTTAAAACCCCTAAGATTCTCAAAATTTTTTTTGTCACATTCTCTTCTTGCTATTATCAATAGAAAACACAGATTTTAATTTTAACTTTGAAAATATGGACGGACATGAACTTTAGCTTCTAGGAACCATCTCAGCCAGAAAATGCTATTAAATACTAGTAACTTTGAAGATACTATTGAATGCAAAACAAAAGACAGACAAAATGCTGAGAATCCGAATTTTCAACCAAGTTATATAATTAAACTGCTACAATACTTGATGGGAATGTTTGATCACAGGAAACCACACAAGCATCCCAAATAATCAACAATTGAAGGATCTGATCAATTGTGACCTTTTGAATCTCCTCAATAAAATTTTTCTGCTGCAGTTCATTTAGGGCCTTACTCTCCTCCAATTGCTTGGTAATCTTCCCATGCTCTTCCTTTAAACATTCCATGTTATGATTCAAATCAACAACCATGTCCTTCATCTGTGGTAAATCTTTTTTTTTTTTTTTTGGTTTTTGGGGGGGAGGTGGAGAACAAAAAAGAAGCATAAGCTTAAAAGAAGAAAACATGGTAAACATATACAAGTAAATTCCAAAGATATTTTGAAAGCAACTCTCAGTTCAAAATGTTTAAGCCTGTGTATGGACAACCGTTATGGAAAATTTGAATAATTCTTCCTTCTAGGGATGGGAGGCTCCTTAAGCTAAAGAAAACTAAGAACTACGAGAACTACACTAGTTGGCTAAATATTTTCTTCTTTAACTCATTCACTCTAAAAGGGTTGCATATATATATATGGTGATTGCTACGGTGCCTAAAAGTGTTTGTCTAACTTACCAAAAAGGGTTAAAAATCAATATTTAGTTTTAAAAGTATAAAAGTAAATAATCATTAAATATTCAAAAGTTGTCATAAAAAGTAAGTTAGGCACCAAGTTATAGGCACCATAGAATTCACCTATATAATAACATAACACTATAACAGACTGTTGAACCTTCTACCCTACCCCTATGAGTCTATGACATCTCAAACATGCCCTAAAACCTTTTCAAACAATGACATTTGACACTCACACACACATTTTACAATATTCCTTCCTCCTAACAACAAATTTAGGAGAAAATGAGAAATAAATGTGTCACATAAGAGATATTGAGGGCAGTTTCAAACCAAAAATCAAGTATAATCCATGTAGAATTTGCAAATAGAAGTGCCAGTGCCCAGTAGATTGAAGAATATTTTTGACTTTCCAGCAAGTTTTCCAAAACAAAGGATGATGATCCATCACAAACACATTTCACCTATACCAGAATATAGAATACCATTGCAACATCCCTCACGGGGCTCATCTTTGTCGTTCTTCAACTTCTCAACCATGCTCAAAGCTTCATTGTACTTGCATTCCATTTCAAGCAGACATCTTTCTTTGTAATTAATTTTCTCTGTAAGCCTCATAATGAGTTTTTGCAAACAATCAAGTGTGTCACTATGTTTACACTCCATCTCGAATAGCTTGTGATCCCTCTTGTCAATTTCATTCTGAAGGCTCACTATTATCTTTCTCAGCTTCATCAGAGTCTCTTCACAACTTTCACTCTTCATCATTTGCAAACAATTCAGCCTACATTTGTGGGAGAAAAAAAAAAATCAGTTACTTCTTTCTGGATCAACTAGGATTAGGAGTTACAGACTTAGAGCAAAGAAACAAGATGGCCAATACAACTGAAAGTTGCGAACTTTCACCAACATGATGCAGCATAAATTTGGGGTTTCTATATGGAAAGAATGAATAGTAGTACTACCGCAACACTTACGAGTAAGAAACAATAAACAGAGTCAAGCGGTCAGAGAGTAAAGAAGGAATGTAGACATCATCAACATGTGAGAAAAAAAACAGAAAGAAAGAAGAAGATGAAGAAGAAGAATGGGGTTGAGGGGATACAAAACCTGAAAATGGAAAACTGAAACTTGGTTGTGTTGGGATGTGTCACAACTCACAACACAAACTTGAAGGAATTTTGTTTTAGAGCAGAAAAATGAATGCTGGCGCACCGGCATGTCTTTCACATGCAAACTTAAAAATATAATCCTTTATTCATTTTTTTAAGTACTTCAATTTGGCATGGTATTATTGTAAAAATGTACATTATTAGGTAATTAAATTCATATATCGTTTTTAAATAATTTTTATAATATAAATCAACAATAATTTTAATTATCCAATGATATATCATTAAATAGTAATGCCCAAAAAATATATTAACAAAACTATCTATTCCTTTTTTTTTATTTTAATATGTATATAAGAAGCTTTATATCTTGAAAAAAAAAATACTCATCTAGTCATCTGTATGCTACCCCCAATATATATACTTATTTTTATAATTAAAGATTTATTTTATTTTATAATTGATGTTTATTATAAAATTCAGTCATCAAATCTACTAATTATATAAAATATATATTAAAATAAAAATATATTGTGAAAATATATATATATATATATATATATATATATATATATAAACATATATATATATATATATATATATATATATAAACACACATAACACAAAAATACATAATACCTATTTGGTAATCGATTTTTTTATGAATATATAATATTTTTTTAAATAATTTAATAAGAAAGTTGATATAAATTATACAAAAAAAAAGCCTACACTAAATATTGAAATATTATAGCTTAAACATGTACTTAGACAAGAATCTTTATTTAAGTAGTATTTAAGTAATATAGACGCTCTTTCTTAAGATCGGCTAGCAAATAAACTTTCGTTTTATTATATAACCGTCCTTTAAAATTATGTCCTATTGTAGTAATACTATTTAAGACGGGTTGAAAATAAGGTGATTGAATTACATTGGAAAAAATACAGGCATCAACTATCCATTTAGTATGTCCCAATTTAGCCTTATGCATGTTTTTTTTACTGGACAAAACACTTTTTAAAGTCAATTGAGATTTTGGAATAGTCCTTCCCTTAAAATAATTTCTAATTTGTATAACAACAATAGCTTTTCTCTTTCTTGTACTTGTATTTTCAAGCCATAAGATTACTCCTCAATTTTTTTTCCATCTTATTTTTTTTTATGTTCCACCAAAACTCTTCTGAATTGAAGTTAAACCTTTTTAGTGATTTTGTTACCTACTTTAATTTGTCTAAAAATTTTTGTAAGGTGATATTTCATTCTATATATCTCCCTCCATTATAAGTATTCAAACAAAAAATACATGTATATTGTGCCTTATGATTTTTGTCATACTTCACAGTAAAATATTCTTAAATTGGGTCAATTTTTCTTCAAGAGAAACCGGTTTGAAATTTTTGGATAGCATTATCTTATGGCGGTTGATTACTTAATGGTTGTTCCATCTAAATTACATACAAATTACAAATTACATACAGTAAAATAAAACCTCAGCCATCAAAATCTATAATCCAAAATTAAATTTATCACTATTTTTAAAAATTATATGAAAATTCTATTCAGTATTACAACAATTCATATAATTAACTGAAGAACTCACTGTTTTTGAAATTATATCAAAATTAAACTTATCACAATTTTTGAAAATTATATCAAAATGAACTGAAAAATTGAAACAATTCATATAATTAACAAAATAAAAAAATTAATTGAAAAACTGAAGAATTCACTGCGACATAGAGAATGGAAAAGGCTTAGAATTCACAGCAATAGAGTGGGATGTTCGGTAGGACAGAGGTGGCCAACTACAGAAGCTTCAAACCGACCAGCAGACGACGATGACGACAAAAGTTTCGAACCGACCTACCGACGACGACAGAAGCTTCAAGTGACGAGGGTGGCAACCACTGGTGGTCACTGCCAGCATCGATAGTGGTAGGGATGGTGGAGGCAACCGAGGCATTCCTTCTGCTCGTTGGAGAAAAATAGGAAATTAGGGTCGGAAGGGAGAAGGACTGAGGGAGGCATTCGTGAATTTGTTAAGGCTGCGTTTGTTTATTGTCTTTCAAATACATGGACACAAACACAAATGCACAAAGAGACATATACACAAAGATACACAAATTTTTTTATTTTGTTTGGTGATATTGGACAAGACACACCACTATAAACTAAATATCAATTTTACCCATATATTATCACCAATGAAATAAAGATAAGAGTAAATTATTAAGGATAAAAGAGTAAATATTTGTGTCTTATTCAATGTGTCTCAATGTCTCATCTGTGTCCCATCAAACAAACGCAACAAGGAACTAGATTAGTGGGTTTTCTTTTTCTTTTTCTGGGCTTTTAGGGCGAATTACAAAATCGGAACTAGCCGGTTTTTTAACCTATTTTTGTAGGACAATTCTAAAAATCAACAAAATCGACTAAATGATCAATTCACGGTTAATTCAGTTGAATCGTCTGATCCGGGCTAATTTTTAGAACCTTACTTATAAGTGATTCATCGTCTCTTATATTTACAGGGCATTTTTAATCAATCACTTGGATAGCTTTTAAATATGGCTTATGTTATTTATTGCCAGAAAGAAAATGGATTGCACGGATTATTTTGTGTCTATTTGATTCTCTTTACAGTTTACATTAACCTTTATAATACCATTGTTTGAGTGCACGACTCGTAATGCAAATGTTCAGTCTCTGTGTGGGTTTTTTTTTGTTCCTAGCAAGAAAGAATAAGTGAAGGGCAATTGAGTTTGACTGTTAATTTGTAAAAATGCATATATAATTCACGATTTTACTAAGAAACGAACTTTTTTAAATCTATAATTAACTAACAAAATAGAAAATGAATAAGGATTGAAAGTTTGGTCGTTAATATAGAGAATAAATTGTAGCTAAAAAATAGTGCCTAATCTTTTTTCACTTACTTAGCACACCAAAAATGGTTATAATTTTGCATATCAATCAATGCATTATATTGCAGTGACCATTCTTTTTTTGGAGTAGTGAAATGAATTACTAACAACCTCAGGCAATACGTTAAATAACTTCTGTTGGAACATCATATCGTATTAACCGATCATCCCAAAGACCCAACCAGATAAAGTTAATCTTATGACTACTTTAAATAGAATAATTTGAAATATTACTCAATAATCTTAGGAAACAAATACTACAAAAATATACTTAATTTTGCAATCTAAAAAAGAAAATTAGCAAGAGACTAATTAGTTTCACCATCTGAAAATTGTAATAGTTGTCGTTGAACAAAGTTTCTTTTGGGTCATAATCGCTGAACATAGTTGGAGGATGACCATTGACCAAGAAGACAAGAAGCATGGGAAAGGCAATGATTACCAAAATGGCAACAAGACAAATAAAGGAACTAACGGGAGAAAAAGGAATATTACATCTATGTCATTCACATGGCAGAGACAGCCCAAAAGGCTGCCGCAACGAGTGCAGTTTCATTCTCGTGATTCGGCAAGATATGCCCAATGAAGCATAAAGTGTCAAACGAAATAAATTGTTTACAAATTTCATAATTTACTTAGAACCATAAACAACCAAGTGGTGTGGCAGCCCTCCTCAGTCCTCCCAATGTTGATGCATGCAACCTCTCTTAGAATGCAATATGTTAAGTCCTGTAACCAAAGCCAACCTTTCAGCAATATAATCCAAATTAACTTTATGAATACTATAAATCAACTAATAATTTCTTGAGAAAATATGAAACCTGGTTGGCTAGTCACCAGGAATATCTAACCAACACATCGATCAGCCTTTAAATATCTTGCTTTCTTGGTTGTAGCTATACTACTCGAGAGGGGGAAAGAAAAAAATAGCAACCTAAATAGATTGCGTCCAATATTCACTTCATCCTCATCCTCCTCGCTTTCGTTTTTGTGATCTCCAGTTTTTTATCAGAAATTCTACTCCTTCTTGTAAAGTTGCTCTCCTTCCCTCTGCATAGTTCCATATTTCTGAGATTATGTAACGCCCACTAGGATTATATGCATTTATCTCAGTCAAAGCTGCCACCACTGCATTGTATGCTCCTTCACCCATCTCATTTTTCAGTCCATTCAGCTTTTCATCATCTTCTTTTATAATTTCCTGAAATGAAACGAAGGCACACCTTTTCAATCTAGACTAAAAGAGTCTAAGCATAAAATCAAGCGGAAAAATGTTTAACAAGGACACACCGTTTCTTTCCCATCAATTGTGATAACTTTGAATGGATGCCAATCTGGGTCCTTCAAATACTCTTCCCACAACGAACAGAGTTCTGTAGCCCTCTCTTCAGCCTCTTCCTCATTGTATCTTCTCGTAAAAAATTCAAGGAATGGTTTACCGTCAAGTTGTCCCATTCTCTTTACACGAATATTGCCCTGAGCTGGTAGCTCTTTAAGGCCCTGCAAGACACAGATTATAAATTAATTCGGATTTAATACTGAAGAATGCACCTAAGACAAACTTTTTTAAAAAATAATGGTGAATGTTCATTAACATAATTTCAATGATGAAATAGTGCAACACGTGAACTACAAATATTCACGATAGTTAGGTCTCTTAAGCACAGGTCAGTTAGGTGAAATACTCAAATAGTGATCAAGAAATCTTTAACCCGAGCCTTATTACTCTGAACAAACAAAACAGGAACCACTGGGGAGGAATTCACATGTATATTTTCTAAGCACTTTTCATTTCTAGCATTGTGGGAGGGGAAGACAGGTTTTAATCAATCAATTAATTTCAATTTCAGAGCACATAACACTGTGAACAGGCAAGCATAATTAATTAATTATCATTAAAAGCACAATCAGCTAGTAAATGAAATATGAAAGAGCGGTAAAACACAAATTTAAATAATCACTACCTAGAAAGGGAAGATATATCTGAAAAAATATACTTACCTCCACCAATTCTTTTCGAGCTTCTTGCAACTCCTCATTACTCTTACGCTCTTTAATGATTAGTGTTTGGTTCAATGCATCTATGTCTTGAAGTGATTGTTCCTTTTCTCTTAAATCCATATGTAAATCATCTACTTTCTTCAAAACTTCTGCATCATCATCATCTTCCATGTGCTTCAACACACTTAATGATCCTCTAAGTTGCTGAATCTCCAATTCAAGCTTTTGTTTCATATCCAATTGTCTTTCAAGCTGAATGATTTTAGCATGGAGTTCTTCTTTTTGCTTCTGAAAGATAGATGGACAAATATCATTAATACTCGTTGTGGGAAGAGATTAAGTTTTGAAAGCAGGTAACACAACCTTTTGGTCTTCAGCCAATTTCAACACTTTTTCATCAGCTTTCTGTTGTTCTATAGCAGCCATCTGAAGAGAGCTATTTCTCAATGTATTCTGAAAAGACAATGCATGGCACAAGTTATTGAATTATAAAAATGAAAATAGAAACCAAAACTTCTACGCCCTTCTTATGCAGACTATTACATTAAAGGATGTCAATAACAGCAGGAGCAAATTAGGTCCAAATTTTGGTTTCCAGAATCCTTATGTGAGGTCTTCGATGGGAGTAAAAGAAAAATTTAAAAAGACAAAATCTGGTGTTGCATAAAAAATTTTTTAGGCATACAACTTTATGTTTGTGACTCTTATCCCCTCTCTATTCTGCAATTTTCAAGTGAATAACATTAACATATGATCACTGGAAGGAGTTCATAATCTTAATCACTTTCCAGAAATTACCATTCTACAATAATGTCATCCTTGGTTGCTAACCCCTTACTCAAAGGCCCAAAACATTAGAAGTTTGGAATATCAATCATCTGATAATTGCCATAAATCATTTCTCTTAAAAGTTCAACAAACTATTACATAGATGTGCATAAATTGTTTTACATCTGACACCAACACACACAAAAGCCCATCAAGCTTCGAGTGAGAATAATGCATATGTGCACCTTGTATTGAATTCTTAATTCTTTCCTCTTTTTTAAGTATGAGGAAAGCAAAAATCATAGAAGTTCCAGTACTGTAACATAATTCAACGCAATAATAATAATAATAATAATAATAATAATAATAATAATAATAATAAAGAACTGTACCATAAACATAAATCCTCTCTCCAAGACACAAAGTTGTTAACGGCACGCAAATGAATTTTGTTGATCACAAATGAAAAGTCCAGGCATGTGAATGGCTCTATAACTAACAACATTACAATCCTAAATTGAACATGAACAATATTTTATTCTATTATTCTTAATTTCAATCACACCATGCTAGAGAAGATGCAGCAAAAATAAAGAAAACACTATACATACCTCCTCAATCTCTTCTGCTAACTTCTTTCTTTCACTTTCATTATGCGCCTCACGCTTTTCCAGTTCGACTTTTCGCAACTCCAGCTCACTTTTCTGAGATTCTAGTTGCCACTTAAGCTTTTCGTGATCACTAAAGATCCTCTGAAAGTGATCCCTTGCACTTGATTGTATCTTCTTTATCTCTGAATACAAAATTAGAATCTTGAGATAAACCATGTTACAAACATACCAACATATTAAAGTAACAATGTTAGCTCCTATGGTACAACCACCACAACAATGCAAGTAGTAGGTGGCAACTGAATTGGCTGTTTGCTGACTTGGATACCTCCAGACCCCAGGGAAAAAACCATCAATAAACAAAGAAAATGAAAAAAAAAAAACTCAAATTGTGATTTAATTGTCATCCAGAGACTGCTACGCTGCCAGTTATTTTGTAATCAAAGTACCAGTTGCAACACATAGTTGGCCTTGTACAACAAAACAAATAAATGAGAAAATGAAAACCCCAAGAAGTCAAGCTAAACTAGAGACAAGTAACTTTGGCCCAATATAACCGCATACCTTCATTATAAGCTTGAATGAGCTTATCTTTTTCCTCCATTGCCATGTCCATTTTGAGCGTTGTCTCATGGCATCTTACTTCTATCTCTTGTAAGTGTTTGTTCTTGACCTGAATAATGTTAGTCAAATTGGACACAAGTTTATCCTGCCTTCGAGCTTCTTCCTCCATCAGTTCAGATATGGTTTTGACATCCCCCATCTTTCGCAGATTTTCCCCAATGATATTGTTGGCGTTATAATCATCTGCTCGGGCTACCCATGCATAAAGACCAGACTTCTGCTCAGACTTAGCAAACCAATCTTTTTTCCCATGATGATCTGTTTCATATGCCCTTTCAAATGCCAACGCATTATCAAACCCTGGCCAGTTTTTATTGAACTCCACAAGAGCAGTTCCAGAGTGACCCCGGAAATTCCATAGAGGATTGACTCTAAACGGATTAAAACCCCTGCTTTTGTACTCATCCCTCAGCTTGGAACCACTTGCACCAACACAGCGTCCATCTTCTGCCCGTCTAGTAGGAATATTAACTACAATTCCAATCCAAGGCCACACAAACTGCTCATCAGAATTAACGTCATGTTTGCCTTTGTCCACAGGTTTTGATGGAACATCCACGGCCATAGCATCCTTCTCCAAATATTTCACCAAAGCCAAATGATTAGCCTTCTCTCTTGCCTTTCTCTTTTGTGAGCTACTCTGACCCACCCCAGAAGCATGTTGAAGGAGTTCCTTGTACAAATAATCCCGTTTCCTCTTTTTAGGGCAGAACGGGCAAGTGTAAGTCTCATCCGAGGTTTTCACATCATGGGTTCCATTTTGCAGTTCTTCATAAAATTTATCTTCGTATTCAGTGATTTCAGAGTCACTTATATCAGTATCCTCATCAGAGCTCTGAGCCATAACAATTTCTCCCAGGAAAAATTATTACAATACCTGAAAGGCAAAAACTTGATATTAACATCGCCATTTTCTTGCTGAAATACAGATTAATCCCATTCATTTTCTAAACATTTTGATCCTAAGAGAAACATTCAAAACAAATATCCCAATCACTTCGCTCAAAAGGATCCCATATCATGCTATGTTAAGCTGTCTGTTAAAAGTTAGTTGAACATGTTAGTTAACCAATTGGCCAATCAAAATCTAAACGCATCGGAGGTCAGTGCTAGGAATGCATTTTCACAAACATTTGGTGTAATACCCTCCATTTACCCAAAACAAAAGATCAAGCATGAACATGCACAACACGTACCCAATTATTCAAATATGCATGAAGAAAACATAATGCAAAATTGCAAAGCACATGCATGACAAGAACCGGAGCGTGGGAGGGATAATCCAAAGCGAGGAGAATTGACAAATTGAGAGAAATATGAGCTGAATTGACCTGAAGAAGAAAATGGAAGGTGCTCCCTGAAGGTGAACTCTGATGAAGTGAAAGTGTGAGGCTAACGATCTACATGAGAAGAAGAAACGGTGAAGAATCGGAGGTGAAATTGGGGGTTGTTTGACGCTCCCAACAATCTTCACGGGCTCTAATCGTAGCACAGTGGCCACTGCCCACTGTCACTCATCACTAGGGTTTGGAAATCGGACATCACACGCGCGGGGTTAGCGCGTGAATTAGAGATGAACGATTTGGCACAAAATGTGCAGTGTGGCTCGGCTAATTGGACTTGCTGCACTCTGCACCCAATTGCACTCAAAAACAAAACCATTAACCAAGTCCATTCGTAAAACAATTTTATAGAAGGGTTTTTTTTTTTTTTTTACTAAAGATAGGAGACTCGAATCTGCAACTTTTTTTTTCAAAGATAATAGGTTATATTTCATTAA
Source organism: Arachis hypogaea (assembly GCF_003086295.3). Taxonomy (NCBI): domain Eukaryota; kingdom Viridiplantae; phylum Streptophyta; class Magnoliopsida; order Fabales; family Fabaceae; genus Arachis; species Arachis hypogaea. Next base: position 132,575,809 of record NC_092048.1, read on the forward strand.
TTATTAAAAAATAAAATATAAAGATGTCCAAAAGCAGGACAGCATAATAAAAGGTGGGGATTTCCCAAAAACACTACACTGAAGGTATTCATCCAACGGTGCGTGGTCGAAAAACGAAGAAAAATCTTAAAGAAGAAAGAATGATAAATCCAATTGAATGCAACTAAGAGCTTGCCTCATGGAGATGACAACCTAAACTGGGAGTTCTTTGGATTTCACGGAGCAACTTGACAGAGCTTGCTAGAATGGCAGACGGCATAGAAGTAGAACCTTCAAAAATCAACTGGTTGCGAGCTTTCCAGCAGTTCCAGCAAATGATGGCAAGCAATTGAGGATTACGGTCAGCATTCTTCAACGGGTTAAGTATCTCTGTTGATGCAGTCCACCATGTCCAAAAGTCGTTAGAACTCTGAGGGGGAAGACAGTCACGAAGATAACTCTGAGACCATACGTCTTTAATTCTAGAGCAATCGATCAAACAATGAGTGACTGTTTCCGTTGCTTCATGACAGCAGGGGCATATTGGTGATATAGATGGGATGCAGTGATGAATCTGAGCAAGCACCGGAAGTCAGCCATGGAGAGCTTTCCAGATAAATAGCTTAATTTTGTGAGGCAAGTTCAATTTCCATAGATCAATCCATGGCTTTTTCTGCTGCATATAATTAGGGCAAAGCTCCAGAGGCGGATGGTAAAATAAATAGTCAATTCTGTAACCTGAAGCTGTATCATATTGCTTGGATTTGTTCAATTCCCATTGCAATTTGTCCCTACTCTGTTGAATTTTAACTGACAAAATCCTGTTTGCAACGTCTTGGGGAAATAATTCTTGAATGAGATTCTGATTCCAATTCCTATCTTCAGTAATTAGATCTTTAACTCTTGGAACTAACTCAGAAATAGCCTGTCTATTTGGCATGTCAGAAATCATTAAAGGATACGGAGGAGGCAGCCAAGGATCCTCAAAGGTTCGGATATTCTCACCAGTACCTACAGCCCAATTGAGACCTTTTTCAACAATCTTTCGGCTTTCCAGTATGCTCCTCCATCCCCAAGAAGGTAAGACTCCAATTTCTGCAGTTATAGCATTACCATTGCTAAAGTATTTACCTCTTAGGATTTTGGATAATAAGGAAGTAGGCTGTGTTACAAGTCGCCAAAACTGTTTGCCTAAAAGCGCCAGATTTTGGATTCTGAGATCTTTAAATCCAAGGCCTCCTTCTTTTCGTGGGCGAGTCATAGTGTCCCAGCTAATCCAAGCCATCCGCCTTTCAGAACCTTTTTGTCCCCACCAGAACTGAGAAAGTAGAGAGTGAATTTCCGAAATTAAACCATCAGGCAACTTGAAGCAAGACAATGTATAAATAGGAATAGCTTCTCCCACTGCCTTAAGCAATACGTGTCTACCACCTGACGAAAGAAGATTGCGCTTCCACCCTTGGATTCTTTTCCGAACCTTTTCTTTGATCATACTAAAAGAAGCCTTTTTCGATTTAGAGACTGTAGAAGGCAAACCAAGGTATTTATCCTGAGCCCCAATATGATTAATATTCATAGAGTTTGCCAATAGTGTACGAGTAGTGGAGGGAGTGTTGTGGCTAAAGAATACAGCAGATTTATTAAGATTTACCCTCTGGCCACTGATGCTTTCATAAGAATTCAATAAATGCAGGATATTTGAACATGCTTCAGGATTAGCCTTACAGAATAAGATGGAGTCATCAGCAAATAGGAGGTGGTTGACCTTGGGACATCGCCTATGTATCTGAAGACCCTGAATTAGTCTGTTTTGTTCTGCCTTGTGTAGCAAGAAGGAGAGACCTTCTGCACAGAAAAGAAAAAGATAGGGGGATAGAGGATCTCCTTGTCGAATACCTCTATTTGGTTTGAAGAAACCATAAGGTTGTCCTTCCACAATAATAGAATAAGAAACAGTTGTCACTAATTCTCGAATCCACATGATCCACCGGGAGTCAAAACCAAACTTCTCTAATATAAACCAAAGAAAGTGCCATTCCACCCTATCATATGCCTTACTCATATCTAATTTTAGCGCCATTTCATTTTCGAGACCCCTTTTTTTGTTCTTCAAGTAATGCATACACTCGTGAGCAATTAGGATATTATCAGAGATTAATCTGCCTTTAATAAAAGTACTCTGCGTAGGGATAATTAGTCTATTCATCATACCCTGAAGCCTATGTACAAATACTTTGGAGATAATCTTGTAAAAGACTGAGGATAGGCTTATTGGTCTTACCTGAGTCATATCTTTAGCATCAGAAATCTTGGGAATAAGACAGATCTGAGTGTGGTTAAAACCTTTCAAGATTCTGCCCCCAGAAAAGAAGCTCTTAACTGCTCGAAACACATCACCACTAAGTATGTTCCAGAAGCTTTGAAAAAATTTTGCTGTCATACCATCATCTCCTGGAGCACTTTGAGGATGAATGCTAAATGTTGCGCATTTCACTTCCTCCATAGTCACTGGTCTTTGAAGCCTACGGTTCATGTGAGCTGTAACCTTAGGTTCAAAATCAGTAAACAGAGGTTCAGGGTTCTCATGACAAGTGGAGGAAAAGATGTCCTTGAAATAAGATTCAGCCACAGAAGCAATACCAGCATTTGAAGTAGCCACTTCACCATCACTGCCAGTTAGTTGCCAAATTATATTCCTTCGGGTTCGATTTCTAAATTTCTGATGGAAAAAAGCTGTATTCTGATCACTAGATTTGAGCCATTTGACTCTAGACTTATCTTTCCAATAAGATTCCTCATTTTGCAATGCTTTTTCAAGTTTGTCCTCTATTTCTGAAACGATGTCGCCTCCATGAATTCCTGCTAAACGAAGTTCCTCTAATTTCGACTGTAGTAAATCAATCTCCTCCTTCGAATTAGATCTGTGTTCTTGCTGCCATCTGACAATCTTATGCCGACAACGCTTTATTTTTTGAGCTAGGATATACATGGCTGAACCATCAATCTGTTCATGCCAAACCTCTCTAACAATCTGCCTTATTTCATCATTGGAACACCATCTTTCTTGGAATTTGAATCGGCGTTTAGATATCTCAGTTCTCGGATTAGAGTCTAAGAGAAGAGAGGCGTGATCCGAGCCTGATTCTGACAGTCTAAGAACCGTTGCATTGGGATAGAGTTGCTGCCAATCAACTCCTACCAGGAATCGGTCCAGTCTTTCCTGTATCAACTCATCACCCCTCCGTCTATTTAACCAAGTGTATGGTCTTCCGACCATATCAATATCAATCAGGGAATTATCATCAATAAAACTATTAAAGGTTTCAATAGAAGAAGGAGATTTAGCACCCCCACCTTCTTTCTCCAATTGATTAGAAATGGCATTAAAATCTCCCATTAACACAACCTTACCATCGAACTGTTGGGTGACTGAAGTTAATTCAGCAAATTGAGCCATTCTATGTTGATCATTTGAACTGAGATAAACACCTAGAACACCATAGGGATCATTAGAACCAGCTGTCAGAACTGATGCCGCAATGAAAAATCTACCATGCTGTAAAATCTGAATAGTGCAACCATCCCTCCATGCCATTGCCAAACCCTCTGATAATCCATCCGGATCCACAATAAACCATTCCTTGAAACCACAAGATCTTAGTTTTCCTTCAACTTGTCGAGATTGATTTTTTGTTTCACAGATAAAACCAATCTCGGGGGAGTAGGATTTGCATATCCCTTTAAGATTGTGGATTGTCAGGGATCTTCCCAAACCCCGACAATTCCACGAGAGCAGTTTCATATTTCTTTGGGTGCCACTTGAAGGCTGACACCCTCCACCGTCATAGCAATTATATGAGGGTTCTGAATCTCTGATTTGTTGCTCATGGTGTAGAGAAAATCAGAATTGGTATTCAATGATTCCAAAGAGAAATAAGATATATGGAATGAGTGAATTAAAAAACAAAATAAATTAAAAGAGAAATGAATTGGGAGAGAAAACGAAAATTAGGGAGCTAAGTGGAAAAGAAATTAAGAAAAAAAAGTAGAAGAAAATGGAAAAGAGTTTGACGAAGAAAAGACAAAGAAAGGTGTAACCATGGAGGCGGCGCAGTGAAACCCTAGCAGAGCGTCGGGCGCTAGATGAGGAGTACGTACTCCCACTATGCACAAATTAATTTGAACCTGCAACCTTTTAATTGAGTATGGAGAGACTATGTCATTTGAGCTATTACTCATTGGCTAGTAGGGTTTAACTAATAGGCGTACGATAAGTTTATTTTTAGTAAAAAATTTTAAAAATATAATTGTTAAAAACTAAAAACTAAGGTAATAAAATAAAGAGCAATACATTATTAAATTTATATTTAAATAAATATCATAACTCAATATACTTTAGGTATTTAAAGTTATACATATGTTATTATATTTTTTTATTTTAAATCATTTTGAATCTCAATCCAATTATATATCTAAGTCTTTTTAGTAATTAAGTCCAATTAAATTGGCCTAAACTCAATAAAAATCGCTTTCATTACACCAGCGTGTAAACACACGCTTCATTAGGGGTGTTCGCAGTGCGGTTTGGATCAATTTTGAGTCAAAAACTCATCCGATTCGAACACTAATTTTACTTGTGTGGTTTAGATTGGATGCTTTTTTAAAAAAATCCAATCCGATCCGATCCAATTTCAAGCGGTTTTGATTGGATTGGATTTGCGATTTTATAAATTAAAAAAATTAAATACATATAATAAGTCTCAAAATCAAATTTTAAATAATCAACAATGACATAATAAGTCTCAACAATATCTTAAAAAGCCAACGATAACATAACAATAGAAATAAAATTATATGTTAGTTAAAATAAATTAAATAAATTACATTTTGAACATAAAATATTTATTAAATAATAATAATATATGAATAATATAAAAATATATAAAAAATTGAACATGTTATAAGTATATTGTAAATATAATAATAAAATAATAATATTATAGCACATTGTGCGGTTTGGATTGGATTGGATCGGTTATGAAAAGTAGATCCAAAATCCGATCCGATCCAGCGGTTTGCAAAATATAGAATCCAATCAAATTCGAATTAGTACGGTTTTAATCGGTTTTCGGTTTGGATTGGATTGGATGAGCGGTTTAATTTGAATCGGTTTGAATTTGAACACCCCACCTTCACTAACGCAAACTCTTCGCGTTCCTTCCTTTTCTTTACGTTATTCCTTATTCTTCTTCGCATTTTTCCATCCTCATCTTCCCATTCCTTCTTCTTCTTCGCGTTCTTTCTTTTTTTTTTCGCATTCCTTATCCTTCTTTTTTGCATGTTTTCTCCCAATCGTTGTTCTTTTATCGCTGTTGTTGTTGCTGCGTTTTTCTTTTTCTCCTTTTAATTGAAGTTCATTTGGATTCAGAAATGAATTTGATGTGTTTTTGTTGATGATTGAGTCTTTTTGACCGCTTGTTCAAAATTGAACTAATTTCGGTTCATTTTTGTGTTAATTGAGGTTCACCTGATGTTGCTGATAAGTATTGACTAAATTTTTTATTCCTTAAGTAATTTTAGTTTATTTCTTAGTTTAATTGATGTTCATTTGAATTTAGAAATGAATTGGTGTGTTTGTTGATGATTGAGTCTTTTTTATTATTTGTTCAAAACTGAACTAATTTTGGTTCATTTGTGAATTAATTGAGGTTCACTTGATGTTGCTGTTAAGTATTGACCAAGTTTTTTATTCCTTAAGATTTCAGTTCATTTCTTAGTTTATTTGAGGTTCATTTGAATTCAGAAATGAATTCGATGTGTTTTTATTGATAATTGAGTTTTTTTTACTACTTATTCAAAACTGAACTAATTGAATGGAATGGAGTGAGATATAATGCAATTGAATAAAGTGATCATGAACAATTTCATTTTTCTTTGCTAAAAAATTTGGTCAATACTTTCAACAGTATCAAGTGAACCTCAATTAGCATACAAATGAACCGAAATTAGCTCATATTTGAATAAACAGTTAAAAAGACTCAATCGTTAACAAAAATACATCGAATTCATTTTTGGATCCAAATGAACCTCAATTAAACTAAAAATGAACCGAAATTACTTAAAAGATAAAAAATTTGGTCAATTCTTATTAGCAACATCAAGTGAACCTCAATTAACACACAAATGAATCGAAACAAACTAAGAAATGAACCGAAATTATTTAATGATGGCATCAGAGAAAATCAAAACTAATAAAGATGTTAGCAAAATATTAGTATTATTGGTGATGACAATAACAAAAAGGAAAAGAAAAAGAAAAAGACGCAACATTGGGAGACGAGAAGAAGAAGAAGAAGAGAAGAAGAAGAAGGACGAGAGAAGAAAAAGAACTTGCGTGCGCGAATTTGGAAAAAGAAGAATAAGAAAGAGGAAGAGAAGAAGAAGGGAAGAAAAATCTGCGTGTGCAAATTTAGAAGAGGAGGAGGAAACATAAAAGGAAAAGAAGAATGAAAAGGAGAAATAAGCGCATAATTTAAAAAAGAGTAAAGGAAATTTTCGTCCCTGACCTTTTTTTACGGACATTTTCGTCCTCAAGCAATGGAAAATACATTAAAGCCCCTGACCATTGAAAAACGTGGACATTTATGTCCCTCCGTTGATTTCAGCCGTTTGCACTGGACAGAAAAGACTGAGGTGGCACAGGTGGCGCTGAGGTGGCACGTAACGGAGGCCAGGTGACATGGGGCAAAAAGTTAGAGGACATATAAGTCCCTGGAGACGAAAACGATGCCGTTTCGTCTCCTCCTCTCGAAACACAGTTGAATCCTCATATACAATACCCAGAAGACCCATAGTTGAGTGAGAGAATTACAGAAAACCCTAACCCAAAGACGATCAAACTCCTTTGTCTCTGTTTCTCCCTCCAAAAAATACAACACGTAGAAGAGCAAAAGGCTAGGGGTGATAGCTGTGGCAGAGGCTGAGGAGAAGCTTCGTCTGAGGTCGTGGCTGCTGTCTTCGGCACAAGGTAAGATTGTGATGCTTAGCTAGGAATGCAATGTGTTTGCATGTTTACAGTGTAAGAAAGAAAGTGAAAAAAGGGTGTATTGCGTCCTGTGTAGGATTAGGGGGAGGGATTGTGTTCGGAAAATGTAGTTTCTTTCATATATTGTGTTGTTTCCTTTTTTAATCCTAGTTCTGCACTGGTTAATTTCAGATGGTTGACGTGTTTGTGGTTCCGGTCTTTTATCATGGAGAGAACTTCGTAAGAGGAATTGGTGAAAAAATGGTTTATCAGAATGGAAAGGAGGAGAGGTTCCCTGAGATAGACCTAGACTTTGTTAATTTCGGAAACTTAGTGATACTATTTAAGGGTTTGGGCTACCAGTTAAATATTTTTCTTAGATATAAAACTTTATTGTATGAATCTAATCGGATAATTATCTTAGTTCAGATTTTATGATGCTATAATCAATACTCAATTTAATTAAGGTCAAAATTTAATCGAGTCTAACCATATTATATATCATTATCTGATAAGTACAAAATCGATATAATCAAATTGGTTTTTATTGAATACATCTTAAACATCCCGAATCTTTCTAGTAATCATTTATCAGTATCATAGAGAGAAAATGTGAATGAAATAAATTAAGGGCAAAAAACGGAATTAAGCCAAGGGAGGAAAGAATTTACACAAATCAGCCAAAATCGAAATTGTTTCACGAATGAGCCAAAGCACATTACTATATAATTCGAACCAGTATGGTTCGAACTATAATAACACGTAATTCGAACCAGGGTAGCTCGAATTAGGATGTAACACTTGATGAATGTAATTCGAACCAACATGGTTCGAACTAGATTTGAGAGTAATTCGAACTAGGCTTGTTCGAATTACGTACTTGCACGCTTCACAAAGTAATTCGAACCTACTTGGTTTGAATTAGTAAAAGTTTTACTCGAGTAGTAATTCGAATTGGGTTGGTTCCAATTACACGTTTTGCAGCTATAAAAGGAGTTCGAATCAGCCCCACTCGAATCACTTTTCCATCCTCATACCCCACCAAATCCCAGAGAAAACGACCCGGGTTTGATCCGACAAAGACTTGAACGGAATACTCAGCCGATGGGGGACGATCCGGCAAGGTTATATCGGTTGAACGGAGTTGCTTATATAGCCGAGGTCATCAACGACGAGGTTAGTACATAAAAAACTTCGTGCTAGCGGTATATCTAAGTTAGTGGTTTTGCATGCGGTTTTAGTGGCGGTTTATGTTAGCGGTTAATCGTAGTGGTATTGCAAGTGGTTTAGTTGAGAGGTTTTGCATGCGGGTTAGTTGGTGGTTTAGTTGGTGGTTTATGTTAGTTATTTTATGTTAGTGGTTTATGTTAGTTGTTTTATGTTAGCTGTTTTATGTTAGTGGTTTATGTTAGTTGTTTTATGTTAGTGGTTTAGTTGTGTGGTTTATGATAGTTGTTTTGCATGTGGTTTTCGTTAATGGATTTTTATGCGGTTTATAATAGTGGTTTATTCATGTGCTTTTGTTGGCGGTTTAGGTTAGGTGTTTTTAGTATTGGTTTTGTTAGTACTTTTGTATGCGGTTTTGTTGATGATTTACTTTGGCGGTTTATTTTGGTGGTATTGGAAGTGTAACAGCCCAGACCACCCGCTAGCACGATATTGTCCGCTTTGGCACACAAGGCCTCACGGTTTTGCCTTTGACGATAGGGATGCTAGCCGAAGCCCCCCACACTCACTCGTCAAAACGCGTCATGCTAGGGAGAGGTATCCACACCCTTATAAGGCATGCTTCGTTCCCCTCCCCAATCGATGTGGGCCTTACAATCCACCCCCCTAAGGGAGCCCAGCGCCCTCGCTGGCACATCGATCCGGGTTCTGGCTCTGATACCATCTGTAACAGCCCAGACCACCCGCTAGCACGATATTGTCCACTTTGGCACACAAGGCCTCACGGTTTTGCCTTTGACGATAGGGATGCTAGCCGAAGCCCCCCACACTCACTCGTCAAAACGCGTCATGCTATGGAGAGGTATCCCCACCCTTATAAGGCATGCTTCGTTCCCCTCCCCAACCGATGTGGGCCTTACAGGAAGTGGTTGACCATGTGCTTTTGTAAGCGGTTCGTGATAGTGGTTTTGCATGTGTTTGACATAAGTGGATTTCTTTGTGGTTTATGTTAGCGGTTTGAACATGTGGTTTTTCAAGTGGTTTGATATATTGGTTTTGCATGTAGATTATGTTAGCGGTTTCATTTAGTGGTTTATGGTGTTGGTTATTTTTGTCATTGGTTATCAAGTTGGTTCTAATAATGCGGTGCATGTAATACGCAGCCACAGCGATGCATCAGGAGCATGCGGCGGCAGCAGGGCATGCGACTCGATGAGAGATATGTTCCGTACTTGCAGATGGTCGGATTATACCATCTTGCGAGGCTGAACGATAGATGGTTCCGGTTAGATGAGGCCCTTGTCAGTGCCTTCGTCGAGCGCTGGCGTCCGGAGACGCACACCTTCCATATGCCGTTCGGAGAGTGCACGAGCTCGTTGTACGACTCATCCCAGTCACCATAGATGAGGACAATAGCCTTTTGCTTCGCCAACCAGACCCTCCTGTACGTCGGCCTAAACCCAAAGTGTGCGGCCGTGGCATTTAGGAGCATCTTGATGCTGACGGATGCATCAGCCCTAACCATTGGCATAATGAACGCCGATACACATGATAATCCAAACTCCTGTGGTCGCTCGAGATGGAGGTGGCAAGACAGGTATGAGGTCCATTGTACCGTTTGACCTCCCAAATGTCCTTGCGCTGCCGGAGACTTAGCCGAATCAACCATGTGCACCCATTCCCGAACTCAGAACACTTGCCCACATACCGGCGATAGTCAGACTCCACTACCTTGTATTGTACCCCTCGGCGGATGCTGTAAGTCTTCACACTTAACAGGGCCTCATCTTTATCCTGAAATTGCTGACCAACCTGGAACTCTGTCAGACCAGCAGTCCCTTCCGCATCTCTAGCTCCAAATCCAACAGGCTGCCCAGAAACTCCCTCCTGCCTCATGGCATCCAAGTCCAAAGAGGAAAAATGTGGTGGATACTGCTGTGTGCCAGAGCTAGAACCACCTCCCGCCCCGGCAGGCTCACTCGCTCCAATATCATCGCCACTGTCATCATCAATCATATCCGGCTCGACGTCATCGTCCTCTGCATCACCCAACAATCCGTCTCCAACCCCAAGCGGTGCAGCGCACTGTAAAGAGGTCGGCAGAAATTTCCCTGTTCCGACCTCGTCGCCTACGATGCCATTGAGATCAACAGTGAAAGAAGGGGAGGCGACAGGTTGGACCGGTGGCTCATACACAGGGACGGACGAAGAAGCAACGGCAGGTCTGGAGCTAGAACCGGCTGCCGTGGCTAAAGTGGTGGTATTCCGGTTTGAACCCCCTGAGCTGGATACCACATCAACCAACTTTGCCAACAATTCTGGTGTCCTCACTTCCGAAAACTGCTGACGACAATGAAACATGACTTGCAAGTCCTCATCACTCCCGATCGTGAAACAATCATACTTCACGGTTTCCTGGAGCACCGTGATTGTAATGCGATAGAAAAACTTCTTAACCCGCTTCGCACCTTCCAGACCAAATTTCATCAGTACAGACCTAACAAGGTCATCATAGCTCGTCGTAGGCCTAACGATAATACAGAGAGGATCCTTATCGGTGAACTTCACACTGGAACGAGTTTTCCTCTTAATCGATCCTCTGTGGTGAACCAACACTACAAAACTCTCCTCACTAGCCATATTACACTCTCTAATGAGAGCAACTCACATTTACAACCATATATATACAGGTCTGGTGCTCACTAATTCGAACCAGCCTAGTTCGAAATATAGTTTGTGTAATTCGAACCAACCTGGTTCGAATTACTTTGGGAAGCTTCTCCTTGTATAATTCGAGCTTACCTAGTTCGATTTATGTGTGTTTTTAGTTCGAACCATCTTGGTTCGAATTAGTGTGAATTTTTCCTAAGCAATTCGAGCTGACTCAGTTCGAATTATATGTTATTGTAGTTCGAACCATGCTGGTTCGAATTATATAGTAATGTGCTTTGACTCATTCGTGAAGCAATTTTCAGTTTGGCTGATTTGTGTAAATTCTTCCCCCATTGGCTTATTTTGTTTTTTGCTCATAAATTAAAGGTTGGAATTGTTAATAAAGTCAACAATGCTATATCGGAAGCAGCTGAATTTTGTTCAATAACCATTCAATTAGGGTGTTAGTTATGTAGGCCAGAACCTTGTATAGTAACCATTTGAAGAGCTTACACATGCTATGATATTCACATAGGTTAGCATTTGGTAGAGAGAGAAAGACGGAAAGACTGAGACTGAGAGACAAAGACTAAAAAATAGAGATTAACATAAATTTCAATATTCTGTTTGGTGTAAAATGGGAGACAGAAATTGAAACAAGAATAAAATTCTAATTTAATTTACACAAAGGGTAAAATTAAAATTAATTAATTGAAATGAGGGTATTTTAGGTATAAAATGTTATTAAAGTTTCGGTCTCCATCTCTAAAAATTTTAGTCCCCTGTATCCCTACTTTTTGGAAGTACTGAAATACTGAAATTTTGGAGACAGAGACAGAAATTTTAATATCAGTATCTAAACTAACAAACATAATACTGAGTCTCAATCTTTCAGTCTCTGTCTCATTACCTCAAAACAAACGCTACTATAGTTACGAAAGATTGAGGTTTATTTCTTACATATTTAACTTTAGGTCTTTCTCACATTTAACAATGTCCTAAAAAAACTCAAAAATTAGCCTCAAATTTGTGCATCTTGCCGAAATACGAGGCATTGGGTGTAAAGTCGTCTATTACTATTTTTTATGATCAATATAACATTTATATTAAATTTAGATGGGGTAATTAAAAGAGAGAAAGTAATTTTAAAGAGTATAACATTTTTAATAGTAAAATAATATTTTTTTTTAAATAAAATTCAACACAACAAGGTGGAGTGTCTATAAAGTCCAGAACTACAATACAAACATTAAAAAAGAAATCTTAGTTATCTCCAGTAATGCCATTAATAACTAAACAGAATAAAATCAACCCACTCTTTGTAGCTTCTAATTGATTTGGTAATAACTTTCGCAATGCCTGCTTCTTGATTTCTGAAAATTCTGACATTCCTTTCCAGCCACGTATTTCAAATGATAGCAAAAAAGTCAATCAGCCACCTGTTACGTTCATCTTTTTTTATAGGAACTCTTATCCAACTCTCAAAGTATTGCTTAATTGTTCTTGGAATAGACCAAAGTGTATTATAGGCGTATAACCAAGCACACCACACCTGCCACGTGAACTCACAACCAATGAATAAGTGAAAATCATTCTCAGTTTCTTTTTTACATAAAACACAAAATATATCCCTGTGATCAATAATGCCCAATCTAGTCAACCTTTCTTTAATATTGACCCTACCAACTAACACAAACCAGGCGAATAGCTTAACTCTTGGTGGTACTAGTTCTCTCCATATAGATCTAGTGAAACTATAACTCGTAATGTCTTCTGAGAGAGTCTCAGCCTGCAAAATCTGCACAAATGAGTTAGTAGAATAAATTTTTGATCTATCAAATTTTCATACTATTCTGTCCTCCCTCTCACTTGTTAACCTGACAGATTGTAGAACCCCATGAAGTTGGTTAACTAATTCTAACTTCCATTGGAATAGTACCCTTCTCCAATGAAAGTTCCATATCCACTCTAACCCGTCTCAGAACTCACAATCTCCTAATACAGATCCGACTTGGTTTGAAACCGAAAAAAGCCTTAGAAATACATCTTGCAACACACCACATGGTAGCCAATTATCTTCCCAGAATCGAATTCTTCTACCATCTCCTAATTCTAATGATAATCCTCTGACCATCTTATCTCTCACCCGCTGTTCTCTTATCTGCAACTGATAAATGTCCCTTTACGGACCACTTTTTTTAGGAACCGACTGACAAGAGAGAAGGACATTTGGATTCAAGTTAATGCAAGAGCACACAATTTTCTTCCATAATGGGCAATCTTCCTTTGAAAACCGTCACCACCACTTGAATAATAATAATGTATTCCGGAACACTGCATCGCCCACGCTTAAATTCCCGAAGCATTTTGGAGCTTGCACAATTTTCCACTTTACCAAAGGTACCCATCCCTTCCGTCCTCATTACTCCACAAAAACTTCCTCTGCAAACATATCAACTTATTTGCTACTGTTCTGGATATTTTATATAAGCTAAGGTAGTAAATCGGCAGACTATTAAGCACAAATTTAATGAGTTCCAGTTTATCAACTTTATTAATCGTTTTGACTTTCTACAAATTGAGTTTTTCTTCTACTTTGTCTATAATAGCAAAATAATGTATTTTGAATTTTTTTATAGGAAAGAAATTTCAAATTTGAAGGAATTTCAATGAGAAATTTTGTCTATTAAAAAAATTAATTATATCCAAAAAAGGAGAAATTTTAATTTTTTTTTCTCTACCTCACTTCCAAATGCATTTATATGTATCAGTTAATATTTTAGACTAATAAATAATAAAATCAATTACATATTTACGAATAAAGACAATTTAATTATCTTTTCTAAACGAAGAATTTTAAAAATAAAAATAATATAATTCTCTCAACCAAACAAAAAGTTTTGAAATTGAAAAAAAAGTTAACTATAACATTTAGATTTTGTTATATCTGAAATACACTCAAATTTTAAAATATTTCATCTAAACACATTCAAATTAAACACACACCCTTAAAGGTCTTAGCTCAATAACACCGGTTCTCTTTTAGTCTTTTTGATAATTGAAGTTGATCAATTCAAATGATAGTTACTTGTGCCCATCTTTCTATCAAATAACTTTATTAATTTATTTTTCCAAAATACCTTTCATCATGTATATATTTAAAACAATATTTTTCAATCATTTATTTAAATCCAAAATCTCTTAATTAAAGAATAAATATTTGTCATCTTAACTAATTTCACAAATATTATTATCGTACACATTTGATAAATAAAAAGATTGATTAATAGTGACGTTTAATAATAATAATTGTACATGTCTCCTTCATTTGACATCTTAACTTGGAGGTTTATCGGACATAAGCAAACAAAAGGGAGAAAACCAAAAAAGGTGGGCTTAAATTGGTTGAATAGTCAAATTTATAAATTTCATTTAGACACGGATTAGTTGAATTCTAATAAATTTGAAGACTAATTCTTATTTGCTTCACCATGCAACAGAATATTTAATTAATGTTTCTTTGGTGATGTTTATCATTTGCCTCATCCTGTTAGCTTAAATAGTTATAAGTCATTTTACCAGTGGGTTGAAGTTGAATTTAAATTTGTGAAAATCAAATAGCTATGGCCATATACATAAAATCACTATCCAAAGCTATGTTAGTTTAAGGTAATGATTTAACACTGGATTGACAATAGCGTTTTTTTAGATTATGAACGGCTGAAGCATTAATCTTAAACGTGGCATAATTTAATTTGGAGTACAGAAATATGACGAGTATAAAAATCGGACCTTTTTATTTTTACTTCAAAAAAAATTAAAAAATTTGAGATACAGAAATCAAATTCTAATAATTTATGTACCTTCCACAATTTTTAAAAATACTCCAAATTATAATGTTAAAATATATCACTCATCTTATCTCCAATAAAAAAATATTAAATGTTTAAGAGTTTCAGTCATAGAAATTCAAATAATTATTAAGATCTATGTTCTGTGGTTGCTTCTAATCTTGTCAAACAAAATTTTGGAATGAAGTTGATTTGGAAAGAAATGTTGGAATGTAAGAAATAATTCATTTTTTTTCTATAACTGATAACAAGGAAACAAAATCTGTACAGCAACAATGAAAACTGATGTTTGTCTTCTAAGTGTGAAGAGGAGAAGCTGATGGTGTCTGATTATTAGAACTACCTTCTCCATTTAAAGATTCATTGTTACTTCTTCTATGTTGTTTTGAACTAACTCTACTAGATCTTGCAGTATTACCATTCGTTTTAACTGTTTGATCTGGAGATTTGTCCACTCCACTTGTTGTTGTTGTGTCTTCAGAATCCTTGAGTTGCTCCAAGGATCTTACAACCTCATCCATGGTAGGCCTGAATTTGGGTTCAGCAGAGAGGCATTTGATTGCAAGAACTGCAACTTTCATGGCTTCGCGCAAAGGATATTGACTGTCCAAACGGGAATCCATGACTTGTGAGATTTTTCTTTTGCTGACGAGCAAAGGCTTGGCCCAATCAACCAAATTATGCTCCCCTGTTGGTCTGTTCTTATCTAATGCGCGTTTCCCCGCTATGATTTCCAGCAGTACAACGCCAAAACTGTATACATCACTCTTCTTCGTTAAATGACCTGGAGAGAAGAATATAATGAAAAATTGGTCACAAGATTTGGTAACACATTATGTTATTTAACTTTGAAAACAAATATAAGATTGAAGTACCTGTGGCTATGTATTCAGGAGCTGCATAGCCAAATGTTCCCATTATCCTGGTAGAGACATGGCTCTTGTCACCTACTGGTCCATCCTTTGCCAATCCAAAATCAGAGAGTTTTGCATGATAACTCTGTCATTTAATTCACACATATTAAAGGAATTATTTCAGAAATCAAGTGTGAAATACTTGTAAGTTGTAAGGTGATCTGAATGTGATTTGCGTACCGAATCAAGCAAGATGTTAGAAGTCTTCAAGTCTCGGTATATTACATCTACTTGGTCGCTGTGAAGAAACGCAAGGCCCTTAGCTGCATCAAGAGCGATATTCATGCGTATGTTCCAAGAAAGCGGGCGAACATAAGAAGCTCCTGTGCCAGAAAAAGGTACATCAGATCTTGAGCTGTTTAAGGTGCTAATAACAAACTAGTCATAATTAAACAAACTTGACTTACTCCTAAACAAATGGTTATCTAAACTGCCTTTAGTCAAAAACTCATACACCAAAATCCGGTGATCATCTTCTAAGCTGTAACCTATGAGTTTCACAAGATTAGGATGATCCAGCTGACCCAAGTAGTTGATTTCTGTCTGTAATTATATTAGGAGGCTAATTATAATTAGTCACAAAAACATTATTAAGCTAAACAAGTTATATATTAAGATGAGACTGACCAGCCATTCAGTATGTCCCTGTGTGCTCTCTTGATTTAGCCTCTTCACCGCAATGACGAGTCCGGTGCCCGGTTTTGTGGGTTCAAGAGTGTGCTCGTCGATCCACCCCTTAAATACAGAGCCAAAGCCACCTTCACCAACCAGACTATCCGGACGAAAGTTCCTTGTGGCGGTTCTTAGTTCAATGAAGCTGAAGTTCTTTAAATTGGTGGATAGCAGAATCTCGCCCTCTGTCAGAGGAGACATAAGCATGGAACGAGATGATACCTTGCTGCTTATACCACTCAAAACCTTCTCTTCTGAAAATATGTGTATTAGCATTCAACAACACAAAGTGAATGATCGAATATGTATTATTATTGTTACCACTTACCATCGCGTGGAGGGCTCTCAGCTTTGATCCTGGCACTAAAACAGTTACCCATAATAGAAACACACCTCGCAAGCAGCACAGAACGAGAGCTTTAATTTGAAAGAGAAGAAAAGCTAATCCGCAAATGCAAGTATGAATGCTACGACTTGTTTCACATGATTATTAATTTATTACATGTCTAACCATGCCATTCTTTTATACCCAGCTGTCACACATATTAAAAAAAGAGAAAAAGAAATAGTTGGTGATGGGTTGGATGGTGTGAATGGTGTTTGTGTTTTTAATAAGACCATCGAGAAGGACAAAAGGGTGGTTGACCTGGTGGCCGCCAGTTTTGTTAGCTTGGATTTGGTTTCCTTTATTGATCCCTTCTTTCTCACTGTCCCCTTCACTCTCACATTCGTGCATGGCTGCAACCCATTCCACACCGTTAGATTCAATCTTCCTTCTCGTATTTCAATGCCGTATTGGATTATTAGCTAACACAGCTAAGTCAACGACGCACGTTTGCCTCTTCATCTTTTTTATGCTTTATTCCTATTTATTTATGAAAAATATTAGAAATTATTTATTTATTAAAAAAATATTAAAATTTTATCAAATTTTATTATTTTTTATTAATTAATTATTAATATTAAAAAATATAAAATAAAATATATTATTAAATTATTAAATTAAATTAAAATATTAAATTTTAATATTCCTACATTTTTCTTTATTACCAGATAAGAGAGAAAAGTAACATACATAGAGAATAAACAATGTCACGGATCCAGATATTTTTGCAATAAACAACTATACCTGTATACGAAAAAGACACGCTAAAGAATACTAGATTGTTTTCACTTGTATGGAGACGGTATGCATCGTTCTGGTGGTGAAACCGAATTTGATGTGATCTAAATTCTATTCGAAATATATACTGAGTCTATTTATTAGATCTAAACCTAGTCTTAGATCTGATGAAGCTTATACACTTTTGAGTCACGATTATATCGAGTAAAAATCGGGTAAAAATCGAGCCGTTAACATTACATTATCTTGATACCTTCGTATAAGCTAGCATATGAAGATATCCAAATTTTCAAGACTCCAATTATTATTTGACATGGTAAAATTCACTTAGAAAAATATAACAAGAACCAACTCTTCTCTAATATTAAAGCATAACCATAACCAATACTAGTATTGTCTAATAACACCAAATATTTAAATCAATATAAATAACACAATATTATGCATTAGTTTAAAATCTTATGCATTTTAAACATAAAACATTAACTTATAATCTTATAATAACTAATAACACAAAATATTAAGGTTTACAATACTTAAATTCTACTTAAAAATAGCCATCATCCATCATTAATAACACAAAATATTAAGAGTAAAAGACAAATAGGTTCCTGACCTTTTAAAACAAGGACATTTTCGTCCCTCAAGATTGGAAAATACATTTCGATCCCTCACGTTTTAAAACGCGTGACAATTAGATCCCTCCATCGAATTGGGCTTCAAAACGGCAACGGAACATGCTGACCTGGAATGGTAGAGTGTTAGGTGTCCGTTTTAGTTGCTGATGTGGATGAAAAACAAATTTTTAATGGACAAATTAGTCCTTGATGCCTAACATCTTGCCTCTGTCATGCGAGTTTCTGCTCAATGACTCTCTTACTCTCCTCATTTTGATTATTCTAAAACTTGTTCATAGCTTGCTCATATTGATTCAAAACCTCCATTTCACTATACAAATTCTTAGTGTTACTAACATACCTATCCATCTTCCTCACCATACCTTCCATATGCTTAACCAAGAACCCTAATTCATTGACATTTATGACCCCACTCACAATGTCACCATACACATGCTCAAATCCCTACAATGCAGGAATAGAACACTTCTTCCCTAACCATATTTATGTAAGACTATATATATAAACACTAGCACTAAAATGAAGGCCTAAATTTGAGAGTTTTAAACTAATTCTAATCCTAACACATACAGTAATACCGGCAAGATTTTTTCGAGAGAAACAGCAATTTTATACGTGTATGTATCACCTGTGCAATACCATAAAAAATTACATTTCAAGAATTAAGTTACTATTTTTTGGGAGCACAAATGTTAGAGATCATTCGATATATCAAAAGCATCATCCAGATGCTTGAAATTGACCTTGAAATATACACACAAACACACTAAACTGGGACCACTAAATACACAAATTGTTAATTTTTCATCACCTTCTTGGTCTGGTTGAAGTGGTATATCCGAACATGGCACATACATATAAGGCAACCAACTGAGAAGAAGCCGACATCAAGCTAACCAATATCCTTTTCCGGAGCTTGATCGAACAAGAACCTTGAGGTAGCCATGTCACCAGCCTTTGCATAGCCATCAATCATGATCGTGAAAGAAGCAACACTCTTTTCCGGCATAGCATCAAGCACTACCCTAGCATTGCCCAAATCCCCCACCTTCACAAAATCCCATATGATCGCATTCCATGATGCCACATTCCTCTGAGGCATTTCATCAAACAGCCTCTTTGCCTCCACCATATCCCCAACCATCACATAGCCAACCACCATAGCCGTCTATGAAACTACATTCTTCTCAGACATTCTATCAGAACACCTTGCGAGCGTCACCAATATTTCCACATTTTTCATACATATCAACCAAACAGGTTCCAACAAACATATCACCTTCAACCCCCACACCTCAACGCCGAGCCATGGAGCAATTTTCCTTCGCAGGATCTGCACATGCTTGAACAGGCCTTAATCACAGAAGAGTAAATGTACCTATTGGGAAGAGACCCATGTGCCTTCATGCGAATAAAAGCAGAGAGGGCGTCGAAAAAGTAATTTCCTTTGGTGTGGGCTCCGATGAGGGAGTTCCAGAGAAAAGGGGAAGGGCCAAGGACGTGGTCGAAGACGGAGGTGTAATATGAAGCAGTGGTGGCAAAGGAGGCGGAAAGAAAAATGAAGCGGGAGATGATGAGGTGATCTTGCTCTAGACCTCGTTGGATGATGGAGGCGTGGACTTGGTAGAGATGATGAATGGTCTTGCAGGCCTTAAGAAGGGTGATAATGGCGGCAGTTGAACGAAGCGGAGAAGAAGAGTATCAAAATATTGAATTCATCGGAAGAACAGCGTCGTTTTGGCCTTAAGGGACGAATTTGTCCACTAATAATTTGTCCCAATCCACTTCAGCAAGTGTAACGGATACGTCATTCTCTACCCCTCCATGTCAGCTGGCTCCGTTACCGTTTTTTACCCAAAATGGACGGAGGGGTATAATTGTTAGCCATTTTAAAACGTGAGGGATCGAAATATATTTTTCAATCTTGAGAGACAAAAATGTCCTCGTTTTAAAATGTCAATGACCTATTTGTCTTTTACTCAAATATTAATTGTGTATGATGACTGGGCCGACTTCGAATGACCCAAGCCATGGCTCGGACCCGATCCGAAATAATGACCGAGTCTATTTTTGAGACCCTTACCCGACCCTAGATCCAGTGAAATCACACCAAAATTATATTTAACCTAAAGTGTTCGAGACCGGATCGAGTCTTCGGACCGGACTGAGCCATGCACACCCCTAAAACAACATATAAAAGAACAAGGTTAACCATGGACTATTGCTAACAGAAATTCGTACGTGTTTATAAAATATATTTAATATTTAATAGGATTTTACACAAATAATTTTTAAAAATACAATATTACATTATATGCTTATCTTTTGTTATCATTGTATATAATCTAATTTTAAACAACAAATTAAAATATACATGTAATTCATAGTTTAAAAGCACAATTTAGTAGAAATTTAATCAGTAAATATATTTTAATTTTCCGCGTATTTTGAAAGCATCTAAATATTTCTCTTGAAAAAAAAACACCATTATTACTAACTCCTTTTCCTTGTAATTCACAATAAGTTTTGGAATTTTGCTGAGTAAAATTAAAATTTTGTCATTGAAAAGATAAATATTTTATAATTTTCAAAATATATTCAATACATGAAAAAATCTAATCTCTATGAATAGAAACCTTATTAATAAGTCCTTAACGTATATGATGTTACCATATAGTTTTGAATCTCTAGTCTTTTTCTTTGTTGATAATTCACTCAGCATAAGAAGTAGGTGTTCAACTTTTGGAAGGGTCAAAGATGCTAAGACTGAGAGATCCTACTGGTAACTACACCTGCATGAACCACGCAGTTCTGTCACAATATGATTGTGCAGAAGCAGAATCAAAATCAGAATCAGAATCAGCAAATTATCATGCACAATACAAAGCTGGTGTGCAGCACATGGAATCGTTGTGAGTGACAAAATGGCAAAGACTATTTCCTTAAAATTTGTCTCTCTTCTTCTTTATAAAGTTAGCAGTAAATAGTAAATACACATTATATACAATAAGAAGGAAGAAACAATCGTTGTTCATATCCTGGCTACAACCACTTGCTGGAAATAATGTCAACCACTCAATATGAGCTATTGAACATAGAGGTCCTTGCATATTACCATTTTCCTTTTCTTTGGAGTTAAAAAAACAATCTCAATTATTTTCATTAAACTTAATTGTGCATGCTCTCATACTTTGGCTTGCAGACGTATGTTCTTAGAGTCCACATGAACTGTCAAGGGTGCATGAACAAAGTCAGGAAAGTACTCTCTAAAATTAAAGGTAATATTTAAATCTGTCACTCTTGTTTGCAATTTCTATTTCCTTCTTTCAGGTGCTATTATTTCTTTGTAAGTTACTTGGTTGGAAAGTCATGCTAACATGGTTTTCAAGGAATTTCAAAAAATAAAAATCCTATAGCAGAGGTTACTTGTACACAAATGAGTTTTTAAGATATAGGAGAAGAGCCCATGATAACATAATTGTTTGAGCCTGAATGGTATGAGATTAGAGGAAAAGCAAAAGAAATGAGATTAATGCAAGTGATATTAATGCAGGTGTCTACACGGTAGAGATTAATGCAGAACAACAGACAGTATCTGTCACAGGAAATGTCAATCTTTCTACTTTGGTCCGAAAGTTGACCAAATTTAGGAAACATGTAGAGATATTGGATGCAGGTTACAACCAAGAGCAAGTGAACCATGTTAGAGAAAATAACATGAACCAAGCTCAACATATAATTAATGATCACAATGCCTATGAAAACCAATATCTGATTCCCAAGTTTGGCAGGGATCAATCGGAAGCTGAATGGTATCTTAATAAGCATAACGGTACCAGAGATGTGGAAAGGGTGATGATCAATCAACATTTGGCGGAACCATTGTTTATGGATCATGTCAACAATATTACCAACCAAGGTTTCAGTAGAGTGAATGAAAATCCCACATCAGAGAGCATGAATTTTCAACAGTATAATACTTATCATTCTCATTTGGGAAGTCAAGAATGGGCATGGAATCACCTTGCAGCATCACCTATTGGTGTGCATGATCAACAATTATTTCCAATCGCCAATAGTTATCATCCTTCAAAAGCAATTCAACAATGCTACCACAATCATTTACCCTATGAAATTAATTTCTATTAGACTTATAGCATGAAAGATAATATATTTAATAATGAATGCAGAAAGAAAATTATTAATAGTTTTGTCTAATTATTTGTGTCTTTGTATTGGATTTTCTTTAGTAGTTTTGTGATATATTTTTAAGGTCTTTATATCTAATCTTATTATGGTATGAATGAAATACCAAATTAGTCAAAGCATTCACAAAACATCAATTTAGTTTTGTAAAGATTTGTGATATCAATTAACTCTTGAATTCAATACCGCTGTTATCGTAAACTCTGCTCAAATGTGTAAACTTAAAAAAGTTGAAACATAATAAAGATGCAAGATAATTAATTCACAATCCCATTCCCTCCATTACTTCATGTTAATTTCTTTACTTCTTGATTCTGGGTTGTTTTTCCACATCTCGCTGCATTTGAAGAAGCATAAGGTTCAATCAATTTAAGAAAAAATATTCAATTCTTAAGGTCCATTATAGTTTTAAGGTTCAATATTTTCAAAAGAATCCTTATATAACCTGCAAAATAATTTCACGATTCCATCGCAGAGCTATTTGATAGATTACATTTCTTTTATTTTCTTAAAATTCAACATAACATTGGGATGCAGTTGGTAGATAGAAACACAATCTTAGTTGTGTAAATAGTGTTAAATGGTAAATTTAGCTTTCAATTACTCGTACTTCTATATTTGATGAAGAATATGTGAAAAATGAAGCAACTTGTCTACCTAATTGCTTGTAATGTAACTTCTAACAATATCCTTTCATAAAAGTTTAAATATTGTGAGCACATAAATGCTGAAATCATATAAGCAATTAGCTGTATATTTCAGCTTTAAATTTGATTTCTGGGTTGCGAATATCATCCTGGCTTTGAATTAATCTGATCTCTAGACTGGTTGACCGGGGATCATGACCTACACTTTTGTAGTCAGAGTGTCCTTTGCAAAAGAGCCTGCAAACATGGGCAATACTTACATCATTTATCAATTATCATCAAGAGGAGTGTTAGGGAGCCAGCAACTTTTGTGATTTGTAGCCATCAAGTAGTCATCAATGATGTTTTTAATGGTGTGAGATTTCATCCAATGGTATGGGATTACTCACTTTTCTTTTGCTGGTTACATGCTGGCTAGAATTTAATAAAATTACTGGCCCCTATACTTTTCCTTATCATCAATTGTCATTGTTCAAAAGTTGATGGCTTCATCAATCATCATGAAAGTCAAAAGTTTGAAAATCTGAAAATTGATATCCTCAATTGACTAGACGGCAATAAATTGGTCAAAGAAGTCAAATGCTAAAAGAACTTCCATCACTCCATCAGTATTTGCACACTATCATCAGAGGAGGAAGAAAAGATTAAGCTTAAAGTAACATGTGAAGAAAATGAATACCTGCAAGCTTGATACTGCAAGTTCTGCAGCAATCTCAAGGTTGTCAGGGTATTTCTGCAATGCATAGACATACAGCTCGTTACTATTATGGTCAAGGGTATAATTGGAAGGCTCTATAACTATAACCATAACTCCTAAGCAAAGGCATTACATTACTCCAAACAAGAAGAAGTGCAGTCATGAGATCTCCCGTTCCCTATAAGCAAAAAACATAATTGAAATTTTGGTTACTGAAAGTCTGAAAGCAGAATTGGATTTGATAAATGCTTTACTGTCGAAAGAGCACCTGGTCAAATGGATAAACAATTAAATGGGAAGTGAATGAATTAATGAAAAATGAAATCCACTAATGTGGTAGCTAGTTGCAAAGCGATAACATGGTGTTTATGTGGGGATGTACATGACGAACAGGTCTCTGGATTTCAGTCATATTTAGAGAAATAGAGAGATACTTCGATAATCACATAAGAAAGGCAAAACATTGATTAATATAAGCTGAACTCAATCCAAGTTTGGCTTCACAAAAGCTTTAACATTCATACATACATAACAATCAAACTTATCAAAAACTGAACTATACCGTAAAGTAAGCTGGTATTTTTGGAATCACAATCTTAAATTGTTTGGGAGGCTTTCCCTGTCACAAACAAATAAAACTAGTTCAGCGGTCACTGAAAAATATGCAGTATACAGAAATGAAACCAGTATTTAAAACTAAAGTAGTTCTACAGAAAAATGCATTTAGACAAGCAACCATATTATGAAAGGTCAAAATGAAAATTAAGAAAACTTGATTCGCAATATTACTCATATCTGAAAGTGAAACCAGAAATAGAAAATTTGGGTCAAATTACATTCAAGTGAAATCTAGTCCACCTTTTCCTTTGCATGGCTGCCAACGAGAAGAAGATTCCCGTCTATATTTATACTTGTTATTACAACCTGCAGGGTCATATATATTAGCTAAATGTTTGAGAGTGAACTTAAATTGCAGTTTTCAGAACAATTGGCAAGTTCATCATGATTTGTAACACTAGGCATATACTATTTCTCGGAATTAAAAAAAAAACGGTGAAAAAGAGAACACTTCTAAAAGAATATCTATAACTTAAGAACAATAAGCCTCAAACTTTGAACTGTGTCTGTGAGAGTAAATGCAGGTTGCCTATAAAAATAGAGGTGCACCACATTAGGCTGACACAATATCTAACCTCTCAAATGATGTTGCAAAATTTTATTTTTTTAGAAACAAAAGCCACAATTTTCATTGGAGCAAGAGACCTAAATCATTTTTACTTTAACAAAGAAATATGACAATTAAAGAAATAATCATCATCATCATATCATCATTACTACTTAAATTTAATTTTAATGCATTGACATTGTAAATTTTTTTCAGTATCATCAAATCATTTTCATTGAGAAGATTTAACTACTAGTGTGAAAGATAATTACGTTTATTAACGTGGCAATATATGATTGAATGTATGTGTAAAATTAAAATGTTTTAATATTGATAATGCATGGAAATTAAATAAAATAAAGGAGGGAGATAACAATCCAATTTAAATTTTAGTCAAAAGCGAAATGCAATCGAGTATAGATGGTTTGAGCTAACAATCCTGAAAGCAGATGAGAATTATCTGTAATGTGTAATCCATGTTTTACCATTCAGTAAAATATTGAGGGTGGAAGAGATGCCGAAGTTATGTGGTTCCAGTTCTACCCAAAGGACTATCCAAATCAATAAATAATGAAATATGCATAGTTGCAACAGTAGTGAATATTTCACTTGTCTAAATAGGAGTTTTTCCATGTACAAATATAAAGGTAAACCTTTGATGGTCCAGCCTCATGAAGAAAATTACAAGCTTTCCGCCCATCATTTTCAGATTGAATCCTACAATAAGTACAATGAATAAATATACAGGTAAAACTGACATATTCGTATAGATACACAAACAGAATAAATAAGTAAAAATCTGATAGCATCAATTGTGACAAAGAAGAAGCATAATAGTAACAAAATTCATAATGCCTTCAGCTATTGAAACTAATCTTTCAAATTTTAATCACTAGAAAACATCTAATAAAAAGGACAATGTGTGTAACAAACTTGGTTCTAAAGTTTAAACCCATTTAATTCTGAGAAAAATTACAACGCAACAGATGGGTACATGTATCAGTGCATAATAATAATAAGAATAAAAAATAATAAGGTGGACTCCCCTCTCCCTCCCAAACTAATACTACCAGGATAATAATAATAATAAAGAAGTGAAAATGGAACCTTCGTTAGAGACTATTGCAAGTAAATCAAAATTGTTGCTGTACACCACACTATAAATAGAGTGCTGAATGCAAAATTTCAATGTATGTTCATATCCTGATCCTGATCTTAAAAAAATTAATCTACTTCCACAGACAAAAATTGATTAAGAAGTTTCATACTTTAAAAACAAAAAGAGAACTAATCTTATACCGCCTATAAAGTGGTAGACATTGAAACAAACAAACCAAAGGAAAGAAAACTATATAACAAAAGGGGAACAAAAGGCTTCATGCAACCTTAATTGTAGGATAATTACCTGAATCCTGTTAGTAGTTCTGCTTCAAATTGGTTAGGAGTTAACATTGAAGTTACTGGAACAACCTGCCAAAATGTGTTATTCAGATATGTAGTTTTGAAATTAAAAAATATGAAAGGTAACATGAAAAGGAATTTTGCTTGAATCGTTTCATAACTAGGAACCAGTACCAGTGCATTAAAATATAGTTTTCAATTATTGGTAACTGAGCTAAAAGATTTATATTCTTTAAACTTGATGCATTGTATATATTATTTGCACATGAACACCTGCAGAAACATCTTTATTAAATAGTCTTACCCTTTCACGATAGACTGATATTAGCTCTTGAGGAACATAAAGTTTTCCTTCGTCACCCATCACTAGATCACAAACTGACAATGAAACACAAATTCTTTAATTAACTGAAGATATACAAATTTGTTTAAATAATTCAAGTCAACTCAGATTACACAAGCTTCAAATATAACCCATCATCAGGAAATGGAGAAAAAAAAAGAGATTCCAGTCCAATACCAAAATAGAAAAATTAAGTCGTATTTCCCAGTCTTAACATACCACTAACGAGTGAAAATTGCAATAAAACATTCCAGTAACGTTGGGGCAGTTCGGCACAAATTGTAGTTGACACTAACAGAGAAAAAGCAAAGTCCCTTTTAGCTACAACAGTACGTAAATTTCCTTTTCTGTTTCTCACTTTTCCTCTGAGGACATGAGTTATGTCCTCCATTCTTTACTTCAATTAATATCTAAATATTCATAAAAGCTAGACCACTATAAGATGGTCACATGCTAAAATAAACATGAAAATGATAAAAGATCATATCAAAACATTTTATAAGGCCAATATAGGACAACTTATCCTATCTTGTAAAGTTTTGTTGGTGAGTGAACACATCACTAAAAGCCTCACCATATATAAGTTTAGGGTTTACTGAGCGAAGCTTGCTGACAACTTCTAATACAGTGTCTAAAAAAGAGACTGAACCGATATAACCTGAAAATATAGAAATTACATTAGATAGAAGTAAGGAAAATAGGGAACAAAAAAACCCACAACAAATGGCTGATAAATAAGCTGTGAGAAAAACACATTGCCGCACAAAAATACAGCACAAATAGAATAACAACTAGTGCGGTTACAAAACTCTACATGACTCACCTGTTAATAAATGAGTATAGTACAACAAATCATTTCCTTCAAGACCTTCTATTAGTTCCCAGAGTTGTTGTCCATTCAAAACCTGACCCTTAAAAGTAGGGTATCCTGCATTACAGTCCTCAAATCCATTTAACAAAAAACTTCGCCTTAAATTTTAACGAGGATACCAATACCATTCCTGAAACTTATTCAGAACGACAGACACAACATCGCATCCTATTATGTATGATAGGCTTCAGAGCCCGAGAGACTGAATGGAAAAATAGAAGCAGCTTGTCTGTATGATTAGAGAACTGCACAGAGTTAATTGGATCCACATCATAGCCCAATAGTTGCAATGGAAAGACAGCTGATTTATTACCAACATACCCCTGAGAAGAATAACACAAAAAATGACCATGATGTCAAGCTAGCTAGATACTCAGCCATCTCTATGCATGTAACAAACAACAACATTCAGAATTATTCTATTGGCAACACCAAACTTGGTGGAGCTAGAATTTGAGTGCCAATAGGGTTAAAATTCTTTTAATCATTCACTATGTGTCCAATCATTGACCAAAGCATATTTGATTTGAATTTGATCACCAAGAAACTAATAGCGCCTAAACATCATAGTATCTTGCTACTGCTAACAAGCTAAGAGCGCATTTGACGAATTATTATCACTGAATAAGTAACATGATGAAGCGAAATCCAAAATGAAAAGGAAAAACCGAAGAAATGAAAAGTACCTGAACGGTGTGAGATTGAATGCTGAGAACTCGACCAGTCTCCGAGGGAAGAACTAGTGAAAGGATTGGAGGCGCCATCTATGAAGTTCTCGGGTTTCTTCTCGCCCGTAAAAATTGAAATAACAGAATATTAAATTAAATTCACAAGAGAGCGAAATCGATTGCAGGATATGAAAATTAAAGAGTGACTGCAAGAATGTAAGTACATAACGAAAGAAAATTTGATTTAACCGGAAAATGTGAGTTTTAGGGGAGAATCTGAGTGGTGATGAGTTGATTAGCAGAGACTGCAACAACATCGAAAAAGAGCTCGATGCTGATGTAAATGACCCCGAGTCACTTTCTGCATTCTATTATTATATGGTAAATTATAGTGTACAGATAATCAAATAATACAGATTTAAAGATATGCTTTTTTGTTCGTACACTATACAACACATGACTTGAGTGATGTAATAATATTATAATAATGTAAGAAAGAGAACATAAACTCTGTAATTATTACAGTATTGTTAGAGACTATTATTTTGGTTACAGAATAGTAAAAATGGAATTTTTGGAAATTAAAAGATTACTTATGTTAAAGTTCTTTCTAGTATAGTATTAAATAAAAATTATTACAGCACATTGTTTATACTATATATAAAATAAATTAATTTTAGATATAAATTAAGAATAATTTTTTTAAAAATAACAGTTAAGACATTATTTTTAATTAAATTTATTCGAACAACTTAAAAAGAATAATTGACAAAAATAATACTAATTTAATATTAGCTGAATTTATTTTAATTGTAACAAGTAATTAGCATGCAAAAATAATATTCTTAATTTTTTAAATAATTTTGTTTTAAATAAATTGGACAAATTACTTTAATAAATCAAATGGCAATCAATATTATTTGAACCTCCCAAACTAGAAAATGTAACGTCAAAGTCTCAAAGCATATTTCTATATAAATCGAATTGAGTCAATTCGATTTAATGAAACACGTAATAAATCGAATTCATTGGATTCAAATTAGGTGTAAAATATTCTTGAATGAAAATCGAATCAACTATGGGTTCGATTTGTAAATGAACGTAAGTCGAATTATTTTAATTCAATTTATCCATGCACGTACCTTATGGTAAATCGAAACTTGTGCTTCGATTTATTGTGTTTGTTATTATAGGAATAATTCGAAGACACTTAATTTGATTTACAGAGCACTGAGATGTATAAAAATGAGCTCATAATCAAATTTTCTGTGGTCACTAGAGATCGTGGCTAGACAAGTATGAGGATCATTGTACCATTTTACCTTCCAACTACCTTTGCACTGGTGGAGACTAACCTGGATGAACCATGCGCACCCGCCCCCGAACTCCTTGCAATTGCTATAGTACTTGCGATGATCCAATTTCAATACCTTGTACTCAATACCACGGCGAATGCTATAGGTCTTCACGCTGAACACGACTTCCTCTTTATCTTGAAATTGACCGACCTGAAATTCAGATACACCTCCTGTATTTTGCGTGTCTCTTGCCCCAAAGCCAACAGGTACACTGAGATCCTCCTAAGGTGCCATGGCATCCAAGTCCAGAGAAAAGAAGTGCGGAGGGTACTGATTAATACCTGAACTAAATGCTCCCCCACACACAGCTGGAGTCGTCCATGGTGTCTCATCGTCGCTATCATCAGCTATCGTTGCGGGCTCCACATCATCATCATCATCATGCAACGCATCCTCAACCCCATCAGGTACTCCAACCTCTCCAAAAACCGGAACCATCGCAGGAGAACTAGGCGTTGTGAAAGCAACCTCCTCCAACGGTCCAGTCTCACCAACTACTGCATCACAATTGCGATTCAAATTAATTGCAAAAGACGGTGAAACTACTAAATCTGTCTCAGGTGCAATTACTGGCACTGTTGACGAGGATCCAACAGGCATGACATTAGAGCAAGCTGAATATCCTTTGAAGTGGAGATTCCTATTCAAACCTCCAGAACTAGATGCCACATCAACAAACTTCGCCAACAATTTCGGAATCCTCACCTCGAAAAACTGACAGCGATAATAGATGAAAATCTTCGTCACTGCTAATAACAAATGAATTATATTTGACATCATCGCGTAACAAATGATATATAATTTTGTTGCATATAAAAAATATATTTTATGGCTGAAAATTTTATTTAAATTAAACTGTAAAAATTGGGCTATCTAATTTTATTAAGTTGTTTGAAATCTTGTATTAAGAATTTAATTGTTAGATATATAAATTTAAAAAATTATTTGAAGTAAAATTAAAATTATCTTTCATCAGTAAAGACAATATAATTTTAATGGAGAAAAAATATAATTCATATACTTTGACTAAGTTATATATCATGTTAGAATAGTTTCCGTTAATTACTAAAAATTAAACATAAATGTAATAATATCTTAATTTTGTTTAACATGTTTAATTATTTCCATGTAAGAATGAAAAGAAAGCAAACTAATAAAATGTTAAAATGTTTATAACAAATTAACAATACACGTTATAATTATTTTTTTAAATATATACTTATAAATAAATATTTAACAATTTTTTATATATCATACGAATATTATTTTTTTATAATTATCATTTAAAAAGTTGTGAATAAAGACGTAAATAAAAAATCAAAAAATGTGTTATTATTGTTTAAATGGTTAAATATGTATTATTTTACCGTCATATATAATTATAATTTATTTAATCTATTAGTATATTACATTAAGAAAAGAAGAAAGAAAATAAAGTTGAGTTAATAATTCGAACCGAAAAAGCCATGGTTTTGTTGTATAAGAAAAAAGAAGTGTAATAAATTTTAACAATTTTTAATTGCTTTAACCATTTTCAAACGGAGTTACTAATTAATATTTAACAATCTGCAAATAGTTGTACCATATTATAATTACAGTCTTTGCATTTATATTGGAGCCCTCTCTAATAAAAGAAAAAAAAGACACATGTCATTAGTTTTAACCACAAAAAAATATTTATATAAAATCTGTATGAAATAAATCTTTACACTAATGTAACCCTTATTATATTCATTCATTCATCTTATTTTATTCTTTTTTAATAATGGATTAAAAAATTTATCTATAATTGCTGACTACTTATCTAAAAGATTTTAATCCCTAGAGTAAACGATAAATAGGTCCCTGACGTTTTAAAATGAGGACATTTAATTTTCGTCCCTCAATATTGGAAAATACATTTCGATCCCTCACGTTTTAAAACGCGTGACAATTAGATCCTTCCGTCGAGTTAGGCTTCAAAACGGCAACGGAACATGCTGACTTGGAAGGATAGAGTGTTAGGTGTCCATTTTAGTTGCTGATGTGGATAGAGAACAAATTTTTAATGGACAAATTAGTCTTTGATGCCTAACATCTTGCCTCTGCCATGTGAGTTTCTGCTCAATGACCCTCCTACTCTCCTTATTTTGATTATTCTGAAACTTGTTCATAGCTTGCTCCTATTGATTCAAAACCTCCATTTCACTATACAAATTCTTAGTATTACTAACATACCTATCCATCTTCCTCACCATACCTTCCATATGCTTAACCAAGAACCCTAATTCATTAACATCTATGACCCCACTCACAATGTCACCATACACATGCTCAAATTCCTGCAATGCAGGAACAGAACATTTCTTCCCTAACCATATTTATGTAAGACTATATATATAAATACTAGCACTAAAATGAAGGCCTAAATTTGAGAGTTTTAAACTAATCCTAATCCTAACACATACAGTAATACCTGCAAGGCTTTTTCGAGAGAAACAACAACCTTATACGTGTATGTATCACCTGTACAATATCATAAAAAATTGCATTCCAAGAATTAAGTCACTATTTTCTGGGAGCACAAATGTTGGAGATCATTCGATATATCAAAAGCATAATCTAGATGCTTGAAATTGACCTTGAAATATACATACAAACACACTAAACTGGGACCACTAAATACACAAATTGTTAATTTGCCATAACCTTCTTAGTCTGGTTGAAGTGGTATATCCGAACATGGCACATACATATAAGACAACCAACTGAGAAGAAGCCGACATCAAGCTAACCAATATCCTTTTCCGGAGCTTGGTCAAACAAGAACCTTGAGGTAGTCATGTCACCAGCCTTTGCATAGCCATCAATCATGATCGTGAAAGAAGCAACACTCTTTTCCAGCATAGCATCAAGCACTATTCTAGCATTGCCCAAATCCCCCACCTTCACAAAATCCCATATGATCGCATTCCATGATGCCACATTCCTATGAGGCATTTCATCAAACAGCCTCTTTGCCTCCACCATATCCCCAACCTTCACATAGCCAACCACCATAGCTGTCTATAAAACTACATTCTTCTCAGACATTCCATCAAACACCTTGCGAGCGTCACCAATCTTTCCACATTTTCCATACATGTCAACCAAACAGGTTCCAACAAACATATCACCTTCAACCCCCACACTTCAACGCCGAGCCATGGAACAATTTTCCTTCGCAGGATCTACACATGCTTGAACAGGCCTTAATCACAGAAGAGTAAGTGTACCTATCAGGAAGAGACCCATGTGCCTTCATGCGAATAAAAGCAGAGAGGGAATCAAAAAAGTAACTTCCTTTGGTGTGGGATCCGATGAGGGAGTTCCAGAGAAAAGGGGAAGGGCCAAGGACGTGGTCGAAAACGGAGGTGTAATATAAAGCAGTGGTGGCAAAGGAGGCGGAAAAGAAAATGAAGCGGGAGGTGATGAGGTGATCTTGCTCTAGACCTCGTTGATGATGGAGGCATAGACTTGGTAGAGGTGATAAATGGTCTTGCAGGCCTTAAGAAGGGTGATAATGGCGGCAGTTGAACGCGGCAGAGAAGAAGAGTGTCAAAATATTGAATTCATCGGAAGAACGGCGTCGTTTTGGCCTTAAGGACGAATTTGTCCACTAATAATTTGTCACAATCCACTTCAGCAAGTGTAACGGACACGTCATTCTCTACCCCTCCATGTCAGCTGGCTCCGTTGCCGTTTTTTGCCCAAAATGGACAAAGGGGTATAATTATCGGCTGTTTTAAAATGTAAGGGATCGAAATGTATTTTTTCAATCTTAAAGGACAAAAATATCCTCATTTTAAAAGGTCAAGACCTATTTGTTTTTTACTCTGATCCCTATTTTAAATTGAGATTTTGGTAATTCTGAGGATTGGAATTCATTATTACGATAAGTTGTTGGTGAAAGTACGAAAATGCCACTGGTGTCGTGTGGTGCGGTGTGGCCGCAGACATGCTTACTTCATGCATGATGCGTACACAGCCAAATTTCATTGCTCCATTTTTGGCCTTTGGATCAGATTACGGGGAATAACTCAACAAAACCATTCGTTGACTTGAATCAAGAACATAAATAAGTTAACAATATTTTGAACCTTTCTTGTTGGACTTGCCAATGAAATAAATAAATAAAAGGTGTTTTCTTCTTGGACGTTTAAGAGAGAATAGCAAACGAGAAATAGTGTTATATTTTTCTCTTCATCCCGGAAAAAAGGAGAAACTAGTTTTTTTATTCGAAATATTTATCTTTATTATGTTTTATTTACCTATCTATATTTCAAAAAATTTTATATAATACTATGCGAGCATATCATTATAACACAAAATATGTCATTATATCTATGTATGCCTAACGAAGTGGGAGGAAAAAGAAAATAAGTAAAATATAATTTTTTGTTTAATTAACTTTTAAAACCAATACATTTATTGAAATATTTATTATTTTAAAATTTAAATAGTTATATTATTTCATTATGGTTGAAGTTATGTCAAATATATTTTTGGTTATTCAAATATATACTGCTTTTGTTAATTTTAAATTTCAAATTTTTATTTATATTGATTATTTTTGGCCCAAAAATCTCAAGAAAAGAGATGAATTAAATTGCAAAGTACAGTAAAAATTAATCCGATCTAATTAATATAATCTCTCTGTGCTACATAAGGTTATCCATCATTGTGGAGCATAGATTACAAGAGCAATGATACATTTATGTGGGGTCTTTTTATTTATAAAATACTACTCTCATATACAGTATTAAGAGTTCTTTCCATTTTTTAGTATTAGTCAAGTTTTGAATTTGAAAACATTCATTACAAAATATAGAAAATAACCAGTTAACCACTAAACCAAGATGTTGCGTCTTTTTTGTGAGATATCTTTGACAATTGCAAAGTTTTGTGGTAGAATAAGAGTATTAAAGATAAAATAAAGAGAAAAGGACAAATAGGTCCTTGACCTTTTGTTCTGCGGACATTTTTGTTTCTAATCATTGAAAAATACTTTTAAGTCTCTGACCTTCACAAAATTTGGACGGATCAGTCCCTGACGGAGGCATTTGGACGGATCAGTTCCTGACGGAGGCATTTGGACGGAGGGACTGATCCGTCCAAGTTTTGTAAAAGTCAGGGACTTAAAAGTATTTTTCAATGGTCAGGGATAAAAATGTCCGCAGAACAAAAGGTTAGGAACCTATTTGTCCTTTTCTCTAAAATAAATTATATCCTTATATGAATTTTCTGGATCTAATATACCCTCAATGAATTAATGAATTAGATCACCCATAAGTACTAAAAATAACTCAATTCAAACACACAAAATATGTAGGCCATTTATAAATTTTGGTTACTTCAATATTTTGGCTTCAGTCCCTTTTATTTACCCAACAAAAAAAAAATATTGCACTGTGTTTATCTAATAAGTAATATAATTTGTCTCACTCGTCCGTTTAAATAAATATCAAAAGTTTAAATTTTACCTTATACATGCAGCAACTTATTGACTAACAGTACCTTAAATCAAGGTTCTAAAAATCGGACCGATCATCAAACTACTCTAGTCACTAATTTACTAGTTTATTGGTCTAACCGGTCTAATCGTGGTTCAACCGAAAAAATTGTTCCATAATAAAATAATAAATAAATTATAAATAAAAATCCTAAATATCTTTCAAATTTAAAACCCTACATAAAATAGCACCAACTAAATGTAATTAATCATCAAAATATGCAAAAACTTGCTGCAAATTTGTTGACAATTAACATAATTATACTTTCATTAAAAATAGCTGGATTGAATTACAAAGCACAAGTTAAAGATAGAGAATATTGTCTTAATGTAGCTGAGTCAAAAAGTAAAACAAAAAATAATAGTTTTGCACAACAAATACACAGCAGAGCCTGAAACAAAAACACAACAGAGCCTCAAACAAACAGAATCCAACAAAGC
Organism: Arachis hypogaea; assembly: GCF_003086295.3. NCBI lineage: Eukaryota > Viridiplantae > Streptophyta > Magnoliopsida > Fabales > Fabaceae > Arachis > Arachis hypogaea. The sequence goes on from NC_092048.1 coordinate 132,611,156, forward strand.
CTGAGATAAAAAGAATCCAACACGAAGGAGAGGTAGCTAGCAAGTCAGCGGAGATCAAGAACAGGGACAGTGCAACCAAAGAATGAACAAAACAATGAAAACATAATTTTTTTTAGGAAAAACTACCAAAAGTACCCATAAAGTTTACGAACGCTGACAAAAGTATCCATAAACTAAGGAAATTAACGCTGTACCCATGAAAGATGGGTTCCGTATGACAAAAGGTATCCAAATCTTAATTTTTTGTTGATTTTTTAATAAAATTCCTAAACTACCCTACACTCAACCTCAACTCACTTTTTGAACCTTTCATAACTCAATTTGCACCAACTCTTGCCATGGAATCCAAAACTACTCCTACAACAAACCAGACCGAAATCAATGGTGGTGGTGGTGGTGGTAGAGGATCGGACCTCAATCGATTCACTCATAAGTTTATAATCCATACCCAAACCAAATTAATCAAACGCCAAAAAATACTCAAAACATAAAAATTTTCAAATCCATTCATCCAATTTCAATTCACTTTAGCAAAACTAGAAATAGAAAAAGCCATCAACCATAAAAAAATCAACAAATCCATTCATCCAATTTAAAATTTATTTAAGCAAAAATCAGAAGTAGAAGTAGCCATCAACTGGATCTTCTGTAAATCAATCTCAGCCTTCATAAAAAATAGAAGCAGATTTTAAAAAAAAATAGTATCATTTTAGTAGTAACTAAATCAACTTCTGAAAAGAAGAAAAATAAAATAAAAATATTTTTAAAAAAAGAAATACCATTTTCTTCACCGGCCGACTGTAACATCGTCAATGGCAGAACCTCCATCCACAGTGCCGCCTCCCTTTCTTCTCTAATTTCTCTTTACCGAACCCGCTTTCTGCATGCAAGAGTACCACGACCCCTCTCTCTTCTCAGGTGTGCGACGACGGTGTTCTCCTTGGCTGGGTCAGACGCGCCACGACGATGTTCTCCTCGGCTACAACATGCGCGCCACGGCAGCATTCTCCTCAGGTTGGGTCACAGGTGTGCAATGAAGGTGTTGTAGTCACCTTATTAGTGAGAGGGAGAAGCAGTGAGAGGGGAAGAGATTGGCGGTAATGGAGTAGGTGGGTGGCGGACGGCAATGAGGAGGTAGGAGGAGAGTTTCTGTGACTCTGTAAGGGTTTTTGAGGGATAAATGAGGAGAGAGGAAGAAGAGAAGAGAGGGAGTGACGGTAGAATGGGGTTAGGGTGGGGTAGTTTAGGAATTTTATTAAAAAATTAACAAAAAATTAGGATTTGGATACTTTTGTCATACGGAACCCATCTTTCATGGGTACAACGTTAATTTCCTTAGTTTATGGGTACTTTTGTCAGCGTTCGTAAACTTCATGGGTACTTTTGGTAGTTTTTCCTTTTTTTTTATATAACAGAACAATAACATGAATCATACAATCACTAATTGCAAAATTTTTTTTCATAAGAACAGAACAATGAAAACATAAAGCATATAATAAATCAAAAGATCACCAATTATAAATTTTTTAATAAGAACAGAAGTTAGAACAGTGAAAAATGAAGAAAGATTAATGATTTTCAACCCAATTTTAACAAAGCTCATCACAATGATTAACAACAAAAAAAACAATGAAGGAACAGTGAATCATCAGTAACTTAGGCAGTGCAAATTCAAGAAACTTTAATAAAATTTAACTACAAAAACAGACAGTAAAGCAGTAAGAGTTATCAATTTAAAATTTATCATCAAATACAATCAGTGAGCAAAACCAATCAACCAAGCACTAACTGGGCATTTGGAAAAAAAGAATCAAAAGAACATTTAAATCACAGCAAAAACACAACAACAGCAATAGGAACATTTAAAACAAAGCAACCCAAAAAAAATATCTAAAAATCACCATTGCTGAAAACAATAATTTGATACGTGTATGCTCAAAGAATTAAAAGCTAAGCTTACAGGAAAGTGAAGAATACCCAAAACAAAGAACCTTCAATCACAGCTTAAACCAAGAACAGAAAATCACAACAAAAACAAAAAAATTAAAGATAGTAGAAGAACAACAGAAGAACAATTAGCAAATTAACAAGTTCATAATAGCAGTTAAAATTTACCAGAAGAACACTAATGCAAGTGGAATCATCATGCTAATATGTTTTCTGCAAAGATGCTATTTGTGCACCTAAACTTTCCAATTACTAAGATTCAATTATTCTTAATTTCACATGCAATCAACTTACTAAGTTTCTAAAAGCTAAAATTATACCAACCAGAAATATAGTTAAAGCATTTCATCAAACATGTGGGGTGCGGTAAAATTAAAATGGAATAAGAGAATTCAAAAGTTAATATCAATGTGATAGAGAAGAGAATATAACAATTGTATAATCTATGGAAAAAAATCCAAACCACTACCAAATCAAATAGTTACTTATTGTAATAGAAATCAGAAGTTGCAGAGTTTGAAGTAGAGTATTGGTGGCAGGTTTAGGGAACTCACGGCGGCGACAAAAGAGGGCAGTTCGACGGCTAGGTGGAACGCGCGGGTTAGTCGCAGAGTTTGAAGCAGAGCAACGTGGCTTCCAGACGAACACGAATGCGAACTCGAACGGTGAACGGCGAGCGAATGCAAACGATGAACGCCGATCGAACGTGAATGGCGAAGAACGCGAAGGAAGACGATGGCTAAACGAAGAGGCGAACGTGAACGGCAAACAAACGGCCGCGGAAGTGTAAAAACCCCGATAAATTAGTAGATAATTAGTCAATAAATTAGTTTTTAATAAAGAAGATTAGAAATGTGAATATTATATCAAATTGGAATAGAGCTCATCGAAACAAGAATTTTGACACTAATTTCGAAGAAAACAGTCCAAGATTAGACCGCATGGGCCGAACCGGTTGAACTGGGCCCAAACTGGGCTGTCGGTCCAACCGGACCAACTTATTAAATGAACCCAGCATTGCCTTCTCCCTCATTTCAGCAACACGAAGCTGAAAGCTTCCCAGGGAGAAGAAGAGCGAAACACCCCGTAACCTTACGGCAAATTTTCAACTCCTGTAACTTCTCCGTCCAAGCTCCGATTGCCGCACCGTTTGCGGCCACACGTTCACCGTGTCGAGCTCTACGTTTTTACCAGAAAAATTTCATAGGTAACTTGTTATTTCACCCTCAGCCTCCTCTTCCCCCAATTCTTGAACTATTGAATAGGAAGTTGAATTTCTTTTATTTCTGATGTTTTAGGATCCAATTAGCTTGAAAAAAATGTTCACTCTTGCTTATGTGAAGCTTGGGTAAGGTGAAGATATGATAATTCTATTTTAATTTTATTAAATTTGAGCTTTGAGCATTAAATTGGATATCTATGTGTTATGAATATGTATTAGGTTGAAAATAAATAATTGGAGTTTGAAATTGTGAATACTGGAACTTGGAGGAAGCTGATTAGTTGAGATTTTGAGGGCTGTGTTCTTTAGGAAAAAATATCTTGGAATAATACTTGGAAATCGATTAAGGTATGGTTTAGGTTTCTTGCATTTAATATATAATGTTCTGTGAAAACTTAGGCTAGATGACCATAGGATAAGTTGGATTGCATGTGTATATTTAATACTTAGTATCCTGTTGATGAACATGGTTGGTTTGGTGCTTGTTGATTAACTGGTGATTTGGTAAATTATTGATTTGAGGTATAACTATTGTGGAGGTTGTTGTAATAATGAAGTATTTTGTGTTAAAAGCCTAAGATTTGTGAACTATGATTCTTAGTTGGATTTTGGTTGTCAAATTTGAATATTGTATGAGTATAATTGTTGATTTGAGGTATATTTATTGTCGTGATTGTTATGATGATGAGAAAGGGTATGTTGAATTGAAAAGAATGCATGTTTGGACCCGAAAAGGGTGGCAAAGTCCGAGTTTTAGAGGAGGTACTGTCGAAATTTTATAAAAATTAGAGATTTTATTTAGATGATTATTTAAAAAGATTTAGATTCAAAGGTTATATGGTTTGATTTTGAGTTATTAAGAAAATGAGCATGTTTTAAGTTTGATTCATTTAGAAAAGGATGAGTTATGTTTTGAATTGGAACTATTGATGGACAGAATGAGAGGTGTGATAATGAAAGGTAAGGATTGAATATGATTGATGTATGATGATGAATGAGATGCGATTGAGAATGATGTGGATGTTGATGAATTATAATTGAATTATTTATATGGTTTATGAATTTGAATAATCTGAGATACGAGATTTCCTGGATAAAGTGTCGTGGCTTACCACAACGTGTACCAGGTAGAAAACTCGATACTTTATTGACCCTACGATGTAAGTGTGATCGGGCAATATATAAATTCCTGGAAATGTTACCCCCATTGAGCAATATTGATTGTTTGAGAAAAAGCTATGCATAGACTCTTGGGGATACACGTCAGGGGACAGTCTAAGTTCAATTCAGACTTGTCGGGTTGGCTGGATAACTGACAGATAAGCCTCATCAGCCATAGGACAGGCATGCATCATATGCACATTACTTGAATTACTTGCTTGTGCTTTAATTGGGTGTGCCTATATGTACTCACCATGTTAAATGTGTATTTGTTACCTGTAGTATTTGTAACTTTCTTGTGCTTGCCTTTACCTGTCTATTTGTCTGTGAAAATGCATGATGGAGTTGGAGGTATAGAGGGATGGAAGTATGGGACTTAGATTTAAGGTTAAGTTAAGTTAGATTTAAATATGCTTAGAAAACCACCTTTTATGGCTCCTGTTTAATATTTTAAGCTCTATAATTTGAATGTTTCTAGGATTGCCTCTGGCATTCCCAGGACCTTATATATTATGTGTGTGACACTTTTACCATACTGAGAACCTCCGGTTCTCATTCCATACTATGTTGTTGTTTTTCAGATGCAGGTCGAGAGGCATCTCGTTAGGCATCTGGGCTCTTGAAGCGGAGTGGTTACTGGATAGTTTTGCTGTACAGTGATGTATATATATGTACTTAGTTTTCTCTCCGCATAACTTATTCTTTTTGGATCCTCTTAGAGGTTTATGGAGAGGCAAAATTGTGTATATGTACTTTTGGGTTTTGGATATGTGTGTATATGTGTAAATATTCTCCGGCCAGTTTTGACTTCGCAGGCTGAGTTAGGAGCTTGTTATTGTGTATCTTTGGTACTCTACTCCTACTTCTGTCATCTTATGTTTAGTAGTTATAGTTTTCTTAGCACGCAAGTTATCTCGTTCCTTGAGCGTTGCGATTTTATTTTGAGATTTTTATTTCCTCTATTCTTCAAGGCTCCTAGCATATTATAATTCTTCTGCTACTATATGTACTCATTTTATTTTAGAGGTCGTAATACCACACCACCTCCGTTTTACGACTTAAACGTAAAGCTTTGTGTGGTAGGGTGTTACAAGAAGCACATCTGAGCAGACAAAGAGAGCCGTATGGATTTGGGACAAGGGAAAGAGGAGGCCGCGAAGACGTCGACAACCACGGACGGCGACGACGGTTCCATTGACAAAGCTGGGTTTTAGGTTTGGAACCTTAGGGCTTGAGTGTGCATTTCGAAGGAGGGGTGTTTGGTGTTTGGGGGGGGGGGAGGGGGTTACCGGGTGACTCGCATGGGGGACTGGGGGTGGGGCTTTTTTTTGTTAAAAACAAAAACAAAAACAATGAAAACGACAGCGTTTCTAAAGAACTGGTCGGTTTTCGATCCGGTCCAACCGGCCAGTTTCTCAGCGGTTTAGAGGATGGCAGTTTTAAGAAGAGGATCAGACTGTTTTTCATGCTGGTTCCCGGTTGAACTGGTCCGACTAGACGGTCCAGTCCAATTTTTAAAACATTGCCTTAAATAGAACTCAAATCCGTGACAAATTAATTATTGACTTGTCAGACTAGGAAATACCATAGATAAAAAATATATATATTTTGTAAGTACCAAAAACAAAAGTGGACAAAAAAAAGTAATATAGTTTGTAGATACCAAAATCAAGATGTAATATACTTTGTAATAGTTGTCATAACCGAACTGATAATCAAACTGATCATATTACTAAATTATTAGTTCAATCATTGGGTTATTAATTGAACCAATTGACCCAATATTACTTAAATAATAATATAGAATACTCAAATATTTAAAATTAAAATTTGAATTATATGCTTCCACTAACACTTAAAAAAAAAATAAATCTCAATTCCTAAAAATAATCAACACGAAAATAGACATAAAATTAGTCAATCCTATACTAATCCCATTGTAACAATCAAACAAATATCTTCTTAAGATTAATATTAAAATAATATATTGCATGTGACCAGCAAAAATAATATCATTAAAAAAATTCAAGTATATTTTGTGCCATAAATCAACTTCCATGATAGATATAATTCTCAATCCAACTGACTAGTTTCTTCACAATCTCCTGATGAGCCTGGATAGCCATAAATACAACATATTAGCAATTACAACTACGCAGAAGCACAGCACAACAACATATACCACAAAATGCAGAAAAGTTCAGACCTCAACATTTTGAGCTTTCAAAACAATACCAAATAGTTAGAATTAATTCAATATGCAATACTAGTGGCTTAAAAAATGACGCTGTTAGATGTTTTTTTCTTTTGGATATCTGTACAATAAGAAGGAGAAAGATGAATAATTTGCATAAATGAAGAAAAAATTGAATGGTCATTGTTATTTAAAGAAAAACTTACAGGTAATTTAAAGAAAAGTTCACAGCCAAATTGTTTGCTTTGATCCTTGGTGTTGAGCTACTCTTGTCTTGTGGTGTGTTCTCTTGTCCCCACCTGCAATTAACCAAGCGATCCCTTTTCCTCTTTTTCTGTTACTTCATAGGAGCATAGCCAACTGCCATGAAATCCTCAATCGATGACGTCATCTTACTCCCCGGCCGTCGCCACCAACTCTGCCACACTATCCAAGCCCGTCTTCCTTACCAAAACCCATCGCGAGCAATTAGCACTCCAGCGCCACTAGGAGAAAATTGCCAAATAGAAGCGTCGCCAGGAGAAAATCGCCAAATAGAAGCATTGCCAAGAGCAAATCCTTTCTCCTAATCGACCTTCCTCTGATTCCGCAGCCGATTCCAAACCCTCTGCTGACTCCGACTACCGCGACCACGCCCGCAACCGTGAAAGGGACAGGGACAGGGACAGAAACCGCGAATGTGGAGGTTTTGTGTTTTTCACTTTTTCTTGAATCACTGAGGGAGCGGTTTCCCTTTTTAATTCCAATTGGAAATTGGAGATTTTGTGTGTGCGGCGTTTTGTCCTTGAACCACAGCCAAATTGTTTGATTTAGCAGTCCTATCTCAAATCATCACCAAAACAATTACAATCTAGTATTTTAGCGGCATTTCCGAAGACCGCTGGTATATGGTCGCCACCATTTGCCGCTTTTAGCGTAGTGTAATGGTATATTAATTTGATAAAATAAGAGTAACATTCCATAAATTACGTCCATAGAATAATTTCAAATTTTGGGTATTCATCTGACAAATTTAGAGATAAATTCTAATAGTCTTTACTTTGATTTTCATTTTTTTGAGAAGAATTATTAGTTCCATCATCATTTTGATCATCTTTTAAATTTAGCTGATTTAGTATTTAAATAATGTTCACAAATTAATATTAACGTTAATGTAAAACATTTTACAAAGCATGTCAAAATCATAACTAATCATAATTCATAATCCAACTAACGACTAAGATGTTTAACTAAATTAAAAAAGTACCCTAAATCATCTAAGCTAGTTAAAGAGATATATTTGTCGTAAAATATCAATTTTTTTTTGGATTTAAGAATAGTAGTGAATCTTTTAATATTCAATCCGAATCCGAATGATCCTTAAATGTATCAAAACAAATTTGATCATAATTTTACTTTTTTATTTAGCTTAATTATCAATTTATTTTATTACTCTTACGATGACTAAAAGTAATGTTTTCAAAAAGTATTATATATACTAGCAGCTCAACAGATACTATCATGCCTGTTCAGCCACTTTTTATTATTTTTAAGAAATTAATTTTATTTTTTGTTAACATATTATTCATTCTTCAAATTTATTAGATAAATATTTTTTTATTTTAATATTGACGTAACTTTATTTATATTATATTTTATTAAAATTAAAATTACTATAAATTTTTTTAAAAATATTAAATTATAAAAACTCACAATAGAGAGGTATTTATATCATCAGAAAAAATATAATTTAAAAAATAATAATAATAACATTATCCTAATTCTAAAATAGTATATATAAACTAAAATATATGTTAGTTATTTATAAAAGATAATTTTTATTTAAATGTTATAGATATTCATATTTGTCTTCATCTTTTTTAAGTGTTAGGTCAAAATATGAATCTGAATATGAAGAGGCCTTCATTTTTTTATAAATAGTGAATAATAGAAGAAATCAGAATGCTTATTTTTTTCATTTTTAAATATCAAACTATGAGAATAATTAATAATCAAAATAGGAGAGTATAAAAATTGTGTATCTGGACAAAATCATTCATAATTCATCATACATCTCATTATCGATAACTTCTCGAGTCTTGAAAAACCGTCAGATTTATCAACCATAAAATTAATTATATAAATACTTCAGCATTATTCAATTAAAAATTATGTGTAACAAAATCAAAATAAAAATTTAAAAATATTATTTACAAATTAACTATTTATAAACGTTATTAAATTTAATTATTTCTTTTTAATAGTATTTAATTTGAGGCTGAGATAAAAATTTATATTTAAAAGACTCTTTATCTTCATGCCTAATTCCAATTGTTAAAAAATATTTTATTTTTCTTTTTAATTTTATTTTTTATTTTTTAATTTTTCTTTAATTTCATTATTTTTTCAAAATGATTAATTTATATTTTTATTATATCCCCTTACTATATTAAACACTATTCTTTCTCTTACTATTATTCTCTAAACACATACTTGTCGTCATTGTCTCATCGCCATTATTATATTTCCTTGTTCTCCTTTCTCATTTTTTTCTTCTCCTTCCACCTTCTCTTCAGCCGACCGTAGTTAATTATCAGCAAGGATTATTATCGCAACTTTTAATCTTATTTATCATTTCGATTTATAACCATCTATTATGTTAACTTTTATAAGTTGTTAAAATTTTGCTAAAAGAAGTAAGACATAAAGCATTTAAAATTTTTACCCAAATTATCAAATTAACTTTTAGAATGTATAAAATTTATAAATTTAAATTAAATAAGATATTAAATAAATTTATTATGTTGTTATTATGGGTAACAAAATCAAAATAAAAATTTTGAAACATTATTTACAAATTAACTATTTATAAACGTTATTAAGTTTTGTTATTTATTTTTAATAGTATTTAATTTGAAGTCGAGATAAAAATTTATATTTAAAATACTATTTATCTTCATGCATAATTCTAATTGATAAAAAATATTTTAATTTTCTTTTTAATTTTATATTTAATTTTTTAAATTATCTTTAATTTTGTTATTTTTTTAAAATTATTAATTTATATTTTTATTATATTCTCTTACTATATCAAACACTTTTTTTTCTTACTATTATTCTTTGTACACGTACTTGGTATTGTCTCATCGCTATTATTATATTACCTTGTTCTTCTTTCTCATTTTTTTCTTCTCTTTCCACCTTCTCTTCATCCGACCGTAATTAATTATCACCGAATATTATTATTGCAACTTTAATCTTGTCTATCACTTTGATTTATAACCATCTATTCTGTTAACTTTTATGAGTTGTTGAAGTTTTGTTAAAATAAGTAAGACATAAAGCATTTAAAATTTTATTTAAAATTATCAAAATTTGATGTCAGTCATCCTAAAAAATAATATCAAAATATATTATTTTTAACTAAAATAATAAAAAATACATAATTGTAAGTTTTTTAATTAATAATTATAAATTTAAGTCACAATTTAATATAGTACTTTGGGACAAAAGGCAACCATTGCTATTCATGTTTGATTGCTACTATCTAAGTTTCACATTTATTTTATTTTGCATATTAATTTAAGTATACTTTATTATTTTATTTTACATATTTTGAAATAATGCCATTGTATTATAAGGATGAGATTAATTTTCATAATCTAATGCAAATCATTTTATTATTTTGTTAGTCATTTGAATACTATCCATTTAAAATAATTACTTAAAGTGAAACACTATATAAAGAGAGATAGAAAATTTTTAGATTTATCGTTCTGATTTGCTTCTTATTAATCCTCACTTAATATACTCAATTTTAATAGCTTTGATGGTGGTAAATTTTTGTAATTGGTTAAAAAATTTTAATTTTCTCTTTTTCTCTTTGTCTCTTTTTACAATTTTGAACAAACACAATTTTATTATTAAATAATTTTTTAAATTCAGAATATTTTTAACTTTTTATATAATATAGACTTAATAAATTACCAAAATTCAAATATATTCTCTTGAAATATTTTTTAATCATATAATTGGAATCGTTTAAACAAAAGATCATTAGATCCCTAAAATTTTTAAAGTAAAAGAAAAATACAATAAAATAAATTAAAAAACCTAATAAAATAAAATGGTTTAAAAATAGAAAATAATAATAATAATAATAATAATAATAATAATAATAATAATAATAATAATAATAATAATAAATTACAACTTACATGGCTCATGAGATGAGATAGAAAAATAAAGAGAAGAAAATAATCATAAAGGTTGAAACAATAAAAAATGTATAACATAGTTCTTATCTTGCTACATTTAAATGTTATATGTAAATCTAATAATTAATAAAAAATAATATTATCTAAGGTAAAATAGATTAAAAATAAAAAAGAGATTAACAAAATCAATTAACAAAATTTTTATCTTAGGTCCCAGATTATTTGAAAAATCAATTAACAAAATTCTTATATTGCTATATTTATTGTGTTATATGTCGAATTAATAATCAATAAAAAATATTATTCAATGTAAAATAGATTACAAATAAAAAAAAATAACAAAATATGTGTGAGAATTTTTCATTCTACTATTGGTAGGTGTAGGTTTTTTTTATCTTTTATATGTTAATTATGTGACAAATAAATAATATTAAATTAATTAATTCTTTTACAATACAATTTAAGAAATTAATAAATGTCAAACCTAGTACTTTATATAATTAAATATCAAATTCAGTACTCTAAATAATTAATAGCTTAGATAGTTTAGGAAATTAATATATTAATATTTTTAACAAATCCTTGATAGGTGCTAACTTTCTTGTGTCCTATATATATGCCAATCAAATAACTTAGCCAATATACAAAATAAATAATATTGTGGTAGACAAAATTAATAATTTAATCTAGTGTCAAAGTAAATATTTATGTATTCAAATTTCGAACATAATATTCTACCTAATCAATATTTTAAAAAATTAAAAAAATATATTATTGTAAAGCAATTTAAAAAAAATAAGTTAACAAAATATTTATAGAACTTTTTTATTCAATCATTGATAGATAAAGACATATAAAAATACATATCAAATAAAAAGAAACTATTTTTTTCTGCATCAAAATTAATAAGACAAAAAAATTATTTCTTTCTACATTAAATTAATGAAAAAAAGAGACACAGTACTATTTTCATACATCAAAAGTTAGGAATAAATTAAAAAGGGAGAGGAATGACTGAAAATATAGATACGTGAAAGTAGTAACTGCTGCAAAATTGAATGAAATTTATAACTGTAAACCCCGCTAAAATCGGTAAATTATTAGTTAGTAAATTGAATTTTAATTAGGAAAGTTAAAAATACAAAACTAATATCAAAATAGGATAGAGCTCATCGAAACGAGAATTTTGATATCAATTTCGATAATTTGGCCCAAAATCAGACCGAAAGGGCCGAACCGGTTGAACCGGAGTCCAAACTGGACCCATGGGTTCAACCGGGCCCCTAACATAAATGAAGCAGCAGCTTCATCTTCTCCATTTCACCACAGCAACGAAAAACACAGCAAGGGGGAGAAGAGAAGAAACCTAACCCTCACCATTCCTTCCAACTACCATAACTTCCTCATCCGGGCTCCGATTGCCGCACCGTTCGCGGCCACGCGCTCAGCGCGTCGAGCTCTACCTTTATATCCAAATAATTTCTCTGGTAAGCCTTCTATTGAGTTCAGAATCTCTATCCCTCTTTCTTTGGTAAACTTGAAAACTTATAGTGAATCTTGTCCAATTTTTGTGTTCGGGTTCAAGTTAGCTTCCGGAACTTGTGGGCTCAAGCTATTGAGCATATGGGTATGGTAAGAACACCCTAACCCTAGCCCAATATTATTTTTGGTAATAGAAAACTGAATTGGAACATATATATGTGTATTAGGTGTAGTTTAAGAGGGTGTTTATGCATTGAACTTGAATTTGGATTATTTGGAGCTTTGTTGGTGACAAGGCTTGCTTTGGGGCTGTTTGATTGAGCTTGGAGGGGCTGTGATTTTATGTTGAGAAGCTGCCTTGGGTGAATTAAGTGATCGGCCAAGGTATGGTTTAAGTTTCGCACGTTTAATATTTACGGTGTTGTGAAAACTTAGGTTAGAGGAACCATAGAATAAGTTAGATTGTTTGTTGTATTTAATGATTAGCCTTGTAATGTTGTTAGAATAGATTTGTTAGTGAATTTATATATTAGAATTATGAGGTGTGAAAGCTATTAATGGTGTGCTCTTATATTTATTTATGATGGATTAGAATTGGTGTTTGTTAATAAGGATGTAGAGTTGTGTTGTGGTGGTATTGTATATGCTGTAACTAATTATGTAATGATCGGAATTGCATGAGACCAAGTTTGGGCTAAACTTGGGAATATAAGGAACTAAACTGGAAAATTTGGGACCTTTTTGTTAAATATACAATTTATGACAAATTTTTAAAGTTAGGTTGTTAAATCTGTCCAGCAGCAGAAAAGATCAAACAGAGCAGCAACTTGTTTGTCTTGCTGCGACTTTTACGAGTTGAGTTTTGGAGCAAAACCAATTTTGTTATAAAATTTGATTAACTTTCTTTATTTCTATAAAATTTTAGAATTTTAAGAGTTGAGGATTGGGAGCTGTGAATTTTTAAATATTGGTGGTCAAAACTGAAAAGAAACAGATTTCAGCAAGCTATGCATCAACTTCCAATGCTTGTAACTCTTAGAATTAAATAGAAATTGGGTTGCAACCAAGACACACTTATTTCTGGATGAGCTAGGGGTTTTCAAATCAAAATTTAGCTTAATTGGAGTTTTGTAATAAAAGTTATTCCAATTGAAAAGTACTAAGCTTGTTGGTTTTTAAAACAGATTTTGCCTCATTTTTACTTAACTTTCAGGTAATGTAACTTTTTCATTAAAAATGGTATTGACTCAGAACCAATTTAGAAAGAAACCTGGATGAGTAAAGTTTAACTACATTAATTTTCAAAGTCATTGGATTTAACTTGGATTTTTTATTGAATTTTGAATATCACATGCTGCTGCTGTTTTTCTGGTTTTATGCACTGCAGAACAGTCACGGTTTTTCCTTTATTCCTAAGGCTAGAAAAATCAGAAAATTATGATATTTAATTTGTTAGAAATCTTATTTCAATATGAACGCCTGGACATAAAGTTTGTGCAATTCCGAGTTCATTTGCTATATTAGAAACAGAAAAGAAAATAGAGTGTCGAGGATGTCTTAGTGATAGTCATGAGTTCGAGAAGTTAAAGTTCAATCCTCGTGTGATGTGATTGATTTAATGTTAGAGTTGGGTTGATTTTAAGATTATTCAATATTAAGAAGGATGAGAAGAGTTTGATAAAAAAGTTTGGTCAGGACTCGGAAAGGGTAATCAAGATGAATTATAAGGGAATGACGATGAAGAATGTGAAAGGGAGGTTGTTAATAAAAGGAGTTAATATGCCATGGCTTGATGAATGATTAAATAATAATTATGACTATGAAATGGCTTATGAATAATGCTATCTGAGATACGAGTTCCCTGGGTAAGAGCCGTGGCTCGCCATCACGTGTTCCAGGTTGAATCTCGATACTCTGTTGACCCTACGTCGTAAGGGTGACCGGGCACGTATAAATTCCCGGGTATGGATAGCCCCCATTGAGTGATTTTATGAAATATGAATGTGAACTCTATGCATAGACTCTTGGGGATGCGCGACGAGGGACAGTCTAAGGTTTTCGGACTTGTCGGGCTGGCTGGATAACCGACAGATGGGCCCCATCAGCCATAGGACAGGCATGCATCATATGCATTTGTTTGTATTGATTGCTATGCATTTTTTTTGGGTATGCCTAATTGATATATATTACCTGCTATTTGTTATACTTGCTATTTGTACTATTTGATCATTACTTGTGCGTGAACTTGTTTGGTTGCTTGTTTCTGTTACATTCTGAATGATGAAAGGATGGAGGAAACGGAGGAAATGGTTTGGTGTTAGGTTAAGCTTGAACTTGAGTAAGTTAGGCAGATTTAGAATACCTACCCCTGTTTATGGCTTCTGTTTAGTACTTAAGTTGGATAATTGAATAACGGAGTTCTAGGATTGCCTATGGCATTCTCAGGACCGTATTTCTTATGCGCGTGGCACTTTTACCATGCTGAGAACCTCCGGTTCTCATTCCATATTGTATTGTTGTTTTTCAGATGCAGGTCGAGAGGCTCCTCGCTAGACGTCTGGATCTTGGGAAGCGAAGTAGTCCTTGGGTGTATTTTGGTTTTTGGTTGTATATATGTATATATTTGTTTAGCTTACTCTCCAAGTAACTTGTGTATGCTGCTCCTCTTAGAGGATTAGGGAGAGATAGGAGTTTACTTTGATGTTTTGGTGTATTTTGGGGATACTTAAGTATGTTTATATGTATATATATATCCTCCGGCCAGCCTTAGCTTCGCAGGCTGAGTCAGGGGCTAGTTATGCTGTTACCTTGGCTTTCCTTTATCCTTCTGCTTATCTTTATCATGTTCCTATTAGGTCTCTTAGCATGCAAGTAATCCTATTCCTTGAGCGTTGCGCTTTTTATTTTGCGATTTTGTTTACCCGTTTTGTTTCAAGGCTCCTAGTATATTATTTCTTTCAGTATTATATGTATATCTTTACTGTTTAGAGGTCTGTTATACCACACTACCTCTGTTCTACGACTTAAGCGTAAAACACTATGTAGTATGGTGTTACAATAACTGCAGTAGATGAAGGCAATAAAAGAGTAAAAACCAAACTATTGAGAGTATAGCGTACTCAAAACAAAAGGATATAAACTAAAATTAATATAAAATTAAACAAAATATGAACATGGTAAAGAATACAAAGACACTGATAAAACAAATGATATAAACTAAAACTAACAAAATTAAATAAAGCATGAAGATGGTAAAGAATGTGAAAAGATATTGATATTTACATCGGTTTATTTTTTTTATTTATTAGCAATTTGCAGACCGTCTGATATTTTCTGTTGAAAGATGTGTTTTTATAGTTACAGGAGTAACAAAACTATTTTCATCTTAGTAAAAAGTTATTGGATTTTTTAAAACAAATTTTATGTCTATTTTGTCCTCATAATTTACTTTCTGAAATAGTTTATTTAGGGTTAATATAGTCTAAAAAAATTGGACACCAAAGTCATATTAACTCTCTGTATTGGCTTTATATATTGTTATAGATTAAAATATTTAAATAATAATTAAGAAAGTACTTTTGTTGTAGCCTTAAGTTATAATGAACATAAATAAGATCGTTAAGTTTTTTATGCTTCAATCGATCCTTTTTTGGATATGGATCCTCTCAATTTTTTTTTAACAATTAAGGGGTAAAGTATGATCTCTTACCATTAATTTTATAAGTGGGACCAAGAATAAATATAAGAGAGAGAGAACAATGAATGGATAGAAATCACACTTTACACTCTCAATTTTTTTAATAATTGAAAGGATCCATTCCCTCCTTTTTCTTTGAGTGAATGTATTAAAAAATACTCTAATTATATTCACAACCTAAAAAATTATAAGTTTGGCTTAAAACACAAATCGGGAACTTTTATAAATTTAGTTCTCCACATCCATAAAATTCCTACAATTGATCTTAACATAAAAAATAAACAATATATCACAACAACAAATATCAAATAAAGAATCAAAGACTCTCCTTAATAAGAAATTAATAAGATTTTCAAAGTCTTATTTAACATTCTTAAAGATTTATTCTCATCTCACTTGCCAGCTTAGAATTCAAATATATATGTCAGGGACGGACCTACATAGGGCAGGAGGGGGCACTTACCCCACGCTCATTTTAATTTTTTTTTAAATATATATATAATATATTTTCATTTTAAATTTTAAATAATTTCACTACAAATAAACTAAGTCCAATTATTTAAATTCTCAAACTCACTTTATTTTTTTTTTTATCATTTTAACTATTAGTTAACCTAATTAAATTTAATCTTCTCTCATTCTCAAATTTCAGCCGTCACCACTTTTTTATTCTCGTAAACTCTTTTCTCAGTTTCATATTTTCAACCTTTTTTTTATTCTTTGTTTAGTGGTTATCTTCTCTTGATCAAAATGTAAATTTTGAATTCTTTATTTTTTTTATATACCTCTTTATGACTTTATGTATCTTTTAATTTCATTGTTTTTCTTTTTGATATTTTCAATTACAAATTTTAATTTAAGCAATTATAATTTAGGTATTAATCTAATTTTTTATTCTCTTCATGAATTTATATATTTTATTTTATTCTCAATTTAGTGATCTTTATTATTTATTTGTTTATCTTTCGTTCTATTTTATTATATAAAATTATATTGCATATAAATTTCTAAAGTCAATTGATCAATTTATTAATTTAGAATATATATTTTTTGTTTTTAAAAATAGTAATGAAAAAATATTTTAAAATAGTAATGATTATTTGGTTACATATATAGAGAGACATTCAATTAAGTTGATAATGAGACAATTATTTAACATTTTTAAAATATGAAAACAAGAAGAGAAGTACCATCGAGATTTGAAGAAAAAAAAGTTAGCCACTAATGTATTTTTTTATTTTTTGTATTCGAATAATTAATGTACACCTTTATTTTATTAAATTTGAATTAATATATCTTTTAATAATAATGTATATTATTTTTGTCCCCTCAACATAAATTTTCTGGGTTCGTCACTGATCACCATAAACATATTTTTCAATGACATCTAATAGGCCAAAAGTCATTTGCTTATGCTTTTCAATTTTTTTAGAATTAAATCAAAAAACTGAATTTAACCAATAACTAGGCAAGAAGATTTTTACAAAATTATAAATTTCAACGTGTATCTAAAATCTTTAAATATCGATCCATAATCTTCTACCTCTTTTAAAACATCTTCATCATCTCTTTACTAGCCTTATAAATAGTTTAATAAAGAAAATCATTGCAGCTTTGTCTTCAATGTCCACAATACGCAAACACGAATAAGTGGCTCAATAAATTTAAAAATATCAATACATTGATTCTAAAATTTAGAATCTAATATTTGATCTATAAATTTTTTAGCTTTAAGTTATTTAGAATAAGATGAGGTTGTCCATTCTTTAGAAGTCACCATAACTCTCAAAACATCCTTTTGAGTTAAAATATTTTACAAAACAATGAAGTTAGTGGCAAACCGAATTAAAGATGGATGAAGTAATTTTTGTCCACTTGTAAATTTTTTCATCAAATACAAATAATGACTCATTATAGACATACTTATTACTTAGTACTCATTGAAACTAGTGACACAATTTTACTCACTTTCTCCAACTTTTTAATATCTTGGAGCATCAAATTAACATATTGTGAAGCACAATGAGATTAAGGGTATTTATAGGTCGAGTTTAAGTGGACCCACACCTGTCCCTAAAAAGTTATCGGATCTATTTTAACCTGATCAAAAAGTAACTTGAAATAAATCGGATTAAATCGAAATGATTCGATGTAAAATTAGTATATACAAATTTGTAAATTTTATATACTAAAGTAATAAAATTTTACTTTTAAAAATTAAATTTAATAAATATTATATTATATTTATATCAAAATAAATTATTTTAAAATAAAATAATGATGTATAATATAAAAATATTATTTGAAGTATAAAAGTATAACATGACATTACTAATTTCATAAAATATATGTTTATTGTAAAAAAATTAAAGTTCGAGACAAGCAACACGAACCGAAACATAACCTGAATCCAAAAATAAAACCGAGCAAAAATTGCAAATATAAACCCGACAAAATATGTCTGTGATCCGAGTTGGATTTCGAACCAGACTGGATATTAAAGGCTGATTTTTTTATATGATTTAGTGGTGTGAGTTATGCTGCATTATGATCATTACGGAGGAATTACACTGTTATGACTGTGTTGCTTTTAGGAATTTGGGGGAAGAAATCGGTGGGTCCGATTTCAAGCAGAGAGAGGAAGAAACACAAATCGGACCCACCGATTTGTGTGAGAGAGAGAGATTTAGTTTACATCAAATCGCTGCCACCGATTTGTGGGAGTCCAATTTCATAAAACAGAGAGTGCATCAATCAGACCCACCGATTTCGGGTGGCCAAAAATTTTTTTAATCCGGCAGTGCACCAATCGGACCGAGCGTTTTGTGTGGCACGCAGTCGGTCCGTCCGATTTGCCTGTAACTGCATACATAAAATGGAAAAAAATCACAGAAGCCTCATTTCTTTCTCGCCGGTCTCAGCTGATGTTCTTCCTCTTCTCTCATTCTTCTCCTTCATTCTTGTAGAATAGATTTCAGTGAGTGTGAGAATAGGCAAGTACGCATACTGATATGGATGATAGAGTTGTGTTGAAAATTTATTATTATGGACAGATTTTGTTGCAAACATAAGAAGGAGTTTAATTTGTGTGTGAAAATTCATTAGATGTTGTTATTCTGTTCACATTGTCATTTGATGAATTGAAATGTGTGATTTGTGAGAAGATAGATTCTCAAAGATCTAGGAGAGTATCATGTATTTTGTACAAGTATCCTTTATCTGTGTTTGGTGGGTTTGTTCAATTTCAGACCAAGTACGTGACGGATGAAGCGAGTATGCATAAAATATTTTCAATGTATATGGAAAATCGCCACCGAATGTCATCGAGTTGTATGTTGAGTTTGAGAAATCTGAAGCGGACCATAACATTGAATTGGAAGATTATAATAGTGAAAGCGAGGATGAATTTGAAAGTAACTATGAGATCGTTGGTCCAGGTGAAGACGAAGATGAAGCTGGCGGCGCCATGAACGCAGATGTGGCGGAAGTTGCAAATGCACTAGCAAACCCGCATCTGTTTTAGGAGCCTTCTTTCATGCGGTCGTTGGATTTGGAGGCTATGCACGCACCGGAGCTTCCGCAATATATAAATGCAGGTGCGTAAAGCTAGACAACTATGTGAAACTCTGTAGTAGCTGATCAATAAGTCAGATGAGTAATATATGTGATATGTGGATAGTCATTTATGATCATAGCATTTGATTTTTTTATTAATTAATAGTTCTTTGTTATGGATTATATTTAGTTGTTCTTTACGTAGATAGAATAGAGAAAAAAAAAGACAATTATGATCTTACATAGTAAAGTGTGTTTATTAATTGAGTTGTAATAAATGATTTATTACTGAGTACATAATACAGGATTTATTTCTTTTGATGTACGCAGCGCTTCCTGTTGTGGCAGATGGTGAGTTCACAGTGGGGATGGAATTCAGTTCAAGGGAGGCAGTAATCAAGGCAATGAAAGATTATACCATCCGGAGAGGTGTAGACTATCGGGTATATGAGTCGAAACCGACGACATTCTATGCCAAATGTACAGAATATGGCAATGGTTGTGACTGGTTGATCAGGGTTACCAAAATGTAGAAGAAGTACTGTTGGGAGATAAGGAGGTACAATGGAAGTCACACTTGTACTAGGTCTACTATTTCTCAAGACCATTTGAAGCTGGATTCCAAGACAGTTGCACAAGCAATTAAGCCGTTGGTAGAGGTTGATCCGTCTATAAAGGTGAAATCAGTCATTGCTGAACTCCAGTCAAAGTTTAACTACACCATCAGTTATCGCAAGGCTTGGTTAGCAAAGCAGCAGGCGGTGGAATCAATTTTCGGAGGTTGGGAAGCATCATATGAAGCTTTGCCCATATGGTTTGAGGCCATGTGTCACAAGGAGCCATCAGCATTGGTTCACTTTGAAACAATGCCTGCTTACCAGGGGGATGATTTGGTTCCTGATATACGTGTACTGCATATACGTGTATGTTCATGATGTATACAAGATGGACCAAGTTCGAAGAGTATACAGGGCTATGTTTAGACCACTGGAAAATCCTGCAACATGGCCTGCTTATCATGGACCTCGATTCGTTGGAAACCCGTTCCTCAGACGTGTAGCCAAAGGTCGTCCGAAGATGACCCGCTTCTTGAATGAGATGGACACTTGTATGTTGCGTCGCCCTAGGCGACGCAAGCAATGCGGTGCCGAGGGCCATGGTCGTAGTAGATGTCGCCAAAGTGGTGGACCAAGTGCAGGTCCAGCCGAAGAGTAGTAGTTACCTTTTTTTACATTTCATTTGAATTTACATTTATGTACGACATTGACATTTGAATTTACCAACTCGTGCTTGTATTCATTTCAAACCTGATTAACATACTCGATAGAAAAATAGTCATAACAACGCAATTAACATAGTCGATAATTAAATAGTAATAACAACCTAGTTAACATACTCAATAAGTAAATAGTACAAATTAATTTTTAAATAGTAGTAACAACCTAATTAACCTACTCAATAATTAAATAGTTACAACTTCATTTTTAGATAGTAATAACTACCTAATTAACAACTTAGTTCATCCATACAACTTCACTTTCTCGGTGCCCACTTCATATCTTTGTATAACTTTCTGCACTTCTTGCAATCCTATTAAAAGCGGATGGTGTATACCGATTCGCACTCCGACGTGGAGGATCAACTCTAAAGTTGTAACCTTTACCTTTTTTACTTGTGGCCGTACCTACGAAAACACAACAAATGTTGGATGCTATTACTCAAATGGCAATTCAATATGTAATACAAATACAAGTTCACCATGAAGCTACTAATAGAAATTCATAATCAAGCCCTAAATCATTACCAACAATTTATTTTACCTGCACTAGGCGCTGGATCCTCATCAACAGCATCATCATCATCTTCATCCTCATCCTCACCCTCTGGATGGTCTACTAGGTAGTTATCAGTCTCATCATCAACTGCTCTATTACTCTCATGAATCAGACTCATCGGAATATGTCTAGAGTTTTCACTCTGTATAATCCCTCCCACCCTTTCAGCACTTCTGCTCAAGTCAACAAACATTCTGGTACTAGAATTATCAGAGGAAGTACAAACCCGAGGTCTCGAATCCAATGACCTCCTAGCTGGAGTAATACCACCCGAATGTGCTTGATGGTCTGTGGGAATGTCAACATAATTACCTGAATGTGAGTGGTGCGACCTCGATGCCATGAAACCAAGCAGCTGACTGAATGAAGTTTGCTCTCCATACTCAAACTGTGGACCACCCTAATATTGTTGATGTACCGGGACTGACGCTGAAAAATAATCAGACGGATGTGTGTCAGGAACATATGGTGCAAAATACTCAACCCCCTGTTGTGGCGGTTCCGGTGGTGGTGGATGACCTTCTGGATTCTCTTCGAATACAAGGTTCGACAATTGCAAGTAGTCACCAAATGCTTCTCGGTACCAATGCATGTAAATTTCCAATGGATAATGTAAATACACCAAGTCATCAGAGAGGGTGTGACTATATCGATTGATCTACTGCATCACCCAAAAAGAGTGGGTATTGGCCCAATCTTGATTCTTAGGCCCAGTTAGATTTTTGCCGTGTGATGCACCTAGATCCCGCTCTTGATTAGGAACACCCTGTCTCAATCCAAATTGCCTCCTGACTCTATCAGATGCATGCCACTCGATGCATTCAAAAGATATAAGTGGCACTGTGGCACTCCAGATAACCGAATTATGACGGATGTCTAAAGGAATCACGTATAGGTCGATGTTTCCAATGCCGTAAGCCTGCCAAACAAACTAGACACATCAAATCAGTCAGATGATTACACAACAATTAATTCACTTAACAAGTTACATAAGGTACTTGTATTTTACAAAATACCTATCCTTCTTGTAGATCATCCAACAACCTCCTGTAGTGCACAAGCGTTTTATATCGGTAGGCATAGTTTTCACGGTCCCAATTACGCCACCTGCCGTTGGACAATCCATTAGTTAACTTATCTTGTGGAAAACAAAATACAATTTCTATCAATTCTTTCAATGCATACTTTAATCAAAAGTACCTGTTTACAATTGGAAACACTCGGGGATTGCCGGGAATCGGCGCTAGAAATGGTAGTCGGATCCAAGCCCAACTGAGCAACAGTGTCAGTGGACCGTCCATCTCCTTGCAGTCAACACGAGTTGCCCTACACAATGATCTATACAAGTGTGCTAGGCATGCCGAACCCTAACTAAACTATATGATCTGACCAAAGTTACGGAGCAAAGGTAAAAAATTCCAATGCACAGTTGCACCTGACTTATCTCTAAACAGAATTGTCCCAAATAACAACATTATGTGACACTTTACATACATCTGAATGTGCACATCATCATTCAACACTATACGATCTTTCAAACCCCTAAACCATGTTAATTTTATAAAGCTCCCTCTACAGTCCGTCTTCCTCGGTGCAACTCCAAATTGGTGCAAGCACTCGGCTTCCAATGCCTCAACACTACTCATGGTCGGTCCTGTAATCGGAAGACCATTTGTCGACAGACTGAGAATTATCGCCATATCCTCCAAGGTCACGGCACACTCACCAACTGGAAAATGAAATGTGTGAGTCTCAGGCCGCCATCTCTCAATCAGAGCATTAATCATTGCTGACTGACATTGGATAATTCCAATTTGTGAAACATAATAAAATCCAGTCTCGCGTAAGTGTGACTCAACAATTTAGTTGTATGGATCCGGCGACTTTAAATGATTGCACATCAACATCTGTGAACCCTACAATATCACATTTCCGCTATAAGTACCATTATAATATAACTATATTCTCAAAAACACAATTATCCTTACATGTCCATTATAACTAATTCCAGCATAATTGCATTTCAAACATACACAGTAAATCTGTTATACAAAAATCCTTCAATCATATTCATTACCTTATAACAAAAATTATTTAACCTTAACTAACTAACCAGAATAATTTCACGACTGATAAACTATTTATTCGTAAAACATCATACTAATTTTATTATTATTATTATTATTATTATTATTATTATTATTATTATTATTATTATTATTATTATTATTATTATTATTTATAACACGGCATCATAATAATAATTTCCTAATCTAAGTTTAGTTATTACTAATTTATTGTCTAAATTTTACTGAATTAAAATTCAATTATTAATGATCATAAATAAAATAATTTATTAAATTTTTATTATTAATCATAATAATTTATTAAACTCAATTACTACTGCTAATAATAATAATAACAACAATAATATATCAATCAATCTACTCTACTCTAATTTAATATGTACAGATCTCATTCCTTCTCCTTCTTCATTCATTCATTCTTTTATTATTTTATTTTAACCAATAACTATTAAAAAAAAAACCCAATTCTTCCATAGAGGACCATATCATACATTCATGCATACATACATGATTAATTCCTATTTTGATTTCTATTTCTAACCACCTAACAATAAAATCATACACACATACATGATTAATCTCTACTTAGTGCCATTATAATATATATTGCTAATAAAATTTAATATTATCACTATTATTATTATTATTAAATCAGATTATCAAAAAATAAAAACTTACATAATTTGGATGCCCAAGATAATTAACAATATGAAATTCTGGTTGATTTACTTCTTTAATTTTTGGTCTTCTTGGCATTTTCTTTAAATTTTTTTGAAGGTTTGTTGTGGTCTAACAATGGTGATAAAGGAAGAAAGTGGTGGGGTTGAATGTGTGTTGAAGAGAAGGATACGAGAGTGAAAGGTATACTGCTGGGAGGGGGAAAACAATGGTCTTTTGGATGAGGGAGTCACGAGCCAACCAAGGAAGGCTGCATGCGTGACGCGTGGACAGGGAACTCAAATCGGTGGCACCGATTGGTGCACCTTCCACGTCTTGAAATCGGTCCGTCCGATTTCCGTCCACCAAATCGGTCCGTCCGATTTCTTTTACCCAGCCCTCAACCCTCCAAAAAAATTCTAGCCCACAGCCCTAAAAATTATAAAATGATATTTTGTAAGCCCAACCCTAATTAAGCCCTCCCAACAAAAAAGCAAAATAGGGCTGGCCCTATAAGCCCTACAAGCCCTAAATCAAATCTTCTCCTCTCTGAGAGTTTGAGACCCGGACAATCTAAACTTCAATTGATAGAAGTTGCAACGAGCAGGTTTTTGAAAGACAATGTTATCGGTGAAGGGGGATATAGAGTTGTTTATCAAGGCAAGTTAATCAATGGGAGTCCTGTGGCTGTTAAGAAGCTCCTCAATAATCTGTAAGATTTTTGAATTAGTTTATCAGTTTTTTGGCTATTATCAAAATTGGTTTTGTAGAATCTTTCTTGTCTTGTTTTACTAGGATGTGTGTATGCAGCTAGTTTAACTAACACTATCGTCTCACCTGATGCAGAAGACAAGCCGAGAAGGAATTTAGAGTGGAAGTTGAGGCTATTGGACTATTAGAGTATTGGTCATGTGCGGCACAAGAACTTAGTCAGACTTTTAGGTTATTGCATTGAAGGCACTCACAGGTATCAAATTGTTTTGTTATGCATTCCATTTAATTAAACATCAAAATGGTAACTGCATAATTATTATTATTATTATCATTTTTTTAACTTGTATCCATTTGTGTTTGACTTTTGATGGCTGCTTTTATATGGATCTGACCATACAAAATGAATATTTAATACTTCTATTAATTACTGGAATTTAGTTGTAGAGCGAATTTAGTTGTCTTATTGATTATTGACTAATATAGTTAGAAGTTCTCTGCCATGGTTTTCCTATGACCAAAGATTTCGTTAACATTTTCTCTTGCTTTTCCATTCCTAATACATGTTTTGCTTGTTTGATTGATTGTTACTGTTTTCTCTTCAATTACTTCTTATTGAAACTTCAGAGATGAATAATTAATATGAATTAATGAATGTTGTTGTTGTTGCTATAGAATTTTAATACACATTATTTGGATATAATTAGAAAATTTATAAACATGGATGATGAAATTGTTTCTGAGACTCCTGTTCAAGCTTTTGGTAGTGTTGATTCTGGTAAAAAATCTAATGTTTGGAGGTTTTTTAAGAAGATTGAAAAAGACAGAGATGGTATTGAAAAGGCTGAATGCAATTTTTGTCATCATGAATACAAAATTGAAAAAAAATCCGAAAACTAAGAATGCTTACAGGACTTCTCATCTAAGTCGTCATATAGTTTCTTGTAAATCTATACCCCTCAATATTAGATTTGATGATGATATAGAGGGTCTGCCAACTAAAATTGATTAGAATGTTCATAGAAAAAAACTCGCTCAGGCTATAGCAAAACATGATCTTGCGTTTAGCTTTGTTGAGTATGAGGGTATTAGAAATTGGATTAATTACATTAGTCCAATGATTATAATGCCTTCTAGAAACACTTTAGTTTCAGATCTTCAAATGATTTATTCAACAGAGAAAGAGAAATTGAGGCAGAAAATGTCTAGGATACCTAATAGAATTTGTTTGACATCTGATGTGTGGACAACATCTACCATTGAAGGATATATTTGTCTGACAGCTCATTTTGTTGATGAGAATTGGCGACTAGTGAGTAAGATTTTGAATTTTTGTCGAATGATTCCTCCCCATACTGGAACCGATATGAAAGCAGTCTTATTTAACTCTTTGAAGCAATGGGGTATTGATAAGAAAGTAATCTCTATTACTTTAGATAATGCTTCTGCAAATAACAACATACAAAACATCTTAAAAACTCATCTACGTAAGCAGAATAGTTTGCTTTGCGATGGAGAATATTTTCATGTGTGTTGTTCCGCTCACATTTTAAATTTGATTGTACAAGAAGGGTTAAGGGTGGCTGCTGGAGCTTTATTTAAAATCAGAGAGAGTGTGAAATATGTGAAAGCTTCTTATGGGAGAAAAATGAAATTCAAAGATTGTGTGTAGCAAGCAGAAATTGAAGAAGGTGTTGGTCTAAAATCAGATGTTCCAACTCGATGGAATTCTACATATATGATGTTGGAAAGTGCAATTAAATTTGAAAAAGCGTTTGACATCCTTAGTGTTGTAGATGGAGCTTATAAAGATTGTCCGACAAATGAAGAATGGAGCTTAGCAAAAAAAAATGTGTGAATTTTTAGAGCCATTTTATGAAACTACAAACCTCATTTCGGGTTCATCATATCCAACATCAAATTTGTATTTTATGCAAGTTTAGAAAATTGAATGTCTTTTGGAAGACAATCAAACTTGTGATGATGTTGTTATTATGAACATGGCTTTCAGAATGAAGATGAAGTTTGATAAATATTAGAAGGATTATAGCACTGTCTTGGCTTTTGGGGCAATTCTTGATCCTCGATTAAAGTTAAAGTTCTTGAGGTTTCAACCTTATAAAAACTAGATCCTTCAACCTTTGAATTGAAAGCAAATGAAGTATTGGAGAAATTTAAAAGATTGTATGGAGAGTACATAAATACTTTTGGTGGTTCAACAATTTCTCAAAGTAGTAATCAATCTCCTATGTCACCTGAAGAAGGAAGGCTTACAAAGAAGAGCAAAATGGTAATGAAGGTATTTAATTTTAATATAGTATTATTTTTCTCCTATTATGTTTATTCGTTACTTAAATAATCTTTATACTATATCTTTTAGGAGTTCAAAGAATTTGACTGTGAAACCCAAACTTCCAAGGATAAAGATGAATTAGAGATTTATCTAAAAGAAGGTTTGATTCACACCAATGAAGATGATTTGAAGTATGATGTGCTAAATTTTTGGAAGATTAATGAGGATAGGTTTCCCACTCTGTCAGTTATGGCCAGAGATGTTTTAAGTATTTCCATCACTACTGTAGCATCTGAGTCTGCATTTAGTATTGGTGGACATGTTTTAACAAAATATAGAAGTTCCACTCTTCATGAGCATGTCCAAATGCTTATTTGCACAAGGAGTTGGTTACGTGGATTTGTTCCAAATCATGATGGTAAATATTTATGCTATTTTTTTCAAATATTTTAAATTGAATTTCTAACTGTTTTTTAATTGGTTGATTTTAGATGATGAAATTGGTGAAATTCATGAAGAAGAAGTGTCAACAGCAACGATGCATCCCCCTCAACATTCATTATTTTAGATGATGAATTTTTGTGTCAACTTTATTTTGATTTTCTAGAGACATTATTGATGGTAATTCTAGAGAGTAAGAAAAAGGGTGATGAGATAGTGAATGCCATGTTTGATTTCTTGATATATATATATATATATAGTTAAAGTTGGATTTAATATGATCAATGTACATTATTAACATTTATTTTTTTATTTTTTACGCATAAAAATGATAAAGGGATAAAA
This sequence comes from Arachis hypogaea, assembly GCF_003086295.3. NCBI lineage: Eukaryota > Viridiplantae > Streptophyta > Magnoliopsida > Fabales > Fabaceae > Arachis > Arachis hypogaea. The sequence continues at coordinate 132,638,979 of NC_092048.1, forward strand.
CAAACTAATGACTTTTAATAAGTTTTATGTGTGTTGTTGAAATAGAGAATGTATAAAAAAAAAAAAAAAAAGAGAATTAGATAACCCATGGGTTGACCCTAGAGTTTTTGGCCCATGAGGACTTTTAGCCCTGAGGACTTTTTAAAAATTTGACCCTATTAATTAAAGGGCTTTTTATTCTTCTGGCCCTATAAAGTAGAGCCAAACATATTGACACTACTAGCTGCTATACTCCATCAACCCCTCCATATCAAAATTAAAAATCTCGATATTAAACACCCTTAAACGAGATCAATACAATTTAAAAAACTCAGATTCCAACAACCTCGTCCTACCAGCAACATAATTTACATCATTATCAGTCACTAACGCAAAATATTCTCATAAACAACAAATAATATAACATCCTTAAACAACTTAAATAAAATATCAGTAGTTTTTGAGACATGCGAAGCAGAAAAGTTACGACACGAATGAAAGCACGGTGTTGCAGAGGAGCCAGTAAGAGACACAGCAACAAGACTGCAACGTGCAGTATCGGCGATAGAAGGTTGAGGACTTGAGGGCTGGGGCTTTTCTCCTTCAAGAAATTAGGTTACTTTTCCTTTTTTTTTTTAGTTCAAAACCATGTTGTTTAGGGGATTAAAAAAATTTAGAACTGATTCAAATTTCATAAATTCACCTGTTCTGGGTTTTTAATGAAATTCTCCGAGTCAAACCAATTTTCATCAGTTTTTTTTTCTTCTCCGATCTTATGCTCAATTTGGACCCGTTTTAAACTCGATTCACCAATTTTTCAGGCTATTTGAATGGACAAAATGAACATCCTTCATACTATCTAGAATAACCATTCGAGTACTAGGGATAATAAACATCTTTCCAAAAGCTTAAACTAATTTTTGGGTTCACCAAAGATCGAACTCTTGACATTTCGGATCTAGAGCTTTAATACCATATCATGATACCACTCATCCCAAAAGTTTTAGCTAATGGAAAAAAGTAACACTAATAATTATATCTCTAATACTCTCTAAACCTCCATTATACACATTGTACAAATATTTCATTGGCTCCTCATATTCAATAAGTTAATTATAAGAATCTACATGTCCAAATCAACAAGTTATAACTCAAATAGTATAGTATTTCTATATTAACCTAAAAGTCACGAATTCGAATCTTCCTTATCTTTGGGAAAAAAAAAAATCCACAGGTCCAATGTAAAAACCCGCAATAATTAGAGAAATTTAAAAGTAGAGTACTTACTCCAGTTTAAATTTATGTTGCTGTGTATCATCAAAAGATATAAATCATGTTTATTAGATGCATAGTCAATGCATGGTTACTTAATTCTTCACCATCATAACATTTCTTCTTTTCTGGCTAATTAATGTGACTCTGATCCAAGTCAGCACTCATATCTCTCTGTATGTATGGCAAGTTCTTCTTAGGAAGCCTAGAAAATCAGGGGACTATATAGTAATTTATTATATTGTCTTATGCAGTTTTTTTTTTTTTTTAAATTAAAGCAACGACCGTTAGATGTTATATATGGTCCATTAGTGCACCAAACCAACCAGTCCAAAAATAAAGGATTTCATTATTATATTGCGCCTAGTTTAGCCTTTTCTTTTCTTTTTTTTTTCTTTTTTTTTTTCAAACAACTAATGAAGTAGCCGTGATAGCATTGTTTGCATAAATATTATAGAATCAGTATGCATTCTTTTAGTATGGTAATTATATTCAGATTTTTTGTATATCGATTTTTATAATTAAATTAAAAATGAAGAATGTTAGGACCAATAAATTTTATGATTTGTAGTCATTAATTAATTATCATCAGTATTTTTAATATTATGAAATTATATATAATGGTATGAAACTACTTACTTTTCTTTTATTGGTTAAGTACTAGTCAAATTTTAATAAAAGTATTGAACTTAGATTTTTTCAATAAAAAATATTAGCTGAAAGGAAGAATATGCCAGTCCAACCAACTACATGTTAGTCTCTACTCATCCATTTCATGTTTAATTCCAGAATTATTTAAAAAAAAATATATTACGTACATCATCATATAGACATAAATCTGCTTAAACAAATATGTGATGAGTCTAAAAATTTGTATATCTCAAAATTTTAAAATTTTTATATAGGAAAATTCAAAAATTATATATCTAAACCTTGTATTAGATGATTTTTGGTTAGTTTTATAATTTTTCAGAATTTTATATATACAAAAACTCAATGACACTGCTACAGGTTTTAAGTTTGAACTGTAACATTAATATCATTAATATTGTCTTGCTCAAAACTGGCTATTGTTTATGTAGTAGAATGATATACATAGATTACTGGAAAAGAAATTCGTAATTTATTTATTACCTATATTTATAATTGAACAAGGCTTTGCAATTAATCATATGTTATTGCACTATTGTGAATGATGAAAAAACAATAAAGATCAGTCGTTAAAAATTATGGTAAGTGTTAAGGTGCAAGTAATTCATATATACAGCACGCACCAACTTTTTCCCTCTTATTCTACTATCAATTAAGAATTCATCTTTCACAAGATAATGCTAAAAAGTGAAACGTACCTAACTTTGTTTGATGCCTCTCAAGTGTCAAATATGATCATGTACTATACCTACTTATACATAGCCCGCATTATTAGCATGCTATGATGCACGGATACTGACACGGATACAATACGGGACACACTGACACGCAAATTTTAGAATCTTATAAGACATGGAGACACGCATACATATAAAATATAAATTATTTTTTAGATAAATTATAATGATATTTTGATATTTTATTGATATTAAAATATAAATTAATTTTTTTAATTATTTTTAGTGTCTTATTTTAATTATATCAAGTATTTAAAATATTTTTTATTTTAATAAATAATAATATATACTATATCTAAATTTATTTCAAAAATATATGTTAAGAATAAGACTGGACACGCGCACGTGATGGTATTTAGGTGTGTTCAAGCATGTCCGGAAAAAAATTCTTTTGCTTTTTATTAAGATACCGTTGGACATACAGACACACGTGTCCGACGAGTGTCAATGAGTGTCGTGTCCGAAATATGTCCGACACGCGAATACGGCAACTCAGTAAAATATCCGTGCTTTATAGTTAGCATGTATATATTTCCTTTGAACTTTTATTTGATAATCTTACTTAATTTATTATAGACTTTTCTTAAATATTAAGTATAATCTGTTATTGAATTTGATCTTGTTAAAACGTGAAACTTGATTAAAAAAATTGATATATATTTTTTACCAAAATAAAAAATATTTTTAAAAAATATTTATTTACAATATACTAAATTTAATCTTTATAATAATATCTAATCTTTTAAAGTATTTAAAATATAAAAAAATATTTATAATAAAATATAATAAATTAAAATTTTTTTAATATTATTTTAATTATAAACAAATATTTTTGTATTCCACTCCTACTTACTGGCCGAGGAATGAGAATGGAGAACTCTGCGGCCTGCGGGATGGTACTATACTTTTCTCTTGCACTATCATCAATAAGAAAAATGTCTCCTATTTTTAGATGTTTATTTATTGATTTTTGTAGAGGTGGCGAATTTCTATAGATATATCATATATATGAGTATTAATTGAAAAAAATTAAAAAATTCAAAATAATAAACTTAACACAATATAATTCAATAACATAATCTAATTTAAAAGATAAAAATTTATAATTTATTCATCAAAAAATATAACATAAATTTAAAAGACGACATAAAAATTTATTTATATTATTCAGTATCAAGTCATTTTATAAGATTATTTTTATATTATCTATCATATTTCTATGATAATATTATCTAGATTTTATACTAATAAAATCATATTAGGTATTTTTTTATGGCTAACACGTGTTACTATTTGGTTTTAAAAAAAAATTCGATTTAAATAGATCAAATATCCACTCTTATAAAAGAATCTCAATTTTTTTTGCGTGTTATTCTTAAATCCTTAAATGATGAATTTGATATGTTCTTTTTCTTTATCCTTTTTAACCAATCTTTCTTTAAATTTATTTTTTATTTTTATTTATTTAATTTTTGTCAAATATATGTATACAAATTGTTTAAAAAAAATAAAATTTGGTATTCTAAAAAAAAAAACAAAATTTAAGCTTTTTTATCTGTATAAGAATGACGAAAAAGAAAAAATTAGGAATCGAAAAAAAAAGAGAAAAAAATTAGAATTCATAAGGAAGGAAGAAATTGAGTTTGTGATACCAACAAAAAGTTATAAATAATATGATTGTTTCTGTTTTTCTATATTTCTGAGAAATTTTGTTTAGTTTTTAATGATTCAAATTTTCAGTTGCTAAATTCCTTCTCAAACATAGATTTTAAATTAAGCTGTAAAAATATATCAAATTATAAATTTATAGTTAAATTAAATTGGTGAAAACTCAGGTGGAGTCGACTTCACGTGAAGTTGATAATTGAGAGCTGTTAGATGATTTAACTGATTTGATTAAATTTTTATCTAACGACTCTCAACTATCAATTTTACATGAAGTCGACTGCACCTGAGTTTTTACTAAATAAATTTCATGATAATCAACCAATTAACTTTCATATTAATTATGAAAAATTAGAAGAGAACGAATTTTAAGGATGTAACGAAGAAAAAGGGAGTAAAAATAACTGTTTGGTCCAATTTAAATTAATTTTTTAAATTAAACTATTTATATAAAATAAACCGGTTTTTTTTTCAAAAAAAATGATAACAACTTCATGTGAAGTCGACTGTAGATGAATTTTTGTCGATAAATAATCAATACGACAAAATAAAAAATAAAATTCAATTTCTATTCAATGAATGATCATTAAGATTAACAAAAAGTTGTCTAAAAAGTTGAATGCAATATATAAAAAAGTTAATTTATTTAAAAACTGATTAAAAGTTGATATAAATTTGGATGAGTTATTAGCTATATAGCAAATTTTTATTTAAGAATTTAATTTCCGATCCGTTGATATTTGATACCCAATTTTAAAGTCCTTTTTGTTTTTCCCATCCCAGTTTAGTCCTCATTGAAAAAGACATTTACTTAACAGCAAACAATACAAAGAATAGAATGGAGCCCATCCTACAGTAACCAAAACCACCGGTCAAAGTCAAACCCAGCAATATCTTATCCCCCAATAATGCCATATATCTAATAAGCCCCAGCCACCATCTTCTAGGGCTTCATTCAAACATGAGAAAACCTTGTTGCGACAAGGAAGGTACCAACAAAGGTGCTTGGTCCAAGCAAGAAGACCAAAAACTCATTGACTACATCCACCTTCATGGCGAAGGCTGTTGGCGTTCCCTTCCAAAAGCCGCCGGCCTTCATCGTTGCGGTAAAAGCTGCCGATTGAGATGGATCAATTATTTACGACCCGACATTAAACGCGGCAACTTTGCCCCTGATGAAGAAGATCTCATCATCAAACTCCATGCCCTCCTTGGCAACCGGTACGTCCTCAATATTAGACAACTATCACAATTTACTCTGCCTTCACTTTCACTTCATCTCTATCATGCATGTTTCTTACTTTAGGTGGTCACTTATAGCGGGAAGGTTGCCAGGACGCACCGACAATGAAGTCAAGAACTACTGGAATTCTCACATCCGCAGAAAGCTCATCAACATGGGAATTGATCCAAACAACCACAAGTTATATCAAACCTCTCCTCTTCCTCACGCTGCTTCTTCCTCATCCCGCCTCAATCTTGACCTAACCATTGCTTTCCCTGCTCATTATTCTTCTTCGCCTACATTTACCCTCGCCCAAGAAGACGACGACAACAACAACAATAATCCTAAACCAACTTCTGAGAACATGGATGAATCCAACCCTACCCTTCTTTTGTTTCAATAAGTTGTAACTTGAACCATCTCACATTCATTTATTATTCAATAAGATATAAGTATTATTTCAATTATACCATTTAGATAAAAACTCACGTGAATTTGTCTTTACGTAAAGTTGATAATCGAAAAATATTAGATGATAATTTAAATTATCCAATAGATTTTGACTATCAACTTCACATGAATATAATTCTACGTCAGTTTTATTTCGCCTTATATTTATATCTTATTTAATAATGAATAAATTGTGAAAAATAATCAACTAATTTAAACTGATTGTATTTATATTTAAATAAATCTGTGTGTATTTGTTTAATAATTTTATCTTATATATATTTAATTGATATAAAGTTACAGCTCCTTTGTCTCGTAACTACTATATGTACTTGGTGGTGATGATGATGTCCTGTGTTGGTATATATGACAAGAAAGTAATTGTGGAATTATGAGAGAAGGGTTAGTTGGCTGATGAAGGATATAATGTCATCATCATCTCGATATGATGCGTGCTTTTCGTGACCATATTTGAGCATGCATGCACTTCAATCACTTGCCACATCTCTCTACTACCAATCTTTGTCTTACTAGCTTTTCTTCTATTTATATAGTTTAAAGGGAGAAAAGATTTCCATATAATTTCTGCATGCAAAATTCAATAATCTGCCAAGTTTTATTCAACATTTTTTCACACCATTAGTATCTGAATTGTCACTGTTTTCTGACTACACAAGCATATTATCACCATAATGCATAGGTCTTATTTAATTTAATATAAATATCACATGGTTTACCAGAAGTTTAAAATGTATTCTATGGGAGTATGGGCAACATATATAATAGAGTGTAGTTTAACTCTAAAATTTACTCATAAGCTTGGTAGTGTTTTATATATTTTTTATGATTTTGTTGAACTGAAATTTTGGAATACATAAATATTTTATAACAAAAAATATTAGTAAAAAATTATTAAAATTTATTATTTTTAACTTTATTTAATATATTCTGTAATAAATAAATATTAAATAAAATAAATTTAAATTATTTAAGTTAATTTTTTTTATTTTTCTAGTATTACTGTTTTGAATATAATATGCAAATTAAGAATAATTTATGAGGGACAAAGAGAAAGAGGGTGATAGTTCGGCAGAAAGAGGAACGACCTTGCATAACATATTATGGTAGGATTTATTGTATGTAGAAGTTTTTGTTGAAATTTGTTCAGCTAGAATTGGAACTGGAGCCACATTTAATGTATTTCCATTTTTTCGTCTTATGCTTGTGTCCTAGCAAGGTTATGATGAAAAAAACTTCATTTATTACATTTTACTGAAAAAAAAATGTAAATGTTAAAGTTTTGTTCAGGGTTATGTAAATCCTTTTCTTCAGCTCTACACACTACACTTTAAATCCTATTTTAAAGAATGGTGCAGCATCCTATCTGAATAAATTTGTTTAAACTACAGGGACATGCAAATTTATTCAAACCAAAAGTCTTTTCATGATTTTTAGTAAAAGCTGAAAATTTTCAGTTAAGGAAATAGTAATGCAGTTATTAAAGCCGAACTGCTACTTTATGATTCTAACTTTAATTTTATTTCTCTATGTAAAAGGGTTGTGTATTTTATATTTCTTAACTTGAAGTATATTTTGTCCAAATTGCTGTTTCCAGATTTGATTTAAAGTGTGTACTTCTAGAAGATACTTTAACATTTAAGTGAGTATGATTGCGTTTGAAAAGGAGATTGGGATTGGAAAATTGAAAATGGAACAAAGAAGAGAGACTGAAATTAAATTAAGTTTTTGGTATTATGTTTAGTATAAAATATATTGGATCCATTTATATCATAATATTATATTTAGTTTAAGATAAATATGGATTGAAAGGTATGTTTAGAATTTAAAAAATTAAATAAAAATATTTAAAAAAATATATATTATTAAGATTTTAATTTTCAGTTTTTAAATTTTAATTTTTAATTTTTTTACTTTCTGAAAATCTTAAAATTTTAGTTTTAATCTCTAACTACTAATTAATCAATAATACTGAATCTCAATTTCATAATCTCAATATTTGAAAACAAATACTATTTATATATCTATAATATATTTCAAAAACAATATCAAGGAGTTAATAGAATGACTACTCTACTTTTTTTTGTTACTCACTTTTAGAAGTGTTACTTACCATTATTGTATTTTTTTTTATCGAAATATACTCTAATTTAATTCAAAATTAATATTCATTTTAGCTAACTTTTAGTTAGTTATTAATTAAGGTAAAAAAAAGTAAAAAACACCTGCTCTTTGATCATGATTCATATTATATTACCAATACTACTTTTACATTACTTTTTATTGTATTGTATTATAGTTATTTTTCTGCTGTTAATAGCCATCTCTAACAACTTAGTATTTCTTTACTTTTATATTAACCATCTCTTTAATATTTCGTATATCATTCCTAAAAATTTTTAATCATATTTTTTACATATTAGTTTTATATAATATATAATATATATATATATAATTAAAGACGATTTAACAAGCACATCGATATCATTGTCAATACTCAATAATATGTGTAACACTATACCCCAAAAAATGGTGGGCAAGAGTTCATCATCTTTTAATAAGAATTTTAAACAGATCATAACATAGCATCTCTAAAGCATTATGTACTAGAATATCAAACTTAGCTATCTACAAGCAAATAAAAGGAAGGAAAAGTTTAGGGGGCAACAACTTTTGTGTTTTGTGGCCAGTACTTAACCATCAAAAGAAAAGTGAGTGATCTCTCACCCATTGGATGTAATCTAGCTCACACCATTAAAAAGACTATTGATGGCCAATTGATGGTTACAAAACACAAAAGTTGCTGACCCCTAGCACTCTTCTAAAAGGAATAAGTGAATGACAACTGAAGAAGCAACAGAATAGGAGAGAAAAAAAAACTGAAGAAGAAAACAAGAAAATTCTAACAAAAAATAATGCACATACATACAGGAAAAAATTAATAGACAAAAGTTTGAAATACCCTAATCTTAATAACTCCTTAAAGAGGAAAAAAGTAGAATGAAATTAGGGAGAATTGCATGCATGACAAAGCTGAAAATCCTCTTCAGGCACGTGTTACTATTTACTGCTTATAAACTTTCTTTCGACAACTAGAGCTAGCGAGAGCAAATAGACAATTTTTCTCTTTCAAGGAGTACAATTTCGAGACAACCTAGTATAAGGTTTTGTCTTCTTCTTCTCTCTTTTTTTTTTTTAAACAAAAAAATGGAAAATTGGTTGACCATGTTCACGATAAATAATATTGAGGTAAGAGTATTCTCTTATCAGATTAAATCTTTAAATACTAAACTCTCTCAATATATATACACCCAGATATAGATTATTGATAATTGACCACTGAATGTTTTTTAATCCCAACTACCTAGCTACTAATTTTGTTATTAGGCCTAATCGTGCTTTTGAGATGAGCTCTGATTATTTTCGTAGTAGTACAGTATCGTCATTGATTTCTCAAACCTATTATATTCAGTGGCGAAAATTCAGAGAGATTTCTAAGTGTTCCCTTATGTACAATCTTTAAATTGGGGGATACAAAACCAGAGAAATGTTAGAGCCAATAAATTTTATCAATTTTTAATTAATATTTTGAACTAATATCTTATATTATCATATTAGAATTAAAATTAAAATTTTAATATTTAATATTTAAAATTGAGTAAATATTAATAAAAAATAATAAATTTTATTAGAGATATAGCTAGTAATATTCAAACAAGTAATTAAAAGGCAATAATTTGACGTCCATCATAACAAAGTGATATGATGAGGGGATTCTTTGCATTGGCACATGCAGTATGGTCTATGGCATGCATCTACCATTCAGAATCCACCATACGCAGGCATGTCACATGGTCGGGAACTGATTTCCTTTCTTGTTCAACATATTCAATTAATGTCCAAATATATATATATATATATTCAATTATTTTCGTTGTAGACATATCATATCTCAGTTCAGTTTCTTTCGTTTTCTAGTTTTGGGTCCAGTTCATCCAATTACTCACACTGCACATACATCTGTCCTTGTACAGTCAAAAGCAATCTTATCTTGTACAACATATAACGTGCGTGAATGATTTTAATAGGATTAGTTTGTACATGGTCATGGCATAATCTTATTATTAGATATGAAATTACTAATTACTAATTTAGTAATTTTTTTTTGTTATATACGGTATCTTCAATCCGACAGGTTAAAGATTATTAATTCGTCGCGGATCTGAGTTCTATTTAACGGTTTGTCGCTGGCCAATAAATTACTATTTACACAAAGCAAAATTTAAATTCTCAACACTTGTTTAAAAATAACAGAACTTAACACTTAGCTTGTTTAAAGATAACAGAGCTTACGACTCGATTAATCCGATCAATCCAAGTGGATTATAATTTAGTAATTTGCTATCGTCTCCGTAGGCAATTTTTTGCTGAAATATAGGGGGTGCCAAAGCCCAAAGAGAATAAAACAGGAGCAATCATTTGAATTTCAACCTCATAGACCACCATGTCTTCTGAATATTGGGCTTACCTTACAGAAACTATTTCCCATGTATGTTTGTGTCATGTATTAATATTATTCTTTATACCAAAAAAAAATCTATTTTATGTTCCACACGTATTATTGAGGATATAAGAAAGAAAAACAGTTAAATATTTTTAAAAGGATTAATCATCAAAAACACTTGCTTCTGGAATATTTCATCGTTCACAAAAATAACCTGTACTTTTGTCAATAACAAAAAAACTTTTGATAATATTAAAAACGTGCAAAAAATATTCATTCGTAAGAGAAAAGACGAGTTCTATTAACAGACGAATTCTATTAAAAAGACAACGAGAAATCTTAACAATATGAATAATAAGCTGGATGTTTAGCCCAATACATATAAAAAACAAAAAACACTCCACAAATTACTTAAATCAAAAAGTCTATTCAATTATTTCAAAAAAAATAACTATTCCAAATCCTAATTTATCAAAACATTTCACTCCAACGTTCTCTTCTTTTTCAACCGGCTGTCACCCCATTTTCATCAATAATTATCCCACTTCACCGTCGCTGATTGGCTTGCCACATGTCACTTCTGGCGTCGCTCACCCATAGCGAAAATAACCATCCACTTAGGGATAAAAATAATCATCTACATATCTAATGAATTGAACATCTAACATATTTTATTATATATAACTAACCAAATTCAATCAAAATAATCATCCACGTAACAATTAAAATAACCATCCGCATACCTATTAAAATGTTCATCCTAAACTGGCTATTGAAATAGTTTCACTGAAAGGTTATGTTGAAAACGAAGCAACGACTATAGTTGATGAAGTGATAATGGAATTAAATTAATGAATAAATGGTATATATGTGGTAAGATCTAATAATCAATATAGGAAGTACGTAGTTGAATAATTCTATTGTTGGAATTTGTGGTGAAATATAGTTTTGAAAGATTAGGCATGACAAAAGCGGCACTGTTGTGAAGCATAGGGATCAAATCATGAAAGAAGCTAACCATGCTTGGATCCAAAGAAGAAGAAGAGCATGGTGGTATCATCAGTGAGAAGAAGCTCGAAGGAATGGGAGAAAGCGAAGCCGGTTCGGAAGAGAAACACGAAAACAGCGGCAACAGCGTTAGGCTGAGCGTTGGAGGGCGAGGCGCGTCGGGCTGACCGGCGGAGGTGAGGGCAGTGTCGGTGGGAGGATGCGGCGGCGTCGATATGGCTGGCGAGGAATTCAGTGACGCGAGGTGAGGACCAGAGAAGATGACGGCAAATTTTAGACGTATATTGGAGGTTACGGTAAAATTAGAAATAATCGTACGTAGTGTGAATGAGTTTAAATACTAATCCTAATTTTTCAAATTTTAAAATTTGAAATTAAATAATTAATTAATGATCTAATTTTTAATTATAATTTTACTTTTTTTTAATTCATTGTACACATTGTACACAATTAGTATTGGTTCCCAATACTTTCTCTTAACAGAATTGGCTGAGGTGGTAAAATATAACTCAATTATAAACTCTTGTCCTAATTGAATCTCAATTAAAATACCCTAATTTCCAAATCACTCCTCTTTTGGCCTCTATCCTTTTACCATCGCGGTGCCATAACTATCGCTACTATTGCCAGAGTTTCGTCTTCTTCTCTTCTTAGTGTTATTGTCATCTTCTCTCCTCCACACAACGCTATTGTCTTCATCTTCTCCTTTTGTCAATGCTACTGTCCTTTGTATCTCTTTTTCGCAACATAGAGACTCCCATTGCTAGAGCTATCAAAAATCAGAAACTACAACGCCTCAACAACCACAACACATAAATTAGCAACTACCACAATATAGCAACCATCAACATAAAATGGAAAACACAACAAGAATCAAAGAGGAGAGGACTACACCTACTAAAACTGGAACAAGAGCACAACGGTTTTGGAATGCGACGGTCGAAAGAATAAAAAAACCATAAACGCCATAACTGTGGAAGCCAAGTGCAACAGCAGTAAAAAGATGAGATGATGGGAAGGTGACGATGATGCAGAGATCAACGAACTGGGTAAAGTCATAGCTTCAGGTCCAGAAAGAGGAAAAATGACGGAACAGACAACTGGAAGAAGGAAAAACTAGAGAAAGTGGAGAAGACGACTAGCTAAAAGAAGATGGCAATAGTGGCAGTTAGGGGTGTTCGTGGTGCGGTTTAGTTCTTTTTTTTTTGATAAAAAGTCATCCGATCCATTCGTTTAATTAAACTGCGGCTCAATTTTTTTTATCGAAACCATCCGAACTAAACCAAATGAATTGAAATCGGTTTAGTTTTGGTTCAATTTTTCAATTAATAAAAAAAACCGTGTCCTACTTATTTACAAATGAAACCATAATCAACCGAAAAAAAGTGCTAACTGAATAGATTCAAACTGAATTAAAAAACGAGGAATGATAAGGGGGCAATAGATTTTGTGATTTATAGCCATCAATTAGCAATTATTTGTAATTTTAATGGTGTGAGATTACTCACTTTTCTTTTGATGGTTAAGTGCTGGCCAAATTTTAATAAAAGTACTGGTCCCCTAGCTAGACTTTCTCTAAAGGAATAATCAAGCAAAAAACAAACAAGAAGAGACTAAATAGATTCAAACTGAATCATTGAATTAGAAATAACAAATAAAATAAAAAAACAAATTAGAATAGAACAAATTCAACAAAATCAGAATCAATAGAATTAAAAGTGTTAGTTGATTTCAGCTGCTACATTTCGATTCTTCCACCTTTCACTTCCTTCCCTAAATGTACTGGCTGATTCCACTGAAAAAATAATTTTATCTAAAACAGTAAAATTATATAGAATCATAAAAATCTTCAAAACTCAGAATGATAACATCAAACTTACAAACAAAACATCAAAAATTAGTATCATACAAACAAAAATTCAAAACAGAATTAAAAAAATAAAAACACTAATAAACAGAACAAAAAATAAACAAAACAAATATCAAACCCTAAATCATCACTACAATTTCCAAAAAAAAAAAAACATAAACCATCAATGAAGAAATAAAAGAGCAATAATCATTAATCAACAACAAATACTTAATAGGTTTAACAATAATTAATAACAAGATAGGTTGAACAGAAATTGAATAAAAAATTGAACCAACCTGACTCGGAGCCTCCATTATTGAGGAGTTCATGATGCAGACAGAGAGTGGCTGATTTGAGTGTAGGATAACAGAGTCTGGTGCGTGCTATATTGTCAGTGCTGTGCGTTGAGCACAACAGAGAGAGGAGGTGTGTGCTGCTGCTGCTGTGGAGCTGTCAAAGACGAGGGAGAGAGAGAAGCATTACGAGCCTACGAAGAAGGAAAAGAAAGAGGAAAGGGTCGCACCGCTGCGATGGTATTTCCTAGCTGCATTGATGGTGGAGAAGAAGAAGGAGATTCAATGGCATAGAAGGAGGAGATTCGGCGATAGAGAGAGGCTCAAGGGAGTTAAGGTTGCTGAAATGGCTGCAACTACTTAGGTCATGTGGATTGTGGAGGGGGATGGTTTTATATTAGGGTTTTTAAGAATATTGGTTCGGTTGGGTTAAATTTTTTTCTGTTAGAACTGAAAATCGAATCGAACCACAAAAAAATGAAAAAAAAAATTTCGATTTTTAATTTGTTCGGTTATCAATTAATTTTTTTTGTTCGATTAGTCGGTTTTGTTTGAATTTGATCAATTTGAAATACCTCTAGTGGCAGTAGAACCAATAGAGTAGAGAATTTGAGAAATTAAAGTTTTAAATTAGAAAATTGAGAATTAAAATTTATTTTAACAGAATATTCATAAAATGGATGCTACATTAACATTTTGTTAATTTGGCATGTTTTTAATATTATTAAAATATTTTTATCGTTAACAAAAATGAAAAAATATTTTGGAGACATTTTTTTTAGTTAATCCTTTTCAGAACTTATATTTAATTGTATTTTATATATCTATTACTTGTATAATAGGCGTGACTCATTAAGCCAGGTGTCGCTCTTATGTTAATTTGGAATAAAATAATGAAGAAGTAGTAACCTAAAGGTAAAGCTTATTCTTTCTGTCTCTGCGCTGTTCCTTCTCTCTCGCTTCTAAGTTTCTCACTATCTCTCTCTCTCTCTCTCCTCCTTCCTTCATCGTGTCAGTGTCTCAATCTCTCTATGAATCTCCTTCTTCCTAGTAAAAGCCAACAGAACCGTCTGCTTTAAAACCATCACCGACGAATGATCTGTGGATTACATCCGTCTCTCGGTTATCTGCTCTCTCTTTCTGGGGATTGCTACTCAGATTCTCTCCCGCTCTTAATCCCAAACCCTACCTATTCACCTCCGTTTTGCATCTTCAAGTTTGTACGTCTCTTTAATCTTCGCCAATTTCTCCCGTCATTGTTCCGAAATCACCAATCCCTACGACCACCACCTAAAACACTAACCCTAGCAGATGGAATTCGTTGTCTGAAAGCACAGAGGAGGAGGACGTGGTGGAGGCAGCAGACCTCTCCGAAATCCTCAACCCACAGAGACACAACAGGCGAGATGGACTATAATGGGGCGGAGGACGGCTCGAGACTTCTCCTTCTGAGGCAGTGACTCTCCTTCCCAAACGCAGCAGCGTCAGAATGATCACACCAAGAGGGCGATGAGGAGTCAAAAAGGCGAGATGGAGTATAACGGGGTGGAGGAGGGCTCGACGGGAACAGAGTTCTTCCTCTGATGCGGTGAGTGTGACCTTTGGCCTATGTGTTCTCTCTCTCTGTGGCCGACTTTCTCTTAAGGGTTTTTTGAGTTGGTTCACCTCTCTTTCTTCTCTGATTCTCCATTCCATTCCCCCTTTTCCATTCTCACTCTGAGGCACACAACACATCCAAACCCCAAACTCAACCCGCAAAATTCTAGGGTTTGTGTTTGCGGTACCATAATGTCTCAGAACGGGAAGCTCATGCCCAATCTCGACCAGCACAGCACCAAGCTCCTCAACCTCACTGTTCTTCAGTGCATCGACCCCTTCGTCGAGGAAATCCTCATCACCACTGCACACGTCACCTTCTACGAGTTCAACATCGACCTCTTCCAATGGGTTCGTTCCGTTATAATCTCCTTCCTTTCATCAATTCCATTCTCTATCTCTCTCTCTCTCTCTAACGCTTTCTCTCTCTTCTTTCTGCGATTACCGTTTGCAGAGCCGTAAGGACGTCGAGGGATCCCTCTTTGTTGTCAAAAGGTCTACTTTTTGTTCCTTTTCCTTCATCATATCACAACAATTCATGAATTCCACGATCCGATTGCTTTTTGTTTGATTTTTTCAGGAACACGCAACCGCGATTTCAGTTTATTGTGACGAACCGTCGCAATACTGGTTAGTTAGTCTTTCTGCTTTTGTTTTTTTGTCGTCAACAAATTTTTTTTAATTATTTTATTGAAAGAACTCCGCCTTTCTTTTCCCTTTTTGAGGCAATCGGGCATGGTTTGGTGCGATAGTTGTTGGAAATTTAGTATTGCGAGTATCATTTCTCATTTTCTCATTTTGGGTTCTTGTCGGTAACGTAATTAAGGTTTTTTTTTTCATATGCTTCCTGGTCCGAGGTAGAGCACGATTTTAGTTATTAGTTGTGATCTTGCCCCTAATATTGTAGGATTTGGGCTTAGGTATTGGCTATTGGAATTCCACCATAGTTGTTATGTTGCACTCAATATTGTGAGTACAGTGAAATTAGTAATTATGCAAGCTATAAATATAAGCGTTGTAGACATTATTTTGTGGGTGAGGTATATACTTTGCTGCTACTGTACATGGTGGTTGAGAACTTTGAAATATCCCTATATTTAACCCTAGTCTGTTTGCATAAGCAAAAAATTTGGTGGATAATCTTTTGGGGGATTTCGAGTATGAAGTTCAGGTTCCTTATGTATAGAAATGCTGCTCAAGAAGTGAATGGCATCTGGTTCTATAATGCACATGAATGTGAAGAGGTTGCAAATATTTTTAACAGGTAATGAAACATGAAAATGCCGAGTTACACATAGATAGTTTGCAATTTTTTTAATTATTATAATCGATATTGTGACTTATGCCTTAGTCTTACAGCAAAATTTTTCTCCAATTTGTATTATTTTCATGCAATTGTGTTATTCACCTAAAATTGGCTGGTTTTCAGGATCCTTAATGCATATGCTAAGCTGCCTCCAAAGTCAAAGGTGTCTTTTACAAAGAGGTAATAATACTACTATGTTTCTATCTGGTGCCACTACCTTATCCTGTTCCCATGGATTGTGGGGATCGTTTTATCTATTGTGTCTTTTTTCTTCTGGTTCAAATGGTGTTCTACTCTTCTATTACATCATATGAAGGAAAGAGTGAGAAAGTTGACAGAAAAGATAAAAGTGAGCTAATTCTGAAGGTTGAGACTTGTCCGTATTGAGTTGAATAAGTTTCACATCAGGCCCATGTATTAATAGTAGCACTTAGAAGTGCAACTTCTTACAACTTTGTATAAATTACCAACTGAGAAGCTGCTGACAGCTGTCTCTTACTAACTACAAATAACAGACCAGGTTAACTTACTCTGACAGTTAACTTCTAAAACAAAACACATAAACTAAGATGGAGAGACCCTATGTACTATTGGTTTACATTTTTTATTTTATCTTGGGTGAGCTTAACTTGCATGCAAGGTCTAATGACTAGGCCATGTTATGACATGGTTATCTTAATTTTTTTGGTTGGGAGAGGTGATAAGATCATTTGTCTGTTTGACTCCATTCTTTAATCAATTGTTTTCAACATGTATAAATTTGAGATGTTAATTTAAGATGTTAATAGTTTTAAAATTATCCACGTGTAGGTTTTCTCATTTTTGGATCCTCCCAATCTATGCAAAGCTGCGCCAGTGTTTGTACGCAGTGGAGCCCCCGATGAGCATAATCACGGGTACTCCATTTAGATTTCTTGCATGATTTTATAAGAAAGGACAAAATGTGTTTTTGGCATGTTTTAAAATCTGGATTTAAATTTTGACATAACTTCTCTGGAACTTATATTTTCAATAGATTATTGACAGAGATTTAGTAGTTCTTATTTATTTGGAGACTATCTCGTGTATAATTGACTTTAGCCTTGGTTTTTTTAAGGATTTTTTTCTTAAAAATAAAAATATATTGCTGCTTGGGTTATAAAAAAGCAAGTTTATTTTTTTAAAATTCTGAACTCATTTGATGAGATATTTTGGATTAATTTTACTATTTTCTCATCTGTGAGGTGTTAAATTTTAGATTAACTTTAATTGTTTATGTGATGTCTTCAGATTTGTATTGTTATCATAACCTAAGAAAAAAATAAACTAATGTCATGATAAATCTGTATCATTATCTTTTGATATATGGTTATGCTTATTGATCTGTTGTGTTTTCTTAGGATTTTATTTGATGTGTTTTGAGTAAATACACATGAACTAACTGTTTTTTATTTTTTTCCCCTTTTATATTGGGGTCTGATCAAGCTGGTCCCAAAGTGCCTCTCTTGCTCTCGCTCTGTAACAAGGTACTCTTTATCCTGTAATTTGGACCCACGTTGTGTGGAAAAAAAATAATGGTATCACATGATAAATTCTTTATCCTGAAGCTGAAGGTTATCATCGTGTTTTCTAGGATTTATTTGATTGTCTTTCAAGCAAATATTAAATTAGTATTATTTTTTATTGTGATCTGTTGGTATATAAAGGTGTTTAAAAGATCAATTGAGGATCCTTGCTGCATTATGATATGAGATTGCAGCACAGTTCTTCTAGACAAGGAAATGGGCTCAGAAAGTTTGCAACTTAAGTTAAATAATTTCTCTTTCTGTTTTTTTTTTTTTTATAGAAATTATGTTTAATTTGTTCCTTTTGAGGTTTTAATTTGTTATTTGAGATAATGCATATTTTAATATACATATTTATTATTTCTAAAATGTAATTAGTCTGAGCAAAACATGAACCCAACTTACTTAATTAAGAGGCCTACTTAAAGTAAAAATATAATATGGGAGCTCACAAACTAGATACCTCATGTATCCATCCGAGGAACCATTTTTGGCAAACTAGACCCTTTTAAGTGTGGTTCAACTCTTTCGTACCTCTTTTTTTATTTTCCAATCATATCTTTTGAAGTCATTTTAATCATAGATAAAGCTGGTATGGAATTTTGCATCATATTTGCCCTTTTATATTTGAAATTGATTAGGTCAAGAATCTAATTTCCTTTAACTTATGCTAATCATATCCTAAGAAAAATATGACAACACAGTTAAAGAATGCACAAAAGCATTATATCTGAATCCAGTGTACATTAAAGCTTTAGTAAGAAGAGGAGAAGCTCATGAAAAGCTTGAACATTTTGAAGAAACCATTGCTGGTAAGTTCAGATCTTATATTAGGGGTTATTTTACTTTAAGCAGGACTTGAACTTTATTCTCTTTTGCACAGTAAGGGAGTAAGTGTAGTTCTCAAACTGGAAAGGTGCCACTGTTATGTGGTATTTGCCAACCTAAGAAAAGTCAGTATGAGTATCATTATGCATTCCTTATTTTTTGGATCTTAATGAAGAAGTACATGTTCTGCATACTGGTGCCATTCAGGTTTTTTTTTTTTCCTTTTCGCATCATTGAGTTCATTCATACCATAATTTTTTTACTACACTAATTTTAGTTATTTTTTCAAATATCAATTGACAGATATGAAAAAGATCTTAGAAATTGATCCTTCAAATGATCAATCTAGGAAAGCAATCAAACGAGTTGAGCCGCTTGCTGCAGAAAAGCGGGAAATGATGAAGAGATGATTATCAAGTTTCTGTTATAATCTTTATCTTGGATTTCAATTATAGTTGCTATTGTATTATGTACTTTGTGTAGAATAGTGCATGGGCATTATTTCCTTACATGACCTTGATCCTTCATGCATACATTTATAATTTGTCACCCAAATATGATGCTCTTTTCTTTATTTCTTCTTGCTGCTGCAAAATTACCATGAATGACGAAAAAACATCCTGTCTTGATTTCTGTATATTTATTGGCACATTTATCTAGCTTTTTCGTCCATCCGTAAGATTTATTTGCAATCTTGTGGTTGAAATTGGCTAAGTCTATATGTTTGTTTAGTCAGATGAAACCCTTTTTGAAATAAATTATTTTATCAAAGGAATTTATGGATACCTTATTGTGATATTTCTAAGCATGGGTTACCTAGGTGATAGAAAGATATACTATTATTTTATCAAAGGAATTTATTTGCAATTTCTTCCTTCATTCTTTCGAAATCACCAATTCCTTGGGATGGATGCTGTTGGTGTAAATTCTTCTTTTGTATGCCTTCTGAAACTCCTTCATTTCTTATCTTTGGTTTGCCTTAGTCACTAAACAAAAAGATGAAGAATATTTTGGAATTCAAAACTTAGTCCATGAAATTTCACTAAACAGTGAATTTCAATTTTGAATTAACAAAGGCTATAAGTTTACTTTAGTTGTTTCAATCTGAAATTTCTGGTATTATACTATCGGATAAATATTGAATTATTGAATGTTGTTTTGTTGTCGTTATTTTCCTAATAGTTTTTCATCTATTTACAATTCAATAATTGAAAATGCTATGTAAATTGAGCCGGTTCACATTATCTCCTTAAGTTTCTCTCATTTATGTGAGAAATATTTTATCCCACTTTATAGAGACGAATCTCAGGTTCTAGATTTGTTGAGTTGTATTTTGAAAAGTTGTTTAGAAGTTTTGTTACTATTCTTTGTTTTGTTCTCTGTCTTTTTTTCTATTTTTTATGTTTTTATTTGCTTTATTTTTTATTTTGGAGATACTCATCAAATTTTATTTTAGTTTCATTTGTGATATTAAATCACTTCTGGTATGTATTTTAGTTTCACTTTAATAAAAGACCAGAAATTTATTTTAGTTTCACAACCAAATTGAGTGTCAAATTCACATTTGTGCCTTTTTTTTTCTCGGTTGAAAGTCAAAATTACCTGGGCATTATTTATGTACAAGTGTACACCAATTGATTTTTATTGGTAAGCTATTTAAAATAATTTTTTTATTTTGTATCCCTTCATCTTGAATTATCAAGGATCTGTTTGCTAGGGAAAACGAGCTGCTTGATGAAGTTAATAGATATTTCTCTTTGCGTATGTTTACTTAAAATAGGTTTTTATTTTCTGTTTAGCTATCGAGCTTATGTTGATATTTTTTCTGAGAAGTTTGAGTCTTTGATTCTATTCTCTTATTTTTTTAAAAATAAAATTAGTAAAAAATATATTCTTATTTGTTACTCTCTTTTGTTTATACGTTCATTCATTGATTGTATATCTTTTTTTTCTTTTGAGAACAATTTTTGAACTTTATTGATGGCCACTTTATTTTTTGGTATTTCATTACATAGATAATTATCTTGTGTGTATCTTCATTAGGAATATGATATATTTTCCATTGAAAATATAATTATATAGGAAGCCTAATCAAATAATGATGTCTATATTAAAAGGTGTCCTCCTCTAAGTCTACCACTCCTAAATCTATGCATATATAGGTTTTCTTTTTATTTGTAGTTCTCGCTTTTCTGTAGGTGTTACCTCATGTTGTCTTTGTTATCTCTCTCTTCTCTCTCATCCTCTTCTCATCCCATCCTCTCTTCTCCTATTAACTTACAATTTATATAGAAGATAACTTAGGGTTAATATAACTTACCATTTATACACCTTATTTGTGTATCAATTGTTGTTAGCTTAGGTCCTATATATAGGATTATTTAGTGGGGCCCGCAAATATCTTTTGATTGATATCTAAGATCAATCAACATCAATATCTTTCAAATGTCTATTTTGCTTCTTTTTTTTCCTCCCAAAATAAGGGTTCTATGGATTTCAAAATTCAAATTACTCAATTGATTTGTGTTTATAAATAAAGGCAGAACCCATTGATCATGGCAGATTTTTCTCACATTCATATTGTTGTTGTATGTGTTTCTTAGTTGCTGTTTGATTGACTGAAATCTGTTTTCTCTTTCATCCCTTTAATTGCATTTCAATATGACAAATGTCATGGATATGGTTAATAAGATTAATCTTGAGAAGGAAGCATGGAACCTCAAAGTTAGGGTGATTAGGCTTTGGACTGTTCCTACTTTCACTGGTCAGCTTCTCCCAAATTCCATGGAGATGATTTTGGTTGATGAATCTGTGAGTTATAGTGGTCTAAATCTATTAAAATTTTATGGCTGTTTGTTTTTTGTATTTAGATGTGTTTCTCCTTGCCTTTTTTATATTGAGGTCTGAAATTTTGTTTCATTTAAATTTGTTTTTCTCTGTATTCGACTTATCATTTATCATAATTTATGTTGATTGGTAGGGGTGCAAGATACAAGCTACTGTTCAGAAGACTATGATTTACAGGTTCAAACAACTTCTCTCTGAGGGTCGAGTATATGTAATGAAGCTCTTCTCTGTTGTGCCAAACCAAGGATCTTATAGGGCCACTAGGCATCAGTTTAAGTTGATTTTCAAATTCAAGACCACTGTCAGGGATGCTATCTGCGATTTTATTCCAAAATCTGCTCTTACAATCTCTCCATTCACTGAACTTTTGGAAACCAAAGAGGATTCTGATTTCTTAGTTGGTATGTTGTGCTATTTGCTCGTACTTTTTTTGTCTGGAATGATTGCAGTCTTGTTTCTTTGTGATTTGTAGAATGTTGTTTTGTTGTCATTATTTTCTAATAGTTTTTTTAATATTTATTTCAGATGTTGTGGGTCTGTTGGTCTCTGTGTTGGAAGAGAAAGAATATGATAAAGATGGAAAGAAGATGAAGATGGCTGTGATGAAACTTGCTGAAAATGAGTTAGCGTTCTTTAATTTCTACCTCTTCCTCTTATTGGAATTCTTTTTTATTTTCGGTGTGTTTGTATAGTCAAATTTCTAATAGTGTAGGTAATTTTGTTGGTTGTTTTCAATCACAGGATTCGGTGTGTCTTATTTGGTGAATATGTTGATGAACTTAATCGATTTCTGTTTTCTAGGTATGCTGAACAGCCAGTTGTGGTTTTACAATTTGCCAAAGTTAAGGTTTTTAGAGGTTTGTATCATGTAAATTTCATTTCAGGTGTGTCAGTTATCCAAGTTCACTTGGTTTTACCACTATATTCCTGTAACCAATGTATCTATTTTTTTCAGGTAGAGTTGGACTTTAGAATGTTATGTTTACATCAAAACTTGGATTTAATCTTGACATCCCAGAGGTGGAAGCTTTTCGGAAAAGGTATATTTGTACATGTAGTTTCTGTTGTATTTTTTGTTGTTGTTGCTGTCATTGTTTACTTATTTAAGTTGGTGCTGTATTTGTTAACAGTTCTATTCCACATGGAGTTAGTGCATCCCAACCCATTGGCATTGTTGGATCTGGAAAAAATATTGGAATAGAAGAAGACTTTATGAAGCTCACACCTAGGTATACTGTGAAGTCGCTTGATGATAACAACCGGGTTGGAACCACTTTAATTTTTTTTATCATCTTTACTCTTGATAATTTGTGTTAAATTTTCTTTTTCTATTCGTTAGTAAATACTGCTTTGTTTTGGAACGATATTAATCCTTTTGTCCTCCTTTGTACTTGAAAATACTATGCTGTTAGTATTTATTTTAGTTTTTCAGTTTTAGTTTGTATTACAACTATCTTTGGTTATAATGTCTTAATATTTATAGACCTAGTCTTATATTTTTAGGCTGGAACTTTTGTTGTACTAACGAAGATAGCTGAAATAGTCGAGGATGGTCCTTGATGGTACTCTGCTTGTGTATGTGGCAGAAGTGTTCAAGCAGAATTTGGGATTTATTTTTGTCAATTTTGCAACATCCATGTTACAAATGTGACTCCTAGGTATAAATATTTTACAATGCTTCCTTTGTGCTTTGTTAAATAGTGAATTATTTCTACGTAGTTGTTAACTTTAGGCCAGTATTTATGTGCATCTTAAAAAATTCAGGTTTAGAGTGAATGTGTTGGTTGAGGATTCCAGTGGTGTTTCTATTTTTGTCCTCTTTGATCGCGAGACAGGTTACCTACTGAATAAGACTTGTGCCCAACTGTTTGAACAATATCTTAAGGATGTTGATGTAAGTCAATTGAATGCTATATTCTTTTTATGTGCTGAGTTTATTGTTAAAGAGTTTTCTTATCCTTCGGTTTCTACCGATTCATTTTTTCTGTTGTATCTGTTTTATATTGTTCGTAGGTTGTGTTTGGCACACAGTCTCCTCCTATATTCCAAGAAATTGTTGGAAAAACTATGCTGTTCAAGGTTCTTAGTAGGCCTATTGGGATGGAGAAATTCAAAGGGACCTATCCAGTGAAGCGTGTTTGTGATTATGCTGCAATAGTTGGAATGTTTGAGCTCTCTGGTTCAGATTTGAGTCTTGAAAAGGTATAAAACGAAATTCGCACCTATTGTTTCATTTTAATAAATTCTTTCTTAAATTTTTTATTTTTTGGTTGTTCCACCTTTATTCATGTCTTATATTAGATGTGCTATGTATTATCCAAGGTTGGGTTTGTACCAAAAGGAGATGGATCATTTAGGAAACCCTCTAAGGTTACCAAATCACCAAATTTGAGATTGACTCCTTCCAGCTGCTCTGAACTCTTTGCTGGTTCGCCTCAATGTACCCAACAGGAATCAAGTGTTGTTGACTTGGGAGCTGATGAAGATGCTAAGGTTCCATCCTTGTAGTTTCTTCTATTATTTTTTCTGTATTACTTTTCACCCTTTTTTGAGTTGTGTTTAAATTGAACCTAATATGTTGTGTCATTTAATAGTATCCTCTCCTCAAGAGAAAGTCTGCTGATGCTGTGGTGGATAAGTTAAATGAAGTGGATAGTTCTGAAAATTCATGTGATGAAGTTGATGAAAGTGAAGAAGTGAGTAGTGTTGCCAATTTTTTTTTTGACAAGGCGCTTAATTTTATGATCAAGTTCCTTTGACTGGAACTTATTATATCCCTCTAATTAGGTTTATATTTTCATGCAACTGTTTACACTAGGAGTATGTGGTTGGCCTTAATCGAGGCTCTCTTGATGTTGAGAAAGATGTGAAGCCTTCGTTGAAGAGGTTGAGAAGATCCTTGAGGCTACAATTTGATGAAGCTAATGAATCTCGTGGCTCGGGGAATAATGGCTACTCTGGACATGGGGTTAATTGAGGTGGCTACCCATAGCAGTTAACTAGAGCTACTGATTAGGACTAATCTAGGGCATTAGGTATTTTAGTTGTGTCCATGTAATAGCATTTGATGCATTGGATTGTAGTGGATGAGAATATGTGTATGTTTTCATGTTTTATATAAGTTGTTTGGATTGTTTTTTGGGCATCTTTCTTATGTAATAGATTAAGTGCTAGGATGTGGACACAGTATCTTTAGCCACTAGGCAAATTAGCTATTTAGTCCTTTATGTTTGTACTTATTTTTTTGAAATTCAATAAAATGCAGTAGCTCTTTAATGATGGAGTACACTGATTTCAAAGTGCTGTTTGTGGTGGTTACTGAAATTGATGAAGTTGGTTGTATTAGGAGAATTACTTGCATTTGAGATCTTAGGTCAATAAATTAGCGACTTGCGTATGTGTATGAAATTTTTTTTAAACTTGATATTATTTGTTTATCTTATAACTAATAACTAATATGAATTTTTTGTGTTATTATTATGTCTTACTGATAACATTTTTTATTTATTAGGAAACCAGATATTTCTTTTAGGTTCAAGTATGAAATTAAAGCAATTTTTACTCTTTCGATTACTGATGATTTTTTTCAATTTGGACTCTTATTTATTTCAATGTTAGAAGATTTAATTTTATGCATTTGAATAATAATATACTTTTGTTGTAATACGTGGAAAAACCTATAAAATCCTATACGGTTCAATTTTTTCCCTTCCTTAAATTTTAATGCGATGAAAGAATTTTTTTTATATACATAAATTATATCGGTTTTGGTTCTTATTTATGTTTATCTTCTTAATTGTATTGTTTATATTTTTAAGATGTATTTGTTGTTGCATAATTTATGAAGTTGAACAAGATACAATATTTTATGAGACAAGATTTCTATAGCCAATTCTAAGATGTGTTCATCAAAATTAATGTTTTAAAAAGTAACGATACTTATACAAATAATGAAGAGTTAAAAAAAAATATTTATGTATTGAATGATGATAGAATAAATAAATCTGTTACATTTAGTTAAGAATTGAATAAAAAAATACTTTTTATTAACGTAAAAAGTGACAATCTAAAAACACTGAAAAAACAAATCCAAAAAAAAAATAGAAATTTTTAACCGTGCGTTACACAGATCTTCTGCTAGTATGACCAGCAAAGATGTGGGGGTGAGAAGAATTTAGTTACTTGTGGATAAGAAAGAAACGTTCTTCTAACCATTACTAGAAGTTGGATTTGGACAGCATTATTAAAGGAAGATCGTGTTGGAAGATATGTTACATAAATTGAATCTTATCGATGATCATATATTCATTGTTATTTCAATCCACCGAAAAAGTAATAGTGGCGGTCTCACTAATCTGAAGAAAAAATCAGCTCAATTACTCGCCAAGCTTATTCAAAGTACAAAACCAATTGCACCATCATTTTGAGATTTGACACCCATTTTTAATTGATAAAATTTGAAGAATTTTTTATAAGAGATTAAGAAGAGAAAGCATTACAAAAAAATTTAATTATCTTTTTTTAACATAAAAAAATATAAGTTAATAATAACAATGTTATTAATATTTACATCACTCATTTTATTAATTATTTTATAACATTAAATTCATTTAAATTTTTTAAAAATAAAAATAAAATATTTAAAATGTTACAAATTAATTTAAATATTAAAAATTAAAATAATATTTTTAGGTTGATATATAATAATAAAAATAAAAGTATATATATTAAGAGTAATGTTATATGTATATTAAAATTAGTTATTAAAGTCAGTTATCAGTATAAAATACATGTTGAAATATAAATACATATTAAAAATAAATTAAATTACACATATATTAATACACAAATATATTAATAACTAATTTTAGTGACTGATTTTGGTGTACCAATAACATTTTTGATATATTAATAATGCGGTCACTCGTGTTTGCTTTGTCACTAATATTGCTATGAATAGGTCAGAATCCACATTTGATGAATTTGTCATTCACTAATACACGTCGTTCTTGCTGATAGGTTGTGAAACTCTCCGGCAATATAACTTCAAAAATACTTTTATGGTTTCAATGAATTAGAACTGAAAGAGCAATAGGACTTGAAGTATGATCAGTTGTTTTAATTGGAAGTAAATTCATAAAGGTAAAATTTACTCAATTCTTTCTGAAATAAAAGATGAGTTATCTTTTATAATATATTTAATGATTACTGAATAAAATTGGTTAATTTATTATAATTAATTTTAATTTTTAATTTAATCTAAATTTGGATTACCTAATTAATTGATTATAATATAATTTTTTTGTAAATTTTAAAAATTATTAAACATCAAAATTTTCTAAAACTCTCTTTTAATAAATTAGAGAGAGAAGAGATTACATGTACATATATAATACCAGTAACGGATTCAAAAAATTTTAATAGTGGGGGCAAAATATATATAATGTGATAATTTTTATAATAAAAATATTATCTTTATATAAAAAATTAGCTATCAAATTATCTACTATAAATTTGTGTATAAATATATATATTATTTAACTTATTTTCAATGTATATTTTGTATTTCAAAATTTATTTTATACAAATAATTATTTTTTATGTATACGTAACATAATTGTTAGTATAATTATATTTTGTTATTATAAAATATGATTAGTCTTCAGAATATCTAATTACAAATTAAAAAACTAAAATAGTAATTTAAATAATAACATATAATTTAGAATTTTATTTTTTTATATTTCATATTTTAAAAAAATTGAATAATTTTTCATTGACATATATATATATATATATATATATATATATATATATATTGTTAGACAATTATTTAAAAATATTTAAAACCCACATTTCATATAATTAGCTCTGATCTTAATGATATTCACAGTTGAAAAAGCTCATTCAATTAGTATAATCATTATGGAAAAAATTAAAACTAATTTCAAAAGAAAAAAATATTAATGGATAGATAATATTCTTTTAAGTCGATTTTTAAGAAAGAACACTAATCTCATTTAAATTTGATAATTTATCATTATAATGCACATCTAATATAAAATTTTTAAATTAACTATCAAATGTCAAAAATTGAATAAAAAAATATTATGAATCAAATTTAATAATTTAATGAGAGCAAAAAAATATTATTATTATGCCCTATTCAAAAATTTTTAAATTGTAGTGGGGTGTTTGGCCCACTACAATATAAGTAGATCTGTCCCTGTATAATACTATAGAAGAATAATCAAAGAAGTTAAAAAAAAAATGAAAAAGAGACTATGGTGATCAACTTTTTCTTTGTATATATGGTAGGTATTTGGTGAAGAAGTAAATCTCAGGAGTGATCGATAAATATAAACATATAAAATAGATAGTTAATAATATTCAACGATAAATTATATAGTACAAAGAGTGTAGTAATACTTTTTCTTGATCTTAAGATAGAATGATATAAACAGAATTTTTACGGACTTTCAACTTTAAAGAGGCACCAAAAATTTTATTTATTTATTTTATTTTTAAAATTTTTTTTATTGTGTAGTTAAAATTACAAAATATAATTTTTCTAATAATTTTTTATAAATTCCAAAATAAGTTATATCTTGGTTAATTAGCTAGTTAGATTATCATAATTTAAATTAAATTAAGAGTTAATATTAACTGTCAATCTACCATAAATCAAATCATTTTATTCAACAATTATTAGACATGTCATAAAGGGATAATTTATCCTTTATTTTACAGAAAATTGAATAAAATTTACCATAAATAAAATATGTATGTTTTGGTAGTGTGAAAATTCACTCCATTGAATTAAATGAAATTAGAATAGTTTGATCATTTAAAAAAATGTCTAGCAGGATCTTTGTACTTGCATGATAATCTTCACTTGGTAAGCATGAAGCAGAACAAGAAGAGATTGAAGACACATACCACATTCATCGCTAAATAAAGAGGTGAACGTTAAAGGAGTCTGAAATGTTAGGTTGAGGTTTGGTCCAGGCTATAAGACTCTATGCCACCCAAGTTTGATTATGGTGCATGTTTATGGTTGGTAATTTTAGTTGATTTGTTGAATTATGCCATCTTGTCAATGTCTCTCCTACTTTACATATATGATAATAAATTCACATGGAGACACACATTTAACACAACATTTTAATATTTTTCCTGGAGTTCATGCTTAATAAATGATTTTCAATAAAATTAGTGATACCCACTAATTTTACTTTTAAGTATATGTGTTTTTACCTTCAGCTTTCATACATTTTATTCTTCCCAGATCAGATTATTAACTAAACTTAGTAAAAGAATTTATCTAATATGTTATATGTATTCTAAAAGTATATGATAAGTTAATTATTAGTAAAAATTTTAAATATTTTTATTTAATAAATATAAAATAAATATATTGAAAACTTATATTTTTATATTTTTAATTAAAATTTTTTTAGTTTATAAACTTAACATGTGTCCAGATAGAACACATGTAGCACACATATTAGATAAATCCCTAAAAGGTAATCTTAATTATTGAAGTCATCCATCCAATATAATTATTTACTCCATCCGATAAATATATATATTTATGATAATATTAGAAAGACAAAAAGAAAATCTAAATTTTTATTATTTAATATTTATTAATTTTAGTAATAATCAATGAATATTAAATAAGACAAATTTTAAGTCACCAAAAAAAATAAGACAAATTTTAACTAATTTTTTTTAACTAGACATTTTCGATTATTTAAAACATGTTAGCCATTTTCTTTTTTGTTTCATATGGCTTATTCATTTGACGTAGTAACGATTAGTAGAAGACTAGATGTAACTACAGACATTTAAGTTGGTTTGGTGAGATTACCTCAGATACGTCCCTAGACTTTGAGGCCTTGATGAGAGGAATTCGTTATCAATGCAACTTTTTACTAATTATTAAGGTTCAAATAAAAGATCAAACTGCATTTTTTTTTGGTTTCCCACGGTATCCCCAACTTGACAGGACAAGGACTAATCCGTCACGGTACTGAGCTCCATTTAAGGGTTGGCCGCTGGCCAATGAGTTGCTGCATGCACAAGTATAAATTGCACTTTAATTTTGTCTAATTACACTACGGTTATTTCATCATACGTTCGTTGTTGAATTAGTTAGTTTATATGAATAGTTAATATGGTTAAAATTCATCTTTCCGAAACTTTATATATATATAATTTATTTCCGGTACGAAGTATAAATTGCACTAAGAGTGATAAAGGTTGCTTTTTAATTTTTTGGTCAACATATTCTCACAACCAACTGACCTAAGTACAAGTTGCTTGGCTTTTAATTAATGTGTACCGACAAAAATGATGAACTCCAAGCGAACAGAGAAAGAAATTTTTAGAAAATTGAATGCACAATAGAGAAACTCAGTTTGCAAAAGTCCATATTGGAGGATCCTCTATACCATTTAATGGTAAGCAACTCTCTCTGACAGTGACAATATTGTTGTTTATAAAGAATAAAGAAATGAAAAACTAAAAGAGAGTACAAAATGTTGTTAAGGCCCCTTCCATCCTAGCCCTGGCTGCTATCCATTTTAAGTGTTGCCTAACATGCATTATATGTAGTTTTTATACCTATAAAAAAACCTCTCTATATATTGCATAAATCAAAATTCAAACATTTAAACATACAATGCAAGATTTTTGGCTCTTTTGAAATAAAATATACTCTTTGGCTCATCATGTTCGGTTCAATTGTTGCATTATGGCTGGTATACAAAGCAAAAGGTTGAAAAGTTTTGGCTCTATTTTGACCCAAGTGTCTGTATTAGTTACATGTCTACAACACCAGAAAGTGGTTGGGACTGTAGATGAGTAGAAATAAGTTTTTGAGCGAAATTTCCATGCAATATGATAATCCAAATCCTGTGTTGCTTTAATAGTTATTCTAATTAGAAAAGTTATAATTCATGTATACTAATTTATCTAATACTAGACCAATTTAGTACTGTTATTTTATTATTGATTATTTAAACTAATCAATTTTGTTAACAAAATTTTAAGACTATTAATCTAAAATTTGTATAACAAATGCTTACCAACTAATCTTAAATACAATACCACAATCAAAATACCATGTGACAACTCTTACTAAATAGACAGGTAGAGTAGTAACAGAAATGGAATAGCAAAACATTTTAGCTAGTTATTTTTTGTAGAGATCTAGATAAACCAGATATGAAAAGAATACTATGGGAAGATTTTTTCTTTATTTCTCATTAGGAGGACAAGAGTTCAATTGAGTTTGGTATGGCTTGCCCCACAACCCATATTTAAACCTATTCAATTCTTGATCTTAACCCCACCAAACTTTGTCCCCATGTAAATCTTTTTGGTACCCTAAAATATATTGTCATCACATGATGATTGAGTGTGAGCTCATTTTTCATTATTTACAATTGTAATTAACATGCATTGCCTCAGGTCTTATATTATTTTATAATTATAGTTACAAATATAGAATATATATTTAAAAATAAATTAAATTATACATATATTTATATATAAATATAATATCTAATTTTAATTTGTAAATAATATTTTTAATTATTTTATTCTCTAATACATCA
The DNA here is from genome assembly GCF_003086295.3 of Arachis hypogaea. Classification (NCBI taxonomy): domain Eukaryota; kingdom Viridiplantae; phylum Streptophyta; class Magnoliopsida; order Fabales; family Fabaceae; genus Arachis; species Arachis hypogaea. The sequence continues at coordinate 132,670,377 of NC_092048.1, forward strand.
AATTTCTTTATTGCACCAGCGAGAGTAAGGTTCTAGAAAAGAATAAGAGATCGAGTACATATGTTACAATCCGAATTATTAACAAATAACTAAAATCACAAGTGCCTCTTGTGAAAATAATTAAATTAAAACACAATTTTTTCATAAATAAATTTAGTATTATAAATAAAAATACTAAAAAATTATAAGAATTTATTGATTTTAACTATAATTTTTAATTATGAATTAATTTTTTAATTTAGTAATTCGATAACGTATTTTAATTTATATTTAAAAATATTAATAATTAACTAATAACAAAAACGCAATAAATTTTAATGACCTGGTATTTCTCTACAGACAAAGTTAGTTCATTAATCATTATAGATAATTTTAGGTTAATAATTGCATTGAACGACGTAGCACCGAGTTTCATGAAAAATCCAAGGCTTCACACCACTATTTAATACTATACGTCTATGATGGGTACAATCATAATGAGCAAAATTCCACTAATTCACACCACATCTATAAATTGAAATCTGCTTTTTGTCAACCTCTTATTAATCCTATGTCCATGTTGGCAATATAAATACCCAGCACCACACTTTGTCTGTTAGAGAGAGAAAGAAAAAGAGGTAGCTATGGGAAACGCTATGGCGAGGAGTAAAAGAGCTAAGGTGATGAAGATAGACGGAGAGACCTTCAAGCTGAAGACACCGGCTGTAGCCAACGACGTCGTTAAGGACTATCCCGGTCACGTTCTACTTGATTCTGAGTCGGTGAAAAAGTTTGGGCTTCGGGCCAAGCCACTTGAGGCCCACTATGAGCTGAAGCCCAACAAAGTTTACTTCCTTGTTGAGTTACCCAAGCCTCAGCAACAAGCTGAGAAGAAGCCACCACTTCCTCGGAGGGCGCGATCCAGTGGCATCATACGTGGCATGAACGCTCAGGAGAGGCTCGATTTCTTGATGCTCTCTAAACGCTCCGTTTCGGACCTTGCACTCGTTAAGAATTCCCCTCCCGTTATTGGTGGGCCAGGCCCAAATAATGGTGGGCCCATGAGGGTCAAGATGAGGCTCCCTAGGGCCCAATTAGATATGTTGATGGAGGAGAGTGGCGACGGCGGCGAGGTGGCGGAGAAGATCATGAGCTTGTATATAGGGAACAATGCTGCTGCTGGCGGAGGAGGAGGAGAGGCGGCGGAGGCCGAGGGTGGGGTGGCTGGCGGCAATAGAGAGGTCAACTATCATCATCATAAGGCTCGAGGGGTATGTATTTCTTTAATTGTTACTAGCTATTTTGTTAATTATAATATTGTTGATTACTTTCTCGAATCTTTGAAAAGGTTGTTTGATTTTGGTGGACTTGGTGGGCTGTTATGCTTTTTAATAATGATTTTATTTACGCGATTGCTTGATACCGGGATGCAGCGTAGGTATGATCCTTTTCTTCATTTGGACTTTATAGTGTGTTTATACGTGTTATTCAAATGCTAAATTAATATAAATTCGTAACAACGTGGAATATGTCGGGTTGCAGATTAGTTATATTTGCGTTGCATGTGTATTATACTATTATTATACTTGTAGTCTGTAGACTTCCGTTGAGTTTGACCACCTAAAAATGGAAAAAAAAAAAAACATGTATAATAAAATAGTTAAGCCAACAATTTAATAATTGTTTTCATGTATCTCATTTAAGATTTGTATTTAATTCTCACATCTCGTCCAGCATCTCCTAAGAGTAATGCTTAACGTTCATACCATCACTATGTATCACGAACCATTTTAGATTTACTCATATAACGATAAAGATATGGGGTAGCAATCAGCCGTAGCTTGCTGATGTTAAGAATGTGGGAAAATTAATTATGTTCGTACTTCTTCACATGTTTGTTAAGTTTTGAAGGATTTATTCTGTCTTTACTTGTTTTGTCTTAAGCTAAAAGAGCAATACATGCATGATGTATCGCCGTTTTCTTAGGTCTGCTGATTCATTATTCATATATGGACCACAAAGGAAAATTAGAAGTGGAAGCCAAAAGTGAGAGCGTATGAAATTAACGTCGGTGCTTCTTTTTCACACTACTATGAGAAAAACATTTTTTTTTTGTCTGAATCGTCTATCAATTTTTTACAAATTGCAACTTGAGAATTTTATTTAATATTTTGAAACGGCTTCTTAAATTTCTTCGTTGCTAAAAATAAATTATTCAAAATATAATTTCGAAAAGGACATGTAACAATATATAAGCACTAAATTAAATATGATGCTTCAGTCGCATCTACTTTTCAATTGTATAAGCTTGAAAATTTTGTAGTCTTCACGTGAAGGTAAATAGTTCATGACAGTAACGTTTAGTAGTTTTATGAAGCATAGACTCTTCCTTTGACCTTTGAGCAAAGTTCCCTGCAAAGAAGGCATATAAACTATGATGGTTCCTCGATCGTTTACTATTTTGTGGTACTTATTCAAACGTAAAACCCGAGTTTACAAGTAAACAGAAGAGCAATCTACATTAACGTTAGTTTAGTTAGCCTAAGATATCATATCTATAGTTTCCTAGTGATTTGTTTCAAATTCCAAGTTAATTAGCTATTTTTTTTTTTAAAGAAAAGAGATCAACACAAAATGGTGGAGAATTAAAAAAAAGTTAATTAGCTAATATGAAAAATGAAATTTTCTTGGGATTATATTAATGTTCTTTATTGAATGGTATGAATTTTCAGAAACGAGTGAGTTTCAGACCAGTGGAACAAGGAGAAATTCGTGTGGAGGCAGCAGCCCCTCCTTCCTCATAGTCATTCATGTGGAAGCAATCCTAGCAAGATAGCCACAACCACAACCTTTTAACTCTCTTTTTGAAGCTAGTTAATTTTTGTAATATAATCTGTAGACTCTCGTAGTCTGGTATGTATATTGAAATAGACATAGACATGTCTATAAATTCATACATTTTTAGTGCTCAGATAAGATTAAGCAGATACAAATGTTATCTCAAATTATTTTTTCCCCCCTTAAGAAAATAGGTTCATATGTCACTGTGGACATAAAACTATAAAGATGAGACATTCAACAAGGAGCAATTGGTGTCTAGCATGACCACTCAAATCAATCAACTTTTGAAATGTGTAATAGCATCCATCACAATTCACAGACATGAAGTATTTCAAATGTCAAATGTGGAAGCCTGAGTATTCAACTTCAATTTTCTACTTGATATCAAGAGTTTGATAGGCACTGAATTCCTTGCCAAAGAATCACAAAATTGTAACATGGTTATTTAGACAACCTAAGGTCATACTTACCTCTAATGGATTCCCAGAAGGCAGGTATTGAGATTTCATCACCTACTTCCTTAAATGAAGGGAGATAATTAACATCCACAATTACATGATCTCGCGTACCTTCCTGAATTACAACATCAAAACCAAAGATGGTAAGCTGAAGCCTTCTTCTAAGCCAATTTGCAGCATCTGTAACCAGTTTAACATCGATAGACTCTCCGCTCGTTGCGCTGCAGTCACCACTGGCGGTGGGTAAAGATTTTAAGCTGTCAAACTCTAGAGGTTTGAGTTCATCGCCATTGGATGATTTCTTCAAAACATCAGCATTTGGTATAGAATTCTTGACAGCATGAAAAATTTTCTCACCCAAAACATAAAATTTATACAAAGTAGATGAATGATCCACATATTCCTGGATAACAGCTGGAAGAGGAACATCAACATTCTTAAAATCATCAACTCTGAAAACAATTGCCATCTTATGTGCATCACCAACACCACAAGCAATCTTAGGTTTCACTATACATGGAAGAGACAATCTAGCTTCAGTTAACCCAGTCTCAAAATTAAATTCTTCAAAATTATCTATCTTAAGAAAATGGCCCCCTCTAATCAAATGGCTTCCTTCCCTATTTAGTTCTTCTAAGCCAAGTAGAATTTGCTGTATTTCTAGTCTATCCAATAATGGATATATGTTCGTCAGTGGGTCAATCACACAAAGATCCTGATGAAGTTCCAAATATCTTTGCAGTTCTTGTATGTTTTCCGTGAAAGTAATTTTATTGTCTTCAACAGATAATATCTCATCTGTGGCTTTGTGGAGAACTATATCAATGTTCTTCAATTGAGTTGATAAAGGAAGCATGGGTGTGAGAGGCACAAACATCAACCCATTTTGAGTAGGACATAATGGAAATGCACCCCTGTTTGCAAAATCTACAACTCGAGAAGGCTTCATTATATACCCCACAGTTGCAGCATTAGTTCCAGTTGAACTTTTATTCAACTGGCACATAGTCAAGGGAAACTCTGCCAAATTTTGTATCCGAAGTGCATCTGTTGTGTAATACAAGCTTTCATCTCCATCGTTCAAAACAACAAGAAGCCATTTATAACTGCTTAATTTAGGTAAGACCTCCTTCTTGTTAGAAACTAGATAAACAATCCCGCCATCAGTATTAATGCTCCATGCAGGCATAATCTCATTCGTAGGATCATTTAAGATAAAACAATCAAAATTTTTCAAACTTGCATTACTTTGAAGAACACTCAGCTTGCCATCTGGAGAGTCCACGTCATACGAGATTCCTATATGAATTTTGGACCGGGAGAGTGTTTGGATTAGAGACTCGGCTCCCGGCCGTAGTATGAATCCATTTTTATCCTCACCACCTTCAGTTAAGAGTACCGATTCATCCAATATCACTCCTCTCACTACACCCATCTGATAGTGTGAGCAACAACACAAAAGAGATAAAATTATTACAAACTTTGCCAAGTAAAAAAATTAACAAGCATGACTTAGTAATGATCAAAATACACGTTATCAAAGTTTTTCCAATCAATCTATTATAAATTTTCAAAAAGAAAGAAATGAAAATGCACTAGATTTATCCGGCATATATTCTATATAGTACAAAAAAAAAAAATTCCCTGTTTACTATGACATGATTAATTGCATAGTCTCTTCCATTACCTATTTTATTTCATATATCATCAAGGTTGAGCAGATCTCTAGAGGGGAAAAAGGCATTTAATGAAATCGGTAGATTACAAGTTTAAAATTTTGGAAATAGACCTAAGTTGACATTGGGAATTTGTTTATTAATGAACATGGCACTGGGAGTGTGAATGCGAACCCAAGAAAAATAACCTCAAATAGAAACTTGTGGATGTAACATAGAATACAGAGAGAAATAGCAACGTGTAAAGTTAAAAAAACCAAACATGCATGCAAATTGGATGAAGAAATCATGGAAAGGGTGAAGAATTACCGAAGACCTGGTTCAGATTTGAATTTGTCTCTGCGATATGAGGGAGTTATGTGTCCTAATAGGTAGCTGGAATTGCGAGGGATGGGTTCTAACTTCTGAGTACGAAGCTGAAAATCACAATTTCAAAGCTTTACTAAGTAAGAGTTTGGAAGAAGAAGAAGAAGAAAAAGAAGGATCAAGTGCGGAAACGGCTGTTGATGCGACAGAACCGTTTTATTCGGATTGGATCGGGGTTGAACACCCCATGTAACTGCCTAATTGGTACGCAAAGCTTGCGGGCAGGGGATTATTTGATAGAGCTTGCGATTAGGGGATTCTTTTATCTTCTAGGGCCAAGGCCCACTAAGAAGGTCATTTAACAAAAAGAACAAAAAGATGTGTCTGGGCCTAGTCCCTGTACACTGTTTCTTACATCTCTTTTAGCTTCATATAAGAATATAAGATGTATCTGCTATGTTCCTGACCAAAAACAATAAAAAGATGTATCTGCTATGTTTAGTTACCATGATAGTAGATTAGGCGTAATTCAAGTGGTAAAACCATATGTTTTTTAATATATTCTACTCGGGTTCAAACTTTTGAATATCAATCTTTTAGTGTTATGTAGGTAAATATATAATGTGAGTGTGTTGTGGTGTTGTAATATCTAAAATTAGGGTTATCCAATCTGACAAAAAAATATCCATGACAAAATGAGTTCTAAATTTATGATCTTCCTCCATTGAGTTACATATATGAGTAAGTACATTCTTTGATGAAGCTGAGCTGAGTATATATTCCAATATTCCTTGTTCATGCAGTACATTTGTGTGCTCCTATAATAATGGTTTCGTTTTTCAGATCACAAACTCATCAACTGGAAGTGTGTGTTTAAACGAAGGTTTTTTAAATAAAAATAATTTTATAGAATTAATTTTGGGAAGAAATGAGTTTGTGTTAATATTTGTTGGTGACTTAAATAAGTTAAACAAAAAAAATAAGAAAAATAAAAAATGAGTTTGTGTTAATATCATTTATGTTTGGTAATTTTATACTAAAATTGATTTTAATAAAATAAATATTGTTTGAATAATATTAATTAAAATTACTCTTACATAAATAATTACTAAAAAAGACATAATATTAAATTATAATATTATTTTTAATTATATTTAATTTTTGAATTTTTTTAGTATATTTTTTTGAGAAAGTCTAGGGACCAGCACTTTTGTTAAAATTTGGCCAGCACTTAATCATCAAAGAAAAAATGATTAATCTTACACCATTAAATTTCATCTCACACCATTAAAAATATTGATAATGGCTAATTGATGGCTAAACATCACAAATTCTGCTGGCCCCTAGCACTCCTCTATTTTTTTAGTATATTTTTTATATAATATTTTTTTTTAATATTCTTTGTATTCTTTTTGAGTACGTTATAATTTTTTATTATTATTATTTATGATTTTTTTGTTTAATTTACTTTACTTAATAGAATTAATAAATTACATTATAAAAAGATAATAAATAAGAACCACAATTATAAAAATGTACCATGTGAAACCAAATAAAAATTAATAAAAAAGATAAAAAATAAATAATAAAAAAATCATATAAGGAGAAACAATAAAAATTTTATAAATAAAATAATGAAATATAAAAAAGATGGAATTGGTAGAAAAGAATTAAATATCAAAGTTAATAAGGCTGAGTAGTGAAAGCAAGACTAAAAAATTGTTTTTTGTAAGTAAGTTTAAGAACAAAATCTCATCTACTTTTAAAAAAAATATCCAAACAAAAAATTGAAACGTTCAAACATTTTGTACGTATTTTTCACCATTCAAACACCAAAAACAAATACTTTTTTTTTTTTTTTTTTGGTTTCCCACGGTATCCCCCAACCCGGCAGGTCAAGGACTAATCCGTCGCGGTACTGAGCTCCATTTAAGGGTTTGCCGCTGGCCAATGGATTGCTGCATGCACAAGGCGGGATTCGAACTCTCGACACTTGCTTAAGCGGACTAGTGAGCTAACCACTAGACCAACCCAACTTGGTTCCAAAAACAAATACTTAAACTTATACTAATTAACGAAAATTATTTTAGTTATTCTGAGATTGAAGAGTAAATACATGTTTTGCTGTGTTTTATTCACTGATTTTAAATAGTAATGGATCGGAATAAATAAATTAAAACAAAACCTAACATTTGTTCTTGGAGTAGACAAATTGACCCTCACGCAGAACAAAATTCTAAACATGCAAAACAGCTTCATAATTTATTAAGATTTTAGTACACATAGCATAATTAATGAAACTGCATGCATGGATAAAGCTGTGCTAGATGATCGATCATGCATGATCACAAACGGGGGCGCAAAATCATATAATCCGTAGCTTCATAAATCTAGGTGGCTGGACATGGCGGAGCAGCAAGCACCAGCTTCTGAAGCTGATCAATGAGCTCAGTCAAACTGTTGTAAGAGGACCCACCTTTCTCGACCGCATTCCAAGCCTTCTCCTTCATTTCTTTGGCCTTACTCTTTATCCTCTCCGCTTCATCTCCACCGTCCATCAACTTCTTCACCGCCTTTTCTATCCTCTCCGCACTCACCACCTTCGTCTTCGGCTCGAACGGCGACATGCTCCATTCCGCTGCACCAACCTCCACTCCAAAACCATGCACCTGAGTTATCAGCTTCTCGTTGTAGTATTGGTCTGCAAAAGCCGGCATCGTTATCATCGGAACCCCCGCACTGATAGCTTCCACCGTGGCGTTCCACCCACAGTGCGTCACAAACCCTCCAACAGCCGCATGATTCAAGATCAACGGCTGTGGTGCCCATCCTTTTAACAGCATCCCTCTATCCTCCTTCTTTATCCTCTCTTCAAAACCATGGGGCAACCACTTCTCATCACCTTCACCTTCATCATCATTGGTTTTCTTCCTATGCACCACCCACAGAAACTGGTGTCCAGAGCTCTCCAGACCCAAGGCTAATTCGTAAAGCTGCTGATCCGATAAAAGACACATACTCCCGAAGCAGATGTAAACGACAGAGCCGTTTTCCTTGGTAGAAAGCCACTTCAGGCACTCATGTTCTTCTTCACTAACGGAACTTGTATCCGTCTTTTGCACCATGAGAGAAGTAGGACCAATAGGCCATACTTTCCTTCCGGTGTGATTCTCGTAGTGCTCGGTGTACTCAGCATCGAGCTCTCTGAAGCTGTTGGCAATGACGCCGAGGCTGTCCTTCTCGGCCTCAACGAGTGGCTCCGTGACTCTAGCGAAGCCCGGCGATGGTTTTATCGGGATCGTTAGAGAGTGAGGTAACCCTGGGATTTCGTACGGACCTGAATTAGATTCGAATACTTCTGGGTGAGCCTTAATGGCTTCGATCATGCACACGTCGAAGATAGAGATAGGGTTAAAGACGACCCTCGGGAGGTTGAATTGTTTCGCGGAGGCTACACTCCAGGTGAACATGATGTCCGGGATGAACACATCCGGCGGGGATTCGGAGATGAAGGAGTCGACGGCAGGCTTGATGAGATGTGCCGCCATGTAGATCTTGCTGGCGGTGAGACTGTCTGAGACGGCGAAGAGATTCTCGATGCCAGCGGGGAGGCCGAGGCGATCTGACGGGAACTTGAAGATGTGGACGCGGATGTGGTGGCCGGCGGCGGTTTCTTCGTCGATGATCTTGTCCAAGAGTTGTGCGTTGGAAGGGGTAGTTAGGATGGTCACGTGCTGGCCACGTGATGCGACGAGGCGTGCAAGGTGCACGAGTGGGATAAGGTGTCCCTGCGCGAAGAAGGGCAGGAAGTAAATCTTCAGCGGCCTTGATGTTGGCATCCTTCGGTAAGCCTCGATCACAGGGTACACTTTAGCTTTGACACCTAAGTTATGTGTTGTGTTTCGTTCCATTTATAGTCATGTAGTTGACGAGATAGGATAATTAAATTTCCAACGAACGAAGCTTGCCCCGAGGCCACGAGGTGCTCGCATTTTATTTTTTTATATATTACTTTTAAAATATAACATAAGACATCATAGACTGCATGCATGGCTTCAATCCCTCGCATTTGGCGTGGCAGAGAATATTATATTCGAGATCCAATCATGGACTGACATAGCATGTTTTTCCGTCTTCAATTGAATTTTCTTTTATATATGTCTTCCTTTAACTTGCTTCAAATAATTGTACTTAGTGTTGTATTTCTTTTCTTTTAATTGTGGCTTTCTCCTATACTGCATGACTGCATCCATCAATGCATGATCTATATATTAGAAGTTTAGAACACTACATACACACACTAAGGACTATGCCTGGTGTGCAATTATATTATAAAAGTCCATCCAAATCACAATAGTTTTAACTATATTTAATTAAAAAAAAATTAATTGATATAATGTAAATAGTAATTATTTAACTAAAGTTGGATTAAAGTAAAAAGGGCTAAAAAATTTAGATATAAAAGTGAGATATGTGATATATCTTGATATTATAATTTTAGATATTTTTTAAAATTGTAGATGTATACAAATCGAATCCTCCAATTTGTGTTTAAAAAATTTTAAAAATTTGTTATTTTTAATTATTTTAAAAATTATCAATGTATAAGGTATAATAATGCATAAGATACAGAAGATAAAATTAATATTTAATTTATATATGTGTGTTTTATATATTATTATCAAATACATTATAAAATTCGTGTACCTTTATATTTATGTATCTTTGTGTATTTGTATATGTGTCTCAAGAATATTGACCAAACACCCGTATTGATCAGCTTCAGAAGCTGACGCTTTGAAGTGTTTTTTTGTCCACCCACTTCGGGAAGCCTACCACTTAGGTAGTGTTTGGTAGATAGATAGAGACGAAAAAATTGAGATTAAGAGACAGAAATTAAGAGATAGATATTGAAATAAATTTTAGTATTCTGTTTGGTGTAAAATAAGAGACAAAAATTGAAACAAGAATGAAATTCTAATTTAATTTGCACAAAAAACAAAATTGGAATTAATTAATTGAAATGAGGGTATTTTAGGTATAAAATGTTATTAAAGTTTCAGTATCCATCTCTAAAAATTTTAATCCCCTGTGTCTCTACTTTTTGGAGGTACTCAAATACTAAAATTTGAAATTTTAGAAATAGAGACAGAAATTTTAGTATCAGTCTCTCCGTCTCTGTCTTAGTACCTCAAAATAAACGCTACCTTATAGTACTAAAGTATTTGCAAGTGGGAGCCACATAGATAAAGACGTTTAAAACATTTTTTAAATATTTTTTAATAATTAAAATTTAACATATATAATCGATTAAACCGTATTATTTTTGTCAAAATTAGACCAGACAAATTAATTTGACCGCACAAATAGTGAATTAAATTTTGAACTTGTCTAAATTAATTATTATTTTTTATAGAAAATAACAACAATACTCATATTATAGAAAATGACTAAAATACTTCTATTTTATATATTAATTTTAAAAATTCTAATTAAATTGTAGTCTTTTTCTTCTCTGCTATCATAAGGTTAGGATTTCAAAATTAACACACACACATATATATATATTATGAGTATTTTAGTTATTTTTTATAATAGGAATATTATAGCTATTTTTTATATAAAAAAATATTAATTTAGACGGATTTAAAATTTAATTTATTGATTTTTCAGCAAAATTGATTTGTTCGGTCAAATTTGAATAAAAATAACACAATTTGATCGGTTATATGCGTTAAATTTTAATTATTAAAAAACGTATTTAAAAAAGTTGTTTTTGACATCTTTATTTGAATGACTCCTTTTGCAGGTACTACCTAACTTTAAATATTTTTTCTATCATAAAATATTAAAAAAATTAATTTTAAAAAATTATTTTTCAGAATTTATCTTTTTCTTTTTCTCATAAAGTTCGCTTAACAAATAGGCGAACTTTTGTAATGCATGCCAAGTGGGTAAGGATACTGCCGTGTATTCTGGTGGTCTAAAACAGAAGATACCCACCCACATAAATCTTTTTTCGAATATCTGAATTACAACGTGAATTTTTCTTTAAGGATTTGTGTTGAATTCTTTTATGTTAACTCGTATATTTGCTACATACATACTAGTAAAAAAAAATAGTGTAAATTTTTTTTCTGGGTTGAGAATGTAGAATAAGATGATAATGGAAGAGAAAATGCTGCATCAAATAACAATGAACAAGTAAGAGTCAATCTAGCTTTGAGAATTGATAAGTTGAGAGCTGAATTGTTGGTTTTTTCATGTTAGTTGTTATTTTAGTTGTGATGGTAAAAGTTTGACAATATTAAATGTAATTTGTTTATGGATGAATGAAAGTATTTGAGGATCATTTTCTGTTTTATTGATGTGTTCTGTATTGATAGATTATAAAACCTAAATACCAAACTGAATGAAAATCACAAATAAATTAACAATGGATTTGGATACTTTAAAGTTTGAATTTTACTTTAGAGAGTAAAGTGTGATCTTTTCTTCTTGAATAGTTTCTCTTTCATATTTATTATTGGTCCCACCTATGAAATCAATGGTGAGAGATCACACTTTACTCTCTAAAATGAAATTCAAACTTTAGAGGATCCAAATCCATTAACAATAACAGTTTCTAGTTTCTGATCATAATTATCAAAATGTCAATGCGACATATAAAAATAAACACCATAGAGAAGCTGCAAAAAAAAAATACAAAAAGATCTCAAAATTAAATTATCACTGTAAAGTATGGACTACCAAAAAAAAAAAACTATAAAGTTTGGTTGATGTGGTATTCATAATTCTAAATAAATAAAAAAAAGCCCCAATGCTCTAGCTAATTCCATATATGATCAAACATCATCAGCAAGTGCATCTAATATTAGGTGTTTTTTTTTTTTTTGGTGCTTTGAATCATAGAATTTGAACAAACTTCATAAAATTAGACAACTTAAAAACTATTATTGCACTTGCTCTTTATAGGAGATCAACATTGACGGACTCTGATAGAGGTAAGATCCTCTTTTTAGTTAGCAACTTTTGTGATATTATTATACTAGTAGTGCTGGTACCAATACGAAACTAGAGAACTTATTGTTAGTTTGGATTAGTATGACAAAGGAACTATGACAAAATAGTGGCAACAAATTAGATTTATTACTCGAACCTCATTTTGCGATCCACCACAGTTTGGTTAAGATAAGTTAATCCTTGCATCTTGGGGTACAACTATTGGTGTTGAAAAATTTTCTATGATAGTAACACCAACAAGAGAAAGATTTTGAATACCTGCAGCAGGAGGAGTCTAAACAACTTGTGGTGCATCAGTGGTAGTGTTGCCTTGTAGCACCTTTAGGTGCACTCCCACTAACAGTAGCAACTACATAAGCTCTCTTCTTTGGACTCCCTCTTAGTATGACCCTTATTCCATGTGAATGGTTTTAGGTGTCTCTTCAGACTAACACTTGAGTTAGCTTTTTTATTTCCAGCACTATCTTCATCAGAGCTATATCCAAGCTCCTCTCTAGAGTCAGTTACCGACACTCAACTACCTTGTCATACCTGAATTTTTTGTAATAATTTCTTGCGAAGAAAACATCATGTGTATATTCATCTAAATCTTCTAAGCAACTTCTATTATGAGGTGAATAAACTAATATTCTATTAGTATTCCTCTTAAATATTTCACCATGATAGAACATGATATCCATCAATTTTTTCATCAGAATGATAAACAAAAATAAACAATTTTAACTAATGAAGTTTCACACTATTAATAATAGAGTCAGCAGATCACAACACAACACAAATAAAAGTTGTTTGAAATAGCTATCATCATTGACATTGTCATTGAAGAAATACACTTCTCTCCTCTGTAAAAATAGAGCATACTAAAAATTCCCTATCCACACGAGACACAACAATCCTAGCTAATAATTTAGTTTAAAAAATGTTTCATCAACCTATACAAAATCCTAAAGTAACATTCATAATGACACATACCTTAACATGGTAAAAGATAGAAAAATATTAATTTTATCTACTGTACACCTGCCTCTATGTCAGGAGATTTTGCAAAGAAGCTTTGTTCTTTCTGTCAAGGATTTCGGTCGTTAATGATGAGTAGGATTCCAATAAACTCTAAATCGTTTCACCACAATAATCCTAACGAGCAATCGCGAACGGGATTTTGAGCACATAGTGTTTTACTTTTGAAAAAGATGAAGTGATTACTTTATTTTGGGGGTTTAACATTTTAACTCTCTTAAACTTAAAACAACGTCATTCTATTGAGAGTTTAGTACCAAAATCAACACGACAATATTTTATGTTATCCAACGTAGTAGTCATTTGCGAGGTTTACTATGTTACTGCCGGCAACAAGCAAATAGGCCGAAAATTAGACAAAAGACTAACTAAAGACATTTATTTTTTTTATTTTGGAGACATAAATAATATAATTAAAAAGTCAATGACAAAATTAGTAACATTTTGCAAATCTCAAATTATATTTTAGAGTTTAACTCCTTCAATATATTTAGATTCATAGTGATCTATTACAAACGGAATTAACTCTAATACTCATTCAAACTCTTCATGTTAATAATTTCAGAAGTCATCTTATTAAATGAAAAAATTTATAAAAGCTCTCAAGACCAAATAAATATTCTTGTTTTGTGTTATTTATTTTATGATTTTATATAATTGTTATTTTATTATTATTCTTCTCTTACCTTTCATATTAATGTGATAGACAATTAATAAATCAGAACAAATTAAAACCATACATTTGCTTTCTAGAATACTTAAGAATAACTCATCAAATAATCCATATTTTACCTTTATAATTTAGTTAAGATATGTTTTAAAAATACAATTACAATTATTAATTATTTTTTTATAAAAGATATGTAAAATTTAATTTTTAATATTTTTGTTATACATTTATATGTTAAAGTAAAAGATTTACAAAATTTTATTAATAATAATTCTAACATATATTTTAAGAGAGCACATAATAACTAAAGAGAAAGACTAGGGGACCAACACTTTTGTTGAAATTTGGCCAGCACTTAATCATCAAAAAAAAAATGATTAATCCTACACCATTAGATGTCATCTCACACCATTAAAAATATTGATGATGGCTAATTGATAGCTAAACATCACAAATTCTACTGCCCTAACACTCCTCATAACTAAATACTTGTTTTCTATTATTACTTCATTTTTTTTCCAAGAAAGTTTCTAAACGCTTTCGTTTTTCTTAGATTTGTTCTTTAATTCACGTGTTTAATGCAATATGCTACCTTATGTTTTAGCGACACATGCATTACTCCAATATTATTATTATTATGGGGAATGCTAGGGAGAGAATGACTTTATTGAACAACATGAACAACCACCAATAAAATAAAAACATACTACACCTCCAAATTAATCTTCTAAATTTTAATATTAAAATAACCATTCGTACACTAATAAAATAAACATCCGATATATTTATTATTTACATTATTTAATATTTTCATTATTTCCCTATACTTTTCCATTTATTTAACTCCCTTGCGCAGTGAAGCCACTAATAATTAATAGTTTTACGTTGATTCCCAAATACCTAATCCCACTAATAATGATTAAAATATCAGTTTTTCTAAGAAATAATGACTTTTGTAAATAATATGAACAATAAATTTTATCATTAATTTAATAAAATAAAAAATACTATAATTTTAAATTATTTTTTAAATCTTAATATTAAGATAATTATTTGCACATTTAGTAAATTGAATATTCAATCATTATTAACTGTGCATGAATAAATTAAATCAAAAGAAATAATTATTCAATTAAAAATAATCAATATAATCATCGCAGATCTATTAAATTAAACATTTAATATATCTATTGTTCACATTATTTAATATTCTCATCATATACCTATACTTTTTCTTAAAATATAAATCGAGATCTTATCAGAGATTATTAAGACATTAATAGTTGTTGCATCGCAACAAAAATGGCAATGTGTATTGCAACATTAATTAATATTACACATGGTAGAATCACCTTATATTTGATCTTTTTATAAATGATGATAGTAGCAATTAGCAAAGCATCATATTACACAAACTTGAATTAGAGAAGAAAGCAAAGGGAAAAATCAATCCAATGAAGATATACATCCTTCCCTTTCTGGCACCAGGTCATCAAATCCCCATCGTTCACGTGGCACAACTCCTTGTCTCACGTGGCCATCACGTGACCATCCTCACCACCCCTTCCAACACCCACCTCTTGGCGGAGGCGGACAACGTCAACATCCACACCCTCCCCTTCCCATCCGACCAAGTAGGCCTCCCTGTCGGCGTCGAAAACATCTCAGCCGCCACCGATAGCACCACGGCCGGCAAGATCTACACGGCGGCGCACCTCATCGGGCCGCAAGTGGAGTCCTTCATGCAGCAATCGCCACCGGACGTATTCATCCCAGACACGACGTACACGTGGAGCAGAGCCGTGGCCAACCGCCTCGGTATCCCCAGGCTGATCTTCAGCCCTCACCTCATCTTCTTCGTTGCTATAATGGAAGCCATTAGATCGCACCCCGAAATCCTCGTTGATTCCGATGACACTGCTCCTTACACCATCCCTGGCCTCCCTCAACCCATCACCCTCTCCGTGAAGCCTTCACCAAGCCACCGCCAACTGATGGAGTCCATGGTTGACGCCGAAAGGGACAGCCTCGGAGTGATCGTGCTGAGCTTCAAGGAGCTCGACGGCGATTACGCCCAATACTACGAGAAAATCACTGGTGGGAAAGTGTGGCATCTTGGCCCCACTTTCCTCATGGTGCAGAAAACATTACCACTTCAGCAGCCAAGTAGCGACGCTGGTGAAGGTGAAAACGAGTGCTTGAGATGGCTTTCTTCCAAGAAGGAGGGTTCCGTGGTTTACGCTTGCTTTGGCAGCTTGATTCGTCTCGCGGACAAGCAGCTTTTCCAGATAGCGGCGGGCCTTGAGGCTTCGGGGCATCAGTTTGTTTGGGTGGTGCGTAGGAACAAGAGCAACAAAGACAAGTGGTTACCGGATGGGTTTGAAGAGAGGATGAAGAAGGAGGAGAGAGGATTGCTCATAACAGGGTGGGCGCCGCAGCCGTTGATCTTGAAGCATGCTGCTATCGGATGCTTTTTGACGCACAGCGGGTCCAGCTCTGTGATAGAAGCGGCGAGTGCGGGGGTGGTGACCGTAACGATGCCGGGATGTGGGGACCACTTCTTCAACGAGAAACTGATGACTGAGGTGCATGGGTTCGGGGTGGAGGTGGGTGGAGCTGAGTGGAGCTTATCGCCGTTCCATGAGAAGAAGAGAGTGGTGAGTGCAGAGATGATAGAGAAGGCGGTGAGGAAGGTGATGGACGGTGGAGAAGAGGCGGAGAGGATGAAGAAGAAGGCAAAGGAGATGCAAGAGAAGGCTTGCAGAGCGGTTGAAGAAGGTGGGTCCTCTCAGCAGAGTCTCTCGGAAATGATTCACCAACTCGAGCGGGTGGTGGTCTCCACTTCTGCTACAACCACCTTTTAGACTTCAATATTTCTTTTCCTTCTTTTTTAAGTTAGAAATAAAATTTAAATCTAAAAATTTTAAGTGAGGATGAAAAAAATTATGTTATTTAAATTATAATTTGTTGTTTTTGGTAGAATTTTTTTTTTCTGTCAATTGAATAAGTATTGAACTGAAGTATTGAACTGTGTTTGATTTTGTATTATTTTTAAATATTAATTAACTGTTTTACTAAAATTATTGCTTTCTAATATTTAAAAAAATAAATTTGTTTTTGGTTCTTATGGTTATATTCTCTTTTTAGACCCACCTTTAAACTTTTCAGATCAGCAATAAAGTAACTTTGGGCGGTGATATTTGAGTGAAATTCTCAAATCTGAGATATGTGATTGGTGTGTAATTTCACTAATTTGTGATTTCGGCGGAATTATATGTAATATCCAATTCGGTTATTGTTAATTCAAAAGTTAACATACTCCTTAAAAAAAATAAGACAGACCTTGTTATTTTGAATTAATGCAACTCTTTCGTTAAAAAATCTGAGTTAACAAATAAAAATTAATCAGCGGTTTTATTTGTAATATATAGAATTGATCAATTTATTTTTTTGAAAGAAAAAGTCTCGACATCAATATTTTTATTAAAATTTAACCAATATTCAATTAAAAATACATGAAGAATACATGAATTAATTAATTAATAACTATAAATTATAAAATTTATTAGTCCTAACACTTCACTGCTCTTTTCAAAAAGGGTCGCACTAGTGTACAGATCAAAATGCGTACAGATATACAGATTTTTGTCTTACATATTTCACGTATTGACACGTGTTGGTCCCACGCTGCAGTGTGCAATTGGCTCAGCGGAGGTCCCAGGAGCTCACGGGAGGTGCGAACGAGCCGGCTTGGTAGGGTCAAGTTGAACGGTGTTCTGAAGCCTACGCGTTCGGTTGGTTGGAGGCTGTTGTCATGGACCTTGTTTGGGCCGAAAAAAAATAAGGCCGGTCCCAATGAGTTGGTTCTTCATTTCGAAAGTGTGCTAACAGGGAAGGAAATCCCTAGGTTAAGTGCGGAGGATCGCCGTCGTTGGTGATGTTCCTGCTGCTGCTGGCGGTGGCGCTCGAGATAAGGCTGGGTTCGAAGTCGTAGGAGGCGGTGTAAGTGCTGGCCGAGTGCACCAAGCCCGAGTTTGGCGTTGGAGTTGTGTAGTTGGTGAGCACCGATTAATCAGCTGGTAAGTAAGGAGCATCATTGCCCCTTTCCTCATTCATCCTCCGAAGATGTCATTTGATAATGCGCACATGTGTAAGAATATGTGGAACATAAATGATGTATTGATCTTTGTTCTTTGGTTGCATATGTGTGAAAATATAGTGGATAAGATAAGTAATATGTTGATGCTGGGGTGATTGAATGTTGAATCCAATTGTAAGATTAAAAAAAAAAATGTTCGAGCAGGGAAAGAAATAAAGGAACAAGTACTGCAATTATGAGATAAACATGTATAGAGAGTTAAGTTTGGTTTTATGCCTGATGAATCTTGCTTATGAAATTGATTTTTTCTTATATATTATCATATATTTTTTTATGATTCGAGAGAGACAACAAAAATATTCATAAATTGAAACTGAAATTATCTATATATACAAATGTATATAGCAGAACTAATAATGAATATGAATCAGAATTTATTTAAAAATATAATGTTTTTAAGCTAATTTCAACCATCAGTACTCAATTTCTTTACAAATAACTTATTTTTATTAACTTAGAAACCGATAGCTGTACAAGAGTGGAAAATTTTTTAATTACAATATAATTAATGCTGCATAAGTTAGACGCAGATTTCTAACATTTTGCTATTCAAAATATAAATTAGATTTTCCACTCTCATAAGCTCTTACAAGAGAGACGAGTTCATGCTGGTTTTACGTTCTCCAAATTGTAAAGGGAATAAACAATAACATTATGGTAACAAAAAAAACCAAAAAAACATAGTTATAGACTTCTAGCAAATTACTCTTCAAAAATAAAGAAATTAAGAATATTCAACGTCTTTTTTAAATACTTATCGAAAATAATATCTTTGCAAAATAACCAGTAATCATAGAAAAGGAGATTTGGATCCTCTAAAGTTTGAATTTCACTTTAGAGAGTAAAGTGTGATCTTCTACTCTTGAATAGTTTCTCTTTCATATTTATTATTGATCCCACCTATGAAATCAATGGTGAGAGATCACACTTTACTCTCTAAAATGAAATTCAAACTTTAGAGGATCCAAATCCTAGAAAAGAGACTTTTGTCAGGATAGTAAAGAAAACAGTTCTAACTAATTATCTCTAAGACCATCTCCAGTGGTGAACACATCCCGATTCCTATTTATGGCCCACCTGTCATAAAAAGTAACTCCATATCACTTTTGCCTCATAATCAGTAAATAGGAATTTAAAGCATCTTTCTTTTCTCCAATAGGAAGAATTAACTTTAGTCCCTATTGTGGTCCCACTTAATTAATTAATTAAAAATTTTAAAATTAATATAATTATTTTTTAATAATATTATTTAAATTTATAAATTTAAAAATAATTCACTATTAAAAGATATTAATTATTAAAAAAATTCATATATAACAATAAATACACAATATATAATTCGGGATTAAACTAATTTGTAAAATTATTTAATAAAGAAATAAATAATTAATATAAATTATTAATTAAATAAAAATTTAATTATTTAATTTAATTAATTATTATAATTATTAATAAATTAATTATGATTTAATTATTTAAATTATTAATTAAATAAATATTTAATTATTTAATCTAATTAATTATTATAATTATTAATACATTAATTATTTATTTAATTATTATTTAATTTATTAATATAAATTATTAATTAAATAAAGATATAATTATTTAATATAATTATTTAATTAATTAAAATTTTATATAATTATTTATTTTTATAATAACTTGCCAAGTGGCAAGTTATTATTGGTGAAGATGAGTCCCTATTCAGAGGGACTCTTCCTTCTCAAAAGGTGTGCGGGAACTCATTCCTTCATCTCTCCAACGGTAAATTTTTGTGTTTGTCAGAAATAGGGTCTCAACTTGTTGCCCATTGGAGTTGCTCTAAAGATGAAAATAGTACTAAAGCAATAATTACATATAAATTACAAAGGTCAGTTTCGTGCTGTTTTCTGGTATTCATCTCAAAATTTTCTCAAAATAATTTTTTACGTTGTACATCCATAAACGTTTTCGTTAGAAAGTATAATGACCAGCGAATCATGTTGTCACGTGTCAACATTTTACTTCTGCGCCAAACACATGCCACCCATAGTCAGCGTAACTGATGTCACTTGAAAACTTTCCTGCTCCGCTATCCGTTTTCTTTGGTTCGTAGTCCATAACGCAGCAACCGAACCGATCGACATCCCTTCCTTTAACCTTACAGGCCGATCTAGCTGTCTTATGGTCCAACCCAAAAAAAAATGACCGGTTTACACCCCTATAGCTAACATCCTTCTTCTTCAGTGAGCAAACCTCAGATCCAGTTATAGTAAGCGATAAACCCCAAATTCATTAACCTTGAAGTTTTCTCCCAAACAGTTTGGTTGAACCGTTCTCTGCCAATTCTAGGAAGTTTTCGCATGCTTCGACCGAATTTGACCGGTTCTAACCGACTTTGACCGGAACCGTTCCTTTGGCTGTTCCAAGATTGCACCAGACCAGCTACAAATCCGGTCCACCAGTTATTTTGATCGAACAACCCGCTCCAGACCGATACTTACAACTATGCCGATTCATTTAACCTTTCTTCTCTTCCACCAAACACCACCTCATCTCTTTTCTCCCGGCACTCGTACTCTTTCGACACATCATCCAACAACGAAGACAGAAGGATCGAAGGTCAGAGCACATCAAAATCTATTTTTCCTCTTCTCTACTACACCGAGGATCGAAGAAGAAATCTACCAAGCCTCAGGCAGAAATCAAGCAATGAGGGAGAAATCGTAGTCAAATCCAGACAGTGGCAGACCCACGGGCCAAATCCAATCTTCCGGCCAAACCACGACTCTATGTGCTAGATTTCAACAAACATGAAAACAAAAAGGATGAGAACATATGCCTAACATGCATGCAATAGATTCGGATCTCTCACGCTCCTCACTGACGAAGCCGCTGCATCACTGGTGCAGGACAACAAGGCAGTATGGGCTTTGAACTAACTTTAACCTTGGAGGCTCCACTTTTTCATAATAACGGTGAACGGCCAACGGTTCAATGCAACAGAGTAACAACAGCACACAGGATTCACATCTCATCGCTGGCTCAGTTGTTCCAGTTCTCTTACTTGAAGGTTCTCATTTATTATTTCTTTTTCTCATTCTGCTCTGACTAACTCTCATCGAAATCGTTCGAAGGAGGTGACCTCACTCGGGAACTGCCAATGAAGGGGAAAGGACAGCGACTTACACTTGGAGAAAATGTTGTAAGATGTTGGTAATTTTCCTTATACATCTCTCTGTTTCGTTTCATCATCTTATGGAGATTCCCTTGCAAGTTTGGTTAGCACTTGCCTGATGAAAGCTACGATGAGTCCTGCTCAAACTCGAATTTGGTCAAAGTATGGATTAGTCCCAGATGTGATTCGGTAGATCCTATTCAAAACATTGGTGTATGTAACTCGGCGAAAAAGTTAGTCAAATTTGATCAGCATTGTGACAGAGACTAGATATACGTCACATTGCAATTAGACCCTAAACCAACATACATCTACGTGATACTTATACTGTTCTATTCCCTTTCTGTTTCTGTTGCTCAGAAGACAAAAATAAAGTCTCGCTAAACCCAACACGAGACAACATTAACAACAATCTCCTAACTTCCTTTGAATAGGGAACAAGTTGGATTAAGAAGAAAGGGATGCTACCTGCTTACATATAGCCGCCTCTTCTCTTAAGCATTGACAGCCATCAAAGTTTAATTTTAATACACTGATTCACTCAAACATTCTGTAGAGTAGTTAAATTGTATTCTTCCATTTACATGACTATTCATACTATTAACAGCAAATATAACTACGTCTTCTTACATGTCGTTACACACTTAAATGCACATGAAATACTACTACTCGTAGAATACTTTTATATTCTCCTAGGACTAAATAAAAGGTTATTTCACTATTGTTAATATTAAATTTGAATTCATAATTGCTGACAAAAACTTTAACCTTCAGTAATAATTTAGTATTCTTTATATTAATGCTAAACGGAATATGTTACTGCCTTAGGAATAAACTAAAACCCATATCAATTTTTAAAATTTCAATCTTCGAATATTGTTTTCTTATTTTGAAAAATAATTTACAACGTGTTGTCAAAATTTTAAAAGGTAAAATTTAATATTTTCATGGCCGACCCTTTTGAAATATGTTTCATGTGGGATTTTCATATTGCCTCTTTTCTGTATTCATTTTTTGACTAATCCTTTTTTAATTTTATTTAAATTTTATACAAGACAAAAAAAGATTTTTACAATCACAACTTCTACATGCTGGTTCATCTTTATTTTTTCCTACTTCACTACACTAGCTTTGCATGCATATCGTTTTTGGCAGCCTCAAATTTTCCTTGCAAGAGAACTTCTTTTCCCGGTTTGAGTAACCTTCCAACTATAAAACTCCCTAAACTCATTAAAGGCCCATTACCCACACACCCTGGTCCACACTCCTCTCTCCAAAACATATTTAGGCCCAACATCTTTAGTTGCCGTTACGGGGTCCACCTCCGAAGCACATTCGGGGCTTCGCTCACTCCGCCTGTCTGGTGCGGCTCCACACCATCCAGCCTCAACAAAGAGGCTGACACCAATGTCCAGCTGCTCCCCATCAAAGGTCATCATGCCACTTGTCAGCACAACCTACTCCAAAAGGGAATCTGTATGCACTAATATTTGTATGCTATAATTGCCCTTTCAAAAAAGGTGGATACTACAATGAAGATGGCATAATTGTCTTCATATGAGTATATTTCTTTTTGACCTTTGGATGATGGATTGTATGGTTAGATTTTGATATTTATAAAAGTGTTGTTTTTGTTTAAAGTGTGGCTAAATAAATAAACCACACTTTTAACCAAAGCATCTTCATGAGAAGATATTTTTGCCATCTTCATTGTAGTATCCACCTTCAAAAAATACATGAAGAATGCCTATTATTGAAAATGACGTCACAAAAAAGTACTGCACGAAGACATTTTTGCCTTTTTGGGACAGTGTACGAGAAGAAAATAGAATAAGATGGTGACGGTAATGAGATTTGGTAGTACAATGGAAGGGGAAGTATAGTTGGTAGGGGAAGAGGTGGGCTAGTTTAATGTGTTTGTTTTTCAATTTTTTTATTAAATAAAACAAAAATTTAAAATATAAAGAAATATGAGCTAATTTACTATTTATTTTTTTTGTATCTTTTTATTAAAAAAAAAAACAGATTATTTATTTTTTAACTTTTTATTCAAATAAAATACATATATATATCTTATTATAAAAAAAAAATAAAAAATATAACAACAAAAAATCCACAGTAACCGTCATTTTTGATGTGTTAAATAGACTGGCTTGTTATTATGCCACCCTTAACGATAATGGTAGTGATCTAATCCTTTTCGTATATAGTTATTCTATAAATTAGAAATAAAATTGCTAATAAATTGATTTTATTAGTATTGAAAATTTTTTTAAGGAAAGAGTCACTTTGTTTTAAAATAACAATGTTAAAATCTATGTTGTTTTTGCTTTAAGAAAATAAAATAAAGAGCCACTTGTATCTTTAGTGTAAACACAAAAACATTAGGGCAGATGACCTCAATAAACCCAATGAATTTTAATATGTCCTGAATGTCCTAAATTAAAAAATACAACGTTAAAATTCCAAACTATATTTCTATATAAATCGAATTGAGTAGTGAAATACTTAGTAAATCGAATCAAATTAATTCGAATTAATTGAAATAGGAAATTGAACAAAAATCAAAACTAGTTAATTCGAATTACGTGAATGATAAAGAAATGAATAAATCGAATTTCATGCCCAACGTAAATCGAAACCATTTAATTCGATTTGATGGTTTTGTAAATCAAATTTACTTGTTTCGATTTACATGCATTTGTCGTCAAATGTAATTCGAATATAATTGATTCGATTTCCTTGGATCTTTGCTATATAAACAAATCGAAATCAGTTGATTCGAACTAGAAATCTCATACCCCACCCCCAACTCCACCACCCAGATCCGAAATTCTCTGAAAGCAACCCGGGAACAACCGAATCTGCATGCTGGAGGACGATCCGAATCGTCTGTATCGACTAGATGGAGTCGCGTATATTGGTGGTGCCGTCCACCTTGAGGTTAGTGATTTTAAATATTTATTTTTTTTAAATAAATTAGTAGTTAGTTAGAACTGTTGGTGTGGAATTTTTAAAATAAATCCAAAAACAGATATTTGAATTTAGTTCATGTCAGACTTAGTGAGTCATTAGGAATAGAACAGGGTTAGCCGTAGAGTCATGAACAGGGTTAAGTACAGGTTTTTATGTGTGTTAATAAAAAGAACATGTTTTTATCTCATATTTTTTTGTTAAAACGAAGAATTGGATCGTGAGTAGTGTAGAGGTTAGCATTTTTATCTTTAAAAGATTGGTAGGGATTTAGTGTAAAAATGTTTGCAAAGTGATGGCATGCAATGTCTGTGGTAACTAGAAATTTTGATGCATTGAGCGGTTTTTTTGTGACGAATGTGATAAGTCATCTTGTATTCTTATGCAGTCCAATCGATGCATCAGCAGCATGACACAGCAGCACGGGATGATGTTGGATGATAGGATCATTCCTTACTTGCAGATAGCTGGTCTTTACCATCTTGCAAGATTGAACGAGAGCTGGTTTCAGTTGGACGAGCCATTGGTCAGCACCTTCGTAGAGCGATGGCGCCCCGAGACGCATACATTCCACATGTCATTTGGGGAGTGCACGATAACCCTACAGGATGTAGCGTACCACCTTGGTCTCCTGATCGACGGTCAGTATATTAGCGGATGCCTGATAGACTTTCCATGATATATCGAGGGTGGCTGACCACCATGGGTTTGGTTTGAGGAGTTTCTTGGGGTATTGCCTCCTGCAAACTGCATCGACAAGTTCATAGTGAAGTGCACATGGTTTGAGGAGACGTTTAGTGAGCTTCCACAAGGGGCAAATGAGGAGACGATTAGGAGGTATGCCCGTGCGTACATGATGATGCTTCTATCGACGCAGCTGTTTGGAAACAAGTCAGGTACCCACCTCCATATCCGATGGCTGCCGTACGTCGCCAAGTTGGAGGACATGGGTCAATATAGTTGGGGTTCTACTGCGTTGTCATGGCTATACAGGTGCATGTGCCGTGTGGCAAACAGAAATGTCGTCAAGTTGGCTGGTCCACTGCAGCTGCTCCAGTCATGGATCTTTTGAAGGTTCCCTGGATTCCAGCCGGACGGATTTGATGTATTTCATTGGCCGTTGGCGTCGAGGTAGTCTCCATTTACTTATGTGAAGTATTTTCCATTTTTAAGCATTTAAAATTATTGTTAAGTAAATGTTTTGGTTATCAGATGGGGAGGTTATCAGCCGAGCTTGAGTGACAAGGGGCCTCGTGTCGCGAATTGGAGATTGAGGATTGATTTGCTCCAGCCAGGGGATGTGAGTATTTCCATGTTCATGTTTCCTTTGCATCTTTATTAGTTTATGTTGACTAACAATATGAACTTCTATGCGCAGTTTCTGTGGATGCCGTATAGCTTGGCGGAGGTTGTGCAGGTGGTACACCCCGAGATATTGGTGCCACGCCATATGACTATGTGGAGGGCTGCGACAACATTGATCTATTTCGCTGTCATTGAGTGGTATCCGGTAGATCGAGTGCTTCCTCAGTTTGGTGGGGTTCAGGGTCGGCCACGTGCTGCCCTGAACATAGATTTTCTTATGTCAAAGGATAGGAGGGGCTGAGATCGTTGGTTTCTGTTGACACTACAGAGTTGGCACATTTATTGGGCCAACAGGGCGCAGCATGTGCTACAGTTTGACATCGTTCCTGATCCAAGACCTTCTCATGAGTACCTTGATTGGTGGTATCAGCACGGCAGGAGGTTTTTATCACCTGAGCTCATCCTAGGTGACCCTAGGGCAGCTGCGATATCAGCTTAGGCGATTGAGCGAGGCCCCGGACGAGTCCCGGACATGGACCAGCTGCCTGATGTTCCGGACAACCATAGGATTGTTAGGAGGCAGCGTATTGGGACATGATCTAGCCAGCATGAGTGGGTTTGACTGGAGGAGGCCATTGATGTGATGGAGGGGAGGGGACGTGGCAGGCGAGGTGGGAGGGGTCGTGGCTTGCGTGGAGTTAGAGGTCGTGGACGAGGCCGTGCCCGATGTGGCAGTGGAGGAGGGGATGATGATGGCGGTGGAGGGGACGAGTGTCTAGGGGGAGGTGGTGACGGGGATGACGGGGGACCCAATGATGGTCAGGGCTATGGAGGTGGGGTTGGGGGTGCAGGGGGCTCAGGTGGTCATAGAGGTGGAGGTGACGGTAGGACCATCATATGGCGGCCAGAATTCCTCCGGAATCGGAGGAATGAATCCCATCCGATAAACATCGTACACGGAGCTAAGACAATACACCTCGTGCACATAGGCGGACCACGTCAGGCGTGCATATGCACAGCATGCCAACGCATGCCGGCATGGATAATGAAGTGCTTGGAAATAGCCACAATCACATGTCTGGTCCGTGAGGGATACTCTGTATGAGCCAAGTGAAAAGCTTCCTGTCGGAGTGGTCTCAGCAACCGTAAACTCTGAGTTGTCCCTGTCGTACAAAGTCACGGTGAAGCACCTTAAGGCCTTCAGGTTGGCCTCGATCGCCTTAAGCAGATGCTGACTGAACTGCTGCCCAGTACCTAACTGTGCCTCGGCCTCTTTTCCCTTTCGAACGAACAACTCGGCCAACCTCCCATGTGGCTTTCACCAATGCACACATCGGAAGGTTCCTAACACCCTTTAGGATCGATTTCACACACTCAGATATATTTGTAGTCATGTGCCCAAATCTGCGGCCTTCATCCCAATGCTGAGTCCAATGTGCATACTCAATTCGATTAGCCCAGTCGCGCATCGCAGGATCAAACATTCGAAGGATGTCAAACCAGTATTGAAACTCGACCTCCTTCTTTGCATATGCAGCATTCACTAATAGCCTCCTTGCATCCTTCCCCTTGAAAGTCAGGGCAAAATTAGCCGCCACATGACGGATGCAGAACGCCCTATATGCAGTAGGCGGAAGCCATCCCCCATCAGGAGCCTCCAACACAGCCTTTATCCCGTTGTGCCTATCTGATATGACAAGTATCCCCGGTTGAGGCGTCACATGAGTCCGAAGGTGAGATAGAAAGAATGACCACGACTCTGTATTTTCACCTTCCACAAGTGCAAAAGCAATAGGGATGATGTTGGAGTTGCCATCTTCTGCAATCGCGATAAGCAGTGTACCATCGTATTTGCCGTACAGGTGGGTACCGTCCACATTGACCAACGGCTTGCAATGTTGAAATTCCTCAACACAGTGTGGGAATGTCCAAAATAAGCGATGGAAATAAGCTGTAGAGTCATCCAATTGCCTACCAACTAGAGCAGGACTCGTCTTTAACACAACTACACTACCTGGTATAATGATCTGCAAGCCTAAAGCCCATCGTGGAAACTCATTATACGAATCTTCCCAGTCTCCGTAAATTTGGGACACGACATTCTGTTTGGCCATTCAAATCCTCCTGTACGTCAGTCTGAATCCGAAGTGTGCTTCCATGGCATTCTGCAGTACCTTAATCGACGTGGCAGCATCAGCTCTGATCAGGGGCATAATGAAGGCCGATATGACATGATAATCAAGCTTTCCGTGGTCACTAGAGATCGATGTGGCTAGACAAGTATGAGGACCATTGTACCGTTTTACCTTCCAAATTCCTTTGCGCTGGCGGAGACTGGCCCGGATTAGCCATACGCACCCGTTCCCGAACTCCTTGCACTTGCCATAGTACTTGCGGTGATCCGACTCTAATGCCTTGTACTCAACCCCGCGGCGAATGCTATAGGTCTTCACGCTAGCACGACTTCCTCTTTATCCTGAAACTGCTGACCGACCTGAAATTCAGCTATACCTCCTGCATTTTGTGTGTCCCTTGCCCCAAAGCCAACAGGTACAGAGGGATCCTCCTGAGGAGCCATGGCATCCAAGTACAGAGCAGAGAAGTGGGGAGGGGGTACTGATTAGTACCGGAACTAGATGCTCTCCCACCCACAGGTAGAGTCGTCCGTGGTGTCTCCTCCTCGCTATCATCAGCAATCGTTGCGGGCTCCACATCATCATCATCATCATCATCCTGCAATGCATCCTCAACCCCATCGGGTGCTCCAACCACTCCGAATACCGGAACACACGGAGGAGAACTGGGAGCCGCGAAATCACCGTCTCCCAACGGTCCAGCCTCACCAACTAATGCATCACAACTGCGATTCAGATTGACGGCAAAGGATGGTGAAGCCACTAAATCTGGCTCGGTGCAATCACCGGCACTGCTGACGAGGATCCAACAGGCAATGCACTAGAGCTGGCTAGATGTCCTGTGGAGTGCAGATTCTTGTTCGAACCTCCAGAACTAGATGCCACATCCACAAGCTTCGCCAACAACTCCGGAGTCCTCACCTAAGGAAACTGACGGCGACAATGAAACAGCACCTACATATCTTCGTCATTGCTGATAACGAATGAATCATACTTTACATCATCGCGTAACACGGAAATCGGAATTTTATAGAACAACTTCTCCATCCGTTTCACGCCATGCATTCCTAGTCTCTAGAGTATAGTATTCTTAAACTCAGCGAAACTGGTCGAAAGTTTGAGAAAAACACTCAGCGGGTTATTGTCGGTGAACTTAATTCTTGATTGCGTTTTCTTCTTAATGGATCCTTTATAGTGCACAGGAGCTACAAAACTCTCATCACTAGTCATTGGGAATCTCACTCTTTTACAAAATTTCATGTACGAGTTCGTTTTTATACACCTCATTCCATTGTAAATCGAAGCATTTAACTTCGATTCACTCTAACGTTGGTGCATGTGTAGATTCGATTTAAGTTCATCTTTAAATTGATCCTACTTAATTCGATTTAGTAGGAGAACTTCAAATCGAATTGATTTGATTCGATTTTAGTTGAACTTCGTTTTTTACCTAATTCGAATCCATTAGATTCGATTTACCACTCGTTTCACTAAATCGAATTCAATCAATTCGATTTATATATAAATGTGGCTTAGGACTTTAACATTGCATTTTTTTAATTTGGTACATTCAGCACATATTAAAATCCATTGAATTTAATCAAGTCATTTGCCCAAAAAAATTAGGACCAAAGTTTGAGAAACGTAACCATTATACAAAACCGGATGTAGTGGGCATGGATTTTATTCGGCAAAGATTGCTACGAATACGAGAACTCATTCTTGAATAGAGAGGCAAGTGTTCGCGTTAGAATTATTTTGATAATTGTATTTTAAGCTTGAAGTTCTGTCTCTTCGGTATATAGAAGAATAATAGTCAATCGGTTCTTTGAAGTTTGAATTTGCTCAGAATAAATATATCTGGAGACTTTTTCACCATGGAGAGGTCAAACATATCAGTTGACAAGACTTGCACCATGATGAACAATAAAACGACATGGAGAAGTTTCGTTTGATTAAATTGAAATCACTGAGGCAGATGATAAAGATAGCATGTTATACGGACAGAATTAATCACAGGATTTTAATAAGAGTCTATTTACTTCTTGAATTAAGGTAGTAGAATTGGTATATGATAGAAATTACATGTCTATAATCATTAGTTTTTTATTTATTGCTTTAAATTTTGGCTTCCTGTAGCCGTTAATTTTCTCTCTCTTTTATTTCTCAATAATCATCCTTGCAATTTAGCATTTTTGCTGCAACACAGAATCAATATTTTTTAATCATTATAGTCTATAAAATTGTATATAGAAAAAGACTGAGATGGTAAGATAGAAATTAAACTAAGAAACAGAATTTGAATTAAAATCTATATTATATTTAGTGTAAAATATATTGAACTGGCCGATGAGTTATAATTTAAATGACATAGTTTTCCCGTACTTTTTTAAGAAGTCGCGGGTTCGAGTCTCACTATTTTTGATAAAAAAAATATATTAAATTGAATTATGTCTTAATATCATATTTAATTTAAAATAAATATAAAGATTGAAGGATAAATTTAAAATTTAAAATGTTAAATAAAAAATATTTATACAAAAATATTATAAAAATTTTAATTTTTATTTTTAAAAATTTCAACTTTTGTATATCTATTTTTAGAAATATTAAAAAAGCTAAAATTTTTGTATTTCTTTAACTAAAATTAAGGTTCAAACATCTAATTATCAAACACAATACTCAATCTTAGTCCCAAAAAACAAATGTTGCCCAAGTGAGAATGGACTCCACTTCCCAACTTTTTGTCCTCTTTTCTCAACCACAGTGTTCCATAATCACTCAGATACACTTATATTCACAAATAAACCAATTGAAGCCATTGCGTGCCAGCCAAACAACCAAATGTATGTGAGAGCAATAATAAATTCGTGCAACAAAAAGCATGGAGCATCTGGTACCTTCATATCTTTATTATCTATAAGAACAGAATAAGTTCTCCAAGTTCAAAAGTGTGTAGAAATCCAAACAAAAAATTTTAGGAAAAAAAAAGAGAATGGAAAGAGGAAAAGGAAGATTTATAACTAGAAATTAGTTACATATTTTGTTATATAAAATTATAACCTCTTAAGTCTTAACCATTATTGCACCCTTAATTTAATTGTTATATATAAGTAATTTATGATAAATCTCATCATGTAAATGAAAGTGTGTCTGGTTGACATGCAACTACAAGTAAAAAGTTGGCCAAGAATAATCAAGGGGTTAAAAAGGTATGGCTGATCGGTCCAGTTTAAAAAGATTGGAAGTGCACTTTTTATATCCTATTCCTGGTATTTGATTCCTTTCTTAATGTGTTATACCAAAACATGCAAACAGGTCAAAATATTTTTTGTTCAAAAAATTACAAGTCAAAATCGACATGTTTAGCTAATATAAAAAGGACGAAAATTTTATTTGTTGAAGATCAAAGAATTTTGCTAACTAATATTGTTGGAAAATAAGATTTTAAAATGATATTTTAACTACTTTATATAGATATAAATAAAATTTGTGCATAAACATCATACTCTTGATATATAAAATCTTATAGTTGCACCATTTCTTTCTATGAGTTAAGATTGAAACACAAACATAGAATATAAAAAGTCTATCTCAAGAAAAAGGTACCATAAGATACTTGTACCACAAGTGCAACCTATATTTTAAATAAATAAGAAAATATTCCAATAATTGGTCACTTATAAGGTTGAGGAGAAGAGAGGATTGGTGTAAGTTTGGCACTTTATGGAAAGTAAAGGAAGCAGTTCCTGATCTATTATCTATATATTGAGATATGAGAACTTAATTTCATATCTTGTGCTCTCTTTACAATGGAACTTAGAATAAAGTAACTAACAATTATATATATGATCTGGACATGCATGAAGTTTAGATTAAATTTGAAACTAACAAGTAAACTAAATTGGTAGCCTAAATAACATTATTTTGCTTTCCCAGCCACACCATAACCTAAATTTAGTTTTCTCTTTTCTTTTCAGGCCGGTTCAAAAATGATTAATTATGTATGTTTATTGACCATACAGGCATACACCTTATGCAACAGCAAAATAATGGATGCCTGAAAAGACAAATATTCTTATGCCCGATCAAAGTGTGTAGGGAATAAATAAAGGACCCAATATATTGCTATACTTTCTAGTCTAGTAATAATGGGAGCATAATTTATAACATGAAATTAACCAGAGAGAGATCATAAACACAAGGTCCCCTACATTACCACATTCATAACAAACACATGCAACTCACTATCAAACACAATAATAAGAATTGGACTAGGTAAACCGAGTTTCCCTTCTCTCTTACCATGCAAAAAAAACAAAAATAACCAAATTACGTAATAATGCTAGATGGATCATAATAATGTTTCATGACTATTAGAAGCACCTACATTCTTCTAAACATAAAACATTCATACTCATATTTTATACCTAACCTACCTTTGGGCTTTGGCTCAAAAGAAGCAAAACTTTCAGGTCCCTAAAACTCAGAGAATGGCTTCTTCTTCTTCAGCACATATCACAATAGTGCTTATTATCTTTCTTTTGTGCATTCCATCATTTTCGTTATCTCTTGTTCATGAAATCACTTATTCTAACAAGTTAGACCAACCAGCATCAATGGTTGCTCTGCCACCAGACACCGCTCAAATCAAGTGTGGATCATGTCCTTGTGGGGACACATGTGATCAGCAACTTTCTCCGCCGCCGCCGCCTCCTCCACTTCCACAACCTTGTCCTCCTCCGCCTTCACCGCCATCACCACCACCACCACCTCCTCCTAAGTCTCCATCCTGCCCACAAAACTGCAACTCTTCGTCACCGCCGCCGCCAAGGTTCATATATGTGCCTGTGCCAGGGCAGGTAAACCAGCCAAAACCAACAACATGGATATACTATTACTCTGGTACTGGGAACAGAGGAGTGGGGTGGTTGGTTTTGGTAGGTTTGGGAGCATTATCATTAACAACTGTGTTTGGTTGACATCATGATTCATGAAGCTATGCCTAAAATGTTAGATTCTCTTCCTTGTTCATGTTCAAATTCTTTTTTTGGTGGTTCTTTATTACTTCAATTGATATGTTGTATTTTGAATTATTCATGCAATTTGGGGTTTCTTGATATAAACTTAACAAGAGATCAGAATTTCCTGATGTAGAACAATTCAATTCTGACCGGGTTACTACTTTGCTTTAATATGTTCTTGTTGGGGTTTTATTTATTATTTTTAAGTAATCCTACGGAGTTTTTTTTTTTTGTCAATATTAATTAATTTTTTTTAAAATTATTTTTTTATCTTAAATTTTAGATTTTAAATTCTAAATTTTTAATTCTAAATTTTTAGAAAATAAAATTATCAACCATATATATCCTTTCTCATTATTTTTTCCCTTCCATTAGTAAAGTTGGTTTTTATTATGAAATTTTTTGTTTCAAACTTTTTCTGAAAAAGATATGCAGTAATTCTCAAATTTTAAGATATTTCGTTTTTCTTTGGAGAAAAGAGAATTGTAAAAATAATGCGAACTGTTGATAAAATAACATTTCTAGAACAAATATTTATACGCAAATAAAATTTACATATTTGATAATGGACATTCATGATAGTAGAACAAATCATGGCTTGTTTGGGAAAAAGTAAATAAATAAATAAATAAATAAAAGAAAGACATGCTTATCCAAAAAAGAATAAAATCCCATGATGAATTTTCATAAGAAATTAAAAAAACAAATAAGAAAAACCTAGCTTGAAATATCGAAGCCTTTCTATATAGCACACACTACTGTGTCAAATCTAGACATATATTAATTGATGAATATGAGAATTGTCGCAACTCACCATTTTTTATATTGATATTAGGTTTACAATGTTATTTTTTTTAGATTGTGAGTGGTCAGAAATTAGAATATTAATCTAAAATGTAGAACAGTTTAATTTAGAGTGTAGAAATCAGACTCTAAATCCAAAAATCAAACGTTGAATACAAAGATCAGATTTTTCAATTTCTAAAATCGTACCATTCAATTTCTGTTTTAAAAAAATTTTAAAAAAATTGAAGTATAAAAATCTGACCTCCAATTTTGATTTCTTTCACTTTTCTAAAAAACACCAAAAAATATAATATTAAAATATATTATTGGTCTCACTTCCATAAATAAAAAAAAAAAAAAAAATTAGCCGCAACTAACAAGCAATGCTGTTATCGCCATGTAAGCAGGGCACTGATGACACCAACACCTCTTTATGGTGTTGTGACTTGTGACTATCTTCATTATTCCACCACAGATTAACATTACCATGGCGCACCAACGCCAAGTGCGAAGAACTTTGCACCTCCACTAATCCTATTCTTCCATATCCTTTATGGTACTTCAGGTTCTCTTCTCTTTTTTCATTTTCTGCTGCTTCATCTTCTGCTGCTGCTCAAGGATCCATCATCATGTTGCCATGCATAACTTTTCCTTTCTTGTTTAATCTTTTGAAGGAAAAATTATACTCTCACGTTAATTGTCGGTGGTTCTTTAATTATTGAGAATCACGATGTTATATTTCGATTTTGCGACCATGTATTTAAGTCACTAAATTTCGTTCCTGGCCGTTTTTTACTTTTTTTTTTTCTTTTTTAACTAAATTTATGGAGTTAAACCCTACTTTTATCCTTGGCTAGTTACATTAATTTAGTCCATAACTTTTCAATTGCTACAATTTAATTTTTAGATTTAAAAAAGTATACCAATATAATCTTTAGTATATTTTCTGTCACCTGAGCTCAACGTGTTAGTGATAGTGATGCGCCTCAAGCTTTGTCACGCCAGATATATTAAAATGATGTCGTTTTGACACTAAATAATACATTAAATAATGTCGTTTGAAGGTTATGACAAAAAAACTTAGTTATTACAAGATTGTTTCAATCCTCAAATAATATCATTTAATGCCTTCTTTAGTACAATATCGTTTTAATATATCCAATGTAATAAGACTTAAGCCACATTACTAATGACGTTAAACTCAAAATACACAAAAAAAACTATATTAGTGTATTTTTTTAAATCTGAAAGACAATTATAACAATCACAAAATTAAAAATTAAATCAGTATAACTCACTAATATTAAGAATTAAAGTGAGACTTAACTCCGAATTTACGACTAAATTGAGCTGGACACATTAGTTGTGAAAGAGAATACATACAAATTGACAGGATTCATTCTCATTGGAAAAATATAAACTTACATAAATTAAAAAAAGAAAAAAAAAACTATTTTTGATACACATACATTGTCACTCGGATATTTTAGGCCGTTTAAAGAATCACTCCGATAATAGTTATACTTGTACATTAACTTTTGTTAGTATGATAATACGTGATTGGATTTATGTCCGTGAAATTTATAATTGAACTCATACTCTATCGGTGTAAGAGCATTAAATCAGGTGCTATCTGTCAATACACCACCAGATTATATGTTAGTCACGCATAAAAATAAATAAAAAATATTTTAAATTCTAAAAAGACATGATAAAAATGTTGGTTTTTCAAAACTCAAAAACTTGACAAAAAGAACTAAAAAAGGCTCTAAACGAAGTAGTCAGAGAAATCTAAGCATAAATAAATTTAATGTATGTATGACATATGTCGGACACAATAAGATCCTTTAATTTATGTAATTAATCCCACCTACAAGATAAAGGTTTTATTTAAATTTCTTTTCCTTTTTCAAAAGTTTTGGAGATTGTATCAACAATCAATTATTAGTCATTGCCCCCTAATCTTTTTCCTATTAATAAAAGGAGAGATTTTCTTTTCTTGTCCCATTCTACAACTAGATGCTTAGCGAAAACCAATATAATATATAACCATGTTAGGTGTATATTAAAATCAACTAACAAAATAAAATATACATTAGAATACAAAATACATATTAAAAATAAATTAAATTAAACATATATTTATACATAAATACATAATAACTAATTTTAGTATACAAATAACATTTTGTGTAATATAATGAGTTTATATGCTATATCTACTCAAAAGAAAAAAAGAAAAGAGGAGAGCGGAAAAATGCTATTTTGTGCCTAAAGAGTTTGCTCCACTTTGGATTCAAAGAAGTTTTTGTTCATCAATAACATTCATTCAGGTTGATTTTGGGTTTGGACGAGAACAGAAATACTTGGCATTCCCATTGTCTTATTTACTAATACAAGTCCCCAAACGTTGAATAAATGGCAAACTACAAGTAAAAGAGACGCTGCAAGGCTTGGTTGAGTGGCATATATTGCCTTGATTATAGAAACCATGTGGAGAAAAAGGGGTGTGTGTGTGTGTTAGGGTGTAACTTATTCCCCAAAAAAACCGTAAAGAAGGCCAAAAAGCGGGAAAAATGACAATCGTCTTCAAAAATTACATTACTACTACCGAATTTTTCCATCACATTTACATTGAAAGAGCAAGTGAGGATGCTAAAGGCATCATAGTTTGATAAGATATACAAAAGCCAAGGGAAACCACACAGAAGCTTTCTGGTTTCAATAACCTAAAAAAATGATAAGTATATATTTATTTTTAATTTACCTTTTATTACCCAACGTTTCCAGCATATATAGTATGATTAAGCGACGGGTTCAATGATGCAGTACATGATCCAAAAATAACATTGCCAGCATGGATTGAATACTATATAACTCACCAATCAAGGCGATGCAGTAGACATCTCCAGGCAGAGCATCAAATCTGCAACACCACAACAATGTTGAGTCGCATGTCTGAAAACCTCACAGATGCCTTCCACAAGATTTCAGGTGCTCTCAGCTGCTGGTTCTATAGGGTTTTGTTTGCCAATAATATACTCTGCTTATACAGTACTGCATTTCAACGATTTGATTATATTGCGACACCAAATTGCAGTGTCTGGATCAAATCTCAATTCCCACGTAGGCCAATAATGCAGATCTTGCTTCAATGTTAGGACCCGTGGCTTTCCATTTAGGTGAATTGTCCTCACACGTACAAACTCCCCATGCTCTAGTTCCTGTAAAATCAAGAAAAGATTAGAAGGCGTACATAATTCCAGAAAATACCCAAAAAGTAGAGTCGTAACTTGTAGGTATTAATACGCATCAAAACCACAATGCCTTGCAATGAATAGTAGAATCAAATTGTGAAATCTAACAATATTCTTCCTAAAATACGCAATTTCCTTGTCGTCAGAAAGAGTCAACAGAGATTTATAGGCCGACACCCAGAGTCCCAACAAAATCATCAGAGGTTTTAATAAATTCCATAGATGTTATATGTTAAAAAGTAATCACACTATTGTTTAAGATAACACAGACTAAATCAGGTGGGTAGGTAGAGTCCCTCAAGTAACATAAGACACGATCACACAAATTGCACAATAGCTGGAGATGCATCAATACATGACATGCCTTCTTAATGCACTAAGATTCACTAAGGACACCATATCATGACGAAAATATATGCTCTAACGAGGAAGAAGGCAATATAAGTGAGTGTGAATCGTTAAATTAATCGTGCATGGTACTTTCCTACCTTTGTCACATCAACAAAAGCATCTAAATTTGGAGTTGGCTTCCCATTGATTTCAACTATCCACTGTAGAGCATATAGACCATATCTATGTACAGGGCTGCCATGACACCACCTGTGAGAAACAAATTACGTAAACAGTAACCAACCAAAAGTGTGCATGTAAGAGA
Source organism: Arachis hypogaea (assembly GCF_003086295.3). Taxonomy (NCBI): domain Eukaryota; kingdom Viridiplantae; phylum Streptophyta; class Magnoliopsida; order Fabales; family Fabaceae; genus Arachis; species Arachis hypogaea. Next base: position 132,707,801 of record NC_092048.1, read on the forward strand.
AGCTGCAGGTGTATAGTATGTAAATACAAAACTATTTACTAGTTTACAATTTAGTATATAATTTTAACAAAGATTTATCTACATAAGAATATTGATATAAAGTTAAAAAAACATTCAGTAAGAAAACAAAAAAGGATAACAATGTTTTATTTTTTACTATCATGTTTTCAAATTAAAAAAACACTGTCTAGATTCCAGATTAATACACTGATATTAACAAGATATGATCAGAGTGATCCAATCATGAAGCAAGTGCACATTTAACAAAGTCAGTCTTTCAGACTTGAATCCGGTCCCAACATAACAATCTTTGCAATGGTTCTAAGATGTACCAAGAGCTAGATGCATAAATTCTGTAACCATGCAGATTAGGAAAACTTCTGTGTGGAAGTTGACTGAGAATGTTGGATAAATATATTTTTTAAAATTATTATCCATTCAGACCTTACATTAATTAGTCCAGTGCATGGCTGAAGCCACGATAAAGCCGTTTGCAAAATTACTTTCAATATAAACATCCTACCTTGACTTTACCATTTTGCAGAATTAAGAATAGCACAAGAATGAGTCAAAATTATACCTTGCCACATATACACCATGGCCTTCTTCAGGAAGAAATCCAAGAGCTCGTACTGCGGGGTGTGGATCTTGAACAATGCAGCCACACCAGTTAATTGCATGTGTTGTGCCATTTCCATCCCTAACATCTGTTCCCACCTGAAGCTCGACCTCTTGTCCCTGAACAACAATGATATCAATCATTAAGATCTGCTCCATGGGAGCTTACTCAAGAAGGGAAAGGATAGGAAAAAGTTCATTCAGCAGGCAAAAAGAAATAATCTAACTTCAATCACCAAGGGTAAATACTCTCACAGACCTGCCGGAAAATAGTTATGTGAAGCTTCCCATCATTGGCATTAGATTTGTCTAAAGCTTGGCAAGCATTTTCAATGTCACGGAAGCATGTCACTGGTTCTTTGTTAATAGCCAACACCATGTCTCCTTGTTCTAAAAGATTCTCAGCCTTAGATCCAGCCAAGCAACCTTTAACACGCAGAACCTGTCGTCTTACTGGGTCTTTCTTAACAAGTGCCTACAATACCAAATGATAACAATGGAAATAACTCATATAATTCTTTCCAGCCAAATTTAATCAGTAAACCAATTAATGCTACCAAACAAAGTTTCTAGCATTGCCAATATCTTTCCCAGATATATCTTCACAAATAATGCCAGAATTTTGCATTCTTTGAATTTCATAGCAAAAAATATTCTTAATATCATAGAAAGAAGGACACCCTAAAGTATATGAGAAAGATCTATACCTGAATCCAGTCATCACTCAATCCAAAACTCCGAGCCTTAGAAAGCAATGTGGGATAAAGTTCAACCTCTAAAATTCTCACAAGGGGCATAGGCCGTTTGACACCATTTATTAGAAGAGGTGGCCCATTTGCACCGGATACAATCTTTTCAAGAACTTGACTTATCGCATAAATTGGAAGGCCCCTCACAAATTGATGATCCTCTGATGTACTGCAACCAAATTTCAGCTGGTACAGGGGATTCAGCATCAGCATCAATAAATACAAGTTATGTAACAATTTACAAATATATATATATATATTCTTTTGGTAAAAAAAGTCAGGATGGATCATATAAGCACCCCCCTTTCTTTTTTCAACAAAAGTTTAAAAAAAAAAGAAAAAAAGATATAGACAGTAACTATTCAAAAGTAATTCCTTAGGCCCTCCAATCTACAGCTACTCAGTCCCCCAAAGGAAACTTAATCATGTATACAGAAAAGGTTAAAACAGTATTGATTATTGAACCAAGACAAATACTGCCAAAAGGAATAATATATTAATTAGTATCACACTTAAGTTTTTTTACTCCTCTCAATCTTCAATTGTACCTAACTTGTATATAAATATTTTAGTCATCCCATTTATCATATTCGTTACTTGCAACGCCTGACTGCCAACAATTTATAATTAAATAATTTCCAACTGTCTCCATTTTGCTACTCTGTCTTTGCCTTTTAACCAAACAAGCCTGTCTTGGAAACAACTAAAAAAGTTTTACATACTGAACTTTCTAAAACTTAGACTTAAGAAATTACTTTCTTTTAAGAAATGTTATATTGTTTGACTTAAAGTTCTTTGATTCACCTTTAAAAGAGCCATACTACTTCAATCAGTCAGAGGGCTTCCTCGGTCAGAGGACTTTCTAAAAAAATTAATAAAACTTAGCCATACTACTTCCTCAGGCAGAGGACTTTATTTTATTAATTTATTTTTTCTAATTTTCTAAAACTTAGACTTAAGACATTACTTTCTTTTAAAAAAATGTTATGTTGTTTGACTTAAAATTCTTTGATTCACCTTTAAAAGAGCCATACTACTTCAATCAGTCAGAGGACTTCCTCAGTTGATATTAAAATTTTAAATGAAAAATGCGACAGACTTCAAGGACCAACCCACCATCAGGTAGCCTCTTGAAGTTTGAGTAAAATTTGTCATCTCTCGTCTCTTTCCAGTTTTCGTCTTTCTGCTCTTTCCCTTCTTCTACGAGGACACAACTGTTTGAAGTTAGGTTTTACTAACTTAAACAAATGGAAAGAGCAAAATCTACCATAGAATATGTACACTATTTTAAGTATCTCGTGTGAGAATTTTTATTCATTATGATAATATGTATTGATAAAGTCTAATACTTTTTCCTCCCACTTCCAATTAGAAATTAGTCCATTGTTCTCCAGTAATACCTATGCAACAACACTATTGTAAATTCTTGCTAAGGCTATTGCAAAGCTTGAATTTGAAATAGAGCAACTCCCCTCCCCTCCCTTAGATTCCCGTCCACAGAGAGAGGGAGAGAGAGAGAGTTTTAAACAACAAAAAACAAAGAAAAAGAAAAAAGCAATTGATGTTAGGTTCAATTGTGCACCAAGGAGAAGACTAAGGAGAAGTTATTAAATTTTCTAACACTCCCTCGCATAAACCGATAAAGGAAAGCTTTGATTGGGCACAATGCACACACCCAGCAAAGTCTAGTTCAGAAACCAATTTAATAACTAATGAATGAATAGGAGCATAAAAAGTTGAATTCTTGGCTGCCTCACCATAAAAGCAGTGATGTTATCCCTAATGAACAAAACAATTTAGAGAAGGCTAAAGAATTACGTTTGTTGATGTATTTAAGAATTTGTTGTCGTCAATTTACTATAATAACACTTTTTATCATCCGGATTCAACCCTGCAAGCAAAGAATAAGTGGTAGAAACCTGAGTAGAGAAGCTTCCCCATATAGCTTGGACCCTTCCTTGTTCATCTGTTAGCACACCTGAGAATGTACTACCAAAATCTGTATTTTTAGACAGGGTCAGACATTAGTCTGCATGAGTAACTAGCTGGTTAAAAATAAATAAATAAAAGGAGGAAGAAAAAAAATAACATATTTAAACTTACCAGTATCGAGCTCAATTACTTCCATATTAGTTGCTCTGTAACGTGGGGAATCAGCAGATCCTATATTTAGTGCAGCACAAGGATTGGTGACAACAGATTTCCTAGAGGTTGCTTGAAGGCTTCTACTCAACCCAACTAGGTAAACAGAATCTCCTCGACGTAATGCTGGCTCTGAGCAAGGAAATGTAATAAATAAGTCTTTCATAAATTTGGATGAACGATTGCATGTGCAATTAAAACATCTGCCTTCGCACATCATCAAGATCTAAAATTTAGATTTTTTCCAAACAGGTTCATTTTACCTTTAAAATATTCCCTCATCCCTTACCAGGGATATCATTTCATATACCAAAGCTTTTAAATTCCGTGTAAAGTAGTAAATCTATCAAACATTGACTAGAAGTATTAAGTCCACGAAAGTTAATCATCTCCACACTTGTCACTTACCCATCCTCACTAGGAAGAGGAGTAATTCCCTGACAGGAAGGGGACTCAAGATCTTACACTTTGCAGTATTATGAAAACATAATTTTCTCCCAAAATTTCTTTTTACCTTTCAGTCCCAAGGTGGAGCTTGTCCAAAGCATGGAAAAATAGTATCTATGGCAAGAGAAAAATCTTCTTTATCCTTAAATCTAGATATGGCAAAGTCACATCAAAATGATACAAATAAAGCAATTTTCACAACCAAACTGACCTGGAAGTAACTCTGCTGCATGAACGACTGAAGCACCAACAGGTCCCAAAGCAGAGGGGTCATATGATATGAGAGCATAATTGTGAACAGGATGGAGAAATACCACCTGAAATTAGAACGAAGCAGGAACGTGATAAAGAAATACCGCCTTATTGTTTATTCGCTTAGTTACAGAACTAAAGTTCTTAGAAAGCTGTTACCTCTCCTGGAATTTCAACTGGGAAAGCAGCAAATGATAGCATCACATCAGAGGCAGAAATTGCAACTGTATTCTTATCAACTGCAACAAGTCCCATATCTTTAGTGTGATATATTATGACACCAGTTCCAAAGAAATGCTGTGAATGAACACCATCAAGCATGCAAGATGGAGGAACATGGACCTGCATGTACAACAGGATTTTGATATAACAATAACAATAATTGGGGAAAACTGGAACGATAGGAAACCACTGATTTTTTACTTGAAGATGCTAAGAAAAATGATTGGTAGTCATAGAACAGACTATCTAATCCCGATTTTTTACTTGGAAGATGCTTAGAAAAATGAACTTGGATACTCAAATATGAAAGTCATGAGGAAATGAAGAGAAATTTAAACGGAAAAAAGTTGAAAATTGAAAAAATAAAAATCAAGGGAAGCCATAAGCCATATTGCTGCGTTTGGCTTCAACCAGAGCAAAGCACCAAATCGCAATTCGCACACATATCACAGCTAAGACAATTAGACAGACAAGAAGCAAATGAACTTAAGCTTACCACAACTAGAAACACAACACAGGCAACATTTCCAGACATCATATGGAATTCCCAGGCTGAGGCATCCATCACAAGTTACAAGGTCAAAGGTAATATTTAGTTAAGGGATTTGAACACAGAAACATCAAGGAAATCATCTAACACCCGCAGAGGGAAAAAATGTAAATCATATGGTACCTTATGGTGAGGATATAATGAAACTCAAGGAAGAGATGCACCATATCTGATCACTTACGTATGGTGCATGTCCATGCTTTTAAGAGAACATTAATTTAATTGTAATTAAATATTCAAAATAATACCTCAAACATCACAAGAGTAGGCTCAATGACACGCTCAGCAACTGATGCATTTGCTGCTGCAGCAGTTACACCCTGATAATCCATTAAAACATCATCCTGCATAGCATTTGGTTTTCCGACCTTTGTTTCACCAGTTTCATTTAAGGAAACATCAGCAACACTTCCATCAGCAGGTAAATCTTCCTCCATTTTTCGTTTCTTCACTCCAGCATCAGATGCATTGTGGTGAGATACATATGCAGAAGGATCTTCATAATTGGTTTCCATGCTAGTGACACCATCAGCCAACCCATGATTGTTATCTTCATGCACATGTTCCCCACTTAGTGAAACTGGATGGTTGGCGATATTTCCAACATTTTTAAAACCAGATGATAGAAAACAGGAGTCAGGCTGAAAAGCTGGCCTTGGAATCCAGAGGCCTGTACTGTCATCCCGAGTGTATATCTGGGGAGGGGCATACCACTCATGGCGGTCAACTGTCACCAATACAGACTGCATGTTTACAAAGCAAAATCAGCAATGACCAATTGGTTATATCTTGGAGACGTTGTGTAATTAGGTATCAAAGCAATATAGAAATTTACACAATATATATTATATACACCACAGCTTTAATCATGAAAATATTATTGTGTCAGGAGGTCTCAATCTGCTTCTAGAATCAACATTAAATTTTTAATTTCAGTTATTAACAGGAACAACAGATAAAAACACACCAAATCTTTACATGAATCCAATCTTTAGATAAAAAAACACCAAATCTTCATCTGATTTCTAAGTTAGTTATTTGCATTTGTGCTAAAAAAGATCAAGTTGCCATCTGTTTTTTAAAATATCTAATTCATACAAAATTATAGACTTCACTAATTTGATAATATCTGATCATTGATAGTCAAATCCTTAAACAACACACAAGCATTATTTGACAGTGTGGTCAAGTATTTTCCCTAATCCCTATTAACCATGGATCTTAACAGTCATACTCATCATTCAGCATTTGTGAACTCTAGTGACACATAATCTGTAAAACTAAGGAGCATATTCTAAAAATTTACATTAACCACATGTATAAAAAGCTACCGCTATATTAACACACATACTAACAAAATCATGTTTCCTTAAAATACCACACTATCATACACATTTCATTGATTATGGGTCGTGTTTAATTGATGAAAAACTAACAGTATTTAGGTCTAAAAAGGTAAAGCACTTCCCTACAGAAGTCACAACAGACGTGTATCTAAAAATATACAAATTTTCCATAGTTCATATCTTTGATTAACAGTAACCATTACCTTCCTTCGGTGACGATCCATGTAGCTTATGTACTCCAATGGAACTCGAGCACCCCTAGATAGATTAGAGAGAACTGATATCAATTCCTCCACACAAGATATCTCTTCCCCAGCAAATTTCTTAATTATTGCATGGCGAGGAACTCCTGCCCTAAAGAGTATATATCTGCAAAAAGGAAGAATTAGTGATGAAAGTGCATAGAATCTTACACCAGGTCAATAGATACTCTCCAATTATACTTTGGTAACAAAAGCCTATTAGTGTAACCAACTTTTATTTAGATATACATACCCGGGCTCTGTCACATAGACAAGACCACAGTGAAAACGGAAGTTCCTAGCCTGCATTAACAAAGATGACAAAAAAAAAAAAAAAAAAACTATACTGAGACAGATAGCTTAAAATTAAAAAAGTAATACAGGAAACCTTGGGAAAGGTTTAGAGACATAATGGAATTTCAGAAAAGGGATTGAATCTCAGGTGTTGCATATCATCATATCAAGATATTCCTGCTGCTCTAACCACATTAAGAAACTTATATATTATATAACCAGCAAGATCTGGAAAACTGACAATTTATAGGAAATAGTAATGTAACAGAAGATAGGCATACAGATAGAGAGAAGAGACAGACAAACAGAATGAATCAAAAAGCTACATTTTCTATAATTTCTTAAGTATCACAAACAAGGTAAGCATTCAAGATCGATTTCTTCATTAAATCTAATTGGCCACCTCCTTCAGCCTCTCAACAGCAAGCAATTCAAAGTCAAACATCTCTGCTTCAGAGAAGGCAAAATAAAATATAAAAGTTAAAAGACAGTCCGAGTAGAGTCTAACTAACCTGCTGATAAGAAAGAGGATGTATCACTGCCCCACTAACTTCTAAGAAATAATCAGGAGTAATAGCGTGTAAATCTTGCACCTGAGATGAACATTAAAAGAGGGAAGAGAGGAGGGGGGGGGGGGGGGGGATTAGCACACAAGTAAGCAGTAAGTTGATTTTAACCAATTGAAGCTGTCAGCTAAATCACAGGCCAGGTTCAAAGTAGCAACAAAGAACCCTAATATTCGCATCAATTTCATTTTACAAGTAATACTGTAATACTTCACAGGTGGCAAAATGCGAGATGCTGGATTCAGTTGGTCATTCCGAGTTCATTCCAAAAAGAGAGAAAAGAAAAGAAAAAAGAGTGACTGGTAATCAGATCACATGTAAATATCATGTTATGTAAGTCCTTCCATTACTTTCAGAACTAAAACAGTATTAGTTTAGTGGTACTAGTAAACCGTAGGACATACAAATTACAAATTTATGATGCTTTATAATTATTATTTATGTTTTCTATGTTCCAGTGTCTTGAACCTCTCTCATCAGAGAGAAGAGGTTGCAGTTTGATCACCACCGTACTGATATTCCTTATTCCCATATAATAAATAAGCACTTGAGTATGCTAATATCATTCATAATCCAAGGGGAAAAAAGTTCTCACCAACAGAGATAATATCTTTGATGTGCCACCCCTTTCAATTTGTAATTCAATATTCTTGTTTACATTGTCATCAAGTACAGTCTCCAGTTTCAGAAACTGAGTAATGACCTGCAACAAAATTGCAGAGTCGTCAAGCTCTAGCAAACTGATTAGAAAACTGGATCCTGATCTTTCACAAGTTATACAAGACCAGAGAAGTCCCTGTTTATGCAGCCTTCAAGCATAAGAAAGTAATTCTTGAAACCAATGATCACTAAAAAAACACAAAACAAAACTCCCAAGATAAAGTTGACCAAGTTATCAAATACCAGGAAGGCATTATTTAGAAATCCATGTCTCAAGAATATCTTCTTTCCTCCCCCCCCCCCCCCCTCCCCCCAAAAAAAAAAACAAAAAAAAGAAATGAAAAAAAAAAGAGAAAAGGTTAATAAAACAGAGAACCAAAGAATGACAGGTAGAAGCAAAATCGTGTATCATGGCAAACTTACTTCCCCATTGACACGAACAAGCACATCGCCTGGTTCCAAATGTTTATAAGCTGGACCGCCTGGCACCTAAACAAGCCGAGGATTAAGCCCAAAGAATTTGAAATGGATTTCACTCCATAAAAGATTGAAATTCTGAGTAACAATATGCTTACCGCAGAGTCCACAACTAGCATTCCAGTTTCACTAGATGGAGAAGAATGACGTACCATCTACATTATTCATAAACAGGGTAACAATTCAAGGCATATTTAAATGAAACTGCTTCCAAGTAAAGATAGCTTAATATAGATCAAGCAACCTGCTCTGTCTCGCTTTTTAGACCAAGCCTGCGAGTCTCATCAAAACCTTTATGCAGAAAGGTTGCCTGTATCATATTTTACACAAGTTAGAAATAAAAAGGAGATTGCACCATTCCAAAGGACACACCAATTTGAGAAACAAGAGGAAAAATTTTTAAATTATTTCTCCGAATCTTAAAAGAGAAAAATAAGAGCAAACAAGCAGTCAAGCAAACAGAAGACAAAGCAAATTAAAATATGTCAAAAAAACATGACGAGTGAGAAACTGTACAGTTATATTCATCTGTAATGAGCAGCATATAAAATATACAATGAAAAGAATGATGTGACATTGCTAAATTATAATGGATAAAGTGTCTACAATCATCTCACGCTCCTAAATGTAAAAGATTTGATGAGCAGACAAGCTGATTCAAAAGTCAGGGAACGAAACTTGTAAATAACATTGGTATTACTAAATAATACAGAAATATGCATACATCAGTATTTCCATGCTTATAGAGAAAGGGATTTAGATATATAGCCATGTCCATAATAAGTAAAAATTGTGAAGGTCTCAACTAAATTCTGTTATCATAAGGTTAAAAAGTGATACAAATGACAAACCTGAAGTGTACCACGAGGTATAGAAACTGCCTTCCATTTATCAACATATGTTTCACTGCCCTTTTGAATAAATCTCAATGCCCTCACTACCTGAAAAGTATATCATTGTGTTTAGTTGCTCACCAATAGCACAGTCACACTTCTCCCAGTTTACTACAAGAAGCATTAGACAAGTTCAGCATATATATATATATATATATAAACTCACTCGTTCTAGAGGTAAAAAGAATGCTGATGCACTTGATGACTTGCTCCCAGCATTCAAGGCCACTGCCCTCCCTTGCCAATCTATAACTGGGGAACCGCTTGATCCTCCTTTGGTCCCAGAGGCTGCCTGAAATGCAAAATAATTAGTAATTTGGTTGCAATAAGCCAATGAACAATTGCTACAGACTATTAAGTACCAAGGGTTTGACCATGAACAGTACTTGTAAAAGACTTCTCTGAAGGACTTAAAAACCAAGTATAAAAAAGATCACTCAATCAGTGAATTAAGGTGTCAAATGGAGGTCCATCAGCTCAGAATGGGTCTCATGCTCAGAAGCAAATTCTCTTTGCCTAAAATTTATAGCAATCAAGCTCCCTCTAATCTCTAATTCTACCTTACATCCAAGTTTTAAATAAATATAAACAACTAATGAATCCTTTTATGATATTGGAAAAACTATAAAGACATTGAAACAGTCCAAAGACAACCCAGCAAAGAAATTAAAGGAAGGTAAATTTGAAAGAAAACTAATAACTTGACCAAACTCATAATTTGAAATTTTGAAGAAAATGTGCAAATCAGCTCATAAACAGTCATTCTCACTTACTTGCATGTAGAAGGTATTGAAGTCATTGTACCCATCCCTGCATCAAATAATATTTTTAACTACCTATTCATGAAAGAAGAAATACAAAGATATATATATATAACCAGATATTTAAAATATACTTCTTATAGTGAGGAGCATCCCTGTCCAACCGAGCAAGAGTACCAGCCAAAATGGAAACCTGAAAGTAAAATTCAAAATAAAATAATAATTCAGAATTTACGTTAGGAAACCGGCCGCGGGGAGGGAATAACCAAGAAAGCATTGGAATAGAAGTCATGGTCCTCTACATAAACAAAAAGCTAGTGACAGTTATGATGAGGAAAGAATATCAGTTGAATGTCAATGTCAAACCCAAAAAAATGCTTATAAATCAATCGATTTAGGAAACCATAGAAAAGAAAATTTATAGAAGACAACAAATGAAGGAACTATGAAGCCAGATGTAAAATTGATTGTGATATGAAACCAATAAAAAAAAGTATTGCTCAGCATAAGGCTGCTATGTGACCAAGAGGGTGAGCCTTGTGTAAAATTGCTCCCAGAGTCCCAGATGCCCTAGAAGTCGCCAGTTCAAATCCAGCTTGCAAGGCTAAGGCTGCGTATGTCTATTCTTCCTAGACACCACCATGTGGAAGCCTTACAGACTGGGGTGTTCTTTTTATTTCACATCCTAAATTACAGCATCATTCTATTTTCCTAAATAGTGCTCTATTGAGTTGGTCATAACGCAAATATTGAGGTAATACCTTCTCACCACTGTCATTGCCAACAACTCTGATTTCTAGTCCAACACATGCAGCCTCAGGTGCAAGAGGTATTTCATCATAATTCAGAAATTGTATAGCACCAGGATCATAACGAAAGAACCCAAAATCATGGACCTGCAAAAGTGTATGTATATAGTAGGTTGTATCAAGAGGCACAGAGAAATAAGAACCCAAAATCAGGGAAAGAGAAGAGTTAAGCAATGATAAACCAATCAAATAAATGAAAATAAATTAAATAACAAGTATCTGTGAACAACATACTTAGTTATTATAGTATTTAAACATATGTAAGAAGTCCTGTGCAAGAAGGTTAAAGACATGAATCTTATTTCTTAGCACAAAAGATCTTAAGCTCTTGGAAAGAAATAAGAAAAATGTAACGACAAAACACAACAAAATAGGAATACTAAAGGTGGTTGAGATTATGCATAAAACAATCATCATTTGTACAACAATGTTATACTGATCTTCAATCTGACCATAGGTAATAACCATAGTACCACACAAACAATCTTTTATTATAACTGCTTGTTTCTTAAAAGAAACAGTATGAATAACAATTATTTGCCATGTTTCACATGTCAGTACCAGTTATCACAAAATTTTCCTGCATCCCTCCCAAGTCATGCGAGCATTTGTGCAAATTCAACTAGGTAATTACGGGAAGCAGAATACATTGCAGAAATGACCATTACCCCAATCAACAACGAAAAAGGGATTCTCCTGAGTTACCACCATTACCAATTAACTATGGCAGCACAATGAACTGTCCAAGTCGAAGCTCCGAAATCATCAATTTAACGACAGAAACAAAACCACCAAAAAAAGGAGGGGGAGAGGGAGGACAAAAAAAGGTTCACTCACTGGATCTCTGTATATTGGATGCACTGGAACTTCTTCGCGGTTCAAAAACATGGCCTCTGCAACTACAGGACCTAGACATAACAAATAAAAGAATGTATATGACGAAGATATTAACACCAAATAGGTAGCGAAAAATAGAAGAAACTCCGATCATTGATCGTATAGTGTGGTACCGGGCTTGACAACGTGGCGATTGGTGAGGATGATGCCGCGGCGCTTGTCGACGATGAAGCCGGTGGCGTAGCTGGCACCGGCAGACTCAGTGTCGAACGAGCGGCATGCGGTTGTGCGGAGGACGACGACAGCGGGGACGACCTTGCTGAGTGCTCTCCGCCAATCCTCAGCGGTAGCGACGTTCTCCTGCAACGGGGGCGGATCGATCTCCATGCAGAGCTCATCGGCCTTGACGGCGGCGCCACCAGCAGCATCGGAGTCCAATTCATCGGATCCCAACCTCTCGTCGACTTGATCTCCCATTCTCGTGCTAGCTAGGGTTCAGGAGTGAATGAAGGAAGCTTAAAAGCTTTTGAGAGTGGTAACAAACCAGTGAGTTCACGCCAACGAGTCGAGTGAGTTAGTGAGTGAGTGAGTGAGGTAACAGCTACGCCTGCCAGACAGAGTACAGACTACAGACACAGCTTCAACAGCGAGTTTGGGTTTCAACTTTCAACTCGCTGCCGTGTAATTGTGTAAACGTGACTCACTGACTCACCAACCAGGCCCCTCTTTTTTCCGAACTCCAATTGCAGCTGCTATCATCACACTATTATTGTAGTTCCAATAATCAATAATCAAATCAAATAATGAATCAGTCGTCCTCTCAGAAATTTTCTTTATTGTTTCATTATTTCGCTCATGTTGTTAAGTACTTTCCTTTGCACTACTCACTATTTTCCTTTTTTTTGACAGCGGACACCGCAGCTCAATTTTTATTATTTGTCACTTGGGAAATGTTAAGTTGTTACTTGTTACACACATGGAAAAAAAAAATTTAGAAGTTAGAAGTTTAGAACACACAATTTTATATTCACATAAAATATAGAAAACTTAACTACTTTTTGGTGATTTTTTTTTTTTTTACAAAACTTAACTACTGGATTAGTATGAATTTTACTATGTCACGGTATGCTTTTTTATTTTGTTTATTTGAAATTAATTTTAGCATATTTTAGAATTTTCTCTAATAAATACCCTAGAAAATAGAAATATTTATTAAAATATAAAAGTAAAATTTCTTTATAAAAGATTAATAATTTTTTAATATTTATTTTTTGTATTCCTAACATGTCTTCAAATCTAAAATAATGTTAAATAATTGTTTGTTTACATACTTTTATTTTTCTATACAACTCAAACTTAATGACATTGTACAAATTGATATTATCCTCGTGATATATTAAAGGAAAAATATAGGAAGTCAATGAAATATTTGTACAATGAGATGAGTGATTTTATGATATGGAATGTTTATTATCCTTAGTACCCGAATAATTATTCTAAATATTATTAATCAATTGTACACATTGTACAAATATTCTATTGGCTCCCTAACAGAACTATATATTAAAATTCAATTCATTATATTCTATTTATTTATTGTTTATTAAAATTCTGACTCTATTTTTCTGTTGTATGTGCATAACAAATTTTGTGTATGACGTCAAAGACAAAAGGAAGTAGTCAAATTAAAATGGGAAATCCAAACTATACGCCGGCTCAGCTTCACGTTATGCGAAGTTGCACAAGTTTTTTATTCTTCATTTTCATTTCTAACAAATTTTTCTATTGAAAAAAAAAAAAAAAACATCAAACTTGCAATCCAATGACTCATGGTTTGTTGATACTTATAAGTTGTTGAAAATAAGAACCTTATATAAAGTCTTTTTAAAAAATCACTTAGAAATTCAAGCCTCCCTTGTTGACCATGCAGTCTACTACCATAAGTTTACTCTTTTTTAGTTTTTTTCTCTTTCTCTTTTGGGTTTTCAATAAGCTCCTCTTTTTTAAGCCCGCCAGGAACGAAACAAAGAAGTAACTATTATAATCCATGGCAGACATGGAAACAAAGAAAGGGATAATTAGCCTTTTTAGCACTACCACTACTAGTGTATCATTTTTATACACAAAGTTTCTTTACAAACCAACTACAAAATCATGCTCCTTATCCTCTCACAACTTTGGTTTATTGACAGTCACCAGTCACAAGATACCTACACAAATGGCCTGGACTGGCATACTTCACTTTCAAGTATTATTATCATTTTTCCCCCTCTATGGAAACTTGATCTCGAGTGGAAAGAAAAAGAGAAACTATGATTTTGAAGGAACTTCTGAAGCAATAGGAAGATCACTTGTGGGTGTGCATACAAGAGCCCTTTGCTGTAAATGCCTTAAACTCTGTTCCATGCTAACTTGCACCATCTCAGCCAGCATCTTCTTTGCTTTACCAGATTGATCATCCCCATCAATCTGTGAAATGATGTTGCACACTATGTTCTCAAGAGTGTCTGGCTGAATTTCAGATCTCGGGTAAGGAGACTCTCTTAGCAGCTGCAAAAGGGTGCGTGCCTTCGGCTGAGACTTTGGTGTCCCCTGAACAGTTAGCTCCAGAAGTCCCGGGATCACGCCTTCTCTAAGGATTGGTTCCCTGTATTTACACCTGTCGCTTTCGCACATTGTCAATAGCGCTCCAACGGCGTGCTCCCTGCTCTGGAGTGTCCCGCTCTCAAGAACCTCCACAACTGCCAGCACGCCGCCTTCTTCCAATGTCAGGGCGATTCTTCCCTCGTCGTACTCCATCAAGGATTCTATCAAGGAACAGCATTTTTCAGCTGTTTTTGATGATTTCTTGCAGGTTTTGAGAATGTTGACTATGAAAGGGATTGGATTTGTTTGGAGGATGATGCTGAGGTTATTGGGGTACGTTGATAAGTTAGAGAGAGCCATAACTGCATCAGCTTTGGCTTGTGGGGTTCCATCTCTCAGGATGTCCACGAGAAGAGGAATGGCTCCGCTAGCGCTGATGATCGGTTTGTTTGTTGAAGAGGCAGAGAGTGTGAGCAAAGATGCAGTTGCAGACTCCTGCAGATTTAGATCTTCTGACTTGAGGAAACTGATTATGGGTTCTAATGCACCAGCCTCCACAATATTGATTTTGTTCCTGCAAGATAACAAGTAAAGAGTCAAGCAATGAATATCAGTAAATTATTATGACTGCAGGTATTCAAATTTAATCTGAAAGTAACATCTCATACAATGGCAACGTACAAATTAAAAAAATAAAGGTAACAAGATACATAAACAGAGAGTCCACATGCATAAACAGAGAAGTTATAATATTTAATGTATGTTTACTGTAACTTCATTTAGACATAAAGCAACATTAAATGTACCTAAACAAAATTTCCTGGTCTCTTTTAATAATTGGAGTTCGGTTTAGGGTCAATGGCTTTCTTTTAATCATAAAGGTTGAAGGTACCCCAGTTAGGCCTCATGTGCAAGAAGCCAAGAAACTAGAAAGAAAATGGTCATGAATTAAATCAGGAGCCAAAACAAGAAATTTTAGGCGGTGCATTTAGTTTAATTTCCATAGGTTTTAAACAGGGTCAAAAGAAATTTGGAATGAAAACCACTTCATACTAACTTTGGTATAAGGAAAACGAAAATACATGAAGGTTGAAGAAATCCGACCCATAAATTTTTTAGCCACACTTGTAGCAATGAAAGTGATTTTCCACCCCCTAATAGAGAAAATCAAAACCTTCCAGAACACTCAATATTTTCTCTCCCCTCATATCATATATTCTTCTGTTTTTTTACAACCCCAATTTCCACCTACTCAAGCAAGCATATCATTAATGAGAAGAGCAGGAAAAAAGCCAAGCAGTGGTTGAACTTGAACCGCGTGCAATGCAGAGATTCGAACCATCTCCAGAAAGATTAGACATACAAGAGTTAAATAATAAAGATTTTATAGCTAAAGTGGTTTCCTTTTAATTCATTTAGTGCTATTTTCTATGTTTCACAAACATGACATTAGTAAAGACTCACGGGATTGTATATATTAACTAGCGGTGCATTGGTTAGGTATTTTGGAACGGAATGGAAAGTACCAGTACCTAAAGCAAAATAAAGGAAATGAACTATTCCATTTGCTAGAAGGTGAAAACTAACCCGAAAAAAGATTGCTTCAAGAAGAAGACATCTGCCAAAAAAGAAATGAAAAGAAGCTAAAGGGAAAAAGGAAAATGCACCATGTGAGCCAAAGAAAAACCACTTAACTATCTTCCAATCGGATAAGCCTAATTGGAGTAATATATAAAGCATCCAATTCTTTCTTGTGGTATTGGTACGTAGGCATTCAAGCCATCAGTTGATAAAGCAACTTGTATCAAGACACTAGTACTCATCACAAGGGGAAATTATTTTTTATATATTCAGCAAATTCCTATTTTTTTTACTATTTCATGTCTCTAATTTTAATTTTTCCCATATATTCTCAACAAATATGACCATCTTGCATTCTAAGCCATGAAGAGCTGTTCTAACTTCTAACAAATATCTTATCGGATTCTGAATAACAAGATGATCCAGCCGTCCCTAGAGAATAAAAAATACAAATAATAAAGATCACCAAATACTTATATTTTCAGAGCATCCAATCAGATGAAAATAAAATATATGGGAGTATGGGACCAAAAAAACTGAGGGACCGCCGAATAAAAATCAGAATCTTGCGGTACTACACCAAATATACTAACATCCTGAAAACCCAAATTGCCATTATTTTATTTCTCAATTTTCAATAATATATAGGAATCCCCAACTTGATGACTTTCAAGGCATCATCATCGCACAGGTTCTCTGTTCTCATGAAAAGATCGCACGAATTCCTAAGCAATCGAACGCCAAAAAGCAGAGAAAGCGCATCAAGCATCAAACCACAACACCAATAAAATCACAACGATAATAGCAAATTAACCACCTAACTCCCCCCAAAAAAAATAAAATTAAATAAAAATTAAAAATAATCCACTCATGAAGTCATTCAATAATTAATTAATCACACCGCGAAAGAAACATTTCTTTTGTCCTCTTGAATTTCATATTTCCTTTTTTGCTGAGGAAAAAAAAGGAGGGGGTGAAAAATATCTGTACGTGAAAACAGTAATTTTTTTTGGGACTGGAAGTGAAGTTAGGTACGTACTTTTCATCCTTGACGGCGAGGTTGAGCAAGGCGAAGAGAGCGGGTTCGCGTGACTCGGGCGAGTCGACTCGGAGCATGGAAACGAGCGGACCGACAGCTTCGGAGAGCTGTCGGCGGCAGCGGGGGGAGGTCTTGGTGAGCCTCCGGATGTCGCGGGCTGCCTGGACCTGGAGTTCAGGGTCGCCGGAGTAGAGGAGCTGGAGGGCTCGGCGGACTGCGAGGGGCGTGCGGGGCTCGTCGGCGTCGAAGATGCCGTCGGCGCTCTGGCCCTCTGGCCCTCTGAGGAGGATGAATAGGAAGGCGAGGAAGGGAAAGAAGAAGGAGAATGAGGACTCTCCATGGATGAATAGAGAGAGAGAGAGAGAGAGAGAGAGAGAGAGAGAGAGAGAGAAAGAAAAATCTGGGTGTGTATGTGAGGGTGTGAGATTTATTTAAGAGGTTGAGAAAAAGAATAGGAGAGAGAGAGAGAGAAAGAGTAATTAAAGGTGAGGTGGAGGTTATGGGTGAGGCGTTAAGCAACAGTTATGAAACAACAGTTATAGACACAGAGATGGTGATGGAGAGAGAGAAAGAGGTGGTATTGTTTGTTGGCTACATGCTTGGGCCTTGTGAGAATGGGAGGTAGTAGTAGTTCGGTAAAACTTTTCTTAGATCATGCTTTAATATCTTTTACCCCATTTTATTTATTTATTTATTTCTTCATTATTAAATTGTGAAAAATGTTTTAATACTAATAAAATTTATTATTTTTAACTAATATTTTAATTATTAATTCAGTTTTTTTATTTAATAATTAAATAATAAATTTTAATAATCCTATAGTATTTTTCTTAAATTATTATTACTACTGCTACTTTGTTTGTTTTTCTGGATGTGTGATTTGAGTTGGTCTCCTTTCAGTCAACACTCAAGAGTAAGTTCATTCTTTGAATTTTAATGCTATCAAACCTAAATCAATCAATCTTTAAAGACTACCTACTTATTTATTTTGATTTTATTATTTGACCAATACTTTGTAATTATTTAAAGAAAGGTTTAGCTAATTTTTATTTTAAATACATATTTTAAGATTATTACTTAAAAAGTTTGTATAGAAAAAATACAAAGTTTAAATCTTTAATATATATTTTTAGGGTATAAGTTAATTTTAAAACTTAATATATATTTTTAGGATATAAGTTAATTAAATTTTTATAGAATTTAGTTATGTTGTATTTTTAAAATATTGTTTCATAATACAACAACAACAACAACAAAGCCTTGTACCACTAGGTGGGGTCAGCTACATGAATCAAACGTCGTCATTGAACTCTATCATGTATCATGTCTAAAGAGAAATCGTTTACATGTAGATCTCGCTTGACCACCTCATGGATGATCTTCTAAAGTCTTCTTCTACCTTACACCCCTTGTCCATCTTCCATCTCATCCACCCTCCTGATCGAGTGTTTTGTCGGTCTTCTTCTCACATGTCCAAACCACTTGAGACGCGATTCTAACATCTTTTCCACAATGGGTGCTACTCCAACTCTTTCCCTTATATCTTCATTTCTTATTTTATCCAATCGCGTATGACCACTCATCCATCTCAACATCTTCATCTCTGTCACACTCAACTTATGTTCGTGCTCTCCTTTGGCCACCCACACTTCGTACCATAAAGCATTACCGGTTTTATAGCAGTGCGATAGAATTTACCTTTAAATTTTAAAGGCATTTTTTTGTCGCATATAAAACCAGATGCACTTCGCCATTTTGACCAACCTGCTTAGATCCTATGATTTACATCATGTTCAATCTCTCCATTATCCTATATGATGCACCTAAGATACTTAAAATTTTTTAACTTTTCGTAAGATGTTTTCTCCAATCTTCACCTCTATATTAGGGTTTTCCCTTCTCAAACCGAACTTACATTCCATATATTCCGTCTTACTACGGCTTATGCGCAGACCATACACTTCTAAGGCTTCTCTTCATAAGTCCAACTTCTTATTTAAGTCTTCCATGGACTCTCCCATAAGGACGATATCATCGACAAAAAGCATGTATCATGGCACATGCTCTTGAATGTGTTCTGTGAGTTCTTCCAAGACTAATGTGAAAAGATATGGAGTTAAGGATGATCCCTGGTGTAATCCTATACCAATAAAAAATTTCTCTGTCACACCACCTTGAGTCTTCACACTAGTTGTGGCCCCATCATATATATGTCTTTAATTGCATGAATATATGCGATCCTTACTCTCCTCTTTTCTAAAACCTTCTATAAGACCTCCCTTGACACCCTATCGTACGCTTTTTCCAAATCAATAAACCAAGGTTCTGAAAACCAATTCGAACCGGTCAAACCGTGAGCCGAGGGGAAAAACGGTTCGGACAATAGGCAAAATCGCATATTTTAAAAACCGTGATCAAACCGGCAAACCGGTCGGTTGAACCGAACCGTGACCCGACCGTTTTTGGAGAACACAACTAAACGTTGCCGTTTTTCACTGATTCACTCACTAAACCAGCAATCCCTAATCTAATCTTACTCCATCGCGTAACTAATCGATCTCCATTCTCCTCTCCGTCTCTTACACACACTCAGTCCAGGGAGGAGGGCTGCCTCTCAAGTCTCAATCTCATCGAGCTCACCTCCGTTCAGCCACCGCCTCGTGCTTGCTCACTTCCCCTCCATCGCGCAGCAGCCATCGCAACCTTCGAAGCCACCGTCTGCTCCACTAGTCTTGCATGCTCTGTTTCCCGCAGTGCTCTCGTTGTCTCTGTCTCCCTTGGTCACTCGGTGTCTCTGGCTCTGTCTCTCGGTGCCTTTGTCCCCCTCCGAACCACTGGCTATTGCATGTTCTGTAGGTAATTTTTTTAATTAACTATGAATTTATGATTGAACTCTAATATAGTGAAGTTTTGTGAACTCTAAATTTATGATTGGCTGATATAGTGAAGCTATGTGAATTCTGATTCAAGTAATTCAACTGTGAACTGAAATGGTGATATAGTGATATAGTTTTTTTGTGAACTGTGAAGTATGAACTGATATAGTGGTATAGTAATCGAATAAATGATTGAATATTATTTTTGTTATTTTGATTTTTAGTTTTAATTGATGTTATTAACTTGGTAATTTGATAAATTATTGTTTTAGTGTTGTTCTTGACCTTTTGATTATTATATTGTGTTTTGCTATTGTTGATTTAATAAATTGTTCATTGAGTGGAAGATGAAAACCTGCCATGATAAACCTACTCTTGCCATGTTAAACCTGTCATGTTAAACCTACTCAATTTATTTCATTCTTGGCATTCATAACAAGGCTTTTCATTCATTGCAAGAGTGGTGGTACATCTTGATGAAACTATAATGATGTAAGCATGGATAAATCACAAGCTTGATATCTAACATACTTTATTCCACAAACAGAAAATTCACATGATAGAAAAAAAAAAGAAGAAAGAAAACGCATGCAACTTTGCATGGCCTCTGATCTCCTCTGGTTGTTCTGTTAGGCATATCACAAACAAGTCTCGCAAGCCACAAGGGTTTAGATAAGTGTGGGATTAATGTAGCAAAACGGTAGCAAGTTATGGCGAATTTTGATGATTGATGATAAACTTGGATGTTAGCATTTTATGTTTGGTTGGTTATTTTTGTTATTTGATTTTTGAGTTTGTATTTGAATGAGATTATAACATTCTGGTTTATGTAGTATTTTTAATTTGGATGATATTTTAAAATTTATATTAGACTATAATTATGTTTTAGTGTGTTTATTTATATTATATTATTATTTTATTATAAAACAATTTTTTCGGTTCAACCACGATCAAACCGGTTAAATCTATGAACTAATGAACCAATAGTTAGAATGGTTCAATAACCAGTTCGATTTTCATAACCTTGCAATAAACACCATATCGTTTAATAATATAATAATAAAAAGTTAAAATTTAATAAATATTTTAAAATAAATTTTAATAAATTATTTTTATAGTGTTTTTAAAATCTCTTCTTAAGACATAATATTAACAATATCTTTATTTAAATTATTAAACCTTACATTTTTTGGAATGCAGATACATCATACATTTTGACCGTTACTATTTTAGTATATTATCTTAAATTTGAATATTATATGGATGAAAAAATTGGATTACTAATTCAGTTTAAAAAAATTAAATAAGTTTCAACATAACTGATAAACCAGAAATTTTAAATACTGACAAATCAAATAAATTTATAGAGAAATACTATAGGTTATCAAAATTTATTGTCTTTTGTTATTATTTAGTCATTAACTTAATTCTTTTAATTTAATTTTTTTAGTCTAATAATACAATAACAGATTTTATTCCATATTTTAGACATTAATAATTAATTAATAATTAAAAATAATAAATTATGATAATTTTCTAACATTTCTCATTTATATATATACTGAAAAAATTGTATTAAAAAAATATTAAATTTATTCTCAAATATATTTAAATTATTACAGGATATTCTCATAAGTATATCACGCTTATACAACTTAGTTATACAAATTAAATTTTTTTTTTAACAAAGATAAGAGATTCGAACCCGCAACCTCTTAATTGAGTTTGGGGAGACTATGACATTTAAGTTATAACTTATTGGCTAATTATACAAATTAATTAATCTAATATAATAGTCTATTTGTATAGAAATTTTATATTCTATACCAATGTCGCAAAACTATTTAAATACAATTTCTAGAATTTCTTTTTTATATCTATCTATCTATCTATCTATCTATCTATCTATCTATCTATCTAAAATTGAGTTTTCCACTAACTAATAGAAATGAGGTGTCGATTCCTCATGAAACTATTTTTCCGCCAAAATGGATGCTTTATTTTCTCTTCTAAATTTATTTTATAAAAATATCTTTATTATAATTATACTATAATTAGTATTTAAGTAATAATGCATAATTATACTAATTTAGTAAAATATCTTTATTATAGTTATATAAAATCAATATTTAATATATTATTAAACTATTTATCAATTATCAATCGAAAATATTTTTAATAATAATAATAATAATAATAATAATAATAATAATAATAATAATAATAATAATAATAATAATAATATGATAATTATATGATAATAACATCGATTATTAATAACCAATTTATATTTTTCTAAATAAATTTATTTTAAAAAAACATCTTTATTATAATTATATTACAATATTACAATTAATATTTAATGAATAATGAATAATGCATAATTATACTAATTTAAGAAAATATTTTTATTATCTATCTATTCTATATATTCTATCTATTCTATTATATAAAAATTAGATTTTTGTACTTAATAATAGAAATGATGTGGCATGATCTTGAGGTGTTTCCTAATTTATTTCATTTAATTCGTTAAAGTAAATCAATTATAATTAATTAATTATATCAATTAATTAATTTGATTAGACATTCAAATATCATCATTTATTATAATTTATATGAATTAATTAATTATAATTAATTATATCAATTAATTAATTTTGTTATTTATGTTAATTATTTGATCTGATTGGAATAAATATCAAATTATTTAATAAATAATAAATATGATAATAAAATATATGACTTAATTTAATTAGTTTATTTTTCTTAATACTATCTATTTATACAAGATCAAATATTTTTTACTCATTCGCTCTCTTTTCTTTCTCTCTCTCTTCCCCCTCCCTCCCTCTCTCCCTCCTTCTCTCTCGTGTTTAGGGTACAATTTTTGTAATTTATTTTTTTTGTTTTTTATCTTTATTTATACATTTCATTTTTTTTATATTTTTTAAAATTTTTGTTTATTTTAATTGCTTATTATTAGACATATACTTTTTTTCTTTTAGCTTCTGATTAACAAAAAAAATGTGTCATATTTATGTTGTTTTTAAATAATCTTACTATAATTTTGTTTTATAATATTCTATTTTATCATATGTACTTCAATTCACATATATATATATATATATATATTGACTTTTTTTTATTCACAATTAATATATACATTGTTCGTTTATGTGGTTTATATATTAATGTTATTATTGATTTTTTTTATTATTTTTTTGTGTCTCTTTGTTGCTCTTTATTTTAGTTATATTAATTGATTTTTTTGTATTGATACTCTTTTTATTTGAAATATCGTGACAATTTAGAGTGTATGTTATGACCCATGTGATATTCGTTAATTTGGTGTATCTTTTTAGATGGTTTATGTTATAATGTGTTTAAAGAGTTGACTTAAAATTATAATATGATATCTAAAGAAAAAAATTATCAGAAGGTAGAACAAAAAAGAAGAAGAAGAAAATGATGACAATGATAAAGATGAAGATGAGAAGGAATTTTGAGTTATACATAATTTATCATAGAATAGCACTAAAATTTTTTAATTATATGACACAAAAAATTCTCAATCTTAACACTGAAATTTCTTAATCATGACACGAGTTTTTCTTGTTAAGATAATAAAAACAAAAATCATGAGAATGTAGAAGAAGAAGAAAAAGAAGGAAAAGACAATGACGATGATGACTATGATGATGATGATGAAGAGTAAGACGAGGAGTTTTAAGTTATGTAAAAATTATCAAAAAAATAGTTAGCATTGAAATTTCTTAATCATAACATAAAAATTTTTTAACCGTGTCATTTGATGTACTTTTTTTATCATTGAACTAGTTGGGTAGTCTTGAATTCATATATAAGATGTTTAGTTATTTCTGTGTTATTTATAATAAATTAATGTATTTTTTGCTCTAAAATACATTTAAATGTATTTTGTTGGTTAAGTGAGTTAAGATTTTGAACTTATAATTCTTTAAATATTTCTTTGTGTCATTTATAAAAAATTTCTATGGCATTTCTAATTAGATGATGTTTTTGTTATTACCTAATTGATTGTTGTGTGGTATCAAATTTAAGAAGAAGAGAAAAAGGAGTTTTTAGTTATGTGAAATTTATCAGAAAATTACACCAAAATTTTTTAATCGTAACGCAAGAATTTTTTATTTTTGATATCGAAATTTCTTAAATATGACAAAAAAATTAATCGGGTGATATTTAACTAAAAAATAGAAAAAAGAAGATGTGATAACGGGATGATAATAATAAAGGAGGAAGAAGAAAAAAAAAAGAAAAAGAAGAAGAGGATAATTAAAGAGAAAGATGAAGAAAAAAAAAAGAGAAAAAAAAAACAAAAAAAAAGTAGAAGAAAAAAATACTGAAATAATAATAAATATATAAGTAATTAAGTAAAAAGAATAACTGTACCGTAAATAATGTATAAATATAAAACTCGGTTGTAACAATTTAGTTAAACTTGGTTATATATTTTATTTGGTCACAAAACGTTTTCAAAAAAATTATCAAACAAAAGTATAATAGTTTTGAGATATAATTAATAAATAAACAATTAATCAATATGTGATTGTATTTTTCGTTCTTATTTATGATTTATTTTATTGTTTCTTTTTAACTAAAATTGATTTTATTAGATTAAGGTATTATTTTTTATTTGATATCATATATAATTAATATTATATTATATATAATTTAGTTAAATTTCAATTAAAATTATTACGTTTCTAAATTTTTAAATCAATAATTTATAGTTTTGTCCACTTTCATATCTGATGCACTCTATATATAATATATATTTTATAAAAATTTAGTATATAGTAAAAAAAGTGAGAATCAATCTACAATCTTTTTTATGTACTAACTTGTAATAAGTGAACAATTATTAAACTAATTAATTAATTTAATAATTTAAAATATTTGTATATTTATAATAATATGTATGTTTGTAATTTTAAGTTGGATTTTTTAAAGATTTTATTATTTTTAATTTTAAATTAATTTAGTTTTTTATTTTTTATTTTATTAATATATATAAAACATGAAATGATTGAATTTTATATTTATTTTTAAAAAAATTAATATTTCTGCAGATATAATAAAATAGAATAGAGTTTATAACTTTAAAATGCAAATAAAATTAAAATAAAAAAATTCTCAATCTATAAATACAATAAAATAAAATTTTAATAAAATTTTCAATTTGAATTAGAGTAGAATACAAATTCTATCTTATCTTACTCTATCCATGGTTAGGCTATGTCTTTTCTGGTCTCTACTGGTCTTTGGTCTTATTAATTATTATCTTTTTCTTTTCTTAAAAAAATTGAGAGATTTCATATTTGCAAAATTGCCAGTACACACCATCCACGTGTTTTAAATTACAGGGGTATACGGGCGTATTTTATGGTGGTGTGGGGGCAATCAAGGATATATAGGAGTATTATTTTTCATTTTCATAATATATATATATGCAACAAAATTGACGTGGAATATTTGTTTCCTTGACATATTTGGTATGTCTATGGTATCATGACTCATGACTAGTAAGCTTGTTGAAGTAACTAATTATTGGTCTACTTGACATAAAAAAAAAACCAAATCCTTATTAAAATCTTTCTGAGTTTATATACTAATATATTAATAGATATATTAGTATTTATTAATTTATATTTTAAGTATTAAATATATATTTATATAATAATAAAAATTAAATTAATTAAAAAGATAAATATTTGATATTTTAATTAAGACTTTTTTTTTAAGACACCAAAAAAAAATTAAGACTTTTTTTCAAGTATTTTATAAAT
The DNA here is from genome assembly GCF_003086295.3 of Arachis hypogaea. Classification (NCBI taxonomy): domain Eukaryota; kingdom Viridiplantae; phylum Streptophyta; class Magnoliopsida; order Fabales; family Fabaceae; genus Arachis; species Arachis hypogaea. The sequence continues at coordinate 132,733,576 of NC_092048.1, forward strand.
GATAAAAGATAAACTATTTTTTTTTTAAAAAAGTTATATATATCAAATTAAACACATTTTCTTTATATTATAGTTTATGTAATTTATTTTGGGTTTAGTTAATATATATCTTAATAATATATTATAAAATTATTATTAGTAGAAAATTTTAAATTTTTATTTTAATAAATAAAAATATATTAAAATTTAAATTTTTTATATTTTTAATAAAAAAATTAATTTATGATTGTAATATGTGATCTAGTACCTAAATTAATTAGACCCTTCTATTTGAAGTGCAAGGGTATTTTTCAAGTAAAAAATAGTTTTAGAGTATTTTTAATGGAATATTTTTGAAGTATTACTTTTGATATTTTTAAGAAGTGAATTAATTTAAAATTAAAATCTGTATTTGAGTTGATTTACGAAATGAAATCGATACCATTTTAAAAATATTGTATCATATGCCGCTCGTATAATTATGTTGATGAAATAATTAAGAATAATATAAAATTTTAATTGAACTAATATTAAGCATTAGATGATCAAATTTTATTTTTAGTTTTAAATTACTACTTATAATATATAATTTTACAAATATTTTTATAAAAACTAAAATAAAATAAAATTAAAATTAATATTAAATATGCTCTTAGTATTATTAAAGCACCAATAAATCCAATAAAAAAAGCACCAATAAATCACGACTTTGTGGTGAATATAGATGTTATGAAAGTCCATACATAATAAATAAATGACGACTTTTTGAATGATTAGACCCTAAATTACCTAACACTTCAAGAATTTTTATTAAGATAACGAGATGCTCTCCTGGTATGAACTGATTACATATAAGTGCTAATTATTGCTCCTCTTTAGTTACAAACGTTACAATTACTAAAATACTAATAGCCAATATTTTTTACGGAAAAGCTCTGTATGCTTTACAAGTTCATTAAACAATAAAATCAAAATATGCGCTGCTTCAGATACGTTGATTACACGCGCTATATAACATCGCGCGTATATCTAACTACCAGATTTAAAATATTTCTTTCCCTTTTCGTTTTCGTTATTTTGAGATTTCGTTGTTCTTCTTCTCGCGCGTCTTCCCTCCTTCTTCTCCATCGTTCTTTTCCTCTCCTTTTCTCACTAGCATCTTCTTCGTTTAGGTTACCTTTTTCTCTCTCTGCAACTCGAGCTTCGTTTTCTATTTTTGATTTGTTGTTTTCTGAAATCAAAGTTTGATCTCGTTTTGAAGATAATGGATCATTCAACCTCAGATTGTCAGCTGAATGCAGGCGAAGTGGATTATGAGTCAGAATCTAACGAAGTCCCTGAGGTTTGATTTACATAGGATTAGTATGAATTTTCTTTCAGTAATTTGTATAGCATTGTGTAGTTGAAAAATTGCTGAACATTGACTGTGAAAGTAACACGTTTACCTGAATTTGTCGATTCAATGTATTAGTTGTGATTAATTACCTGGAATTTGTAGCAGACGCTCGGGTGTAGATCAATTCTTGTTTGGGTGTATTTTAGCTAGAAGTGTGGGTGTATCTACACTTTACTGGTTTTTTGTTATTTTAATTGACTTGTTGTTGTTCAGGTGTATTATATCAGACATGATTAGGTGTGTTTTTAGTTTTTGAGATGGTGTATATCTGCAGGCTGTGTATTTACAGTTTATGGCTTTAAAAGTCATTCTGTAGTTGAGTTGTTGCGGTTCGGGTGTATCGTATTAGACATGATTGGGTGTATTTGAATCATATCTATGGGTGTATTCACAGTTCTGACACGGTGTATTTTGCAGCCTCTCTCAGTTGTTGATGACGAGCTTGTTCCAAAGGTTGGAATGACCTTTACTTGAAGATGCTGGAAAATTTTACAGAAACTACGCCAAGACTGCAGGTTTCTCTACAAGAGTTCGGTGCACAAATAGGAAGGGAAACGAGATTAAGAACCAACTGATTACATGTAGCAGAGAGGAAAAATGGAAATCTAAAATATCTCCGACTGAGAAGACCAATCCGACAGCCGGTCTAAACTGTCCTGCAAGAATTTATATACACACATTGAAGGATGTCGGTTCTTGGATCATTTCAAAGGTTGTGCTGGATCATTCACACCCCTGCTGTCCAAGCAAAGCAGAGATGCTCAAATAGTACAGGGAACTAAGCATGTCCATTCGTCGTACGATAGAGAATAACGAGGAGGCTGGTATCAAACCTAGCAAAACCTACCAATCATTTGTTGCGGCTGCCGGGGGTCACCGCGAGCTAAATTTTATCGAAAAGGACGTGAGGAATTACATTACCAGGGAAGTGCGGAATGTTTCCGAACAAGAATATGCAAAGGAATTTGGGAAATATTTGTTAAGAATGAAAGAGAAGAATCCGAATTTCTTTTTTGAGCTCCAACTCGAAGAGGATCAATCGATTAAGCTGGCTTTTTGGGCCGATGCAAGAAGCAGAGCCGCCTTTGAGTATTTCGGAGACGTCATTTCATTCGACACCACCTACAACACAAACAGGTAACAAACTGCCTCTGTTTATGATGCTAAATTAATTTATTTTTACGAATCCGCATCAGAGGTGTATATTGGCTGTTTCATTGGGTGTATGCGAAGCATTTGTTAAGGTGTAACTAATGATTTTGCATTCTGGACCATGGTAATTTGTTTCAGGTATAATTTGGTCTGTGGTTCTTTTGTCGGGGTGAATCACCACGGTCAATCAACACTTCTCGGATGCTCTTTGATGAAGAATGAAGAAATTGAATCATTCAAATGGTTATTTCAAAGCTGGCTTCGTTGCATGGGAGGAAACGCTCCGAAAGGGTTTCTCACCGATCAGTGCGCATCCATGAAAAGGGCTTTAGAGGCCTGTATGCCAACAACAGTTCACCGCTGGTGTATTTGGCACATCATGAAGAAGATTCCAAGCAAATTAAACGGGTACAAGGGACATGCCGATATCGAACAAGAAATGAGCCAAGTTGTTTGGAACTCTCAAAGCAAAGACTCATTCGATAGGAATTGGAAGGATTTTCTGCTGAATTTTGGTCTTGCGGACAACAAGTGGCTTTCAGGTAATGTCTTTTTAAAATCTGCAGCAGAGGTGTAAATTGCATGTTTTCTCGGGTGTATTTATAGACTGTGTTTGGGTGTATTATGCAGATCTGTACGAAGACCGTCACATATGTGTTCCTATCTATCTGGATCACCACTTCTGGGCAGGGATGAGAAGCACACAAAGGAGCGAGAGCATGCATTCATTTTTTAACAAGTATATCACCCGGAACAGCTCGCTTATTCAGTTCGTCAAACAATACGATAATTGCCTCGGAAGCAGGGAGCAAGCAGAGAGAGAATCAGATGCTGCAGATTTTCATACGCTCATACCGTGTGCAACCAAATCCTGCATTGAAGCTTAGTTTCAAGATGCGTACACTCACGCAAAGTTTAGGGAAGTCCAAGCGCAATTCAGAGGAAAGGCGAATTGCATCACCAGATTAAAGAATTCTGCTCTAGGCTATTCAGTATACGACGTCGGAGAACAAGTTTTCAGCTCAATATTCAACAAGTTCGTGGTTACTTACGACTCAGTCGCAGCCGAGGTAAAATGCCAATGCTTATTATTCGAGTCGAGAGGGATACTGTGCCGTCACGCACTAAGCGTGTTAAGCTTCGAACAAGTAAGCCAAGTGTCACCTAGATATATACTGGAACGATGGAGCAAGAAGGTAAAGAGGCGACACACACACATCAAGAGCAGCCATGACGAGCCACTGATGGAGCCAAGAAGCAAGAGGTTCGACCAATTGGTTTTTCGTTCGCAAAATATTTGCGAATTTGCATCCGAATCGGAGGAGCTGACTGTAATTCTGCACCGTGCGTACGATAACATCATGGCTGAGGTGGAATCTTTAAAAGCCAAAAGGAAGGGGACATCTTCTTTATCCCACGAAGACGCCAACTTGGAATCCGTTAACGAGCTTCAAAGCCCGCCAAGGATTCGAACAAGAGGACGTCCAAAAAACAGGCTAGGTTCAAAGCTGGAGAAACAGATCGCAAATGCCACAAAGAAGAAGAAGACAAAAGTTTTAAGCGAGGTAAAAGTACTGTTCTTTAAATTTGTGGCGATTGAGTTTATTTTTCTCGTTAATAGTTTAGGTAATGTGTGTGTGTTATATTTCAGATAAACCTTTTTGATGCTGCATCAGTGGCGCATTCAAATTGCAGCCAATATCAAGGACACGTTATGAGTTATCAGTTCAGGGTACCAGCAGCAGGGGATAACTCGTTGGGTGTATAGTTTTATAGAATATGGGTGTAAAAGCACTGTTATTTTGGGTATATTTTTGTTAATTCACAATTTACATATAGACACATATATAGATACATATAGAACAAAAGCTGTAAAAATTCTCAGGTTATGGGTTTATATTTGATTTGATGTTTTTCTTCATATTTTAGTACATGTAATTCATACATTTTGAATACAGCACAGACAGTTTGGGTGTATATTTTATGCAATCTTGGGTGTATTATTAGACTTGCGTTGGGTGTAACAGTTTATAATTTGCGTTTATATATGCCTTGATTTTTCCTTCATATTTTACCACCTGTAATACAACTTTTGAATACATCACAGACAGTTTACCAGCACAGATAGTTTAACTATGGGGAAAAATATACATGGAATAGAAGTTGTTGATAAATGGCAAATATTTACATTATTTGTTCAATTTACAAACTACCAAGCAGTTGGATTACCCAGTTTCTATATCAGCAGAATTAATCTGACAAAACGGACTTAATAATACAGAGGATGGCTTCGACAGCCTTATAGCACTACTCTCTCTAATTGCCCGATCTCTCTGTGTATTCATCTCACTGAATAGTATCCAGGAAGCGTACTCCACTCTGTAGTGGTCCACCTCCTCCTACAATTAAAAAGTATATTCTGTTTAAACAGCAATATTAATTCAGTAAAGTAATACAGAGTTATATGGTTCTAAAGACAGTTACCTGTGGCCAATTATCCCATTGATACTTCCCCTTTTTGATGTTTTCCGGCTCAATTAACTCCATCCACTTCATAACGTACACAGCGCAGTCATAGCTGAAAACGAAGAAAATAAATTACAAATCTCATTTACAAAAGTTTAATGTTCAGAGTCACAAATTTATACCTTGTTTTTTGGCCTGATATTTTAACATATGGTGATTTAATTTCCTTCTCCCTCTCCCCTTTCTGCAGAGGTTCCCCGCCGGCATATGTTATCAATCTTGAAAATACGTATCCCTTAAATACGAAAACAAATCAGTAATACACCCGAATGAATGGATAAGATACACCCAACTGAATGGACAATATACACCCATCAGAACTAAAGAAATAGACCTATCTATTAAAATAAAGAAGACAGAGGCAACTTACAGTGAATTTATTAATGGCCTTTCTCTCATCGGTGGGAGCTTTTTTGTGTAGCGGGTCAAGTATTTGACATTTCCGCTTTCTTGTATTTATCAGCCATAACCACCAATGCCCCGAGTAGCAGACAGGGGCAAAAATCTGAAGGATTGCCACACGTGAACAGTGTGTTATTTTATTTTGCAAATAAGTAAATAAGCGTACTAACAAATTTAGCAAACGAAAACTTACATATGGGTGCGAAGTCAATTTTTTTCTATCTATGAAGGGAATGAAACTCGGGTAGGCTTCCACCCTGAATTCCTTTTTCGTTTTCGGTGATACGAATTCCCCGTTTGGGTGATCCGAAAGTGCCATGTACTGCAAGAATTGCGAATCAAGAAATGAAATACTAAACTTACACCCAATGGAACGTAAAAAATACACCCAAATCAATACAGAAAATACACCCAAAGTTCGGAGAAGTAACACTTACCACAATATCGGGGGGGGAGACAGTATATTTGTTCTTTAAACCTCTTTTCATTTTTGTTGTTGAGGATGAGGCAGATGGCAGATACAATCTAGAAATATATGCCAAAATCAATTTTACATTAATAAGCATTGTAATTGACTTTGGTGTAAAAAGATTAATGTTATTCTAATATTACCTGAGATTCTATATCACTTTTTGCCTGTAGGGAGGCAAGGTGCATTCTCATCAAAATGTATTCTCCTTGGCCAATCAGAGTGCACATTTCCTCATACTCGTTAGTATTGCCATCTGCATTTTCCTTCAGTCTCGTCCCCCAGATGTAGCACTTTTGTTTCATATCATCTGGAATTTGATTCATTCCCCCAGGAGTTTCAAACTTTGCAGAACTTTCTCCCCCAGTCTCCCTCTGAATTTGTGGACTTGTGTTTTTTCCCTTCGCCGCGCTGCTTGCTATTCTTTGGACCAAACTGTCCAATTGTTCTATCAAATTCGCAGCTTCTGGAGATTTTTCCCTTTCTGTCTCCTGCGTTGACGCCCCCTCCTGGCTTCAATCAGTCAATCCAAGGCTGAATGATGGCACCCCTGGATCTGTTTTAGAAACATAGGATGCTGTCCGTGCCATCATCAACAGGGCAGCAGCGTCTTCTGCGTCTGGATGACTGCGTCATCATGTATAAGAATAAGAATAAGAATAAGAATATACGGATGATAAGCAAAGATTGATTTTAGTCTGATGAACTTACATTTTAGTTGGAGCTGGGGGAACCGTGGGTGTGGTCTCTTGAAGTTGTTTGGGGGTTTCAGGAGTGCTGCACAGTTACAAAAAATTAATCACGGCATAAAAGAAACTAATCACATCAATATACACCCAAACTGTTAGCTAATATACACCCAAACTCTAAACAAATATACACTCAATACTATTTCTTACGTTTCTGTAGTCCCTTCAATCTGTAGCATAGGGGTTGGTTCAAAATCTGTCTCAGTGGTTGTTTGGGATGCCGGCACAAAAACCTGAATCGGGACTCTAAACAAGAAGAAAAATGAAAGGTTAACAACGCCTTTGAAAATAATAAGGTTATAAGGTTGAAATATTATTGGAAAACTCACACTGCAAGCGCTTCCGACGGTGTCTGTTCCCTCACAACCATCATATTCGAATCAGACGGACTCAACCTAGAATACACCCAAAGAAATTCAAGAAATACACCCGAACAATTCAAAAAGAAGTCAGGCTTTGTTTTTTTGAGAACTTACATACTTGCAGTTTTTGCTTTTTTTTCCTGCCTTTTTTTTCTTGAATAAAATAATAAAGGGCTTTTTTTCTAAAAAAAATATATACAGAATTAGAAGTAGAAGGGTAATAGAAGAACAAAAGTAACGGTTATTTGAAAGAGAAATTACATGCTCTGTGACGGCTGGTTTACACTACTCTGTTATGTGTGTCCTTGAGAGGAAGGACCATCACTTCCCAAGTTCACAGCCGGTATTCTAAAACAGATTTCATGTTATTCAGACAAAATAAGATACAGGTATAAAATACACCCAAATGAATGCACAAGATACAACCAACCGAATGGACAATATACACCCAACACAACAAACTTAATATTCCAACTTATTAAACAACATACACCCAACTTGATCCACACAATACACCCAAATGGTTCCACAAGATACACCTAAATCATGATAACAAGATTTTATTAAATAATAAAGCTTCTTACGTTTCAGACGACACATAGCGACCTTCTGTCGATCGCAGGTCAGGTTGATTCTCCCTGCGAAACAAGAAACAATTATTAGCATACAAAACACAACAAAATATGAAATAGACAGCCCAGCAAGACATACCCATCTGCAGCAGATTTATCAACGTTTTGCCCTAGCCATTCATCCAGTTCGTCACTTGATATTTCATATGTCTCACTACATTCATAAAAGAAGATGTTAACAAAAATAATTACGATGATAGACGGTAATATAGCTTACGAGGTACTGTACCCGTCAAAGTATTGGTCTTCTTTAGGAGGTGAATCCTCCACGACAACTTTTTTCTTTTTTGGTTGTGTTTTGGGTGGAAAAAAAAGAGTACCAATTAGAAATAAAAAGTTAATTTTATCACAATATTATGCAAAGAAGTGCTTACTTTTTTGGTGTTGTTTTTGTTTTTTTCTTTTTCTTCTCCTTCTCTGCAGGTGATGATTCTTCGCTCCTATAAGTTAATAATAGACACTTCAGTTAATACACGAAATCTTTATAATGAAGCCAAAAGAAAGGAGTAATAATTTCAAGACATTACTCATCACTTGTTTCAGATTCTGATTCTGAATCAGAATCTGACTCCTCTTGCCTCTGCTTTCTTTTTCTGGAGTCCATTCTGAAAGGCAAACAATGATTATTTAGAACATACTAAAAATACACCCAATGTGATCAACAAAATACACCCAACTCGAAAAAGAAATTACACCCAAGTATGGTACTTACTTTTTCCCCTTTTTGATAGGGTGTTTTCTTGCTGAATCTTCTGAGTCTTGTTGAGTCTCATACTCAGAGGTAGAAGTGTCACTGTCAGTAGCTGTTTCTGTCTCCGAAGACGATGTTGGACTCGCCTTCCTTTTTTTTGTTTTTTTTATTTCTTGTTTTTTTTTCTTTTTTTCTTTTTTTTTTTCATTTTTTCTCTTGGTCTTGTCTCCGCCATCTTCACAATCCCCTGAAACATGAGATATTTTAGCTAGCAGCATTCAGGTAAATAAAATACAAGCAACATATTATGTTTACTTACCAAAATTTTTTCTCTTTCTGCAGTCATTCTTTCCACCAACTGCTCCTTAGTCCAGTTGGCAATCCAAGGCTTTGGTGGTCTTTCAGCCCTCTTCTTGCCTTTGTTTTCAGAAAGATAAAAGTATATTATCATCAGGGCAAAGAGGCAGCCATCAATTGCCTTCTTCTTCTTCTCCTGGTAGTCTGTGATGCCCTTGATAATGAAGGTCAAAACATGCCCCCCAGTTTCTCTCCGATATGCCGTCCATCTTAAAAATTGGGGCCAGGTGCACGGGCGATATTTTGTTTATCGTCGTTGGCAAAAGGAACGCCATCTGTATGTAGAGGATGAATATCCTCTTAAACATCAGGTGTTCCTCTTTGCTGCCAACGCCTATTTCCATCATTTCATCGGTAAGACTTTTGAGGGTCTTACCCTGGAATCTTCTATAAATTATTTTGTCATCATCAGAAAGTTGCTTATACTCAACTTTCTCAGGAAACAGATTTCCTACAAAAAAGAAAACAACAAAGTATCAAAATCGGTTCAAAAACACCCAAGCATCAACCTTAAATACACCCAAGCATGAACTTAATATACACCTATAATTTTGAGCTAGTTACCTGTTGCATTGATGCCAAGCGCATCACCTATTGTCTTTGGTGTTATTTGGAAAGAACCATATACTGTCTTCAGTCTGTTCTCCCCAAGTTTGAAGTTGTTTGCCAGTTCCCTTAAGAGTTGGTGATCCACCCTTAGAGGTGGGACGTGCATCAACCCACCAAATCCGAGATCCCTGACAATTGCCTTCTTCTCCTCAGTCATGTTTCTGAACTTATCACTCAGGAGATGTGTGGCACACTTAAGGTCCTTTGTTTGGTTTCTTGCTGCCATTTTGTCTGAAACGAAAAATACACCCAAAGACATCAGTAATATACACCCATATATATGAGTCAGATACACCCATTAATAACAGTAAGATACACCCATAGATATGAGTCAGATACACTCATTGATAACAGTGAGATATACCCATAGATATGATTTAGATAAATCCATATATATCAGTCAGGTATCACTCAAACATGCTTCAATATCAAATTAATTGAGATATCAGTAAGATACACGCATATATGAGTTAGATACACCCATTGATAACAGTAAGATACACCCATATGTAAGAATCAGATACACCCATTGATAATAGTGAGATAGATATTATTCAGATACATTCATATATATCAGTCAGATATCAGTCAAACATGCTTCAATATCAAGCCACATTATAAGTTCAAGCAGTATACACCCCCCAATCTACGAAATAAACCCCCAAAAATCAACAACAGTAGCAGGAGAACTTAGAACAAGAACGTAGAACGACGTAGAACTTAGAACAGTGTAACAAAGAAGCAAGAATAATAGCCCAGTAAACCCTAGAAGAACGACGTAGAAGAAAAGTAGAATATACAGTAATCTTAATGAACTTACGTTGAGTGTTGTTGCTTTGTTTTCTCTTCAGATTCTTCACGGAGAGTTTGATGTTGTTTTGATGGAGGTTTCGAACAACGATTTGTATATTTTGAACTTTGATTTTTGCTCGAAAATGGGAGTGTTTCCTTGTTTTCGAAGCGTTTTGAAAAATGGAAGAAGTGGAGGAAGTGGAAGAGTCTGCCATACGTAACCGTTTGTATTGAGCGCGTGATTTTGACGCGCTATGTTATGCTTCTTTATGCGCGTGTCTTCAATTTGGGCTGGGCCAACTTAGATGCTTATAAACTTGTATGTGTAGCAGGCCCGTATTTTTTATTAATCAGACATTATTGTTCTTACAATTAAACTAATCATCATGAGGGAATATTGAGAAATGAGTATAGAACAATCCAAACAGAAGGTTGAAATTACCATAAAACTTTTTTTCTTTTTCAAGAGAAAATATACCGAACGCCATTCCTAGTATACTTCCCTTTTATCTATAATGAAAATCAATATGTAATAAAATTAGGATTTAGTTGATATAGATCTTTTTATAAAATTATTAATTAAAAAATTATTATAAAAAATATTTAAATTTTAATTTTTAATATAATTATTATTGTACATCTACTAAAATAAAATATTAAAATAATAATAATAATAATAATAATAATAATAATAATAATAATAATAATAATAATTTATGTTCTTTGAACATTAGTTAAATTTATAAATTTATATAAAAATAAATAGAAATAAATTTATGATTACCAAATGTAATTTTAAATTTCGAAGCCATTATTAGCGTCGTGAAATAGAAGGTTATAATGCTGATAAATTTAACTATAAAATAATTAAAACTAATCTGTAATCATAGAAGATGAGATTTTATAAATAAAATTATCTAAATCCTAAAAACATATCAAAAATTTTTAAACACAATAAGGCCAGTTTGGCTAAACTTTTTAAATAAGTTCTTTTGAAAAAAGAGCTTAAAATATAAAGACTTTTATTAATATTAACTTTTAAATAAGTTATTTTGAGTTTGGAAAGTTATTATGAAAGTCATTATTTTAAAGTTATGCATTAAATAAGAGTGATAAAATAGCTTTTGAAAATAGGAGAAATCATATTTTTTAACTTCTTCAAAAGCTCTTAAATAACTTTTTGAAAAGTTAAAGATTTATCTAAAAAATTATACCAAACACATTAATGTAACTTTCTATAAGTCAAAAATTAAAAAAAAATAACTTTTTGATGTTTCCAAACGGGTCCTAAATCCTTTTCTCTTTCTACAATCGTCGTTGCCTACCGTACCTCCTCTGAAAAGCCTCTAAACTCCGCTACAATTGTTCGAACTTCAACAACAGCTGCAGCAGCAGCAACAACAATCACTACTTATTGTGTCTTTCACTAAGTCGTCGAGTCACAACTTGTTAAATACACTAGCGGTGTAGCGTTATTTCCTCACTTCCACCGCCGCTAACAAGATGAAGTAGGCATTAGCAGAGACAGATCCACGTATAGGAGACCGGGGCAAGTGCCTCCATTAGTATAATTAATTACTTGCCCCATTATTAAAATTGTTTTAAATTTATTTTTATTTTGAATTTTAAAATGTAATTTCTATAAGTAAGTTTTAGTGACTTATTTGTTTAATTATTTAGTTTTAATAAAAAAATACAATGATCAATTTTTTTTGCGTCTTAAAAAAATACAATAATTTTATTATTCTACTTATTTATTTTTTTTAAATGAACTTTTTTAATTAAAAAAAATAAAAAAAGATAGAAGTTGAATATACTATTTTTAAATTTAAATGAGATACAAAAGATTTAATATTATAAAAAATTACTATTATTATGTAAAGAAAGTAAATATTTTTAATATTGTACTAAAAAAATAAATTCAATATACTATTGTTGATTTTATACAAATATTATTAAAATTATTATTTAATATTTTCATAATGTAAATAATAAAAAAAATAATTATAATTTTTTTTATTAAATTAGATTAATTACTATATTTTGATATATCAAATTACATGTTTTAGATTAATGTATACAATTATATTAAGTTATGTATTTGTGTGCATGCATATATGAGTATATGTGTAAAATTTTTGTCTTCATTAATTAAAATTTTTGGATACGTCACTACTGGACAATAAACTTGAAATTGTCAAATTTGAAGTTCAGAAAGTCTTATCTCTGATCCGGGTTCAAGTTCGCATTCAGGATCGAGGCAAAGGAAGTTAAGCCAAAGAGATCGTTAACGGTTGGGGAGCTTATGAGGACCCATATGAGGGTTTGGAAGCCATGAATTCCGGCGAGGCATGCGTCGCTTGGGATCTGTACTGTCCAAGTTGTTTGATTTGTGGCTTTTATTTTTTTATGATTTTTACGTGTGCTCGTCTTCTTCTTGAATGAATGCGTGTTTGTTGCAATGTAAGATGATGAATAATGGAATTTGATTCGGCTATTGAAGCTATTTTTTACTTAATTTTTGTTTATTTATTGGTTTGTTGTTTAAATTTAAGTAATTGATCTATGTATTTATTTGTTTTGTTATTGTATAAGAATGCTGATGATGAATTTGAAATTGATGGGACTCTGAAATTTCTAAAATAATTTAATTATTTTTGATAGATTTTAGGATTTAAGTAATTTTGTTTATAAAATTCTATCTTTTATAGTTATAAATTAATTTTAATTCTTTTATAATTAGATTTATTAGCGTCATCATTTTTTACGGCTAGTTCTGGTCTCTTATTCCGTGAGAAAACTATATTCTTCATTAGTTGTTGCAAACGTTAATCCTTTCTATGCAGACACGCAGATCTTAATAGTAGCTCCCAATATATACTCAATCTTTTGGATATTCAATTGGGCATGCGCCAAAACGAAGACCTAGATATCAACAATTTTAAGGGCAACCACACCTTCAAAAGAAATAACACTACAGCCCGGAGCATTGTTTATTTTTTTGGGACAACCAAAGTTAACATTTTTTTATTTCAATTCTATAATAACGGGCGACCAACTAAAGCATTTAAGTATATGGGATTACAAAAAAATAATGATCTACCTAGCAAAGTCTAGAAAAATTATCATGGCATGCAAGACCAAACTAATTATGGCTGCTTCTGTATTCAGTTATCAATTAAACTTTTTTCAAGTTTATAATTTGTTTACTTTTTTAATTAAATAGAGAGAAAACAAAAGGGTAGGTTTAATTTGGGTAATTAATTATTAAATTTTCTTTCTCCAAATTGAAACACACACAACCCGTTTAACGCGTGTCTATATGCACTACTGATATTGTTCCACGATGATAACACCACTGCCACCTAATCAGAATATACATAATTTTAAATTTTTTTTAAGCATACATCAGTGTTTTAATAAATTTTAATTATTGATCTTAATTGTATATATTTTTTACAATTAAAATCAACGATTAAAAATTACTAAAATATCAATATATCGATACACTTAAAAATTTTTCTATAAATATCCTCTCCACAAACCTCAACCTTTCTAAAGTTTTACGTTTTGGTTACTAATTCTTTTTTGCATGCGTACGAGCTCATATCTAATAAATAATTGGAAAAAAAAAAAGCATGGATGAATCAAATTTAATATTGATATCTACGTAGCTTTTGTTGTACAATGTCCATGTGTATTACCAATATCATCACCTAAATAAAATGTTAAATGTGCTTAAAGATACGGAAAAGCAAGAGCTGTGGTTGAAGAAAATTGTATAGTGAAAACTGTCTGTTTGTTGGCACATTACTATGCACTTTTGCCAGCTACATGACATGTGAGTGAATCCTTTGAATGGAAGTTTTCTATTCATAAAAGCAAATACTACCATTATTACATTATAATATTAAGAATAAAATTCCACCTCAATTCTTAACTATTTTGCTAACTCTCGTCTCGTCGATTGAAAAATAATATTACGATTCCTAATAATAATATTTTACTCTTTTCGTTAATATTTTTGTCCAAAATTAATAAATTTTACCTACGTGTTACGTTAGTTTATGAAGAATCGCAATATTATTTTTCAATCGATCAACAGTAGAATAGAAATTAGCGAAATAATTAGAAATTGGGAATGAAGTTTTACTCTAATATTAATTAATAATTATACTAGATTATATACTAAAATCAATTATTAAAATTAATCATTATTATAAAATATGTATTAAAATATAAAATACATATTAAAAATAAATTAAATTATACATATATTTATATAAAAGTATATGGTAGTTAATTTTAATATATAAATAATATTTTTTTATTAATTAATTAATTAACTAATCTATGGCGTTGGCATTCATTATACGAATTAAAGGTTATTAAAAGTAGAAAAAAATCGCATAATTACATAAACTCGTGGATAAGTTATTTCCTTAGCTTCAGTTTCAAGAGATTTTTTCACAATATTCATCTTTTCCTGCTTTATACTATTTTCCTTTTAACTAATAACTAGTTACTAGTGTAAGCTAGCTCCCTCGTGTTATGTCTTTTAAAGCTTCTAATGGGGGGTTTGATCGTCGGTGCATTCTTCTTTTTTTGTTCTCTGACATTTTTAACATGTAGTTTACTCACATAGCAATCGCCATCTCATTAGATTGAGATTATGGAAAATTATAATTTAAGTAATAGAAACTAATTTAATTTATATAAGTACAGTATGAAAAATAGTAAAAGGACTAAACATTTTTGTCAAATAATATTGGATAAAATAAATTAATTTGAATTCATTTTTGTATTAGAATTATCATAAAATAATTATGAGATAAATAAGTTGTCAAATCGAATAAAAATATAAAAAACTAGAAGACTTTATATATTGTAAGTCGTTAAAATATTTGAGAATTTATAATTTATATTATGTTTTTTATAAAACTCTAAAAAATCCAATAATGTTATAAATTACTTAAAACATGCTAGAAATATTTAGAATATAAAATTAAATATAAGTTATAAAATGACTATATGCTAAAAGTAATAAACAATAGTGACTTGAACTTTCTATAAATTTTAACAAAAATATGGATATTAAACTTATATTTGATATTAGAGCTGGTTAATATAGTGGCTGGTGTTTGAGAGTTTGTGAGGTATGAGAGAGTTCTCATATAGTTGTTTATTCATAGAGTCAGTATAACAAACACTTTCAATGGGGTGCGGTCTGGTTCTAAATTAGATGAAAAACTCGATTATAATTATTAGAAGACCTTGATGTCTAACCATTTGAAAGCTCATAACCTATGAAATTTCATTGAACCAGGTTTGTAAGAAGGAGCTGATGTTGTCCAACAAAGGAGAGATCAATTGGCGCTATCTCAAATTCATAAAGGTGTAGATTATACGGTGTTTGGCAAAATAGCAAATGCAAAAAATACAAAAGAAGCATGGAACATGTTGAAGCTGTCGTACAAAGGCGTAGATAAATCTCAAAAAGCAAAGCTACAATCTTTACAAAGAGAATACGAAAGGTACGAGATGTCTAGTTCAAAAACTGTTAAGCAATATTTTATTTGTGTTACAAATTTTGTCAATGAGATGAGAGTCTATGGAGAAGCTATGTCCAATAGTAAAGTCACGGAGCAAATTCTTTGTACCATGTCGATGAAGTATGACCAAGTGGTGATTAAAACACTAGAATCCGATGATATAGATACCATAACGATAACAGAGTTGTAAGGAACCTAGGAAAGCCACATCAGTAGAATATTGGAGAAGTCAGAAAAATCAATCGAAGAAGTATTGAAAAGTTGGGTGAATTTAAACAATGTTACAGAATCAAGGCATACACAAGAAGGACGAGGTCGTGATTTCAACTTTTAAAGTAGAGGTAGAGAAAATTTCAGAGGTAGAGGTCGTGGCAATTACCACTAAGAAAGTTATAATAATTTTACATAGTCTAATCAAGGAAGATGTGGTAAAAATTTCAGACCTATCAACCAAAAAAGAGGTCGAGGCAATTTTTATTGTTAGAAATAATAGACTAAACTGGAGAAATGATTTGTGTATAATTGAGTGTGTTCAAGTTGTCTGAAATGATACAATATAAAGGTATTTATAGGTATTAAGAGAATCGTAATAATAAAGACGTAAAATTCTATAATAAATATTTAGATATACTAAATAATTCTAATGAATGCTAATTAATTCTAATATATTCTGACATCCCTCTCAAACTCAAGTGACAACTTGAGTTTGAAACTTATTTAAAATAATGAAATAAAAAAAATGCATAAATAATTGATAGAACGGGTGCAGATGAAACTGCCAAAAGGAAGCACAGACGAAATTGTTGGAAGGAAGCGCAGATGGAACTGCTGTTGTCTAAAGAAAGCACAGACGGAACTGCCGCTATCTGAAAGAAGCACAGACGAAACTGTCGCTGTCTGAAGGAAGCAAAACTGTCGAAAGGAAGCGCAGACAGAACTGCCGCTGTCTGAAGAAAGTGCAAACAGAACTGCCACGAAGAAACGCAGACGGAACTGCCGAAAGAGAGCGCAACTATATGATTTCTCCATGAGAATAGGTAAGCAGCGGATGACAATGGTATTTGATCATTCGACTCAGAAAGACACAAGACGGAGAGAATATGCTAGTTGGTAAGGTGAAAAAGCATAAAAAAGAGACAAAAGACAAGAAAAATGGAATAGAGGGAAAATGTAAAAAATACGGTGATTTCACAAAAAAAAAAAACGTATCCTCATCAAGGAGGATACCATAACTCTGATACCATGTTAGAAACAAAAAACTAAACTGGAGAAAAGATTTGTGTATTATTGAGTGTGTTCAAGTTGTCTGGAATGATACAATATAAAAGGGTATTTATAGGTACTAAGAAAATCATAATAATAAAGACGTAATATTCTATAATAAATATTTAGATATACTAAATAATTCTAATGAATGCTAATTGATTCTAATATATTCTGACGTTTATCCAAAACAAACCAAGTTTAACTGGTTTCATTATGGAAAATATAGAAACAAAGCAGCAGATATGAAGTTTTTTGAGAAGAAGATAAAGTTTATAGATTGAAGAAAGTTTTGTACGAGTTAAAACATATACCAAGAGCATGGTACAAAAAATTGATTCTTAAAATTGAAGATAATTCCAGAATTCAGGGAGGTTATGATAAAATACTTTGAAACGACGGATATGGACTTGATGTCTTATTTTTTCGGCATTAAAGTCATTCAGAAAGATGATAGAATTTTTATTTCTCAAAAGAAATATGCAAATGATATTTTAAAGAAATTTCACATGGAATATTTAAAACTAATTTCTACTCCAATCGAAGAGAAGTTAAAGTTGTTGAGAGAAGATAAAGGAAGATCAATAAATCTCGCATATTACAAACGTTTGATTAGAAGTATGAGGTTCTTAACCGCAACTACACCAGATATTATGTTTGGAATTAGTTTGCTTAGCTGATTTATGGAGGAGCCTTATACTAACCATTTGCAAGCTGTAAAACATATTTTTTGATATATCAAAGGTACTTTAAATGATATTATTTATTATGAAAATACTAATAAAGTGAATCTTGTCAGTTACACTGACATTGATTGGGTTGGAGGTATTGAAACAAGAAAAAGTACTTTAGGATTTACATTTCATCTTAGTTCTGGTGCAATTTTATGGTCATAAGAAAAATAACTAGTAGTTGCTCTCTCTATAGCAAAAGCGGAATATATAGCAGCAACAAGTTGTGCAACACAAACAGTGTGGTTAAGAAGAATTTTTGAGAAATTGAACGAAAAACAAAGTACTCCAACAATGATATTTTGTGATAACAAGTTAGCTACTGCACTTTGCGAAAATCCAGTATTCCATGATAAATCAAAGCATATTGATATACGATTTCACAAATTAGAGAATTGGTGAATGAAAAAGAAGTTGTGATAGAATTCTATCCAACTGAAGAACAAGTCACAGATATATTTATAAAGCCATTGAAAACCGAGTTATTTTACAAGTTAAAGAAGATATTTGGAATGATAAATTTTACAAACTTAATTTAATGGAGATAATGTTAGTTAAAATAAATCAACTTGTATTCACCTATATATTAAAATCATCATGAATGATCATGAGATAAGTTAGTTGTCAAATTAGATAAAAGTACAACAAATTAAAAGACTCCACATATTGTCAAGTTGTCAGAAGATTTAAGAAATTTTTTTTTTTGGAACAAAGAAAGCTCAACACATTGGGGTAGAGCAGTAAAAAAAATAAACAAAATAGAAACAAATAAAACATAAATGGATGAACTCCGGTCATCTCCGGCAGAGCCATCAACAACCAAAAGGATCAATACCATACCACTCCTTGTAGCTCAAAAACGTCCTTTGTTGTACGTCCTCAACATCTGCTTCCCTATTGTTGAAGATTCTGTCATTTCTCTCCATCCAGATATTCCAGATCACCGCAAAGAAACCAATCAACAACAGCCTCTTCTCTTTCTTTCTGGTATGCATGTCAGTCCAACTCTCAAACAGTCCTTGCATGGTCCCTGGGACCACCCACGGTTTATCTAAGCACCGGAGCCAGGCACACCAAACCTGCCACGTAAACTCACATAAAAGAAACAAATGGTGCACATATTCTGTTTCCTTCTTACACAGGGCACAAAAACTGTCATTCTGATGAATCACGCCTAGTCTACTCAACCTTTCTTTAGTATTTACCCTGCCAATCAAGACAAACCAGCCAAAAAGCTTAATTCTCGGAGGTACCAACCCTCCTCAAATTGATCTAGTGAAACTGTAGCTCGTAATCTCTTCCGAGAGAGTCTCCGATTGCAACACCTGCAGGAAAGAGTTAGTAGAAAAAATACATTTATCATCAAATTTCCACACAATATTATCCTCTCTGCCAGTGGATAGTTTCACTGGCCTTAACCTCTCATGGAGTTGATAAACTAATTCCAACTCCCATTGGAACAACTCTCTCCTCCAATGGAAATTCCAAATCCACTCTATCCCATCCCAAAACCTACAATCCCTTATCACTGATCCTTATTGGTTTGAAATAGAGAAGAGCCTTGGAAGAATGGCTTTCAGAGGACCACCTTGCACCCAATTATCTACCTAAAACCGCGTCCGTCTTCCATTCCCTACCTCCATCGCCAGGCCACTAATAAGTTTTTCTTTCACCTGTTGTTCTGCTATATTCAACTGACAGATGTCTTTCCATGGGCCCCGTTACCGGCAGAGTCTGACTAGAAAGCATAACATTAGGAGCCAGATTATTACATGAACACACAATCCTCTTCCACAGCGGGCACTCCTCCTTTGAGAAACGCCACCACCACTTGAACAATAGCGTTGTGTTCCTCATTACTGCATCGCGGACCCCCAACCCTCCAGCCTTTTTTGGAGCCTGGACCACTTCCCATTTTACCAGGGGCATACCACAGTTACCATCCTCCTTGCACCATAGAAAACTCCTCTGAAGTGCAATCAGCTTGTTGGCAACCACCTTCGGCATCTTATACAGGCTAAGGTAATAAATCGGTAAGCTGTTCAAGATTGATTTAATGAGAACTAGCTTACCTGATTTGTTTAAGACCTTTGCCTTCCACAAGCTGAGCTTCTCTTCTACATTGTCTATGATCGGCTTCCAAGTCTTTACCAGCCGAGGATTCGCTCCTAGAGAAATACCGAGGTATCTAATAGGAAGCGCCGCTTGTTTACACCCCAGAAGACCACACACATGCTCCACCCACTCCTGCTCACAATTGACTGGGATCAAATTCGACTTTTCAAAATTGATGCTCAGTCCAGACATCAACTCAAAGCAGCGCAGCAACCTCTTGTAGTTCGCAATTGTTTATGTCTCCGGAGGGCAAAACAAGATAGTATCATCTGCAAACTGGAGATGAGACAATTCAATATGATCTCTCCCGACCAGCAATGGAGCAATGCTCCCATTCCTTACAGCCTCCCCCAACATTCGATGCAACACATCAACCACAAGCACAAACAGCAGAGGAGATAGTGGATCCCCTTGCCTTAATCCCCTCTCCATTTTAAACGCCTTGGACGATGAGCCATTCACCAAGACAGACATAGAGGCCGTACTGACACACTCTTTCACCTAATTCCTCCACTTTTGACCGAAACCAATCTTCTGAAGCACAATATCCACAAATCTCCATCTAACTCTATCATAGGCTTTCTGAAAGTCTAGCTTTATGATTGCCGCCTTCTTTCTCCTCGACTTGAGCCAGTGAACTGTCTCACAACTAATAAGGTCGCCGTCATGTATCTTCCTATCCTTAACAAAAGCACTTTGAGACTCTCCTACCAGCTCCGGCATTACTGTTCTCATTCTCCGCACTAGGACCTTGGAGATTACCTTATACACACATCCCACCATACTAATCGGTCGAAAATCCTTGATCTCTTTGGCACCCACAAACTTCGGAGCTAGCGTCACCCAGGTGACATTTGCATCTTTTGGTAGCTTAGCACTTTGGAAGAACTCCATCACTGCTGCAGTGAACTCCTGAACAATATCCTCCCAGCATCGTTTGATGAAATTCAGATTGTACCCATCACTGCTCGGGGCTTTAGAGGATTCGCAGTCCCAAACTGCCTCCCTAATTTCCTCCACAGACGGTATCACCTCCAAAGCAACAGCCTCTGCTCCATCAATCTATCTTACCAAACCATCCTGAAATCAAATCCTCGGAACAACTTCCTGCCGATATAGGTCCTTATAAAAACTTCTAATTGCAACCTTTATTCTTGTCTGATTCCGCACTAACCGGCCATGGATCATCAGAGCATCAATCCTATTATTCCGTCTTCTGGCCGAGGAAATATTATGGAAGTATCTAGTATTTTTATCCATGTACTTAGCATGCTGAGACCTTGACATCTGCTTCCAGTGTAACTCCTTTCTAACATACCACTTCTGGCAATAACTCACCAACGCCTTCCTTCTAGCTTCTGTCATACCATCATAGATACCTTCGCTAACCATAGTATCCAATTTCTTAATCTCATCCTCAAGCATCTTCAATCTCTTATCCATATCCCCGAAATTGTTCTTGTGCCATAGTCGTAGCGGACCCGTCAAAGCCTTCAACTTACTAGTGAATTGTGCGTCCCCCAAATTTCTTCATTCATTTTTAACCATGCTCAGGAAACCCTCATGTGTAAACCAAGAATCTAGACTTCTAAAAGGTCGGGGGCCATTCCCAGCCCTCTTATCCTCCACAATCAACGGACAGTGGTCTGACAACCCTTTAGGCCCACCTTTTAGTCGAACATCAGGAAATTCCTCAACCCACTCTATATTCACCAAGACCCGATCAATCTGGCTGCACGATTGAACCCTGAACCACGTGAACTTCCTATCATTCAGAGGCAAGTCCATCAACTGCATATCCTGTACCCAAATTCTAAACTCTTCTGCTGACACCGGTAAACTACTAGTTCCTTTACGCTCGTCAATATGAAGGATCTCATTGAAGTCCCCAAAGAAGCAAAAAGGCACCTGACACAGACCCGCAGTATAACTCAACTCCTCCCAGATAGCCCGCTTCTCCTCTCTCTCATACGCCCCATACACCAAACAAAAAGCACAATTAAAATTATTTTTCGTCATCACTCCTTCAACGCACAACCATCTCTCCCCTTTATAACAGTTGTTTGCTTTAAACACCTCCTTATCCCAAATTAGCAACAAACCCCCCGAGGCCCTTGCCGACTCCACATACTCCCATCCCACAGAACTATAACCCCAGATTCTTGCAACATCAAATTTAGTAAAAACCTGCCTCTTAGTTTCAATCAAACCTAGCATGTTGAGCTTATAACATTTCTTCAAGAATTTTAACATACTCAATTTGCCATCCCCCCTCAACCCCCGAATATTCCAACAACTGAAAATCATTTAACAACATTCTTACTCATCTTATTGAGACTCTTCGGCCGACTTCTTCTTGCCTTTTCTTTTTGTTTTGCCATCTTTCTCTTCGCCGCTACTTCTTCATTCTGCTCTTTCAAGATTGCCATAATATCCACTTCTTCATCATATAAAACAGCACTCGACTTTACTGCCAACGCCCATGTTTTCTCATTCTCTTTCCTCTGATCTTGCACCGAACTTCTGCCCTCACCTGTCCCCTGCCTGGTCGCTGCTCCTGCCTGGTACTCCTCGGTTGCCACCACGATTGTCTCCCCACTCGCCATATCCTACCCGCATGTGTTCCGTGCAACCGACCTCGTTGGTGTCAAAGCCTCATATTCCTGAACTGGGTTCGCAGGACGATTGCAAGAAGAGAGATTGTCCTCTCCTCCCTCAACCGGTTCCACCAGCTCCCCTACCCTCTCCACTCGCCGCGACGCCTTTTGGCCTCCTTCACGGGTCTCGCCACTCCCTGGGTTGCAGCGCCCTGCGTCGGCCATGGATTTTCTCCCATCCGCCATCCATTGACCCAGTTCGAGCACCTCCTCCCACTCCGCGGCAACAGCGTCCAGACTGCGCGTTCCTGGGCATGCTTTCCTAGCTTGCAGACATGGCCCCTGAGCCTGCAGCGAGCCCTTCTCAGCATTCTGGCTGACCCGTGCCACTACAGCTCGACCCGGCTCTACCGCCCTCTCAGCCAACCTTTCTCCTTTGGATACTCCCTCAGTCCCCAGGCCCAGCAACATATCTTTATTAGCCCAATTATCATCCACCCAAATCCCCTTTTGTTTCAGCCCTCCTACTTGCATTTTGGTACTTGGGCCACTTACTACCAAGCCCAAACCACCCCCATCAGCCTTATGTCCCTTATTTTGGTCCTCATATGAGCATCCCAGTCCCTTAACCTCCCCTACCCTAGCAGCCCCATGCAGGACGTTAATTTCCTGTGTAACCATTCTCTCTGAACCCTCCTCCCCATTCAATTCATATCCCCCAAAATCCTCCTTCCCATTACACCCAGAGTAACTATCCGAATCAATTACCATAACTGCTTTATTCAAATTATGATATTTGAAATTTAAATCATTCAAAAGCACGTCATCAATGACCCTTATACCCTCCTCACCGCCGATCAGCTTATCATTGAAAATTTGCAGGTCTGCCACCGGATCCCACGACACCACCTCAGTCGTGTGTCTATTACCGCCAGCAGCTGAGTTTCTGATCACAGGCCCCCCAACTTGGTCCCGACTCATACTTTCTATACCATATTTCTCATAACCCACTTCTTTAACATAAACATCAAAACCTCTATCACCGATTGAGATATGGATCCAATCTCGGATGACGTTAAAAATGCTTGTGTCAATTTGAATCCGTCCAGCTCTAAAGGATGATCCTGCTCCTTTACCTATATCACAACTAACCACATCACCCCATATGCCACCCATGATTGTAAATGTTTTTGATGACCATACATGTAAAGGCACCCCATAGCATTCTAACCAAACTCTTCTGGTCTCACATCGTTTCGACTCCTCCCAACGCCAAACTTTATGAACAAATTGTAATAGTCTATCCAACTTGAAAGTGAACGCCTCGTCCGCGTGCTTCACCGACTCAAACGTGATGAAAACCTTACATGCACCGAGCTCTCTTACCTCCACAACATGAGGCACATTTTTGCAAATTGTTCTTCTCAACGATTGAAGGTCAAAAGGTTTCAATGTGCTTCCTACTAAACTCCGCACTAACCATTCCATATTCTCTGTCGCTACCGGCAGTTCAACCCTCTTCAACTGCTCATTCGCATATTGGTCAGTGATTTGCTTACCATCCTTCTTCACCTCATCATGTTGTGCCACAGTCACTTCCCTTCCACTACCACATTCCGTATGCTCCTCCGCATGCTGACGTCTTCGCTCCACCTGCACCCGCTGTTCCCTCCCCTTCTATTGCCTTCGAAACCTAGCTTTACCTACAGAAACGATCTTCCCTCGTAGACTCATACTATTTATCTCCGTAATGGCTTTCAGCGCGCCGCCTTTCGTAGTGTACCGTACAAAAGCAAATAGATAAACCGCCCCTAGTTTGCGTTTACGGGCCAGATAAATGTCGTTAATTCATCCCATTCAACAGAACAAATGATACAACTCCTTTCTTGAAATATCTTCTTGTAAATTATCCACAAACACGGAGAAAGATTCATCCTCTAGACGATGGTATTCTTCTCGATTCCAAACCCTAAGATCCTTTGTGCGTGATTGGAAGCCCCGAAACCCACCCCTCCCCGTGTTTCCCCTCTCTCATTCTCTCTCCCTCTCATGTGGCTCAAAAATAAATAAGTAACTTAGAAAAATTAACTCATGATCAATTATCATAATAATCAAGATTTAAGAATTTATAATTCATGTGATGTTTTTAACAAAATTTTAGAAGATTTAAAAATGTTACAAATTGCTTACAACATATTAGAAGTGTTTAGAATGTAAAATTAAATATGAATTGTAAAGTTTGATTATATGCTAAAAGTAGTCAATAATAATGACTTAAACTTTCTACCACTTAAAAAAAATATATAAGTATTAATCTTATAAATAATATAATTATTCCGATGTTGATAACATTATGGAACATATAGTTCATCGAAGATGCGGTTTGTTTTTTAAATTATTTTATAGAGTATATAATTAGAGTGAAAAAGTGACTTCTTAAAAATTTGGTTAGAGTTAGAAACTCTTCAATAAATATAATAATCAAAATCAAACTGAGAATAAGTAGAAATTATACTTATAAAAGACAATTTTTAGTGAATATGTAAAAGGTATATATGAATTCTAAAAGTACTTTAATATAAAATGATAACATTACCATGATAGAAATATAAAATATGATTTAGTTTATAAAAGTTTATAAACTTATCTTTAGAGTGATAAAATATATTTTATACAAACATTCGTTAATTATAAATTAAAAATAAATAATAACTAAGACCAAATTATAACTTATGGTGAGTTATTAAATCGATTTATAATTCTTATGGGATATGGAACCAATAATAATAATTCTTATTTTTCTTAGCAATATAGCAAACTTTTTTTTTTTAAACAGAACTTGTACATTGGATATTTGGATTTCATATCTTGTCTCTGTGATTGCTTGACATCGATCACTGAAGAATTTTGGCTTATGTATTTTTTCAATTTTGTCTCAGTGATACGTGGCATCATGTTAATGGAAGGGAGAATTCTATGTTTGTTGGACGGCCAGCTCTGATGCAAATTAACGATTGGAAAGAAGACACGTAATGTTGGGCCTCCAACAAAGTGTGTTATTACATCACCAAGTTACAAATCTCGTGTGGCTTCATTTTGTCTCTTGACCCTTCAAATTTGGGCCTCATGGCTCCAAATAATCCATTTGACTTACGTAATTCAATATATTTATTCTGCACTAAAATTATTTTTTTTTTCTTTATACTTTTAATCATCCATATAATTTTTTGTATGTAGTTTAAATATTTAAAAGAAATTATTTCTAAATCCCTATTGTAAATATAAATATTTAAAAAAGTATTTAGTTTCAAATTTCAGTCCTTTAAAAATGATGATAAATTGATTTCATCTTCATGATGTGGCATGCTCTGTTTCGTCCATCCATTTTTTTAATTGAAAATTTCGGAAAAATGTGTTAAGATAGAAAAGATAGATATAAGATACAAATGAAAAGTTGAAAACAAAGAATTGATGAAGCCTATAAGTAAATTTAACTTAAATAAAACTAGAATAAGTATAGCAAATAAAATTTTAATCAGTCAATATTTTATTATAATTTTTTTTTAAAATTTTAAAATTTATGATTTAAAATTTAAGACGGAGAGTTTAGATTTTAAAATTTAGGATTTAAAATAAAAAAAATAATTTCAAAAATATAATTAATATTAATTAAAAAATTAACTCCCTAATGAAACTCATAAAAGTATAAAACTAATAAGACCTATTTATTGTGATGCAGTTGAATATTGGTCAGAACTGAGGATAACAAAGCAACTTCCCCCAACCCCCACCAAAATTATCCATTAAATTGTTTCGTAGAAATGTGGCCAGTCATATTTAACAGGGGGTATTGTGGACCCCTAATGATGCGACCAAATTAAAACGGGCCAACTGCTCTGAACTTAAACCCACAATTATGTTAGCGGATTCATCTCTAAGCCACATGAGTCAATTCTACATACACTGTTTGTGCAAGCGTGCGTGCATGATATAGTTACGTATGTGCATCGTATATATATGTACCTCTCAAATATGCACCAAATTGACATCTCGTAATAATTTCATATATCAATTGACATCTCATGGTCCATGATTTCATGGGGCCAAAGCAGACATTCAAAGCTATTGGGTGTTTGTGCTTTTTATTTGCATATATACATAGAATTCCATATATCTGCATAAGAGAGTAGTGTTTGCTTTGTCACATTCATTCATTCATTCACATAAATGATGATGCTACTTTAAATTAGCTTTTCAAAAGTAAAAATAATTTCAGATAAAAACATATATACTCTCTTATATAAATTTTATTTTGTCCAAACTGAAAATTTAAAAATTGGATCAACCATAATAATAAGTACTATTGTTTTCATGAAATAAAAGAGCAACACATCATCATCAGTGCATATAGCGTGTGATCCAAAAATATGTTGCCAAGAATGAAGTGATGTTCTCCACTCACTCACGAGCTCTAATTAAGTGGTCAAGTCTTTTCTGATTGTAAAAGAACTTTACACAGCACCATTATTGTCGATAATAAAAAGTGAGTTGCATCAGCTCATTAATTCATTCCTAATATAAGTTTCATCTTTTCTATGGTAAAACCCACAATGATTAATTCCTCAATATCTTTGAAAAGCTTTTCACCATATCTTGTGGCCTCTATAATGAGCACTAAGGCTGAGGATTTTTTTGACCTCATATGTATGGCTATGATTTAACGAATATATGAGCTAAGCTAGAAGCAAGTTTTTGAAGCTTATTATATCACATATCACTTTGTATGCTGCTTTATAATAATTAATTATAGAATATAGATATGTTTGATGAAAGTTTTGAAACCTAGCTATTCTTTTTTTTTTTTTTTCTCTCAATTATTTTGTTTGTTAAGAGTGATTTCTATATAAGATTAAAAAAATATGTGAAAAAAGATATTAAAAAATAACATATTACACTTGATAAAATAATTAAAAAAATATATTCTCCTAAGATAATAATCACATGCAACAAAACAAACAAACAAGAGTCATAAAACTTGACAATTAATTGTATATTTTAAATTAAATTTACTAAATTGAAGTGAACTATTTATGTATTTTTCATTATTTTGTGTAATTTAACTTATTTAAGAAAGAATTTAATTTTTATTGTGTATGTACTATCATCAAATATGATATCTTTATTACTTTTTGTCATTTTTCAGATGATTGTTTTGCAGCTTATAACAGATCACGTACGTGGGCAGGGTAGCCATCATACACATATATGATAAAAAATACAAGGCCAAATTTGTATAATCATCAATCTCATCAATGATTAGAGAGAAAACATATCGCCATAATACCAAAAAATTAAATGAGATAACACAGCCACACGCACGTGGCTCTTCTTTCTCACAATTGCTTCATCTTCTGCCATACTTCAATCCTAGTCACCACCGGCCAAGTCTAACTAAATGAGATGTCACATGAATATCAATTTTAAATTATTCGTATATACTTCACTATATTCATGAATCATAACAATGACCAATTTGGTCTATATACACAAGGAAACTTAATACCAGATATTGATTAATGAATAGACAATACAATATATATTAAGGAAAAAACTAATTCAAACTTGTTTTATTTAATATTTATTAATTTTAGTAATAATTAATAAATATTAAAAAAATAATTTTAATTATTTTTTATTATTAAATATTTTCGTATAAATTATATATCACCACAAAAAATAAGTCTATGTATTTGGTAATATTTGTATTTTCCACTCGACTTATGTCATTCTAAATAAAGGAAATTATTATATAGTACAAGTTTACGATAATGATTAGATAACAAATATATTAACTTGGAAAACTATATTTTTCAACGGCCATAATACACATACATGAGATTGTGAGAACTGGATCGATCATCAAATTAGTCAAATAACTGGTTTAATAATTCAATAATTTAATCAAAATTAAATCGTGATTGAACCGATTTAATTAAATATAGAATAAAATTATAAAAAATTTAATATATAATTTAAAAAATTTAAATTTAATAATTTTCAAACTAAAAAAATTTAAAATTTAATAATTTTATAAAATAAATTATTTATAATTTATTATTAAAAAAAATCATAAACAACTTCAAATATCAAAATTTATAACTAAAAAAAATCAAAACTAAAAAACGATACTTTGTGTTATCTTTCTTTGTGTCAATCATGTGCGGTTACTGTGTTATATGATTAACTAGAAGTTGTTTTCTTGACTTGAATTCTAACCAGTTTATGCTGTATATATATATATGTTAGGATTTGGTTGAATTAGTCCCACATTGCTTAGGATAGCAAATGGAGTGGGTGGCCTAGGCTATAAATATGAGGCTAAGTTCTCCATTTGTTTTTGCACCAGTCAGAAACACTTTAAGCTTGTATCTGATTTTTCTTTTCCTCTGTACTCTTTGATTAGAGAGTGTTGTGAGGTGTAGTTAGATATTTGCTTTGAAAGAGTGTGGGTGTACTGGGGTGCCGGTGAGAGAAAGAAGTCTATGTGTTGTAACAATTTTCACATAGTGATATTCTCTGGTTGTCATTTGACAACGGCCGTGGTTTTTTCTCCGGTAATTGGAGTTTCCACGTTAAATTCTTGTGTTGTGATTGTGTCTATTTTATTTCTCTGTCAAAGGTGTTTTCTCAAGGGGGAATTGTGTCTTATTCCCAACAATATATATCCCCATTTGTTAACTAAACTTTGAAAAGATATTTGTTTAGTTCATTATTCAAGAAACAAACTCAATTATTATTATTATATGAACGGTTTAGGTGTTATTTGGTGATTAGATTATTATCAGCATATATATTACGATTTGATACCAAGATACGAAACTAGAAAAGGAAGGAAAACGACAGCTTCGACTGGATAATTGTACGGGTCGGGTGTCTTCATTCTAATGTGCAAAATAAAAATTATTTTCAATCTATATAATTTTAGTTTGAAGGGGGATTAACGTGGATATTTTAGTTTCCACTTATAGAATATTTAGACTTTATAGTTCAATAATTGAAGCACTGGGTCAATAAACTATAGAGACAATATCTAGTTAAGGAAAGTACAGTACAGGGGCTACACTCACCATGATTTAATAAACAAACTACTTATTATTAAGAGAAAAACTCAAAACAGATAATTATCTTGAAAGACAATGAAATTTTTTACAATAAAAATTTTAATTCGACTCGACAATTACTTTAAAAAAATAACGAAGTCTTTATGGCAAAAAAAAAAGTCAATATTTTTTTAGTACAGGGACTAATCAGTCCCAAAAATAAAAGATTAGAAACTGAATTGAGTATTTTTTTTAGGACCTCGTCCTTTCAAAGTAATTGTCAGAAATCGAGAGTGATATTTACTCTATTATTAATATGCATTAGTTTATATATGCAACTGTTTGGAGACACTTCATATTCTTATAATTTTTCAATCAAAAATATTATTTATATATTAAAATTAGTTATTAATATGTTTATATATAAATATATATAATTTAATTTATTTTTAATATATATTATATATTATTTTAATGACTAATTTTAATATATACATAATATATTATTTTTTAATATATGCTTTATATAACAAAGTCTTGCATGGACTTATTCCGCGCAAGCATGTTCATGCTAAGTAATAAGAATAGAAAATGTGAAGCATATATATATTGACACGACACGTGCCCTTTCATACGTAATTAACAGGCTAAACTAGCTAGGTTAGATGGTCAAAGCAAAATTATTACATAATAATAAAAAGAAAACTCTCCTTTTAAAATCTTATTTGGATTTAATTTGTTGGATCAATTGGCTTTGTAAAAGACTCTAGTTATACTCTAGCCCATCATTGCTTAAATGATTATACAAATGAAATAATTTAGTTATTTAGATAAAAATGTAAAAACTAAATCTATATTATTATAGTTGGTCAAAATTAAATCCATACCAAACTTTTTTGTAATAAATTAATAAATTTAAAATTGGATATAATCAATATAATCAAATATTTTTTTATAAATTAAATAATATAATATATATTGTGATAAATACTTACTTGTAATTATTTTTATGTAAAATTTATAATTAAAAATTATTAGATAATTTAATTAAATTTATTAAATCATCTAATAATTTTTAGATAACTGTATACGAGTTTTTAACTTTTGTTTGTTAATAAAGAATTGAGGAAGTATAGGGAGTCAATGAAGTATTTGTACAATATGTACAATGAGGGTTTAAGGATATTTAATTCAGTAGGATATCAGATATTTATTATCCTTGATACTTAGATGGTTATTCTGAATAATATGGGTATATTGTGTTTGAAAAATTAATAATATTTTATTCTAAATGTTCATTTTTTAACTCATATTAAACTAAATAAATAATTTATTATACACATTATACAAATATTCTATTCACTCCATAGTCTAGCGGGATTCTAAAGAATTTATTGGGAATGTATAATGAGCGGTTTG
Source organism: Arachis hypogaea (assembly GCF_003086295.3). Classification (NCBI taxonomy): domain Eukaryota; kingdom Viridiplantae; phylum Streptophyta; class Magnoliopsida; order Fabales; family Fabaceae; genus Arachis; species Arachis hypogaea. The sequence goes on from NC_092048.1 coordinate 132,764,469, forward strand.
TGTGGGATTGGGCATGTGAGTAGCCCTACCCATCATGTGATGAAGTGTGAACCATATTAACCGCTACACGTGCTAATTAATTGTCTCCGCTCATAATTTCCTAAAATAGAATGAGAAATAATGGTTAACAAATAATGAGAGATCTTAAATTGTATAACGATTCCCCTTGATGATTCCATTGTGACAAAGTAGAGAAGAAGACAACAGCTGTACGGAGCATCTCATCATATATACTACTATGTGCAATGCATGCATGCTCATCATCAATTTAGAATACTTCTACGTGCATTGTTTTGAACACAAAACAAATATATGTGGAAACACATTCACATGCATATGTCACTGGAAATTAAAGTGCATGCAATATATCTGACCCCAATTTGACATCACAGTGTAGGGAACCAATTTCCTTTATGTCAATAATTTGTCAATATTTTATTAATATTTTTTTTTTATTTTTTAGACTAAAATGATAAATAAATTTTTTTGCGAATTTACATTTTAGACAGATTAGTTTTAAAAAAAAAAATACCAATAAAATCTTTTAAAATAATAAACTTGAACAAATTAGCTTAAATGAAGACCTTTTATCCTAATTACAAGGACTAATTTAGAAGTAAAGTGTCCACATTTGTGATCCTAAAAAACTTTATTAATATTTTTTTTTTATGAATTAATCTATATGAAGTATAAACTCAGAAGTTTATTTGTCTGTTTACTCGTTTCTTTATTTTACAATAACAATATAATCCAAATCACATATATTTAATTTCTTTCTCCATTATTTATTTGTTGGCTATACTGTGACATGAAAAAAGTTGGTTACTAATAATTTTAAAAAATTATCAAATTAAACATGTAACTAGCTAGAAGATAAGGTGCTGTTGTCTCAAAGTATTGAACATGATCTTGATTTTTGTTTATTAAATCTCGAGCTGATGATGATCTTCCATATCGGCAACAAAACTTTCCTTTGATTTCCAAGTTTTAACATATCCAGAATTTGAATTCAAAATGTTTTGTTAAATTAGCACAGCCTCCATGCTAGAGCGTGAGACAAGAATTAGGGTTGCTGTTATATATGCTTTAATTTTTACCAAAACCTGGTAATTAACGATATCAAAACTTGAATGTTATTTCTGAGGCATGATATATGATATTGAATTATAGACTTAGGGTCCATATATATTGATCCTTTCTCTACAATTATCATATCCTAATAAGGTATGAACTATGAATAGTAGTAGTTCTAGAACACAAAATGTTCCCTCCTTTTAGCTCTAATGTTTGTTTAGCTTTCAAATGGTTCTAACCTCTAATGTAAACTCAAATATATTTGGTTAATAAAAATGAACTATGAATTAAACTAAAGTCCGATCCACGATGATTGTGTATTGTACGTTGTACTAGTCTAGCAAGACAGACATAACGCACAATTGTTCTCCTTTTTTATATGAAAGTACCAATAAAGTAAACTTTTCATGTATTAATTAATTTATCTAAGCATAACTCGTTATTGATTAGTATAACAAATAATATTTGTTATTGCAACTACGTTTTTTTTAGTTATATATATATTAATTCTATCTGTCATTTTTACTTTAATTGAAAGCCAAATGCAAATAGCGTTATTTTATTATTCTCTAACGTGATAAAATAGTGTCAGCTTATTATTCAATTTATTGAATTACTGTTGAAAATTGATTAAGAGACCAATATACTTAATTTCAAAGACAAAAAAATACAACTAAAACTTCAAAGACAAAATTAATGTCTTACACAAATTTAAGGGATCACTATGAAATTTAGTCCAAAAAACACCCTACTACCATTGCTACTACATTTTGTAACAGCTCATGCAGATATGGTCAACTGAGAGAAAAGTCAAAGAACAGTGTACGATTTTATATCTTTCACTTTCATTAATAATTGCCAGCAATACCAAGCAGGATTATTATTTTGACATTTGAGACAAAATGCATATAATATATTATTAAATAATGCTACACATCCAAACATTTTTGTTAATCAAGTTTAATTAAATTGGTCTAACATCAACCAAAATTAATTATAGATAGTATTATTTTAAATTTTACAAAAATATTTGATAACTAAAGAAAATTAGTAAAAAACAGTCATAATTTGTCTTATTTAACATTTATTAATTATTGCGTCAATTAATAAATACTAAATAAAGCAAATTTTAATTGTTTTTTTGTCTTCCTAATATTACCGAAGTTTTATTATTTAACTTGATTGAATTTAATTTATAAAAAATTTAGATGTGTAATATTACTTTGTATTATTATACATCTTGATGTCTTTTTTTCCATTTAATTTTGTGATAATTATAACATTTACAACATAATAAAAGGTAATTTAATTTATATATATATATATAACGGAAAATGGAGAAGGTAGGAATACTTATTTACTTTAGATCTAATAATATCAGAACATACTTTCATCATTCATCACCGCTAATTAATTAATAGAGATAATTATAAAAGTACAAGGTTGTCATACAGATAATATATGATGTTGGGCATGTTAAGTTATTAGCAGCCCCATGCCAGTAGCATACACTGCTTAAAAAAAAGCGCAATAAATATAATGTTCAACTTGGAAGCTAATTAAATATTAAAGATTGATTTATAAGTTAATTAACATATTCTTAATGGTCACGATGATGCATTCTGAATTTCTAAAATGCCCTTCAGAACGACCAACTCTCATCAGAGCAAGGCTTCTCTTGCTCTTCTGCTAAAGTTGTTCTTCAATTATTTAATTATGACACTATAGTATTCATAGAATATCCATGATGATCATCATCATCATCTACTTTGAGGTTGCTGAACTTGTTCCTCTGATCTTTGGGATGAAAGAATGGCATCAATGGCTTCTTTTACTTGAGAGATATCAGGAGCTTTTCCACCTTGAACAGGCCAAAATTCATCAGCTGCCAACACCTTCACCATCAACAATAATAAAATAACAGAAAATTAAACATGTCAGTTCCTATATAGCACTTAAGAATTCATGTATTAAGAAACTATAAGTCTCACCTTCACTTGAAGCTGAAGAAACTTCACATAGCTAATTGCTTTCTCCAGCATTGTAACCAAATCAACCTGAAAAATTCACTTCTAGAGTTAGAATAATGAATAATATGTAAAGTTACTGCTAAATAAGAAGAAGAAGAAGAAGAAAATCCCTACTTTGGAGCCATTGGGAACTAGTTCTTGTAGTATCTTGAGCCGCTCACTTATCCTCTCTCTTCTATTCTGTGAGACAAACATTCTAATAATCAACATTGAATCTCATCATATTTTAATCTTTGCTTAATTTGCAATCAAAATTGTATCTAACTAAAATAAATTGACTTAAGATTGAAGCAAACCTTAGCAGCAACACTTTGAGGATCCTTGGATGCTCCTGACTTGTTGGATTTTGGCATTTTACTCTCATCTGTGCATTGCTTCTTGGCAGCTTTCATTTTCTCAGCCTGCTGCAAATTAAACACAAAAACTGACCTCAATCTCCATTCAAATTTCACAAAGTTACTGTAAGAACTAGTTCTGAAAATGAAAACAGAAACTAACTAAGAGGCCTTAAAAAAGCAACAATTAATACCATTGAAATGCGCTTTTTGGATATTGGTTCTTGAGCTGCAGGGTCCTGGATGCTATGAGCAGGTATAGTTTGTTGAGAGTAGAGCCAACCATATGATGAACTCTCACCATGTAATTGCTTCTCTTTTGCACTGTTGACTATGGTGCTGTAGCTACTACTAGAAGACTGGAAGCAACTTGAATCCTGCACCGGTCGCAGCTCTGAAGTGCTTCTTGGACTAATCTGACTCCATTGATGATGCAGATTGTTGTCCCAAACATTAGTGTCATCTTTCATGTAGCTGTTGCCAGGGACCATTCTGTTCTGCTCAAAGTTAAGCAAAGATTCACTAACTACTTGTGTTAAAGTGTTGTAGCAACTACCTTTGAAATCAATCAGAGATTGTTGTTCCTCCTCAAGTTGATAGTTTGTGGCCTTATAAGCATAGGCATTGGCACATAGAGGAGGAGAATGGGTTATAGCTGAATCATTGCTGAACCCATTGGTGCTTTGTGAGCCATCTTCCTCTTCTAGCACTGATTTGTGGTACTCATTATTTTCATTGAAAACACAACTTTGAACCTTGCTTCCCATGCTTGAATCATGAAGAATTTGGTCTTTGGCCAGTGCCATTAGAGAGTCTAAGGATAACAAATTGCAAAAGCAACTAAGGCTGTTTTAGTAATGAGGGTGACAAGAAGAAAGGGAAGGCCTATTTGTAATGCCAAATATTCAAACCCACCTTTCTAATAATTACTTACTTATTTTGCATGAAAAGTTTGTCAAGGGCATACATCCACAAATTTTACCAAACTTTACAGTTGACTTTTATGTGATTTTAAAGTCATAGGTTTAAGTAGTGAAATTAGTTATTAATATAATATAAATTTTTAACGACCTAAGAAAAAATAAAATTTAATTGAGGCCCTCAATTCCTTGGTGTTAGTTTAATCCATGTTTGTATTGGGATTGTTAGCTGGCAGTAGTTAATGCATTGCAAGTAGAAAATAGATTAAAAAAATGCATGGAAAATAATCAGCATAAGGATCGCCGGATCCTATGCATAACCCACACGTCTCTATGTGATGATGAAGCTGGAGAGCTACTTCATGTAGCTTCTTCTATGCTTCCTTTCACTCAGCTTCTATCATATTTTATTGCTCTTTCTTGAAAAGGCTAACAAGTAACAACATTGATTATCATGACGGTTTTATGTTACTTTCTGAATTCTATTGTATGTGTTGTACAATTAATTAGATAGTATATAAAGTGAGTCAAATATAAATTAGTTTTAAATATTAAATCATGAATATAAATTTATTTTGAACTAAGATAGAAAGAGGAGAAAATTGAAGTTCTTAGTAAAAAAATAAAATTAAAACTCTCTATATTTATTTATATTTCAAACAAATATAAGTGAAATTCGTAAACATTTAACAGCTTCAAACAAAAATCTCTTTCAAGATATGTTAGATTCAGTGGACAAAATTCTGAAAATACGATTCCTAAACACAATTTACTCACAGAATGATAGCTATTAGCTAATATCTTAATACGCGTCACACAGATTCTAATTTATAAAAATTCAGCGACCCCATGTACAGGGTAAAGAGTTTTGAGGAGGCAAAACACCAAAAATTAACATAGAGAACTCAGCATATATTCATAGCGTGTTTAGATTTTGTTACCATCCTTCGGGAGTCGACTTTACATGAAGTTGTTTTTAGATAGATGACACGTATTACCATTTAATTTTAAAAAATCGGTTTATTTTATACAAATAGTTTAATTAAAAAACCAATTGATGTAACTATAATATTAAATTTTTTACCGTATTTTATTTTAAAAACAAATGGACTAATTTAAATTAAGAAATTGTAGTTAACTGTTTATTATATAATGTTTTTAACTGAAATTATAATTAAAAATTATTAAAAAAATAAAATTATCTAGTATATTAGACTAGCTCAATGTTAATCAAATTTTTTATTTTTATTATAAAATATAAAAAAAATTAATTTTAAAAAAAATCATGTTATTGTTTAGAATTTAATTTTTTTTTAATTGTATTTTCATAAAATTTGCACAAAATTCACCTATCACATTAACTAAACTTATTTATTTACGTAAATAAATAAGTTTAGTCAATAAACAAACTTTACGTAAATAAATAAATTTAGTCATGTGATAAATGAATTTTGTGCAAACTTTATGAAAATACAATAAAAAAATTAAATCTTAAAAAATAATATAATTTTCTTTTGAGAATTAAATTTTTTTATATTTTATAATAAAAAAAATTTGATTAACATTGAACTGGTCCAATATATTAGATAATTTTATTTTTTTTAATAATTTTTAATTATATTTTTGGTTAAAAAAATTATATAGTAAATAATTAACTACAATTTCTCAATTTAAATTAGTCAATTATTTTTAAAATAAAATACGGTGAAAAATCTAACATCATAGCTATATCAATTGGTTTTTTAATTAAATCATTTATATAAAATAAATTGATTTTTTTTAAACAAAAAACAACTTCATGTGAAGTCGACTGCAGGTGAATTTCTACCTTCAAATTATGATGTAAAGATGCAAATTGAATTTTAACCCACGTTAACATGTTAAGTAAGTCATAGTTTTGATTGTATTCAAAAATGTTATTTGTACACTAAAATTAACCACTAAAATCAACCACCATATATTTATATATATATAAATATATATTATTTAACTCATTTTTAATATATATTTTATATTCTAACATATATCTTATACTAACGACTGATTTTGATGTATACCTAATATGATTTGATTGTATTTTGAAATATTTGTTGGTCTTCACTCAAATAATTATTTTTAATTGCATACACAAGATAGAATTCAAACTTTAAAAACTTACTTAAATTGACGAGTGAGCTAAAACAAAGTTACTATTCTATCATTAGCGCTAAGTTTAGAGCAACAAACCATAATTTGCATATAACAAAGCAAGTCAATTTGGGTTGATCTAGTAGTTAATTTATTAGTTTGTTTAAATAAGTATTGATGGTTTAAATTTTGTCCTGCGCATGCAGTAACCTATTAGCGAACAATAAACCATTGAATGAAATTCAGATCCACAACGAATTAGTTATTAGTTTGCCGAAGTAAGGATACGTGGGAAAAGAAAACTGAAGTAAACTCAACCAGGGGATGTTAACCATGTGAACCATAGTTTAAAACGAAGTTTAAGCTTCAATTACTTAGTCACCATTTACAGCTGGCCAAGAACAAAAGAAAAGAGACGGGAGTAATCACCGTTCACTTGGACAGATTCCATCAAATTGGATTTTAAAACCAAAAAAAAAAAAATGAAACGGTCAACCGGGAAATTTCATTCCTTCATCATTGTTTTTGGATTTTTTTAAACTTCATCCCCTTTTTTTTTTCTTCCCTTGGGAGCAGGAGTTCTGAGTGTTGATGAAAGACAGTTAAGTATAATCTTTTTGTAGACCCAATGAAGATCGTAATCCACATGTTTTGCTGCAAGGGGGAAAATTCAAGAGCTGGCATTGGAAAAAGGAGCAATTCCTTCTCCTTGTCTCAAGGAAACTGTCTAACCAAGTTCTTCTCACAATGTTCTAAGATCCATTACATGACCCTTCACATTCTTATCTTCCAAATCCATGATAATATTATGTATGCATTTGCCAACTGGTTTGTTCTCTTAACAGACTTCCAATGTTGTTTGAATACAGACGGCTAATTTATTTGTAAATTACATTTGTACTTAATTTCATATCAGCAATAGATGATGAAATCTTTCTAAATCATCCTTCCATATATTAATGTGATCATGAATGCTTACTAATTTATTTTAACTTCAAATGTACTTATAATTAAAGTGTATTCCTTAAGAAAGATAAGCAATCATCTTTTCCAAAATGAACATAATCCGCAATTTAACTATAACATTATCAATTGCTACTCAGCTTGACGCCAATAAATACAAGGTTAGTATTCTTAACAAAGATAAAGGAAAATAAAAACTAAATACTTTTTTTCATAGTACAAAGGTTTTGTACAGAGAGGACTAGATCTTCAATCCAACATAATAGTTTGATTGCCTCGTTCAAATTATCGTCGTGCTGCAGAACAATGAACAGCTGCATCGGTAGCCTGCAAATACTCGCAACAGAACATCCAAAGAAATGTAAGACACACCTCCAGAACAATAAGCTTTGAAACAGAATGCAATGCAACCAGTAACAAGTATCAACCATTGAAACAAGTAATTCTTCCCTCCTTGAAACAAAGTATATAGTTTCAGATGGCTCGTTTAAAGCATGGTTGAACAAGTTTGATACTTATATGTATATCGGGGGTCAGGAGGACAAAATTGCATGAAACTGACAAAGCATTAAGATCTATCTAGACAATCTTGCTACCCAATGTGGATGTGTGTAAATTATGACACTGGAATCATGTCTGGAATAAAAGTTATTGTTTATAGCTAAAGCTACATGGACATGGAAAACTATGAAGCACAGCTGAAGAAAAATACGGTAAATGAAGCCAAAAACAAAAATGATATGAAGAAACTTACGGAGATTCCATCAGTCTTTTGCCTCTTTTCTGAATTGGAACCATTACCAGTATCTTGCCAAGTCCGTCATTTTGAACATCCTTGTTGAAGAAAGAGCTTCAGAAGCTTGATGGCCTCGAGAGATGGTTCACCTTCAGGCTTCTGAAATGAGGAAAACATTTTGGAAGAAGCAGGTTTAATTCTCTTTTTATTGTTATCCTTACTTTTATGGTCCCGTGGATTAAATGCATGTCCTGAAGTAGAAACTTCCTTATCTTTTATGGTTCTGATCAGAAGCAAGTCCCGTAGTTGCAACTATATCTTTATTGTCCTGCGGAACAAAAGCATGTGTAATAGTTCCAACTTTCTTATTTTTATGATTCTGTGGATCAGAAGTGTGTACTGTAGTTGTAACTTCCTTAGCTTTATGATTTTGCGGATCAGAAGCATGTCTTGTAGTTGCAACTACCTTATTTTTATTGGCCAGCCGAACAGAAGCACGTCTTTTAGTTCCAGCTTTCTTATCTTTATGATCCCGTAGATCAGAAGCGTATACTGTAGTTGCAACTATATTATCTTTATGATCCTGCATATTAGAAGCATGTCCTATAGTTGCTGTGGATGATACAGGCCAGTGACAACACATTGGATGTTGTTTTCTTCGCATGCTGCATAAATTCTAGATAGTGATTTTATCATCCCGTAAAGTGTTGCTGCGTTAGCACCACCTGTTGTAAAGAACTGTTTACTTTAATTAATCACTGCGCATCCAAGTAGAAACTTCTAAAAATTTGTACAAGGCACAAATAAAAACGTACCTAGAATTGAAAGAAGAACAGCACGTGCTGCTAACTGCTCAGCCTAGCTTTTGTCTTTAGCAGTATCCCCCGTGTATTTTGTGCCATCAAAGATCACAGAATATTCAAAACAAGGAGGTGGACCTTCTAGCTTAACAGTGTTATAAGTAGGTCTTGTATTCAGTTTTGCAGCATATTCATCCAAAGCAGACTTGGCAAATGCAGTATTCTGGAAGAATCACAAGAAGCACTAATATAAGGGTTCTAGAAAGAAATATAATATACCTAATGATAATTCATGACCAAGCTAAGAAGATACTGGAGCTCTAACAATGATGATATTTCTCCCTCAATTAGTGATGACTTATAATGATATGAACAGTAAACAGTCAATACTAGTATAATGTTAGTTTTTGGACATGCCAAACAAAATGATAAATATTTGACTCACTAAAAGTGCATAACTATACCAAATCTAAAAGTGGTAGTAAATAAACCCTAAAAGGTAAAATAGAATAAGATCTCTGAAGTTGTAAAACTAACAAATACTCAAAAGAAAAATTGTAATAGAACATAGAAAGTCAGGTAACATGATTAAGGGATATATTTGGTCTGAATATCAATTCAAAAAATTGATATTTAAAAGTATATTACATCAAACCTCACAAACAAGAGCACATCCATGATCTTTAACTTTCTTAGATAGGTTCTCAAAAGCAACTCTGGCAATATCTTGTTCAGCAGCCTTTCGAGTGGATAAAGTGATCTCAGAGGTAAAACTCATTCCATCCACCAGCACAGTTGACCTATACATTGGAACTTCTGAAGATCTATCACGAATTGTTTCATACTCTGGAAGAACTATGTTTAATTTTTTAGCAAGGTCTTGTAAACACTGCTTGTAATCTAACTGCACTGAGAAACACGAGAAAATCAATCGACAAATTAGATACCTGTCTACACGCTAAAGCTCAAATTAGTGCTTGTGACCATAGTGAATATAAAGTAGACCACAGGAGACTACTGAACAGATAATATTTTCTAATTAGAGGATGTCGTTTAAATTTAAGTTATTTGGGAGTCTGCAAAATTTTTTAACAACCAATAAGATAACTTTTGAAGACACTCTAGAAAAGTTAAATACCAACCTATGCAACAGCAACCTAAGCCCTCTTGAAAAGGATCAATCACAAGTCATTACATCTATACTGTTGGTTGAATGACACAAATATGAAGCCTTAACAATGTTTTCATCTGGAACCAATCATAATAAATCTCATGGACTTTAGTTGGTTGAATTGGACCACATTCACTAACCTAGATTTTTCCAGCAAAGATTCATGATCTGACACTCTGATCTAATTCAGTTACGTTGAACCAAATGGCTTAAACAATATGGCACCATCCGCAAATTTCACAACCATAGTTTGTTAGTTTTTAAAAGTCAACAAATGCCTTATCTACCAATATCTAACAGACTTAGCTTACTACATTCAAAATGTACTGTCCAATACTCAAATAGCTATAGGAACACCAAAGAATAGAAATTTATAATCAGTTAACAGAAATACTATTTTCATGAAATGATCAATGCTGTAAACTTTAAGATGGCCATTTTCATGAACCTCAACGACACGGTAATTCTAAATGAAACTTGATATTGTAAAAACTGCAAAGTTGGGTAAGTAAGTTGGGAATTCATCATTCATCGATCAATATCATATAAATTTCCACCCAATACCAAAACACGCATGAGAGGATCGTACTAGCTGATGTCACAGCACTTGCTAGAAATACCTTGTCCAAAGCCGGTATATTTAAATAATAAGGGAATGCCATTCAATTTTCATTGGAAAATACCAATTCTATTTAACAACCGAATCATATATCCCTCAAAAGCCCACAAGCTAAGACACTAGAGGGAGGGGGAAAAAGATTTTTAGATTTTTGAAAAATAAAATATCCGAACTTTCCTTCTCGTGGTTCTGAGCAAACAAGCAATAGCAGAGAAATTGGGTGTGGTGAGAAGACTTACAAGGAGGAGGAGCAGCAGAGGAGGAGGAAGAGGCAGATGAATGTTGTGGCGGCCGCAACGGTTGAGACGATGATGCAGAAGGCGCCGCCACGTTGGAGCCAGCAGCTTTGATTTCGGTCGGGGGCGCCATCAAACGAGTCAGTGACTCAGTGAGTGAAGCTCGAATCTCAGGAGGGAAGGGGGGAGCTGGAAGCGCAATTTTAGGGTTTTCTTTTCCTTCTGTAATTTTTTTGGGGTAATGTGAATTCAGCGAACTAGTTTTTTTTTTCAACTAATTGTGTGTAATTTTTTTTTTAGTGAAAATTTGAAGCTAGAACTGGAAAGAAAAACCGCATAAATAAGTGAAAATAACAAAATTTGGACAAAAACTTGAGTAATGAAGAATTTGATTAACATCGAAAAATTTTAAAAACTAATTTGACTAACGAATGAAATTTGTGAGAACATGTTCATCGTTTACTCTGAACATTGTAAGAACATTTCGCTTTATGAAATATCCTTCTAGGTCAGAATATGATTTAATACATTTTCAAGGGGAAGAAAAAGAAAGAAACAAAAGATTTTTTTTCCAATGCATAAGCTACATGTAACACACAAATTGTGTTTAAAGAGATGAGTAAACCCAAGTAAAATCTAACAACTAGAGTACTCAACACCACCGATGATAGTGACTAATCCATTCACTAAGATAAAGAACATGGTTAAGTAGAGCATCATTTAACCTAAACCTAACTCATCATGCCAAGCCAATCATATTCATTACAACCTCCAAGCATCTGTTGTTGCATACAATAAGTAGAGCTCATGACAAACCTACTAATTGCAACTCAGTTTGACAGAAATAAAAATACAAGATCAGTATCTCCACTAAATATACACACACAAGTTGGAATGCCTTTTCCAAAAGAAAAAAACTACTTCATGGTTTATAATACTAACAAGGATTCTACCCAAGAACTAAGTTAGACATTTAACTCCATAGAATAGTTTGATCGTTCCCTCATTATCATTGTGCTACTGAACAAGGATCTGCTGCACTTGGTACCCTGCACATATTCACAACACAATAACACAAATTATTAGACATCCCTCTTGAGCACCAAGCTTCCACATGAAACATGCGCCTATGTATAAGAATCAACCATCGTAGTAACAATTATTCTTCCAATAACCCCAATGGCTTGTCCGAAACATGGATGAACGAGTTTTGCAAAGACTTGTATGTAAGACATTGTTTTAAAATGGCGTGTATGCAAGATTATAAGAAGAAATTTATTACACATCCATTCTCCTTTACTTACAACAACAAAAATTAAGATTGCATGTTGAATTGTATTTTTTGGGATGGGTGGGGTGCACAAGGTTTGAACGTTGAGTTAAATCCATGAAATTGACAAAGCATTAAGATCTAACTAGACATTGGTACTATAGAATGTACTGTGAAAATTAGGAATAGGCAACAGAATCATGTCATAAAGATAAATAAGTTATAGTTTGCAGCTACATGCACATGGAGAAGTATAAACTGGTTGAAGCAAAATCTAGCAAATGCAGCAAAAGACAAAAATGAGATACAAAGATACTTACATGGATTCCAACCGAGCCTTCTTATTTGCCTTCTTCTTGTTCTTTCGCCTCTTTGAACCGGAATTGGAAGAATCACTAGCAGCCAGCTGACCCAATTCTGAACCTACTGGCTGAAGAGAGGAACTTTTTGGAGGAAAAGGGCCCTCAACACATGGTACATGTATAGGCATCTGAAGCTCTTGAGATGATGAAAGCATATTGGACGAAGCAGGAACAACATCAATTCTTTTCTCACCGTTATTAGTGGCCATAGGAACCTCTTTATCTTTATGATCCTGCAAGCCAGAAGCATATTCTGTAGTTGCTACGGGTAGGACGTTATGGTGTTGCAAATCAAAATCATATCCTGTAGTTCCTATGGGTAAGACAATGCTTCCATTAGTAACTTGGGATTCATTTGATTTTGCTATTCCATAAAAACTAGATTTTGATCTTATTATCTCATAAAGTGTTGTTGAGCTAGAATCACCTGCTTCACAAAATCATTTACTTTAATTAGTCTTTGCACATCCAAATAAGAACATTAAAAATATGTTCAAGACACAAACAAAATGATACCAAGAACGGAAAGAATAGCAGCACGTGCTGCTAACTGCTCGGCCTCTTTTTTGTTTTTTCCAATAACACTAGTGTATTTTGTACCATTGAAGATCACAAAAGACATAAAGCGAGGAAGCAACCCTTCTAGCTTAACAGTATTGTAAGTAGGCCTGTCTACATTTAGCTTTGTGGCATACTCATTCATGATAGACTTGGAAATCAAAGTATTCTGGAACAAAAATCAACATAGTTGTATAAGGGATTCGCAAAGAAACATATTATATATTTAATGAGCATTTATGATAAAGGGAGAACTATTAATGATGTTATTCCCCTAACATCTTATTTTCCACTAGGTAATAGTTATTTATGATATCATATATCACTAGTCAAAAATAAAAAATCAATACTTGTACAATGTTTTTTTTCAACCAAGTCACAAAAATGGAAAGCAAATAGCATAATTGAATCTACTATTCAACTATGTCTAAAGTGATGGAAAACATGAAAAGAATATAAAATATAATAGGGTCTCTAAATTTGTATATGACTAGTATTTTTCCCCTGAAATATCACGGGTATATTTTCATCAAAATTAACTGTGATGGAATATAATTAAAAACATTTTAAATAATTAATTGCAATAGAGTCAAAATTCATAAATGAAAAAACAACAAATAATAGTAACAACAGAAGAATAAAAACAGATTGCTATTCTGAGTTTGAGAAAAAAAATTTAAATACAATATTGTTGAACTTACGTGTAGGTATGAAGTACTTGCAACAAACTTCCTTCTCTTGCAATTTTTTCTTGAGTTCTCACCAATATAAATAAAATACTTTTTCTTTTTTGAGTCTCTATTAGTCATATCAGCTAGTACTTTCCTTTTTCCGAAAGTTTTTCATATTCCTTTCATCAATTTGAGAGTCATTAGACATAGTACTTTTCTGTTGCCCTTTCTTTAGTAGTAATATTATCTTCTTAATCTAGCTTTTTTATACTCAACTTTAATAGAATTCATTCTTTTCCTTCTAATAATAACTACAAAAATTAAAATGAGTTGAACCAATAAGCCCCAATACCAAATATTAAAGGAAAACATAATAATTTCATAATACAAAGCAATTCATCAAACATGTAACCTGCAAAGAAATAATGCTAAATAAAAACATTATGAATTCATAAAACGAAGCAATTCATCAAACATGTAATATGCAAGAAAAGAAAGCAAAACAAATCATCAATTACTATAATAAGTTGAATCAATAAGCTCCAATACCAAATACTAAAGGAAAGCATAATAATTCATATTTCATAATACAATGCAATTCCTCAAATATGTAACGTACAAGGAAGTAATAGTAAACAAAAATATAATGGATTTATAATACAAAGGAATCCATCAAACATGTAATATTCAAGAAAAGAAAGTAAAGCAATTCATCAATCACGGCAATAAATTGAACCACTAAGCTCCGAAAATCAAATACTAAAGAAAAACATAATAAGTCATAATACAAAGCAATTCATCAAACAGGTAATGTGCATTGTGCAAGAAAGTAATACTAATGAATACAAAGCAATAAGTTGAACCAATAAGCTCCAATTCCAAATATTAAAAGAAAACATAATCCTTCATAATTCATAACACAGAAAATTTAAGTTGAATCAAGTAGCACTAACAAATACTCAAGAGAAAACATGGCAAAAAAAGGAAGTTAGGTAACAACATAACATAACGTTAGTAAGTGAACTATTTTGGCTTGAAATTAGTTAATAGTTCACAAAATTGACATTAAAGATTAGAGATTGTGTTATACATCAAACCTCAAAAACAAGAGGGCATCTATCATCTCTAATCTTTTCATTCAGGCTCTCCAGTGCTAATCTTGCAGCATCTTGTTCAGCAGCCTTTCTCTGAGAGAAAGTCATTTGAGAAGTATAGCTTATACCATCCACCCACACAGTTGCCCTAAACTTTGGTGCATGTGGAGTCCCTTCATTAGTCGTTTGATAACCAGGAAGGGGCATATTTGATCTCTGAGCAAATTCTTGTAAGCGATTTTTGTACCTTAAGTGTTCTAGAAAACCAAACAAAAGTCAATCAACAAAAATTTGGCGCAACCATAATAAGCATTACATAGACCGCAAGAGACGGTTGAACATTTCAAATTTTCAAGTTAGTAGATGTTGTCTATGACTCTATGTTTAAGACAATAAAGTCAACAAAACTTAACCATTAGAAGTTAAATGTTGAAGACACCATTAAATAAAAAAAAAAAAAAAGCCAAATACCAGGTTATACAACAGCTACATTGGGGACGCAAGAAGAGAGCACTTGCTAGTAAATCTATAATTGACTGAATGACCCACAAGTATGAAGCTTAGACAAATCTTTCAAGGGAAGCCAATCATAATAAAGCTCAGGAATTGGACAGCATTTTGCTAACACAGATATTGCCGAGAACAATTCATGATCTGACACTCCAATCTAAATCTAATTCAGTTAACTTGAACCAAATGGTCAAATAATATACCCCGGCTCACAAAATTCATAACCATGGTATGTAAGTAATATCTTACCTACCAGTTTCAAGGGCAAAAATGCTAAAAGCTACAAAGTACAAACCTTCATTGCCCATTTTCATAAATCTCAAACAACACAAATTCAAAGAAAAATTTCAAGGGAAATTAATATTCATATTCCCCCAACCCCAAAACACACACCATATGATCCTAAGACAGATGTCATAGCACCCGGATATAGAAACAACTTGTTCATTTTTCATAAAAAGGATATAACTCATATAAGTTTATTTAAAAATTACAACTAAAAAAATCATAAATTCCTCAAAAGCCCAGTAGCTGAAACACAATTGGTAATTGTTTTTCTTAAGAAAAGAAGGATTTTTAAACTTTTCAAAGAGAACATTAGAAGCTTATAACTCTTTCGTCTTGGATGTCAGAAACCACGAAAAAATATGAGAAATGGGGGTATAACGAGGGACTTACGAGGAAGAGGAGAAGAAGATGGAGACACATGTTGAACGAGAGAGGAAGAGGTGGGTGGTTGTGGTGGTGGTTGAGGCGAAGATGAAGAATCCGCCATGTGTTCGGGGAGTTGAATCTGGGTCGGAAGCTCCATCTGAAGCTCGAATCACACAGCAAGCAGATAGAAAGAATGGGTCTTGGAAGATGATAGGGTTTTCACTTTTCAAACTGGAATAATAAACTAATAATACTAGTATATTATACATCTGTAGTCTTTAACCTAATTGCTAAAAATAAATTATTCTTAGAAAATATCTATTATAACATAATCTGAAAATTTTATTCACGACTAGATATTTGATATTTTTATTCTAAGGGAATAAAACTTAACAGTTAATAAAAATAAATTATCTTCTTTTGTGTTTGTAAATTAAAAATTCGTGTACTTATACTTATAATTTTTTAAAATTAAGGATATTTTTTAAAATATCTAAAAAATATTTTTTTAAAATTAATTTATACTTATTAAAATTAAAAAATTAATATAACTTCATATAATAATAAATATTTAAAATTATCTGTATTAATTATTAACACCGAAAAAAATAATTATTATTTATTATATATAATATATTATGGTCTTTTTTATTTTTAAAAACTATTTCATTAAACAAATTTGCTACACATTTAAGTATTATTGTCATCAAGTTTAACTAAGTAGATTTAACACCAACAAAAATTACTCTCATTAAAAGAACGTGATTATAGGTGTCGGATTTTATGTTATCGTCATCATATTTTTCTTCTTTGCGTTCCTCATCCTCCTCGTCATCCTTCGCATTCCTTCTTCTTTGTGTGTTTTTTTCTCATCGTCATTCTTTTGTTGTTGATGAGTTTGGAAAACTCTTATCTAATTTTGATGATGAACAAACATTATTAAAATATTTAATTACAAAATTATTAATTTGATCTTAACTCATACTTACTAAATTAATAATTTTGTTGTGCAGATTTTATGTTGGGCCGAAAAATGAGTTTCTGGTTTAAGCCCAATGATCAGCCTTGTTACATGTTTCTCATACATGAGGCTGAAATATTAAATGGGCCAAAATAAATATTATTGTTATAAGCCAAAACAGATGCTTTCTTATGTGTTCTATGCTTGATTCAAAAATTCATCAGGAAAGCAAATGTTAACTAATTGGGCCAGCTTTATTTTCAATACTACAAGCCCAAGTTTTATTAGTGATGAATGGTTCCAAGCCTGGTCCGAAACTAAGAAAGCAAATTGGCTTCATGCTTTCCAACGGATTCCATTGCTTGCTAAGAATGGATTTCAAAACTTAATAAGCTAGCCTTGGAAACATGAGAGAGAACTTGACTTTGATTTGATAGGGAATCATTATGATTAAATGCTATACGCTACTCAAAGCAAGGGAAGTAAAAGCAATCTATCAATATGTTTCAATTTCATTTAATTGCTTTTACTTTAACTTCACATTCTCTCTCATCTCTTTCTTCTTCTTCCTTCGGTCCTTGTCCAGGAAACTATGGACGCTATGATCATCAACCAAGAAAAGGAAGAAGTTGCATGCATCAAGACCATCAAGTTGATGATGGCAAGAAAACATACTAAAATAAAAATGAGTTGTGGCTGAGATATTCACCATATTTGGTTAGATTTGGTGAGGTATCTTGAGCCTTTCATGCTCAAAAATGGACGTTGAAGATTCGGCCAGCATGGAGGAGATTCTTGAAGCATGGTTTGTCTTTGATTCTGTTTAACCACCACAGGGAGTAGCTAGAGTGGCGAAGTGATGGTTGAGGCAGAGATTGAAGCAGATGAAGTCATTATCATCATGAAGCATCAAGGGCCAGAAATCCATCTTGGAGAGCAAGCCAAGGATGGAGAGCTCGGATTGATGAAGGGTGATGATCAAGAAAGGACTAGAGGTAATTGCATGTTGGGTTTTGCATGGTTATCTCTTCTCTCTCTATGTGGCCGAACCGGTTCTATTTGTTGAAGGAGGAAGAAGTTGGTTTGGGTGTTGGCTTCAAGTGTGGAGGCTTCCCTCTTCTATAAAAAGAGAGAACAGCCACTGTTTGGAGCAAGGAGAAAATTTGAGAGTGCAAGGCACAGTGTTCTCAGAGCTACCTGAGCTAACAGTTTTCTCTTCTCCTTCAATGTATTCAGTTTTGTATTTTTCTGTTTAATTTTGTCATGTCTTGAGTCTCATGGAAAAAGGCAAACAGTGAGATTTGTATGAAAAAGCCATAGAGCGGAAAAAGGCAGAGAGTGCAAAATTAAAAGAAAAAAAGCCATAGATGTCTTAGAGTTCCTTTGTTCATCTATGTTGTGTTTCATGATTCTGTGGGAATCCCATTGTAAGTTGGGTTAGCACTTTACAGTTTGTAATCAAGTTGATTATAGTGAAATTCCATCATTGTTGTGATGGAGACTAGATGTAGGCTGCACTGCACTTAGCAGCTGAACCAGGATATATCTGGGTGTAATCTTTCTTCTCTTCTACTCCATTTCTGTTTACTACTGCACAGAAGCAAAAACCAAAATGTCTCATGCCAAGTGACGAGACAAAACAAAAAGTCTCGTGGCTAGGGACGAGATAAAAGAAAAAGTCTCGTGTCCAGAGACGAGCCAGAACAGAAAAAGTCTCCTCTGAATTCAGCAAGTGTTAGCAACATAAAAAAAAAAGGCTAAGATTCAACCCCCCCTTCTCTTAGCCACTGAAACCATCAATTAGTATCAGAGCTTGGTCTCAAAGAGATCAAACTTTGCAGCTTGGAGTAAAGATCCTCATGGCCGAAAACAGTGGCGCAAATGTGGTGTCATATAATCTAACTGAAGGTCAATCAAGCAATAGACCCCCTCTTTTCAATGGGAAGAATTACACCTATTGGAAGGAGAGGATGAAGATATCTGTACAAGCAGTGGATTACAGACTATGGAAAATCATCTTGGAAGGACCACAATATCCAACTGTTACAAGTGCCGAAGGAGTTGTTTCTCTCAAACCTGAAGCAAGATGGACAGAAGAAGATAGGAAGAAGATATAGTTAAATGCCAAAACAATAAATCTGCTCAACTGTGCTATAAGCTTCGAGGAGTACCGACGGGTATCAAGATGCACAACGGCAAAGGAAATCTGGGACAAATTGCAAATCACCCATGAAGGAACCACCATTGTCAAGAAGACTCGGACAGATATGCTAAATAGAGAGTATGAAATGTTTGCAATGAAGGAAGGAGAGTTCATTGATGAACTGTTCGAACGGTTCAATTCCATCATCGTTGGCTTAGATGCTATGGGAATTACACATTCTGAATCTGTGCTAGTGAGAAGAGTGTTGAGATGTCTCACAAAAGAGTGAGAAACAAAGGCTTTAATTATTTCTGAAAGTAGTAGCTTAGACTCCATGACACTTGATAATTTGAGAGGAAATCTTCTTGCTTTTGAAAATACCTATTTGAAAAAAGATACAAAAAAGAAAGGAATTGTATTTTCTTCTGTGACTAACCCTCTGGATGATGAATCCAGTGATAACTCTTCTGAAAATGAGTTTGTGTTATTTGCAAAAAATTCAGGAAAATGGCTAAGCTCAAAGGCAAAGGCAGCAGCACAAGGAGAATGAAGAAAGATCTTAGCAAAGTAACTTGCTACAATTGTAAGAAATTGGGGCATTTCAAATCTGATTGTCCCAAGCTGAAGAAGGAGGAAAAGCCTAAAAGAGGAAAGAAGAAAGGACTGATGGCCACATGGGAAGACCTGGAGAATGACTCTGATGATGATGATGAAGAAACCGAGACCAAGTCACAAACATGTCTCATGGCAGACCACATAGATCAGGTAGTCTTTCATAACCCTAACACTGAAGATCTTCATCTTATGATAGACCACCTCTCTGAAAAAATAAGATATTTTTTGCTGGAAAATCAAGAACTTGAACAACAAAACATCATTCTTAAGGCTGAAAACAGTTTTCTAAAAGAAAAAGTGAGAGAGGCCGAAACTGCTTGTGATCTTGTTGAAGAGAATAAGCAGTTAAGAGCCCAAGTTAGAAGCTGTGAAAGTAACCATTCTGTTCTTGCATATGTGGATTGCTTTAAGCAAAATGAAGAGTTGCTTAAAGAGGTTAAAAGACTTAAAGGAAGACTTAGCCAAATTCACCCAAAGTTTCAAAAGTCTGAATCACATTTTGGCTAGTCAAAAACCTCTTTATGATAAAGTTGGGTTGGGGTTCCATAAATCTGAAAAATCACATTTTGAAAATATTGCTTCATCTTCTAATGATACAAGATTTCAAGATCCCACCTACTTTAACAAAACAGCAACTCCAAGATTTTATAGACTATGCAATCGAAATGGACACTTTCCCATTCAGTGCTTTTTCGGTGAAAGAATGATCGGTGACAAGGTTTATAAAATTGTTTTTTATTACAATGGCTTAGGACATAGAAGATGGTTTAACGTAAAAAGATCCAAAAAGATTTGGATACCTAAGGTTACTTAAGCTTGTTTTGTAGGTGTGCCTAGCATCCAAAAGAAAGGAAAATATGTGGTATATGGACAGTGGATGCTCTAGGCATATGACCGGAAAGACAACCTTCTTCATAAAGCTTGATGAATATGATGGAGGGCTTGTCACTTTCGGTGATGATGCAAAAGGAAAAATGTGGCTGTTGGGAAAGTGGATAAAAATTTCTCATCTTGTATAAATGATGTTCTCCTTGTACATGGCTTGAAACATAATTTACTTAGTGTTAGTCAACTATGTGATTTTTAAGAAGTTTGTTTGTTTAGTTGTTTGTGAGAAAACTGGGAATGTTCTTCTTGAAGCTAAAAGATGCAACAATGTGTATGGATTAACTCTTGAGGATTTAAAGGAACAAAATGTAACATGCTTTACATCTTTTGAATCTGAAAAATGGCTTTGGCATAGAAAGTTGGGACATGCTAGCATGTATCAAATTTCTAAGCTAGTCAAAAGAAATTTGGTTAGAGGAATTTCAAACATCAAGTTTGATAAGGATCTTACTTGTGACGCTTGTCAATTGGGCAAACAAGTAAAATCCTCTTTTAAATCAAAAGATGGAATCTCAACCAAAAGGTCATTGGAAATGTTACATATTGATCTTTTTGGTCCTACTAGAACTCAAAGCTTAGGAGGTAAACATTATGGTCTTGTGGTGGTAGATGATTACTCTAGATTTGGTTGGGTACTTTTCCTTGCTCATAAGAATGATGCCTTTCATGCTTTTTCCACCCTTTGTAAGAAAATTCAAAATGAAAAGGATTTGAAAATTGCCCATTTGAGAAGTGATCATGGAAGAGAATTTGAAAATCAAGATTTTAAAAAATTCTGTGATGACTTAGGGATTTCTCATAATTTTTCATGTCCTAGAACCCACCAACAAAATGGGGTGGTTGAAAGAAGGAATAGAAGCCTTCAAGAAATGACTAGGGCTATGTTATGTGAGAGTGAAATTCCTAAATTCTTATGGGCTGAGGCTGTGAACACAGCATGTTATATTTTGAATAGAACAATCATTAGAAAAGGGTTAAAGAAAACACCATATGAGCTATAGAAAGGAACCCCTCCAAATCTTAAGTATTTTCATGTTTTTGGATGCAAATGTTTTGTGCTCAACAATAAGGAAAATCTTGGAAAATTTGATCCAAAATCATATGAAGGAATGTTTGTTGGATATTCCACCACAAGCAAGGCCTATAGAGTTTATCTCAAGGAGCATAGGACAATAGAGAAATCCATACATGTTACCTTTTGTGATTCTAACTTAATTCCCAGTATTGTGAAGGATATTGATTCAGATTGTGAAGAGGCTGGAACAAATAAAGAAAATCCCAAATCTGTGCAAAATGAAGAATCTGTCAGCCCAGTTTTGTCTCGTCAGATTGGAGGAGATACTTCCATTTTGTTTCCTGAGCAGGCACGAGCAACTGAAACAGTGAGACTACCAGAAGTTCATCAAAGTTCTACACCTGTCCGAAAGCCTAGAGAATGGAAGTCTATGAGGGGTTATCCTCATGACTTCATCATTGGTGATCCTTCTCATGGTGTAACAACAAGATCCTCCACCAAAAGGCAAACCGAACCTAGCAACTTTGCACTCTTGTCACAAATGGAGCCCAACAATGTCAAACAAGCTCTTGAAGATCCATCATGGATCAAGGCCATGCAAGAGGAGCTAGCTCAATTTGACAAGAATGAGGTTTGGACATTAGTACCTTATCCGGATGGTAAGAAGGTAACGGGTACTAAGTGGGTATTTAAAAATAAACTTGGTGAGGATGGACAAGTTGTTCGTAACAAGGCTAGATTAGTGGCCCAAGGTTACGATCAAGAAGAGGGTATAGATTTTGATGAGTCTTTTGCTCCGGTAGCTAGAATGGAAGCAATTCGGTTGCTTCTTGCCTATGCCGCCCATAAAGGTTTCAAAATATTTCAAATGGATGTTAAATGTGTTTTCCTTAATGGCTTTATTGATAGAGAAGTGTATGTGGCACAACTCCCCGGTTTCGAACATAAAGAATTTCCAAATCATGTTTTTAAATTAACTAAGGCTCTTTATGGTCTTAGACAAGCTCCAAGAGCTTGGTATGAAAGGCTTAGTGCCTTCTTGTTGGAAAATAAATTTCAAAGGGGTACCACCGACACTACTTTATTCATTAAAGCATCTAATGATGATATACTCCTTGTTCAAGTTTATGTTGATGACATTGTATTTGGTTCGTCCAACATTTCCTTGTGTGAAGAGTTTGTAAAACTCATGACTAGTGAGTTTGAAATGAGTTTAATGGGAGAGCTTACTTTCTTTCTTGGCCTCCAAATTAAACAAACTCCTAGTGGTACTTTTATTTACCAAGGAAAATATGCAAAAGAACTTATTAAAAAGTTTGGCCTAGAAAATTCCAAAGTAATGGGTACACCAATGCATCCCAACACAAAACTTGAAAAGGATGATGATGGTCAAGATGTGGATGAAACAAGGTATAGGGGAATGATAGGTTCACTCATGTACCTTACCTCCTCTAGACCGGATATTGTTCAAAGTGTGGGTGTATGCTCAAGATTTCAATCTCACCCAAAAGAATCACATCTTACGGCTGTTAAACGCATCATTAGATACATTAAGGGAACTTGTGATTATGGCTTGTGGTATCCTAAATCTGATGAATTTTGTGTAGTAGGGTTTTGTGATGCAGATTATGCGGGAGACAGAGTGGATAGAAGAAGCATGTCCGGAATGTGTTGCTTCCTTGGAAGCTCACTCAACATGTGGTCAAGCAAGAAGCAAGCCACAGTGGCTTTATCCACCGCTGAAGCAGAATACATTTCCGCATCTGCATGTTGCACTCAATTAATTTAGTTAAAAACACAATTAGAAGATTACAAATTAAAAATCAATAGTATACCCTTATTTTGTGATAATATGAGTGCTATAAACATTTCAAAAAATCCTGTTTTGCACTCAAGAACCAAGCACATTGAGATAAAATATCACTTTATTAGGGAACATGTACAAAAGGGAACTATTGATATTCAATTTGTAAAATCTGAAGACCAAATTGCTGATATTTTTACAAAATCCCTCTGTGAAGACAGATTTTGTACCTTGAGAAAAAGTTTGGGAATGTGTGATTTAAGTTTTATTGAAAATATGTGAATTTGTGACTCTGTTCAGTTTTGCTCGTAGGTTTGGACGAGATAAAAATAATGGCATGATGGAAGAGTTGTGGTCAAGGGGGAGGCAACGCAGAATTCAAAATTTTATGGGCCCCACCTTAACAGTTATGGCAGTTATCTCTCTACAAATAAGAATCTTCTTCTTGTGTCATCAAATCTTTTTGGAAGTGGTTATTGTCAAATCAAAATCCTTCTCTCCATCTAATCCCTTGATTTAAGGCAACAACTTTTCAGTTTTAGATTTCAAAAGTTAAAAGGGAAATCATTTTTTTTTTGGATAATAACCACCCATTATGGTCATTAACCGTCCACTAATGGTCATTACTCTCTCCATATTCTCTTTCCACACCTCATTAAATGTGTTCACCCACCTTGTCTCTCTCTCTCCCACTCAATTCGGTTATCACCCCCAACCTTTCATATTTCATTCCCCCATTACCATGAAAAAGAAAACCGCGCAAAGAAATAGTGAAATAATTCTTCTTTCTCAAAAACCATCAACACCCCAAACTCACACTCACATCCACATACATTCAACTTCCTCATCCTCTCCCTCACCTCCAACCAAACAAACCGAAGCCATGAGAAGAAAGGTAGTGGCACAAAAGAGTTCTAGAAGAGGAAGAAACAGGAAGAACAAGGAGCCCCAAGAGGAAGAAGAGCAAGAATCTCATACTTCTCCCATTCCTTCACCTCCACCCGCAGGCACGGACCCACTCACAAACATGTGGGGGCATTTGCCCCCATTGAGTCTTTGAAGAAAAAAAATGAAGCATATAAGAATCTTATAAAAAATAATATTAAATATATAAGTATGTATATATTATCTCTATTGAGTAATGTGTTAGTTGTCACATTTAAAAAAAAAATATTTTGTTTGAAACAAAATTATATTGTTAAATATGAACACAATAATAAAAAGTTATGTATTATATAAATTTAATTTACTGAGATCGAAAAAAATCATATATACTCATTTAGTAGTTTTTCTTAAAATTTGATTAATGTATATCATATATACTCATTTAGTAGTTTTTCTTAAAATTTGATTAATGTATATACATCATTTACTTATTGTATACATTTTTACATCATTTATATAATTTTATTGTTTTATAAGTTTGGTCTTACATATAATAATTGTTCAAAATTTTTAGGGACAGTAATATTTAGTATTTTTGGTTATCATTTGATCAGCACAAATACTAAATTGTCTTTCACAAATAAATTTTTTTAATTTATGTGTGCAAACTCTAAAAAATTTAACAAACTATATTAATTCATGTGTGTAAAATTCTGATAAATATATATAAGTACAAATTTTATATTTATTATGTGCAAAATATTTATAAATATGAATTTAAATTATTATTAACAAAAAATGATAATATTTGTTTGTCATGTAACATTACTCATCATTGTTTTCATTGAAAAAATTTTCATCATAAATATTGTAAACATCAATTTTGGTCACACATCACAATTTTATTTTATTTTATTTATTTTGTATCTTACACAATTATAATAGAATTTTGTTTAGATTTTTTAACTATTGAACTATAATTATTTTATATATTATATAAAAAATAATTTATAAAAATATGATTTGATAGGCACAAAATACTTGACAATAATGCAAAACGATGATATTAATAATAAATATAAATTACAATATTGCCAAAACACTAAAATGAGAAGAAAAAAAATTTAAACTAATATACATTTTGATATATTAAAATTAACATTTATTATTATTATTACTATTATTATTATTATTATTTTTGCCCCCGACACTAAAATTTTCTGGGTCCGTCACTGTCCACCCGCATCACCGAAGCGGACTACTCCTGGAAAAAGCTCCCAGAAGAATCAGGGGTTTGCACTCAATAACACTACTGAACCTCCAAACTTGGAATCCATGGAATTCAGAGACAAGTATGGCAAGACTCACTCACACTTTGATCCAAGCAGATTTAACTCTTGCACCTCTTTTGAGTTTCATAAAGAGGTTATGGAGAAGCGTCATTTGTGCACAACCTATCTTGTTAGCCTTGAAAATCTCACCAACAAGGGTATCAATATCTCCTCTCTGTTTGAACTCCTCAACTGGAAGCCTCTGCTTCTCATCCAGAAACCAGTCTACCCTGGTCTTGTTCGAGAGTTTTATGCCAATATGCGGCTCATTGATGGCACCCTTCATTCCTATGTCAAAAGGGTTCAAATAGCCCATTGATGCTGAGACAATTGGAGCAGCCCTTGGGTTCAAGGATGAAGGACCTCGAGCATACATGGTGGAAAAATGGGACACACAAGTTGGCGTTCCATACAAGACTGTTCTCAAGCACATTTGCGAGAACCTTTCTGGATTGCATGGCACCATTCCAACACACAAAGCTCTAGGACCAGTTAATTCCCTGCTTCACCGCATCATCACTCATATTCTGACTCCCCAAAGCGGCTCACACAACCGAGTAACATTTTCTGACTGTCTCATCTTATTTGCTTTGGTTACCTCTACTCCTATATCCTTTGGTTATATTATGATTAGGCACATGTGGGATTCTGTTAGAAGCACCAGAAAGGCTAACCTGCCTTATGGTATGTTTTTAACTAGAATATTTGAGTACTTTAAAGTTGATTTATTAAATGAGGCTGTAGAAAACAAGGTGTCTTCAATCAGAGGAGGAGGAGCAACTAAGGAAACCAAAGGGCGAAAATCTGCTGCATCGGATAATGACTATGAAGGCAGACCAGAATCTTCCAAAACAATCAAGTCCATCAAACAGATTTTGGGAGAATTTTTGAACATGGCAAACTTGATGTTTCGGTCCCACAAAGAAGCCCGCACGCAAGCTTATGAGAGTGAGAAAGCTTGAAAAAATTGCAAAGACAGGGTCAATCTGATGATGGAACGTTTTAAAGAAGATTTGGGAGATGACAGTGAAGGAGATGCTGAAGAAGAAATTAATTTTTCTGATGATTAGTGACTGTTTTTACTCTGTTTGATATTGGCTCCATTAGGCTCAATCTGTTTTTTGTAGGGGCATGACTTGATACTCACTGCTCTAGGATACTGTGATATACTTTTGCTACTTTACTTTGAATATTTTGCTATGTTGATCATGTTTTGTGCAGGTGCCCCATGATGACAAAAGGGGGAGAAAATTTATGTTCCAAAATTAAAATTGGAACAAAACAGGGGCTGGAAAAAATAGGGGATGAGAACAGGGGATGAAATTTTCAAAATTGAAAATTTATGATCACCCTTGATTCAAAGAATGCATGTGTTCAAAGAATGAATGTTGATATAGCATTTGTTTTACTATGGTCACTGCTGTTTGAACTGCATGAAGCATTTGGTTTATCATGATTAGTTAATACTCATTTGGCATTTGGTTTATAATGATGTTTGATTTATCTTTGATACCTGGCTGTTGATTCATCATTAATAAACTTATTAAATTAAAAGTTTATTTTTGGCAGTTCCTTTAAATTGTGTAATGTATTAAAACTGCCTTGTTTTGATCATGTGTACTTCAAATTTTTTTCCCATCATTTTGATTTGCTCTTATATACTAACAGAAAATGTTTGAAAAATATTTGGATAAATTTTTGTTTGTATGAAAAAGTTTGAGCAGTAAATAAGTTTATGATATCAAATGAGTTTTGATTATCAATTAAAACTGCTCATATATCAAGCATTTAGCATCATAAAATATGCTAAATAACATTGTTACTTGAAGCTTGATTTAAATGTTACAGGTTAGTGCTTCCCTTGGTAAAATAAGCATGCATTAAGGGGGAGCTATGTGACATTTAGAAAGGGGGAGAAATTCAAATTCAAAGGGAGTATTCTTTACTCAATATCTAAATTTCTTTCCATTTCAATTTTAATAATGTTTGTCATCAAGGGGAATATTGATGAGTTTGGAAAACTCTTATCTAATTTTGATGATGAACAAACATTATTAAAATATTTAATTACAAAATTATTAATTTGATCTTAACTCATACTTACTAAATTAATAATTTTGTTGTGCAGATTTTATGTTGGGCCGAAAAATGAGTTTCTGGTTTAAGCCCAATGATCAGCCTTACTACATGTTTCTCATACCATGAGGCTGAAATATTAAATGGGCCAAAATAAATATTATTGTTATAAGCCAAAACAGATGCTTTCTTATGTGTTCTATGCTTGATCCAAAAATTCATCAGGAAAGCAAATGTTAACTAATTGGGCCAGCTTTATTTTCAATACTACAAGCCCAAGTTTTATTAGTGATGAATGGTTCCAAGCCTGGTCCGAAACTAAGAAAGCAAATTGGCTTCATGCTTTCCAACGGATTCCATTGCTTGCTAAGAATGGATTTCAAAACTTAATAAGCTAGCCTTGGAAACATGAGAGAGAACTTGACTTTGATTTGATAGGGAATCATTATGATTAAATGCTATACGCTACTCAAAGCAAGGGAAGTAAAAGCAATCTATCAATATGTTTCAATTTCATTTAATTGCTTTTACTTTAACTTCACATTCTCTCTCATCTCTTTCTTCTTCTTCCTTCGGTCCTTGTCCAGGAAACTATGGACGCTATGATCATCAACCAAGAAAAGGAAGAAGTTGCATGCATCAAGACCATCAAGCTGATGATGGCAAGAAAACATACTAAAATAAAAATAAGCTGTGGCTGAGATATTCACCATATTTGGTTAGATTTGGTGAGGTATCTTGAGCCTTTCATGCTCAAAAATGGACGTTGAAGATTCGGCCAGCATGGAGGAGATTCTTGAAGCATGGCTTGTCTTTGATTCTGTTTAACCACCACAGGGAGTAGCTAGAGTGGCGAAGTGATGGTTGAGGCAGAGATTGAAGCAGATGAAGTCATTATCATCATGAAGCATCAAGGACCAGAAATCCATCTTGGAGAGCAAGCCAAGGATGGAGAGCTCGGATTGATGAAGGGTGATGATCAAGAAAGGACTAGAGGTAATTGCATGTTGGGTTTTGCATGGTTATCTCTTCTCTCTCTATGTGGCCGAACCAGTTCTGTTTGTTGAAGGAGGAAGAAGTTGGTTTGGGTGTTGGCTTCAAGTGTGGAGGCTTCCCTCTTCTATAAAAAGAGAGAACAACCACTGTTTGGAGCAAGGAGAAAATTTGAGAGTGCAAGGCACAGTGTTCTCAGAGCTACCTGAGCTAACAGTTTTCTCTTCTCCTTCAATGTATTCAGTTTTGTATTTTTCTGTTTAATTTTGTCATGTCTTGAGTCTCATGGAAAAAGGCAAACACTGAGGTTTGTATGAAAAAGCCATAGAGCGGAAAAAGGCAGAGAGTGCAAAATTAAAAGAAAAAAAGCCATAGATGTCTTAGAGTTCCTTTGTTCATCTATGTTGTGTTTCATGATTCTGTGGGAATCCCCTTGTAAGTTGGGTTAGCACTTTACAGTTTGTAATCAAGTTGATTATAGTGAAATTCCATCATTGTTGTGATGGAGACTGGATGTAGGCTGCACTGCACTTAGCAGCTGAACCAGGATATATCTGGGTGTAATCTTTCTTCTCTCCTACTCCATTTCTGTTTACTACTTCACAGAAGCAAAAACCAAAATGTCTCATGCCAAGTGACGAGACAAAACAAAAAGTCTCGTGGCTAGAGACGAGATAAAATAAAAAGTCTCGTGTCCAGAGACGAGCCAGAACAGAAAAAGTCTCCTCTGAATTCAGCAAGTGTTAAGCAACATAAAAAAAGAGGGGCTAAGATTCAACCCCCTTCTCTTAGCCACTGAAACCATCAGTTGTTTTTTGTTATTGAATTTTTTTCTTTTCTTCCTCCTCTCCTTGGTGATTTTGTAGTATTATGTGTTTTGAATTGTGCAGAACCAAATGCATCTTAATTCACTAAAAAATGAACTAAAATTACATTCACAATTAATCGAAATTATTTAATGATGACGATATACAAACAAATTCATTTCAAAACAAACACATACCAAGTGCACCTTATTTAAATCCAGAATGAATCGAAATTACTTAATGATTGTTCGAAAATAAGCACACAAATAAAATTGAATGATCAGAAATTCACTAAAAAATGAACCGAAAATTAAATTCCGAATAAACCGAAATTACTTAATAATGATACACAAATAAACTCGTTTCAAAACAAGCACAAACTAAATCAATTTTGAACAAAAACTATTTTGGATCAGACAAAATCATCAATATGGCAAAAATTTGATGATAACGATAACATTAACGACGATAAAGATAAGGACGATACGTATTAGAAGAAGACAATGACGATAACGATGATGATCATGATAATGTTGGAGAAGAAGGATGAAAAGGAAGAAGGAAAAGAAATTTCAATAGGAGGAGGAGGAGGAAGAGGAGTAAAATATGTTGGTGACGACGGTAACGAAATTGAATAATAATGAAAAATGAGGAGAAGAAGAAGAAGACATAGTATCAGGGGTGAAAAAGAATGTGCGTGCATGGATTTGAAACAAGAAGAAGAAGCCCGTGAATCTAAAATATTTGGTTTAACTTGGTTGGTTAAATTACTTGAATGTGGAACTTTATTGTTTACTAAATACAATTTTGGTGTTTATGTTTATCGAAAGTCATTTTTAGTTTAATTTTAACAAACACATGTACTACAGCTTTTAAAAAAATTAAAACTTTATCAAACCAAGTCTTATTATATCTGTAATTGTTATATGGCTTGTGTTCATACCCGGCTTAAAATTAAAAGTTAGGTCTAAAAATGGACAAAATTCATATATAAAGATTAAATTTATTTCATCGGTGTGTTCAACTTTATAGGGCCACCTGGTGTACAGAACTTTAACTGCACCTACGAGCAAGATCATATATTTAAATATGGGATGTCAACAACTCCTAAATAAAAAGGGAAGATAACTACCTATTAGAATAAGAGGAGAGGTTACAAGAGTGGTTACAAAATCATTCATCTAATTGTATAAATACTCCTTTCAATTCAAACATTTTTCAACTCTAATCTACATAAAAACATGCATAAAATATTTGCTAATTTAAATATTAGAGTTCCTTACAAGTACGATATACCACTCCACCCCATTCTCAAGATATCGGACATAGCACTCCATCCATTTCAAGTAATCATAGCAACAACTTTGGTTTGGTAAAATTTTTAGTTTTTAAAAATAGTTTATAAAATTAACTTTTAAAAAATACATTTTTAAAAGTTGTACTATCTATGTTTAGTAAATTAAATTAAAAATAATTTTTAATAAGTACAAACAACAACAAGTGTATTTAATAAAATAATTTTTAAAATTTAAAAATATTATAATAGATATTAATATAAGAAATAAATTTAGACATTAGTTCATGTATGAGATTATATTATATTTTTTTATTTTAATGAATACAAATTAATTTTGAAAAGCTATTTTTTAGGTGTTTTCAAAAGTATCCCTAATTTTTAAAAACTGTAAGCATAAATACATGAACTTTTTAATTTACCAAACACAAAATGAGATGTTTGTGTTTTTAAAATGTACAAGCACCTAGGGGTGTACATGGTCCGACCCTGTCCGAAGATTTGACCCGAACCCGAATATTTTAGGGGCTAATTTAGTGTGATTTCACCGAGTCTAAGACTGGATACGGGTATAAAAAAATAGACCCGGTCATTATTTAGGGTCGAGTCCGGGTCAAGACGAATCTAGCTTCACTAGATCCATGTGCACCCTAAAGGATCTAAAAAAGGCATATATGTTTTAAATTAATTTCAATGTTATGTTATATTAATTATAAGTTTATTGTTTTATTTTTTATCACACTTGATGAATTAGAAAATAGATCAAATAAACATCAAATTAGAATTTATAGACAAATTCAAGTTCAAATATAGATATCAACTTCTCGATAACAAGTTTTTTCTTTATAAATAAGTGCATCATAAATAAGTTTCTTTATAAATTATTGTTAAAATTTTAAAGGCCTAATTTTCACCCGACATAATTATAACTCAAAAATGTTTAGATTTCAATATTTCATCGGATCTAGAACCAAGTTACAATATAAAAAATAGACCTAATATATATTTAAGATCGAATTTAAATTAAGACAAATCCAATTTTTACCGACCCATATACACTCTTACAAGCACCCCTTCAAAAAATTTTATAAAACTAAGCCAATATCTTGGCCGAAAGCTATTCATGAGAATTATATAATAAAAAAGATATTCGTAGTTTAATATTAAAAATATTTTAAAATACACAACAATATTTAATATTAAAAATAAACTAATTTTTATAATACTATATATAATATTTTTAGATATAATATTTTTAAAAATATATTTATCATAATATATTTTTTAACATGATACAAAATGTACTTAGATTTATTTTGGATAAACAATTTAATTAAATTATTTTAAAAATTAGTTTAAAATACAAGGACTTATATTAAAAGTAGCTTATAAATAAATTATTTGAGTAATTTATGCTAATAAATGAATGAAATTTAAAATTACACAGATATTTTAAACCAGAATTGATTACACGTTCTCTCCTAAATACCTTTATATAAATCGAATAAAAATTGATTTATGCTATTTACGTATTCGATTTACTATGTATATGCTACAAAAATAGTAAATTAAATCAAATTAATTCGATTTACTACTTGTGCACTAAATCGAATCAGTTTAATTTGATTTACTATTTTTACGTATTATTGTTATTTATTTATTATTCATTAATTTTAAAACATAAATGTCAATAAAAAAATTATTTTCATTTTGATTCAAATGAAATATCAAAAAACTAAAAACAAATAAGAATAGAAATTCAACTTTTGTGTTTTAGTTCAAATTAAAAAAAAAAAATTATATTTTTACAAATTTATGAATTTAAAACAGAATAAACGAACGATTTATAAAAGTTCATTAAAAATTATTATTTAACTCATTATTATTTAAAGAATTATTACTAAAACTTTTGATATTAAAAATATTTTTACACACTATAACATTCTAAGATGGTATAAGAATTAAATTTTGGATTTTTTAAAGTCGGAGATAACAAATAGTTATATAATATAAAAAGATCAAATATATTTATGCAATGTGTATTTAGAAATAATTAAAATATTATATTAATTAAATTATTATTTAATTTATAAAATTAAATGTAGAACTTATGTTTTGATAAAATTATGTTTTGACATTATTTCTAACTCAAACTTAAATTTTTCATCAATTGTTGACGAAAACTGCTAACTAAGTGACTAAAAGATAAAAATAATTAATTTATAATTTTTAAATGACTAATTTAATTGATAAATTTTTTTAAAGACAAATATATAAAACTAATCATTTTTTATGTATTAATTTGACTATTAACTTTTTATATGAATATATAAAAAAAATAACATTATTAAAATAAAAACAATATTATAACCTTTCTATCTTTTTCTATTTTATTTTATTTGTGGATATTAAATCTCTCCACTCAATTTTTATTTACAGGATTAATTTTTTGTTTGACTCTACTTAAAAAAAAACAGTTAATTTATTTTCAATCATACATATTTAGTACTTCAAAAATTGATAAAGATAAGAAATAAAAATTATAAAATTAAATTTATACTAAAATTGAAAACAGTACAATCATACATGAAAAAAAAATGGTGCTAAAATTAATATAACAAGAACAACAATACAATTTTTGTTACTCTTCTCCCAACTTCATATTTTCTATGTATTATTAACAGAAAAATAAGCACATTTTTATTTTTAATATTGGGTTAACAATAGTATTTTTTTTAAATTGTGATTTACTGTTATATTTTTTTAAAATGTGGGATAATTTAATTTACGAAGTATAAATCGAACCGTCTGATTTTTAAAAAATACAGAAATCGGACCGTCTAATTTTTGTTCTTGAATCGTTTAATTTGTGTACCTCAAATTTTTAAAATTTTTTAAACATAAATTAAAAAATTCGATTTGTGTACCTTCCGTAATTTTAAAAAATACAAAAAATTATCACATTAAAATATAACATCCATTCTATTTCCATATACAGCCAAAAATAAGTTTGGAGGCATTTAATTTGTTTCTAATAAAAATAAAGGGTATTTATTCAAAGCGCTCCTCTACCTTCAGTACATCCACTGTGACAAAAGTCAAATATATATATATATATATATCATAATAAAGAGATAATTAATTAAGTTCTTTTTTTTTTTATTATTTTAAGTGCGTAAGAAACACTTAAAAAAAAAAGTTATGATTGGCTTGTAGGGTTGTTCGAGGTTCCAGCAACGAGCACTGCCGCTCTGGCCTGAGTTGGAGATGAGCTCGACCCGAAAGAGACCGTACCCTTACCCGGACGAACCATCCGAATCAGAGCCCAACCACCGCCGCACCCAGCCCTTCCCCTCCTACCTGGACTCCCCCTCCTCCCTCTCCCCCACCGTCAAAACCCTCTGCCACATCATCGCCACCACTCCCTCTCACTCCATCGAGCAATCTCTACACGACTCCTCCCTCTCCGTCACTTCCTCCGACGTCGAGCAAGTCCTCAAGCTCTCCTACGCCTTCCCCTCCCAGGCCGTCAAGTTCTTCCGCTGGTCCGGCCGCCACCACCTCTCCGACTGCCACTCCCCTTACTCATGGAACCTCGTAGTCGACCTCCTCGGCAAGAATCGCTTCTTCGATGCCATGTGGGACGCTATCAAGTCCATGAAGAAGGAGCGACTCCTCTCTCTCGCTACCTTCGCTTCTGTCTTCAGCAGCTACGTCGCTGCCGGCAGAGTCCACGACGCCGTCATGACCTTTGAGGTCATGGGAAACTACGGCTGCGTCAACGACGTCGTTGCACTCAACTCCCTTCTCAGTGCCGTCTGCAGGGACGCGAGAACCCGCGACGCCAACGAGTTCTTCCAGATGGCGAAGAAGTTGGTTCGCCCCGACGCTGATTCCTACGCGATCTTGATGGAAGGTTGGGAGAGAGAAGGGAATGTCAGTTGCGCTAAAGAGACTTTCGCTGAGATGGTGATTGAGGTTGGTTGGGACCCTGCTAATGTTCCTGCTCATGATTCTTTTCTGTGTACTTTGATTAGAAGCGAAAATGGGGTTAGAGAGGCCGTTAAGTTCTTCGATTCCATGAGGGATAGGAAGTGTTATCCTGGAATTAGGTTTTTCAAGGTTGCTTTGGATGAGTGTGTGAAGGATCATGATCTTAGGAATGCTGAGTTTCTCTGGGAGGTTCTAGTGGGGAACGCGGGGTTAAAGGCGAATACTCAGCTGTATAATTCCATGATTGCTTTGTATTGTTATCACACTGATATGGATTCGGCAAGGAGGTTGTTTGATGACATGATTTTCAACGGGGCTTTCCCGGACGCCTTTACTTATAACTTGTTGTTTAGGTTCTTGATCAAGGCCAGGAAATTGAGGGAGGCTGCTGTGGTTTTTGCGGAGATGGTAAAGAACGAGTTTGTGCCAGACCGGCCTAATTGCGATGCAGCTGTTAGGGCTTACATTAACGATGAGGATGCTTTTATGGCCATGAAAGTTTGGAAGTGTATGGGGGAGAATTACCAGGAGGATTTGAAGGATACCGCTAATCTTCTGATTCAGGGGCTTCGCGATTTGAGTAGGGTCCCCGAAGCTGTTAAGTATGCTGAGGACATGATTGAAAGGGG
This sequence comes from Arachis hypogaea, assembly GCF_003086295.3. Taxonomy (NCBI): domain Eukaryota; kingdom Viridiplantae; phylum Streptophyta; class Magnoliopsida; order Fabales; family Fabaceae; genus Arachis; species Arachis hypogaea. The sequence continues at coordinate 132,800,032 of NC_092048.1, forward strand.
AATCAAGGTAACCTCTTCCACATTGTCTAAGTTGAAACAGAGCCTTGTCAAAGAGAGGAAAGAATTTGTGTATGAAGAACTTTTGAGAAAGTGGAAAAGATCTCATTAGGTAGCTTGGAGTTTGCTGAACTTGCATATCTTTATTTCAATCCTCATCTTTTATGTATATAGACCTGCAGATTTGCAACAGAAACGAAATTTCAGTAATTTTATACTTCGATTATTCCTAAACTGCATATCTTAATGCACCATAGTTATTTCTGATCCCCATATTCATAATGCACCATATATGCATAGTGCACAGAGTCAATTGAAACAAGGATATTGTGTTAGACGGTAAAAAGATAAATGAAGTTCAATATCAAGCTCGCTGAGAAGTGTTGAGCGAATGTTATATAGACCAAGTTGAAAAGGAATTTATACATGAATTTGGCTTTGGTGAGACACTGCAATGAGATTTATCAGCAATTTCCTGGGAAACCCTGCTTGAAAACTTAATTTACAGATTGATTTGTCTTTCTATTTCTTTGGTTGTAACCATATTTATTTTGATTGGCGCCATGATAATCTTTTGGTTTCTACTTTTAGTGGTGAGTATACATGCCATTACTAGTTGATAAGAATGTGTTCTAAGAGCATAGCATTGAATTGAAACATTGAAGTTTTGTTGTGTGCGGTCTTCAAATCGTCTTTAGCTGTCACGACTAGACAATGTAGTTCAGTTATTCATCTGATATTATGCCAAGTACAGATTAGCCAGTATCCCACTAGCCACCTTATGAAGTGTTTGGTATAACTGGATTTTGTGCTTTCATCCTAATGTTTGTGATTGAATTTATTCAACTTGAATACAGGGTGGCATGCTTCTAGACTACTTGATTTTTGTACCTAAATTATAGAGCCTTTTGTTTTATAGACCCTGTTGCTAGAAGTTTGATTTATGATGCAAGATTCCATGCCATGTCGTACTTAGCTATCTGTAACATAGTTTTTGAATTTTGAAGTCTCTAGAGCTAGGCTACTAGGGATAATTGTATATTTCTGATAAAGGTTGCTGTATAAGTGATCTAAAAATTTCTGCTAATGAGTACTGCACTAATGTCTGAGGCATCAACAATACAGAAAGATTAAATGACAATGTCAAAAGAAGAAATTTGACGTATTTCAGAAGACACCAGGATTAGGGAAACGAAGGCCAAAACTGGGGAGTATTGCTGTCTGGGGTCAATAGAAGAAGAGATTATGACTACATATCATTCCACTATTTATGTAAACTCTGTTTCTTGGTACTTCTCATTTTGTTTATGATTTTTTTTTTGTTCATAGTGTTTGTTTTGTTCATGGTATTGTGCTTGTACAAACTACTGGATGATACTCCTCCTATGTCTCCATAGCCATACTTGTGTGCAAGGTAGCGTATAGGGGATAACAATATATAATATTCAATAGTTTTTTATATTTAGATTAATGACCCAAAAATATGTATAAAATGTATATATGAAACTTTCCATACTTTAGTTGTATAGGCAAAATAGGAAAAAACCGTGAACGGCAGGATTCGAACCTGCGCGGGCAGAGCCCACATGATTTCTAGTCATGCCCGATAACCACTCCGGCACGTCCACTTTGATGCTTATATTTTAGAACATTACATTATTTAACGGCATCTTTACTGTTTGTTCTTTTTGGATCCAAAGTAAAATTTTATTTTAAATGCAATCATTATAGATGTATATTAAAATCAGTTATTAGTATGTTAGAATATAAAATATATATTAAAAATAAATTAAACAATACATGTTTATACAAAAATACATAATGGCTAATTTTAGTATACAAATAATATTTTTGTTTTAAATGTGCTATAGTTGTTGGAATGTGCACTAATGATAAATTTGTATTTTTAACTTTAAATTCAAACAAAATATAATGTCTTAATAAAGTAAAAATTTCAACTATTGGATTAACTGTACAAAAATGTTGTGTTATTTTATACAAATACATGATTAGTAGCTAATTTTGTCTTATCAGTAGGTAATTTTTAGCCTATACTTAATATGATTGTAATTTGCATCACAAGAATTGGCTGAAGTAATAATCATGGATAGGAATTTTTTTTTTTGGTACTTGATAGGAAGACTTTTTAATGCATACATACAGGCGCATCAATAATATAAAAGCACAGGCATGCATGGTCAGCATGGATAATACATGATTACATACATGATTTTTTTTTTGGTTTGGTCTGGACGATTGGATGCGGTTAGGTAGATATTTTGATGTTTTTGGTCACAATAACGTCCCCTCTAATGGGCTTAAGCCCGAACTACTTTTATATATATATATAAAAAATACATTGCCCTAGTCCGCTAAAATAAGTGTTGGCGGTCTCGAATCCCGTGCATGCAACAAACTATTGATCAGCAGCAAACTCTTAAGTGGAGTTTAGTATTACTACGGATTAGTCTTTGATATGTTAGGTTGGGAGATGCCATGAGAAACTAAAAAAAAAATGCAATGCCCTAGTATCCTGTACGGCTGTATCCCAAAAAGGAAAAAAAAAAAAAAAAGGTGTTGCCCTTCGTAGTAGACTAGTAGTGAGTAGTGAGCGTAGGTGCCTCGATGAACCATGACATAACCATAGTTTAGTTTACATTTTCTCAAACGCGAGACTGCACTTCCAAATGCAAAAATGCAAGTGATTATGAAAGTTAAGCATCTATCAGAAGAGTATGAACTCGATCTATCTCTTACATGTTACATGCACTCTCTTCCACGTGCATTATATATATTCCCATCCTCGAACACGAGGTTTTGAGGGTAAATTTTCTATCGTAGAAGCAAAGAAATGTACCAAATCACATGCAAACAATACCACTTCCTAAAATTAAGTATATAAAGTATTTTCTAAGGTGGAAACTCAAATGCAGTCGATTTCACGTGAAATTGATAATTAAGAGCCGTTAGATGAAAATTTAGTCAAATCAGTCAAACTATTTGATGGCTCTCAACTATTAACTTCACGTAAAGTCGACTGTACATGAGTTTCCACCATTCTCTGAACACATGGATTTAAAATATAAAAATTATTATCCACATGCCACTAACTTATTTTATATAATATCCGTTACTCACGCATCATATCGATGTTCCCCAAGCTCAGCTTAGATCCACCACCGTACCCTGATGACCAAGTCTTAATAAATAAACAGTTGCATTGATTCCTAATATGTCCTTTTCTTTTTGCACCAATTTGTTGGGTTTAGTCTAGATTTAATTTTTAGGTTGCCTAACATATTATTAACAGCCACAATTAGATTTAATTCATAGCTACAGTTTGTTGGATGATTGTTTGTTGCGCATAGTTGGAAATCTTGGATTAGACATCATTTATTGAGAAAAGACTATCAACTTGATGGCTATCAGAACGATTCGACGTGCTTAAATGTGGTTTAGAGTTAGAGGTACCAAATTAAAATGTACCGCTACATACTCAAATAAAATCAATTAATTTCTGCATGTATCGTGTTAATTATAAATTAATGACTTTTGTGTTTGTCACAGTCTAAGGAGTAAGGAGAATTAATCTAAAAAACTCTCTTAATTACCTCAAAATTGAAAGAATAAATGTTCACTTCTACCAATCTAATTGAATATTGTGATAACTACACAGGACTAGCAGCTAATCTGTAGAAAAAATGAACTATTTTTTCACCTAATAAGTTTAATGTTTTTATTTGGGTTAATGGTAATATAAATTGATAAATTTTGTTAGATCTTTTACTAGATTAACTAACAGAATGGTAAATGACCTTACATTTTATTTATTGATGCATGATTGTCAATGGATAGAAGATTGTTCCAGGTAATTGAAAATTTCAACAATATAAATACAACATTATATATATATAAGCTTTTTGTCTGCATGCATGCAAAAATTGATGTGCGAACAACAATATATAAACTTAATTAATAATTGATTAACAGAGATTGAGTTTAGCAAAAGGGTTTAGTCCTCAACAAAAAGTAATGCAATGTGTCGAACCATAGTTCGAATCTCAGTAGTTAGGTGACATGTGAATACTTAATGTTTGATTAATGATTATGTATCAAATAGGATTATCTTCAATGGAAATGCGCCAAATACCTCTAGGAAAAACAGAAAAAAACAAAACACTTGATTATTGGTTGTGATTCCACTTGCATTGCTTAAATTATAGTATTGAATTGCAACAACCCGAAGAAGGTATATTTTTTTTAGGGTAATATACCCATCTAAACCAAGGGAAGTTTAAAATTCTCTGAATTTCTCAAATATAAAAATGTTATTTGGATGTCTCGTTCAATAATTCTATATAAATTGAATTTAATAAATTCGAATTAGGTTTGTTAATAGTAAAACAAATCTAATAGATTTAAATTATTTTAGTTCAATTTTAAACGTAAATTAAATTGAATGAATTTGAATAAGAACAAACACTAATAAATCGAATTAATGGGTATCGAGTTACATGTACACTATTAGATTGAATCAAAAACTTTAATTTAGCCTCCTTGATAAATCGAATTCATTGAGTTCAATTTATACATGCTTCTGGCTAATGGTAAATCAACTCCATTAATTTCGATTTCCTTTTGATTTTCATATATATATATATATATATATATATATATATCAAATTGAGTTAATTCGATTCAATATATGTCTAACGTATATAAACACAAGTTGAACGTGAAATTTTTACCATAGTAAAAATCACAAAAAATACTTATAATAAAAAAATTGAAATGTGCTCGTCCCTCTATAAAAATTTTCACCTCGTCTCTCTATAAAAATTTTTACCAGAATAGTAATTTTGTAAATAAGCATTTTTTGTGATTCCCATTATGGTAAAAATTTCACGTTCAGCTCGTGTTTATATACGTTAGGCATATAATAAATCGAATTAACTGAATTTGATATATATATATATATATATATATATATATATATATATATATATATATATATATATGAAAATTTATAGTAAATCAAAGCTAACGGAGTTGATTTACCAGTAGCCAGAAGCATGTATAAGTCAATGAATTTGATTTATTAAGGAGGCTAAATCGAAGTTTTTTTATTCGATTTAGTAGTGTGCATCAATGCATGTAAATCGATACTCATTGATTCGATATACTAGTGTTTGCTCTAATTCGAATTCATTCAATTCAATTTACGTTTGAAACCGAACTAAAGTAATTCGAATCCATTAGATTCGATTTACTACTAACAAGCCTAATTCAAATTCATTAAATTCGATTTACATAGAATTATTAAACGATACATTCAGGTAACGTTTTTGTATTTAGAGGATTTAGGTAATTTTGAACTTTTTTTGGTTTATATGGGTGAGTTACCTTTTTTTTTTTTTCGTGGTAAAATAAATACTAATTTATTGAAATCTAAACTTTATTTAAAAATTTACCATTGGTTAACAAGATTTAAATTCTCGATACTTATTTAAGTGGACTAGTAAATTAATTAATAGAACAATCCAACTTTATTATCCTGAACAGGATATATGCTTGAATAAGAACATTCCATTTTTGTTTTGTAAACTATTTATTTTCTTAAATATTATTATAAAGTTGTGAAAATAAACTTTATTCTTTCTAAATCTTTTTTTGAAATAATATTTCTCAACTCTTCGATTTGTTTTAGGGAATTAATTTATTTATGATCAGGAGTAATTTCTATGAAATTTATTTCCATAGAAACGTGAGTATTTAATATTTTCATCTCAAGAAAATAAAAATTAATATATAAAAATCCTATTATATCATTCATTTAGTATATTTTCTATCAAAGAATTCATCTTTTTATTGATACTGAAATTATTTTAGAAACTAAAAATATATTCCTAAGAAAAAATATACAATAAAATAAATGCATCCTGATTTATTTTTGAAAATATTTAAAACCACAGGTTCCACCTATTTGTAGCAATAAACATACGATTTTTTATAATACTCAGGTATAATATTTCTAGACATAATTTTATCAAGAATATAATTCTTGGAATATAGTTTTTAAAAATACATGTTAAAATTATCAATTATAAAATATTTTATAAAAAAGATAAAAAAATTTTCAATTTTTTAAATATATTTATTGTGCATCCATTAAAACAAAAGTTAAAAAATTTATGCTAATAACAATTTTAACATTTATCTAAAAAGTATATATTAGCTAAATCCTAATTTTTTAATCTTGAAACAATTGTTTTATTAAGATCAGAGAAGATATTTTAATGAAACTATTAAGTAATTAATTATTGTTTGAAATATATAAAAAATGAAACTATTATTATTTCACCGATTTCTTAATCCTAAATTCTTAATTAGGAGGGTTAGAAAAATGAAACTCAGCCGAATCTAAATTATTATTTACTTACTAAGATATATTTATAAAAAATATTAAAAGGTAATTAAAATTTATTATTTTTTATTATTAATAATTAGTTATTAATATTTAAATGTATGAATTAAAATATATCATTAGATTATTAAATTAAAATAATTAAATTAATGACTAAAAATAATAATAAAAAAATAAATTTTAATAGTATTTTAGTCATAATTATTAAATTCGGACCAGACTAACCGATTTGATCGAAAAATTAATGAACTGAATTTTAAACCGATCCGATCTAAATCAAAAACTATTTTCATTATCGAACCGGTCAAACTTAATATGATCCGATGAAAACCGGATCATCGGGACCCATTTTGATCCGTGTGAGTATACAGTGCACTAATCCCTGCAGAAGCGTAAAATAAGAAAATAAATTTAAAATGGGCTACAAGAAAATAAAGACTGTTCTCACTATCAAATTGGTCAAATTCGGGCATGGCCTGATAAAAACTAGATCACCCGAATTCGTTGTGATACAGTGCATCAGTCCTTAAGCATAAGCATGGAAAAGACGCTATATATAGAGTTACTTCATACAAATATGACAAATAATGTCAGGTCAGTAGCTGCAAATTCGTTACTCTATTCATAGATCGAATTAATGTGACAAATAATGAACAACAACCTATAATTTTCAACCTCAAGTTTCATAGGTAAAGGGAATGTTCTTCTAATCGGCCATGAGAGGGAGGGGGAACACTAGTGGGGGTGGACATGGAGGCGGCCGGACCCAAGGAAAGGATCCCCGGATTTGGAATCGAGAAGCATATCATCGCTTGGAAAGGGATTCCTTTACAGTGTTCGTGGCTAACTTGCCGGAGGATAGTTCGAGGAAGGAGCTGTATCAGCTGTTTGGTTGGACGGGTTGGATTAATGATATATATTTGTGCCGGAAAATGAAAGATGATATGGTTTACTTATTTGTATTTGTTCGATACACGACGAAAGGGGGTGCCCTGAAGGCTATAGCAGAAATGAACCAATTCCGACTGCGGGGAAAAGTGGTGTCGGTGGGGGAAGCAAAGTTCCGAAGGTCTTATCATGCGGGTTACCAAGGGAGGCGTGGAGATGGTAGCCCACAGATGAATAAGAGCCCGGAGAGAATTCCTAACAGTGCAGAAGGTAGAGATAACATTGAGATGCCTGAACTGCCGATAAGAGTGCCACCACCAGAACAGCAGCGCCATGAGGGTATGAAAAGAGTTGAAGTAGCAGTAGGAGCAGAGAATATGGCTTGGTTGGGGAGGAGTCTAGTAGGGACTACGTTGAACCCAGTGGACATACAGTCGTTGAGGAAAATTATACTAATGAATCTGCCGCATGTGGTGGATATTAGGGAGCTCGGCGTGGCTAAAGTGTTGATTACTTTTGATACGGTGCAGCATGCGGAAGGGGTATTCACGTTCAAACTGGATACGTTGCTCCAATTCTTTCATAGGGTTCGAAAATGGGAAGTGTCCGAGCGGTGTATATCCCGTAGGGTGTGGTTGGAGTGCTATGGTATTCCTCTTCATGTATGGACCCCGGAAACCTTCAAGGCGATTGGAGGCCAGTGGGGCGATGTGATACAGTGTGGCGTACAAACGGGAGAAGGGGCATCTTTTCGGGTTGGAAGAGTTCAAGTCGATACAGAGGAGCTTGACGTCATTAGGGAAAGGGTGCACCTTACGGTTGGGAATGAGGGATTTACAATAATTGTGAACGAGGTGAGTGTGGAGGAGGGGGGAAAGACAGGAACACTGGAAAGCCACGTGGTCTATGCGGAGAATGGTGATGAAGGGCACGATGACAATCGGATGAAGCAGGTGGCGGTACAAGCTGATCCGGCGGCGGAGCTAATTCCCGGTGAGGTCAACCAGGTTAACATGGGGGAGGACAGAATAGTAAATACGAAAGTGTTGTTAAATGACATTACCGTTGAGTATTTGAACGTTCAAACGCCTAGGCTGGTAACTGATGTAGGGAGTTGTACCGAGAATCATGGCGAAGCGATCTCTCAGGGATTTGGGGGGTGTGACGAAGGGGTGTCTGACAAAACGGTTACACTGGGGTATGGTAATGGTGGCGGAGGGGTTCCTGATGGAAATGCATTAAATGGGGGTATAATGCTAGGTGGGCCTGATCAGTTGGGCCAGCGAGGGGATAACATCTTGGGGGGTGTGAGTTGGGGGTTGGATCCAAGCAGCCCAATTCCAATGCAGTGTGATGCTGGGCCACGGGAGTTGACTGAAATGCGATTAGGGAGGGGTAGAAAGAATGGACCTCAGGTGTGTGGGCCTCAGGTGGGTGGGAACGTGGACAAGGGGGTAACGAGGGATCCGAGTGTTGTAGAGGCGGGTCGGGAATCGGGCAGTCGGGTCAGAGCTGTTTCTCATGCGTGTTGGTTTGGAGCGCAGGGTTGTGAAGGGAGTGAGGCGGCGACAGCCCTAGTGGGAGTTAGCAGGAGTGGACGCCTAATGCAGATGGGGGAGAACCTCTCGACGGGTGCTGGGCCTGTGATGCCGGATGACTTGCATGGGGCTGATATGGCCTCGGTGGTAACGGGTGGGCAGCCAGGGCTCGGTGTCGGAGAGGGGATGCAAGAAGGGGTGCGCGCAGTCGATGAGGGATTGGTGCCGGTGCAAGTGGTCTGGGTAGAGGTCCCGTCGATGGGGGCTGGTCCGGTGGCGCCGGATGGTATGCAGGGAGATGCGATGGACTTGGCGGGGACGGGTGTACCTGCGGAGATTGGTGTCGGGGAGGGGATACGGGAGGAGGTGTGCGTGTTCGAGGAGGGACTGGTGCCGGTTCCGGTGAACTGGGCAGCAGGGACCGTGGACGATGGCCGAGCTCTAGGGAGCCTTCCGGGGATGTTGGACCGAGGGAGAGGGAAGGAAGTGGCCATGGCGGGTAACTGAACAACAAAGGAATGTGAGCCAGGTTGGGCGAAAGGGGGAGGAGCGCCTGTGAAGGGGATTAGCACAGGAATAGGCATGAGGAGGAACAGCAAACACACCCAGGAAGATATGGCCAGGAATTCACAAGAGGCACAGATGCATGAAAATGAAATTACTTGGTCTCTGGCGGTTGAATCAGGTGCTGTGCTGTATGATGATGATGTGGATATCATGGGTATTTTGAAAGCTCAAAATGACGAAATAGCAGCAAAACGAAGATTGACAAAACAAAAAGAAAAGGCAAGAAGGAGTCGTCCGAAGAACAAACATAAGATGAACAGTACTTTGTCTAAATGATTGTGAGTTGTTGGAATATTAGGGGGTTGAGGGGAGATGGGAAAATAGGTATGTTGAAATCATTGAAGAAAAAATTTAATTTGCATATGCTGGGTTTGATTGAAACGAAAAAAGAGGTGGTTTCGAAGTATGATGTTGCAAGAATTTGGGGAGATAATACGGTGGGTTGGGAGTTTGTGGAATCTGATGGGACGGCTGGAGGCCTCTTATTGATGTGGGATGACATGATGTTTCAGACTAGTCATTGCTATAAAGGTGAGAGGTGGTTGTGCATTGAAGGAGTGTTAACAAAGAATAATTTTCACTGTGCGTACTGTTTAGTGTATGGGGCACATGGGAGGGAAGAAAAGCGGGTGGTTTGGGAAGAATTGAGCTATATTGCGGGATTGTGCCAAGTCCCTCTCTTCTTGCTTGGGGATTTCAATGAGATTTTGCAAGTGGAGGAAAGGAAAGGGGGGACAACGATGCTGGCATCAGCGGAGGAGTTTAAGAGTTGGGTTCAAGACATGCAGTTGGTGGATCTACCTCTCTCTGATGGGAAGTTCACATGGTTTAGGGGTCAATCTTGTAGTCGAATTGATAGGGTGCTGGTTTCTGTTGAGTGGGTTGAGGAGTTTCCTGACATTCGGGTAAAAGGTGGTCCGAGGGGCCTGTCAGATCACTGCCTGTTAATTGTGGAGGATATTCGGGTTCGAGGGGGCCCACGACCTTTCCGGAGTTTAGATTCCTGGTTTACCCATGAGGGTTTCCTGAGGATGGTGCGGGACGAATGGAGGAACCTGGGAGATGCTCCCTTCATTGGTAAACTGAAGTCATTGACGGTGCCTTTGAGGCAATGGCACAAGGATAACTTCTGTGATATGGACAGTAGACTGATGAGGTTTGTGGATGAAATAAAGAAGCTTGATATCCAGGTTAGTGATGGAATTTATGATGGTACGACGGAAGCTAGGAGAAAGGCATTGGTGAGTTTTTGTGAAAAGTGGTACATCAGGAAGGAAATTCACTGGAAGCAGATGTCTCGTTCCAAACATGCGAGGGACATGGACAGGAATACGAGATATTTTCATAACATTGCATCGGCCAGAAGGCGACATAACAAAATTGATGCTCTGGTGATCCAGGGAAGGTTGGTGCGGAACCCGGTAAGAATAAAGTATGCAATTAGGGGGTTCTATAAGAAGCTATATCACCAGGAATATGCTCCGAGAATCGGTGTGCGGGATGGGTTACTAAAACAGATAGATAGGGCTGAGGCTGAGGCATTGGAGGTTCTGCCGTCGGCGGAAGAAATCAGGGAAGCAGTATGGGATTGTGAATCGTCTAAGGCCCCAGGGAGTGATGGGTTCAATATGAATTTCATCAAGAAATGCTGGGAGGAGATTGGACAGGAGTTCACTGGAGCAGTAATGAAATTCTTCCAAACGGCAGAGTTACCATCTGATGTGAATATCACGTGGGTGACACTGGCCCCAAAATTTGTGGGGGCTAAGGAAATCAAGGACTTCCGGCCGATTAGTATGGTGGGCTGTGTTTACAAGGTTATATCGAAGGTTTTGGTAAGAAGGATGCGATCGGTTATGCCAGGATTGGTGGGAGAGACCCAAACTGCATTTGTAAAGGGTAGGAAAATCCATGACGGTGCGCTCATTGCATATGAGACAGTCCATTGGCTCAAGACGCGAAAGAAGAAGGCGGCTATTATCAAGCTTGATTTTCAAAAAGCGTATGATAGAGTCCGATGGAGCTTCGTAGATATTGTACTTCAGAAAATGGGGTTCGGACAAAGATGGAGGGATTGGGTGAAAGAGTGTGTGAGCACGGCATCTATGTCAGTTCTGGTAAATGGGTCTCCAACCAAGCCATTCAACATGGAGCGGGGCCTAAGACAAGGGGACCCCCTGTCCCCCCTTCTGTTTGTGCTTGTGGTTGATGTGTTGCATCGGATGATGGGGGAAGCAGTAAGAAACGGACGTATTGAACCACTAATGGTCGGAGGTGAGCATGTAGAATTATCGCACTTTCAATTTGCTGATGATACGATTCTATTTTGTCCCCCAAACACAGAGACAGTGGTAAATTATAAGAGATTGTTACGGTGTTTTGAGTTGATGTCGGGGTTGAGCATCAATTATGATAAGTCAAATATGATACCAATAAACTGTGAGCAGGAGTGGGTTGATCAAGTGTGCGGCCTGCTGGGATGCAACCAAGCTGTGTTACCGGTTAGATACCTTGGAATCTCTCTCGGTGCGAATCCGAGGCTAGTGAAGACTTGGAAACCAGTCATAGACAAGGTGCAAGAAAAGCTCAGCTTATGGAAAGCGAAGGTATTGAATAAAGCAGGCAAGCTTATCCTCATTAAGTCGGTGTTGAATAGCCTGCCGATATATTACTTAAGCCTGTACAAGATGCCAAAGGCGGTTGCGGACAAGCTGGTTGAGTTGCAAAGAAGATTTATGTGGGGTAAGGGGGATGGAAAGGATGGTATCCCATTAGTTAGGTGGGAGGTGGTCCAGGCTCCGAAGAAGGCTGGGGGTTTGGGAGTTGGGGATGCAGTGCTTCGGAACACAGCACTCTTGTTTAAGTGGTGGTGGCGGTTTTCAAAGGAGGAGTGCCCCTTGTGGAAGAAAATTGTATGCTCCTGTAACAATTTGAGCCCTGATGTCATGTTGGTAAATCAGAAAATACCAGAGAAAGGCGGGCCTTGGAAGGACATATGCCAGTTAAACATAAAGGAACAGCGACTAAGGGATAAATTGGTTACTGGCCTGGCTATGGAAGTAGGAAATGGAAGGAGTACCCTGTTTTGGGAAGATAACTGGGTGCAAGGCGGGCCGCTGAAAGTGGCATTTCCAAGACTATTCTCGGTTTCCAACCAACAAGAAGTGGTGGTAGGGGATTGTGGGTTTTGGGATGGATTGGAGTGGATATGGAACTTCCAATGGAGAAGGGAGCTTTTCCAATGGGAGCTGGAACTTGTTCACCAGCTGCATGAGAGGTTACGGCCGGTAAAGCTGTCACAGGGTATGGAGGATAATGTGGTCTGGAAGTTTGATAGTAAGGGTGTGTTTTTTACTAAGTCTCTTATGCGGGTCCTTCAATCAGAGAATCTGCCAGCAGCGATCACAAGCTATAGTTTCACAAGTTCATTATGGAAAGGAGTGGTGCCTCCGAGGATTGAGCTTTTTGGCTGGTTTGTCCTTGTAGGTAGAGTTAATACCAAAGACAGGTTGAGTAGGCTAGCCGTTATTCATCACAGTGATAATATTTGTGTGCTCTGTAACAAGGAGATAGAAACTGTCCAGCATCTATTTCTTTTGTGTGATATAGCATGGCAAGTATGGTGCTGTTGGTTGCGGTTAGTTGGTAGAGAGTGGGCTATTCTGGGTTCCATCAAAGGTCTGTTTGAGAGTTGGGCTGGTTTGCACACGAGTAAACAAGAGCAGAAGCGGTGGTTGACTGGGTTCTTTGCAGTGATTTGGAACATCTGGTTGGAACGTAATGGTAGGATTTTCAACAATCAGATAGCAGGTGTTGACCTCATCCAACAGAAAACGCTTCTGAGCTACAAAGAATGGACTGACAGTAATCTCAGGGCGTGTTGATAGCAGGGCCGGTGATGTCAGGGGTTATGGTCTTTTTTTCTTTGTTTTTCTCTTTGTAGCACCTTGACTTTTGCTCCACTGTTTGTGTTGAGCTTTCGTTGTTTCAAAAAAAAATATAGAGTTACTTCTTTACCATTGAACTATAGTATTTGTTATTAAAATAAGTGCTAACTAATATATACATATATATTGAAAACATTCAGTTACATTACATAAATTTTTTATTTAATTTTAATTTTAATTATATTAATTATTAATATAAATATAAATTTTATTAAATACTTATAAATTAAAAAAGTAAATAAATAATCATTTTATTATTCACAATTTATTTTTTCATTATATGATGTATATTAATATTATTTTTCAATAAATATTTTTAATATCTAATAACATAATAGGTATAAATTAATTAATAAATTATTAAAATTTAAAAATAATTATATTAGTATAAAAATAATTAAAAAAATATTTATTATAAAAAAATTAAAATTTTATATAATTATTTAATTATAATAAGTTGACAGTTTAACCAATAATCTAACAGTTTGATCAATAATCCATTAATCTAGTATTTTGACCGAATTAATTATCGATTACGGTTAACTATATAGATATATTTTTTGGATGTGTCTTTTATATATGTATTTAAAATATAATAATTAATTATTATTAACAATAAATTGGCAGATAATATGTTAGTACCCTATACTTTTCCTTTTAATATTTCTCCCGTTTATATATATGTCACGGATAAAATGAAACAAACAAGAGGAAAGACAGCGGCTTAACCGCTTAAGTTTATCGTAAGTAGACAAACGCAAAGACTTTGCGAGCAATGCTAAAAGTCTTGTGATTTTCTTTTTAAACATTTTTATAGAAAACAATTCAGATTTAGATCGATTGGGTAAAGTGTCATTAACGATGATTGGATAGGCAGAGTCATTAATAGATACTAATAATAAACATCATAATACGGAAAAAAATCAGAACGATAAAAGAATTTCTTATAATTCGTGAATACTGATACGAAACTACTTCAAAAAATTTAAATTTATAAAATAAGACAATATAAATAATTATATTTTAAATAATTTTTTTGTTAAATTTATTTAATTTTTGTATAAATATTTGTTTTTTTTTTATTTATGCTATTTTTTTTATATTTTGAATTCATCGAAAATCAAATATAAAATTTTTTAAATATAAAATTTTAATATTATATTATAATTTTTTTTAAAAAAAAATTTAAACTAATAAAATGATGACATATATTTCTATAAAATAAATACAAAAATTTTGCGATTTATGTCATCAAATAGGTGGTTGATGTGACTCAATTTGATACGGAATTTCTAAACATTTATAAATATTAGGGAAAATGATAAATTAGTCCCTAAACTTTTAAATCGGGGATAAATCCATCCCTGAAAATCTAAAAATACTAAAACGCCATTTACTATTCAAAATGTGTGACGGATTGATCCTTCCGTGCAAAATGCTCTCCCAGACGTAATGGAGAGGGGTGATTTGTCGCTTATTTGGCGTGTGTTGGGCTTAGACTACCGTAACGGTGCACATGTAAGCAAGGTGGATTGAGGTTAGGGACGAATTGGTCCCTGGATGGAAAGACGACGTCGCTTTTCTGTTTGCCCTATTTGTTCAAATGGAACTCGTTCGCCATTACCGTTGTTCATTTCTGTGAGTGATTGAGTGTGGGGGTATTGTGCAAGCTTAAATGGCCAGTGACGGAGCCTCATCCAGCTCACGACGCGTTCGACTGCCGCCAATCGTGAAATGCGTGGAAGCTTCAGAGGAGAAGGACGAGATTGCTCCGACGTGTAAATACGGTGTGTACGCCATATTGTACAAATTGAGAACGACGACGAACTCCAATAGATTGTTCTTTGGGTGTCCATTCTTTAAGGTATGTTGGTGATTTTATTTGGTCAGTTTGATTATAGGGGAGTTGATTATGTTCTGTTTGTTTTGGAATGATGAACATGCAGCTGAAAAATCCCAGTCACTGCAAGTTCTTCTTATGGCTGGATGGCCATGTTTCAACAATAAGAGTTCTTGAAAAGTTTATTACGGAGAACGAGGTTGATGATCTGAAAGTGAATCTTGGGAAGAAGGTAGTGGAACAGAAGCTGATTGATTTGGAGAAGAAGGTGTTGTATCTAGAGAGGAAGAAGAATGTTAATCTGTATTTGGTTATTCTAGCAGTGGTTTGTGTAATTTTTGCTTCTGTCATTGTCAATCTTGGCTGAAAAGTAGGTAAAAAAAATTATGTAATGTAGTATGGGATGAGTTTCCATTTTGTTGTATGCTATTCGAACAAAAAATGTTGTAAGCTAAATTATGATATATTCAGCAAAGTGATTGCCCTAAGCAAGTGAGTGGCATAATTATTTAGAGATATGATTATATATGTAAAGCATAATTTAATCTCATGAAAGAGTTGTTAATATTGACAAAAGAAGTCAACTACATGTCTACTGCCAAAGTAAGGCATAACTTAAGCTTGCCAGCTATAGATAATCACATTGTTTCCAAAAAGAGTTGCTTAGTAAAATAACAGTGTTTCTCAAAAAGATGTTGATGTCATGACTAAAGTCTAAACATGTGGCATTAACTACTTGGTTTGTTTAGTCCTGGAGTGGGGATGAACTTAAACAGCCGTTGAGTTGCTTTGCCTGCTGCTGCCAAAGTCTGTAGAGATGCTTCTGATGTAGTTGGTTGTTGTGGAGAGGGGAGATGCTGCTCACTCTGGGCAGGTGGAACAGGCTGCGGGGGTTTATTTGTCACAGGCTTCCTCCTAACTGGTTGCTTAGGCCTAAATGTCCCTCGTGCAGGGCGTGATATAGACTGGGCTGGGGGCTTAAATGGTGCTTTTGGAGGCATTGATTGTGTCTCAACCGCTGCTACTGAGGGACCAGATTCTTGCTCATTCATCGGTGCAGCGTTTTCATTGGAATTACCCTGCATGAAGGTCGAAACAAGTGTGAAATGCAATGAAACCAACAAGCAACAACAATAAAATGTCACCAAAATTGTTACCTCATTAGCAACTGACTGATTAGCAGAATTTTGTTCAACATGAGGAGGGTTCGTAGCAGCAAGGGGACTCTGTTCCACACTCTGATATGAGGCATTATGTAAAATGCATCCAGTTAGTTTAAACAGTCCTAGTGAAGCACATTATATCATAAGACATTTAAAACCATGAAGTATTAAAATATAGACAAATAGCACCCTAACTAAAACTAAAATAGACACTTAAATTCCTGAGTTTATTATCGGGGGGACAATTACATTCCTGGGAGAGTAAGGATTACCTCTTCCTCGGGGCTGACTGTGACAAAGGTAGAACCACAAGTGATTGAGAGTCCTTGGCCTTTGTTTTTGGTTTTTTCGTCTTTGGCTTCCAATTTGGGTTGGATGGGGCCCCTTTGCACGTTTTGTAGTTGTGTCCCCTCTCATTACACTTGCTACATGTGACATAGAAACTTCTCTTCAATTTGTCACCATCAATAACAGCCTCAGCTGGGTCTTTCTATCTGTTATGCACCTTGGGACGTCCAATTGGCCTTTTTAACACAGGTGGAGCAGGCTTAGTAAACTCAGACCTTGTCCAGTATTCCTCACTCGTTACTGGCTGGATGAAGTGCTCGTATGTCTTTCTAATGGACTCCATACATAGCCATGGATGAACATAATCATCGGGATTATCATGCCGTTTTCTAATTGCTGCTATAGCATGAATGCACGACATCTCTTCACAGCAGGACAACAGTTTCACAACAACAGAATGGCATAAACATGACTAAAAATTGAATGAACTAATATAAATTCACAGCATGGTTAATATCAACAGATTCACAGCATGTTAATTAGATTCACACCAAGCATGTCCAAATTCACAGCATGGTTAACATCATCTATGAGTAAAATTGAAATTCACATCAACTATAAATTCATAGCAAATACACAGCATGATAATATTGAAATTTAGGAACCTGACTGACCAGTGAGTTGCCATTTGTTACACGAGCAGCTGTGTTTGATCAGATCCACATCAACTTTGGATCCTTTATGAGTGACTTCAAACTGTTTGCGCTCGTTATCACCAATCCACTCCGCTGTCCATTTGTTGCTTGGTTTCATAAGCCTTTGTAGCCTTTTCTCTTGCACTGGTGCCAGTTTTTCCTCATGAGTCCCCAGAAGTTTCTTGTGTTGAACCATTCACCGCATCACATAGCACCGTAACTCC
Source organism: Arachis hypogaea (assembly GCF_003086295.3). NCBI lineage: Eukaryota > Viridiplantae > Streptophyta > Magnoliopsida > Fabales > Fabaceae > Arachis > Arachis hypogaea. The sequence continues at coordinate 132,817,603 of NC_092048.1, forward strand.
TCGCACATTGTAAGTATGGGCTTGCTTTTGTACTTCACCACCTTTGCGTTAAACGACTCGCACATGTTATTTGTTAGGTTGTCGACCTTGGGACCATGGCTAAAGTATGCTCTAACCCAGGTAGCAGGTTCAAATTTCATAAGATAGGCCCAAGCATCCTTGTTCACTACTTTCAGTCTTTCCATAGTTGTCTTGAACTCTGAGATGGTTGTGCATCTAGCACACTCCCACACAATTTCTCTTATATACAGATCCTTGAATCGGTTTATGAAATTCTTCCACATATGCATGACACAATTTCTAACATGTGCACCAGGCATTACCTCTTTCAGTGCAGGTAGCAGTCCCTAACAACAATGAAGGCATGAAGCCATGTTTACAACAATATATAATCCAGTAAATGACTAAGACAACAAACACGAAATGACAAAAAAGGAACTAACCTTCTGTTGATCCGACATAAAATTTCAACCGTGGTTGCCTACATGCATCACCAATATCCTCCTGTAAGCATGTTAGGAACCACTTCCAAGATTCTTTGTTCTCGGATCTTGCAACTGCGTATGCAACCACGTAAAATTGGTTGTTGGCATCCTGTGTAACAGCAGAAAGTAGTTGTCCCCCATGGTATGTTTTAAGAAATGCTCCATCTAGGTGGATCAATGGTCTGTAGCCACTCTTGAATCCCTGCTTGCAGGCCTCAAAACAAACATATAACTTGTCAAACATAGGGGCTGCTTGAGGCTGATGAATCAGGTCTAGCAATGCAGAAGACCTAGGGTTACTTCTATGTATCTCTAATAAGTAATCCCTCAATTTGCCGTACTGTTGCCTTTCGTTACCCATCATCCTCTCCCTTGCCTCCTTCACAGCTCTATACACCATCTTTGGGTGTGCAGTAAGGTCAAAGTCCTCCCTTAAAAAATTAATAGCTTCATGGGTTGTCATATGTGGCTGCGTTGCCATCCTCTTCTCCACCTTTTTACTGATCCAGTGTTGATTAGGGGCGTTGCTTCTAAGGTCCCTTGCACAAGTGTACTCGTTTCTATACGTCTTGACTTGGAAGCATCGTAGTTGCCGATTGTAAGACAAGTGGGCAATCCAACCACACTCTCCATCCTTGCATCCAACCATAACTCTTTCCCTATCATTCTTTATCCACACCAACTCGGCCTTCAGCAATAAAGGTGTCCTTTACCACCTTTTTGAACCTCTCAATTGTTGCAAACCTTGTTCCAAGCTCAAATCTTCCCTCTCCGAAACTATATTGGTCATTGAACTCAGGCCAATGATGTTTGTTTCCCTCATCATCAGAAGAGACAGGTGTATGCAGCTCCTCAGATTCATACTCCCATACAATATCATCACCATCCATGTCTACATCACTCACGTAGTCTACTAGTGCTGGCCTTGCTCCTCTGGCCCTATTGGGCTCCGTTGCAGGCCTAGATATATTGGGCTCCCCTGCAGGCCTACATCCACTGGGTTGTCCATCAAGTCCACTGCCTCGGACTCATGGCCAGGCCCTTTCTTTCTTGCAACAAACCTTGTTCTTTGAGACACATGTCGCGCTTGCTTCCTGGGTTGCTTACTTGGCTGAGAGGTTCTCTTAGAAGAATGAGGCACTTGTTTCCTCTTCCCTCTGCCAGACACAGATCCACTGACAACATCTTCTCCACTACCACTGTTACTTTCATTACCGGGAGGTGGAGGTGCATACGACTCATCCTCTGCACTCTCGTAACTATCGTGCTCTGTCGACGACTCACCCAATTCATCCACCTCGACACCAACATCATCTTCCGCTGCCTCAACGTTTTCCTTACCAGCATAATCTACAGGCTCTGGGTCATCAATAGGATGATCAAAAAATATATAGAACTCATCAGTATCTTTATTTGTCATCTTTGCTTGGCGCATCTGGTTGATGCCTGCATCTCCCCTCAGAACATGCAGCCCTGACTCTATATCCTTGCTCTTTGGGTCATACCAGTATGCCTCCTTGTATGATTGATATCCCAGTCTTTGAACAGTGTTATCAAATCACCGAAATTTACAAAATTCAAGTCCATGGGGGGGGGGGGGGAACCTCTCAACCTTATCATCGAGATAAACTAACTCACCAGTCGGAGCCCGTTGAAAGTAACCCCCGTGATGGAAAACAGGAATCACGAAAATATCTACCATCTGCATCATTGTTTGACTCAACGATTACCACTAAGCATTAGAAAATACACAACTACCTAAGCCATAAACCACACACAACACATCTTCCATGCCCTCCCAATACTACATTACACCTAAACCCCAACCCACGACATGCACAGCAAATAACGTTCGAAAGTAACAGTCACATCCAGTTTCGCATTAAGGGTACTTACCACTACCGATGACACCCGCAACTCCACCAACAAAACTTCACTAGCGCAACGTTACACGAAGACGACGACGAGAAGAAGATCAATCGTTTTTTGTTGGAGGGAAAAGATCATACATATGTGTGCTAGGCAAGGTTGCGAGAACCGGACCGGTCAATAAACCGATGAGGTCACTGGTTCAATGGTTCACTGGTTCGACCGGGGTTCAACCGGTTTAATTAAATATTAAATAAAATTATTAAAAAATTTAAAAATAATTTTAAATATATAAATTCAATAATTTTTAACTTAATAAAATTTAAAATTTCACATAATAAATTATCCATAACTTAATATTAGAGGTTCACAAACAACTTCTAACATCAAAGTTTATAACTAAACAACTTCATAGATCATTAAGGAAGAGAAATATAGTGATATTAAGAATTTGAAAAGTGCCATGTTCAACTCTTAAGTAACAAGTTTAAAAACAGAGCAATTTCTAGAAATTTGGGTAGCAAGTAGCAGCAAAATATAAGCACATGAATCCAAAAATTGCAATTAACATGAGAAAAGCATGGATTGCATGTACAGAGGCAGCATCAAACTTAATTTCACAAGTATAGTTCAGCAGGGCAGCAGGTAGAATCAGGTCACATGAAACAGAAACAACACAGTAATGATCACACCAACATCATTCAGCAAACAAGCAGTATTAAGCCATGTTGAATAATCAAGAACGGAGAAATTATCAGGCCTAGAATCCTCTAACCACAACCTAGCTACCTAACAGCATATATATCTATCTATTCTAACAAACAGATGCATCACATAATATAATATACCTTGAATAATCCAAAATTCTCCCATGGCCAGCTTGATAAATGAGCACTACCCATTTCACTGCACTAGGTTCTGCTAGTTTAAGATATTTACAAACCTTGTTAAATGTATGTATGGTATCTTTCTTCTGAGGAAAAACTCTTACTTTTGTAGCTTTCTTTTCTTTCTGTATTCTCCTAAAGCTGAATAGAGCCCCAAAAAACTATGGCAGCCAACGAGCAGAAACTGGAAAAGATCCCAAAACCAAACAATAATGATAATATCAGAGAAGAAGGAAAGAAAACAAAAAAGAACCAATTTCTTAATTCTATATTATGATTAATCAGCAATCTAACTAAAATTAATAACAGAATTAATAAAAGAAAGTAAAAAAACAGAGCAGGAAGCAGGGATAAGGCAGGGGACCTGAAATGTAGCAGAGACAGACTAGAAAATGGAAAGGGGAAGAAGAGCAGAAGTAGTGCCGCCCAGAGTTGGTGGTGGCCGGCTGAGCTCGCGGCGGCGCAGAGAGCGGCGCGAGCGGCGGAACAATGCAGGGCAGAGAGATTCAGCTTCTCTCTGTGGCAGTGACGAGAGCTGAGTGGGGGCAGAAGCGTTCGAAGGAAAAAGGAGAGGCGAGAAGAGAAGAGAGAAGGTAAGAATGGTGGTCAGCTTTCCGGACGATGGGTCACCGGAGACTGCTGTTGTTGGCTGAGAGCGAGACGAGGAGGCGGGGGCTGCTGGCGCCTGGCTGAGAGAGAGAGAGGGAAGTAGCACCGTAGTGGGTTAGGGATTTGGGTGAGTGAGACTGATGAGAGGGAGGGAGAAGGGATGCCGTGGTGGTTGCTGGGAGCTGATGTTGGCGGCGGTGTTTTCTCTCAAAGGTTAGGCAAATTAGGGATTTGGTTGGAATGTGAGAGTGAGACAGAAGGGACAGGGTCGGGTGTTTTGGGAGTGGCATTTTTACGTTTTTTTTTTTCGAGAGAGAACTGGTTTTTGACCTGGCCGGTTCATTCGGTTCACCGGTTAACTATTGATTCGGCCGGATTTTAAACCGGTTTTTTGCAAGACGGTTTTGCATGTCAACCGGACCGGCTATAAGAATCACAAAATAAGTGCTGACACTGTTTTTAAATTTTAAGTGAGAATTGTTTAAATATTTTTAAAGAATATCTTCATTATGTCCCAATATAACAATGTACTACTTACTACTTAGTTATTTAAAAATTTTCTCAAAAAGACGTGCTAATCCAAACAAGGTTATAAATTTATGTAAACCATTTAGTAGTATTCTACTTTTAGTGACTTGATGTTAGATGCATGTTTTATTAACCTAATCTAATACGCAATGTGTTGTATTGTTATAGTCTACAAAACTCAACCATAAAATAATTATCATACAAAATCTCCTAATTAAATCTTGTCAACTTTAGTTTAATCTATTAATTGCGTATGACTTGCAAAAGATTATTGAAATAGAGTGTTCAATTCAAAATTCAAAACCTTAATTAATATACAATTGTGTTTGGTAAGGGTTTATGCAAATTGAACATTAATTAATAAATGTCATGAAAAAAGATTTCACCTTACTTGGTGATAGAGGCTTGTTTTTTATTGAAACACAGAAAAGACCCAAAAAAGGGGGTTAAAGTCTTAAATAAAAGCAAAGTAGAGAAAGAGAAAAACTTCAAGTTCAAGGAAGAGAGGGGAGAACTTGCAAAACATTGCAACTAATTATGCTATTATTAGTACTCTATCGTTTTAAAAACCGTGCTTTTCTTTAAAAAGGAAAGAAAAATATTTAAAGAACAATCAATATTATTAAAATGAGAAAGTATAGGGAGCCAATGATCTAAGCGTACAATGTGTACAATGAAGGTTTAAAAAGTATTAGAGATATAGTTATTAGTGTTACTTTATCCTGTCAGGTTACACTTTTGGGATGAGTGGTTTCAGGCATGGTGTTAGAGTTCTAGATCCAGAAGGTCAAGAGTTCGAATCTTGGTAAACCCAAAATTAACTTTTTATAACATGAGATGTTTATTATCCCTGGTATCCGGATGGTTATTCTGGATAGTATAGGTGATGTTTATTTTATTCATAAACCAAAGATTTAGCCCATTGTATATATTGTACGTTTAGGCCATTCACTTCCTAGCACTACTCTATTAAAATTTGTATTGAGTGTGTCAAATTTAACTCTTAAAATTAATTCAAAAGATAAATGATGTCTCACACTTATAAATTCTCTCTAGATATATTATAATTAAAAGGTGTGAAATTTACATAATATATTCTCTCTTGGAAAGTGAACAACTGAACATTTATGAATAGGTGCTTTAATAATATTGAATTTAATTTTAGATATAATATCATAAAATTACTTATTTAAAAAATTTAAATTAATAAATAGAGATAAATGGATAATTTTTTTCTTTAATATTGTATGACAACGTAAATTTCATAATAAAATTGTGAAAGAATAGGAAAATAAAAGAATTGTGAAAGAAAAAGATGAAGAAATTTTATTGATTGTTGATTGAATGAATTGTAAACTATGAAAGTAAAATTAAGTATATATATAGTATTGGCCTATGAAAGATAAAAGTAGATAAAGATAAGATATAGAGATAAAGATAAGATATAGAGATAAAGATAAAGATAACTATAAGATAAGATAAAGACTAAATTATCATTTAATTTGTGTATTCTGTTGGGCTGAATTTGTGGGCCGTGAGACATCTTTATTGTTGTCATGGGCTAAGGTGGAAGAGTGATTTAATACGCCCCCGCAAGCTGGAGGATGAAAGATGTCAAGAACACTAAGCTTATTTAGATTAAGATGGAAGGGTTGAGGAGACAAAGGCTTGGTGAAGATGTCAGCTAGTTGCCCAGAAGAGGGAATTGGGAGAAGTTTCATCACTCCAGCTTGAGCTTTTTGTCGAACCAAGTGACAATCAACCTCTAAATGTTTGGTCCGTTCATGAAAAACCGGGTTAGCAGCAATATGAAGAGCACTCTGATTATCACAATATAAAACTGGTGGGCGGATAGGAGAGATGCGTAAAAATTGTAACACATTTAGTATCCATTGAAGTTCACAAGTTGTGTTAGCAAGTGCACGATATTCTGCTTCCGTGGAAGAGCGGGCAACGGTGGTTTGTTTCTTGGTCTTCCAAGAGACTAAAGAACTGCCTAAGAAGAAACAATAACATGTTAAAGATTGCCGAGTGTCAGGACATCCGGCCTAATCAGAGTCACTGAAGCCGAGAAGCTGAATTTCTGATTCCCTTGAAAAGAAAAGTCCTTTACCGGGACTAATTTTCAGATATCGTAACACATGTTTGGCAGCTTGAAGATGAGATTCAGTAGGAGATGCCATGAATTGACTTAATTGTTGAGTGTCATACATGATGTCCGGTCGAGTAGTGGTGAGATAGATAAGACGGCCAACCAAACGACGATATACAAAAGGGTCGGATAGCAAGGGACTTTTGTCTTGATATAGTCTTGTGGTACTATCCATTGGAACAGAGGCAGGTTTAGCACCTAATAAACCAGAATCATCCAAAAGATCAAGACAATATTTTCTCTGAGATAAGCAAATTCCCTTCTCCGATTGAGCAACTTCAATACCTAAAAAATATTTTAATGGGCCCAAGTCTTTAATTCGAAAGTGTTGATGTAAAATAGACTTAATGGCAGCAAGTTCAGAAATGGAATTACCAGTGAGAACAATGTCGTCAACATAGACTAAAAGGATAGAAATTTGATCACCAATGAATTTGACAAATAAACTATAATCAGACGAGGTCTGCTGATATCCATGAGATAGCAAAAGATGAGAAAGTTTGTCATACCACATAGACTAGATTGTCGTAAACCATACAGTGACTTTAGTAGCTTACAGCATTGATTCGGTTGAGGAGATATCAATCCGGGTGGCAGAGTCATATAAACATCCTCAGAAAGATCCCCATGTAAGAAAGCATTATTGACATCCAACTGATGTATAGGCCAATGCTTCATAGAAGCCAATGCCAAAACTAATCTGATAGTGGCAGGCTTGACAACAGGGGAGAAAGTTTCCAAGAAATCAACACCTTCAGTTTGAGTGAACCCTTTAGCCATAAGACGTGCTTTATATCGATCAACTGAACCATCAGGCTTGCGTTTGATGCGATAGACCCATTTACAGCCAACCGGCTTAACCCCTGCAGGGCAATCAACAAGACGCCAAGTTTTGTTCAGCTCAAGAGCATCCAACTCATCTTTCATAGCACTACGCCAATTAGAGTGTTGATTGGCGTCCTTAAAAGACTTTGGCTCAACGTCAGAATGTAGAGATAAAAGAAACTTTTTATGTGAAGATGAAAGAGAAGAAAAATACATGACTGAAGATAAAGGATACTTGCACTTTGAGGGAGATTGATTTGTAGAGATGAGAGAGGAATTACACAAGTAATCAGAGAGATATGCTGGAGGTCGGTGAGGCCGGTCAGAATGACGAGGATGGGGTTGCTCAGGTGGTGAAGAAGGTGATGGGGGATGAGAAGGTGATGGTGGACTGGTGTCTAGTGTTGAAAGTGATTCGGTGGTCATGGGTTCAACTTGGTTAGGAAACGATAGTGAGGAAGAAGGAGAGGTTGTTGGAGAAAATAAAGAACTAGGTGGAGTTGGGTCAATGGGTATAGGTGAGGGTTCAACTGGAAGACTAACTGAATCTTGTTTTTGAGAAGGTGTGTTTGGCAATGTTGGGCTGAGTGTCTGGAATTGGACATTTTTTGTGACTAAGGGCAAGATCTTTTCAAAAAAATCACGTTTCTAGAAATCTCAATTCTTTTATCTTCTAAAACATAAACAATATACCCTTTAAAACCAGATTGAAAGCCAATAAATACAGCCTTTTTGGCTCTTGGATCAAATTTTGATCTATTTGCCATTTGGGTAGAAACAAAACATAAGCATCCAAAAACTTTAATGTCATGATAATTTGGTGGATGATTGAATAAAATCTCAAATGGTGTTTTAAAATTAATTGCGGATAATGGAACTCTATTAAGTAAATAAACAGCATGTCTAACAGCATAAGACCAAAAAGATGATGGTAAATTAGATTGAAACATAAGAGCACGAGCTATGTTCAAAATATGTTGATGCTTGCGTTCTACCCTTCCATTTTGTTGAGGAGTTTCAACACAACTACGTTGATGAATAATGCCCTTTGAATCATAAAAATCAGGTAAAATAAATTCTGGTCCATTATCGGAACGAATAGTTTTGACTTTGGAGTTGAATTGTGTTTCAATTAAAGTAATAAAATTTTTTATTTGATTCTGTACTTCTCCTTTTGATTTTAATAAAGTAACCCATGTAAAGTGGCTAAAATCATCAACAATAGTAAAAAAATATTTATGATTATGAATAGAATTTTGTCGAAACGGACCCCAAATATCAAAGTGTAATAAATCAAAACTTGCATTGGCTTTGTTAAAACTTTGAGAAAATGAAAGTTTCTTTTGTTTAGAAAGATGACAAATGTCACAAGCCTCGTCATGATGCATAGAGATAAAAGGAAATTGTTTATGTAAATGATTAAGTCTTTGCCCAGAAAGGTGTCCTAAACGAAAATGCCATATATTGGAAGGTGTAATGGGTGGAGATTGGATGGAATTTATGGAGTGTGTAGTGGATGAATTTTTACCGAAATTGGGTTCAAAGACATATAATCCCTCTCTCATTCTGGCCAAATCAATTGTCCCCAAATTGTTGCTCTGTAGAGTGCAAGAAGAAGATGAAAAAGTGAGTTCACATATGAGTGCTGAAGTAATTTTTGAAATAGAGATAATATTAAAGTTAAAATGAGGTAAATAAAGAACATCATGAAGAACCAAGGATGGTGAAAATTGAACGATGCCTTTATAAGAAACAGTAGTTCGAGAACCATTTGGTAAATGAACAATAATAGGAGAAATTTGTGTGTAAGAAATAAACCAAGACAAATTTGATGCAATGTGATCTGTGGCACCAGAATCAATGATCCAAGTATTCAAGAATGAATCTCGATTTGAAGAATTGTTAACAGTAGAAAAGGTATTGAAGGAACAAAGATAATGAGTAGTTGGACTTGGCAGAAGCTCAAGTTGGTTTGAAGGACGAGCTTCTTCATTGAAAGGAAGTGCCATGAAAGAAAAGTGTTGGGCTGACGAAAGGTCCAAAAGAGACTCCGGATGAAGTTGCTGGTGTGCCCTTTCTCCTTGATCCACGGATGTCAGCAGAGTTCAAGAGGAGCTCTGATACCATAATAAAATTGTGAAAGAATAGGAAAATAAAAGAATTGTGAAAGAAAAAGATGAAGAAATTTTATTGATTGTTGATTGAATGAATTGTAAACTATGAAAGTAAAATTAAGTATATATAGAGTATTGGCATATAAAAGATAAAAGTAGACAAAGATAAGATATAGAGATAAAGATAAAGATAACTATAAGATAAGATAAAGACTAAATTATCATTTAATTTGTGTATTCTATTGGGCTGAATTTGTGGGCCGTGAGACATTTTTATTGTTGTCATAGGCTAAGGTGGAAGAGTGTTTTAATATTTCACATTTCTTAAGAATTAAGCTAAAAAAAAGTAGTTTTTACAGAAGAGGATGCACGCACGCCCTAGTATTCCCTAGTATAAAACTATTAATGTACTTCTACCTAATTTAAGTTTTAAAATAATTAATTTCATGACAAATATATAGATATATATTTTGATTATTATTTTTTTAGAGTTTGAAATTAAAATTTTGAATTCTCTAATGCGGGTGGTTCAAATATGAAGAGTTCTATTTGGATGGAACGTCGTCAGAGTTTGCTGTGTATATATATATGATTGCAATATATACCCATGCTAAAATATTTGAATACGTGCTATTTTGTCACACACATATATAATTATATAAATTTCATTGTTTTAGTTTCATTAATGTACTAGTTTCTTCAATGCAGTTGTTAGCTGTGAAATAAGATAGACCACAATACTCGTAAATTAAACGTGCAAGAACAAGCTTCTTTCTTTTCTAATTTATATGTATATGGAAGTAGAATTAGAAGGTCCTCATAAGAATCATATCAGTGATCTGGAAATAAAACAAGTACCAAACAATTCATCATTGGGTCCTAAGCTCCTAATTATTGAAACCTAATTGTGCCATGCATGTACATCGATTTATTTCCAGCCTCAAACTTATTATTACATGTCTTAAACCTAATTTATATTTATGGTTAATATATCTATCAATAAATTATAATAATAATAATAGGAATAATTAATTAGATTATTAAGGAAACAACTAAGGTGGTATATATAAGAAAACGTGGCTCTTCATCTTTTGCATTTTTTTTTCTTTTTCGTCTTTAAAAATTAATTGGGACAATACTAATGTTGTATAATAATTCCGCATGGGTAGGACGATGAATTGAAATATTAATTAGTCCATAATGATATTCATGTGTTGATGATGCATGCATGGTAGGTTTCATTGGAGTACCGACACCTACCACACGTGTCAGATGCAAGTGTGTTCTTTGACTTGACCGCTCAAGTATGGCCTCACCTCACAAATCACAAAGTGAGTGAGTGACCAACCATTATTGCCCTACCTTAACTTATTAGGGCTTCAAAAATCTCAATCACTTTTAATTGATTTTCGGATACATATAAATACAGATAAAGATATACTAACTAGCCAGTTAGTTGATGCTAAGGTAGCCAGTTCATCATATCATTAATTAATTACTCAGTTTCTCCAGGAAAATTCACATATTAAGGATTTTTTTTTTTTTTACAAACATTGAATCGCTTTTGGTGAATCTTTCTTTTCAAACCACCAATAATGAAAGACCTAGTTTCTAGCTACTTGACAATTGATGGGAAAATTGTTTCGTTTATTCATGTGCTTTACAAATCTAAATTAAATCTAAGGTATCAAGGTTGTTTTTCCTGATAATAATTATAATATATAACCACATCATCATCATCATCATCATCCACATTCATATCAAATACATCCCAGTCCGATAATCTGGTTTTGCTAAATACAGCATGGCTGTCGCTGTCATTATTAACTAAGAGATGAGAGACACTTTGCTCTTATTTATTGATAACTTTACAAAATACACCACCGTACAATTTCTCTCAAAAATAATATTTCTTATTGTTATAATTTTTTTATAATAAAATTAAGCAACTAAATAAATTTTCAACCTTAATCACGCATTTATTCTTCTTCTTTTTTCTTGTCCTTTTTTATTATTATCACTTTTTTTTTTATATCTGTTCAACAAAACTATTAAGTAATTTTTTAGGCATTGTTTTGTTATTGATGCAAGCAATGACCGAGCCACATAATAAGAAACGGAGCAAATGATCTCTCTAGTTTTATTTTTTTACATTTAAATTATATGTAAATTTTAGTTTAGTCTTTTTCAAAATTTTATTTTAATTTTATTTTATTATATAAATATTCTTTGTCCCTTTCTAATATTTCTCCGTCCCTATATGCAAGGTTCTTTGTATTTAGCTTTGACTTGATTGATTTTAAATTTTAATTAATTATTTATTCTTGATGTCAATGTTAGAGGAAATTTTAATTAATTAAAGATCAGTTTTTGTACGTTTTTCTCATAAAAAATATATAAATTTTAATATATAACACAAAAATATTGATAAAAATTTTTAAAAAATGTCTAAAATATTGATACCCAACTAATGAAATACACACCGCACAAATTTTTTTTTATAAATATTAGTGTAAAATATAAAACTTTTTGTGCACAGCACAAAAAATAAATTTTAAAAGATCACATGTTAGAATATTAACACCCAATTAATAAAATATGTATATTTTATAAATTTTGGTGCACAATAAATATTTTTTATAAAACTACATATATAGAACATTGATATCTAATCAACAAAATACGTATAACATATAAATTTTTAATCGACTACATGTCCAAAACATGAATTCATCTAACTAATACGTTAATACATTTATAGCAAAAATTTATATATTATATATAAAATTTTTTGTGCCATATATATCAATATGTATTTTTGAACTCTCTAATAAAAAAATTTATGCTAAAGAAGCACAAAGAAATAAAAGCATATGACATACGTATGCATTTTTTTTGTCTTTTGCTGAATTTGTGATAACTTGATTACACTTAATTACTAAAACACTCGTACATGTAATATCATCGGTTTCTTTTAACGAGAGACTGCACATACTATATTTAAAAAGTGATATTATTTAAATAGAATAATAATAATATATGGTTTAATAATAGTATACAATTTTCTAAGCAATACTACTAAAATTATTATCTTTCCTTTTCAGTTTTAGTTTTTACACTGATATCTTACCAAGCTGCTTAATTACTTAATTATGTTATTTTTTGTTTGATTTATAATTATCTTCTCATTTTACCTTTTTTTTTTCCTTTTCATCATAAGAGACTTTAAAATGACCTTGGATAGAACGTCAGGAACGAATTGCACTAAACTACAAAGTTGATCTGAATACATGATTGAAAACGAAATAATACACTTTCATTATCTCACTTTTACGATTTTACTATTTGATCTGAAATTCTGAATCAACAACTGTGGGCGCAAAATAATTAAACAAAATGAGTGTGATTAGAATAACTAAAAACATGAAAATTATTAACTATATATTGGTTGAAATTATCAATCACTTAAAGCGGTGTGTCGTATAGAGCACAATCAAGAGTCATATATTATAAAAGTAATTAAAGATAGACATATTCTTGATTCCTCTACCACCTATTATAAAAGCGAAGTATTCCTCGTCATTAAAAGAAAAAAAAAAGAAGAAGAAAGGTGAAGTATTGATTGTTACTCTAGTATATGTTTGCGTGTAAAAGCCAGAAATACGGAAGCATAAAACTAATGACAAGATCCACACCAGAAATAAATCTGTTTCATAGATATAAAACAACAATAATAAATAAACAAATATTTTCAAAATAAATGTGTTTGGTTAATTAAGATTTAGGAAGAAGAAGAAACAGAGGTAGCGAAGCAGGGTTGTCACTTGTCAGGAGTGGCTGTTGGGTTGTAACTTGTGAGCCGTTGGATGGATACCAAACTGCCCAATGCCGCATCCACATCCATTGATCTTCAGAATCCCCTTCACATGGATCTTTGTCTCTACTCTCAACACTGTTATCATTCATTCTTTATTTTAATTGCATTTCTATACTACCTTTTGTTACTGTCCTTTTCTCATTTAGCAATCAAGGTTAATAAACATTTCATTTCTACCAAAACCAAAATTAAATGCACACAAAGTCTCTCTTATAATATTTCAATTTTTCAAAAATTTTGGATATTTTTTTATTTATTATCCACATGGTATTCTGAAAAAAAAAAGAAGGCCATAATGCTATTCATGTAGTTATTTTATTTCCCATACACACAATATATTTCTAAGTTTTTCAAAAGAAAAAAAATGTTTTTTTTTGCTATCTCTCACTTTCAGAGTTTCAGAACTTGGATGTAATGATAATAGTAATAATAATAATAATTAGATAATGAGTAGGTCTATATTTTCTTGATTAGTCCCAATAGGATGACCCACCATGGTTAGCTACTAAATAATGGCCTAAAGATGTTGCCTTTGTAGTTTCCCAGTCTTCTTCACTCTCTCTCTCTCTCTCTTACTCTATCCTGCAATACATTTTTTACAATCTTTCTTTATTTCATCACCTTCTCCCACTCTGCTGAATCAGAAATTGATAATGATGCAAATGCAATGTCACATTCCAAAAATTTTCTCCATTTAACAACTACTGTATATTATTATTATTTATAAGTTAGATTAGACACCCATACTCTCTCCTCTTCTTTTCTGTAGGTTGCTGCTAAGAAAATTCTCTCCAACCCCACAAGCAAAGCAGCTTTAACTTTATTCAGTTTTTTTAATTTCTTCTCTCTCCACTGGGTTTCTGTGCCACTTTGTTGTGGGATCTACTTCATCACAATGGGTTTCTCCCAAGGAACCTGCACTGATTCCAGTGACATTTCCATTGCCCCAAATGTTCCTCTTCCTCCTCCTTCCTCTTCCTCCTCCTCTCTACTTGCACATCACTACTGTGACCACAACAACCTCAAATTCAGAACCTTCCTCGGAAAAATGATTTGGGATTTTGGTTTTGCATGTCTTTCCAGCCCTTCTTCTCCTCCTCCTTCTTCTTCTTCTTCGAGTAGGAGGAGGAATAGCTGCAAAGATGATGAATGCAGCAACAAGAAGGGTAATTTGGAGCACAACAAGGCTTGGCTTCTTGCTGAGTCTGGTGGCTGTGGAGCTGAACTGTTGAACAATGCAGAGCCTCAATCGGTTCACTCTTCTTTCAGGTTCAGCTTCTGTTCTCAGGTTGAGTTGGAGTCCCTCAACATGAGTTCTTCAAGTGCTGCAACGGTTCTCATGGTGAATTTGGACAATGGTGTCAGTGAATCACGCGCCAGAGAGATCAAGTGGAGGAGGATTGAGTCTTTGGAGAAGAGCATTTCCCCAGTTGCACACTCTTTGATCAGATTCACCTATGCTGAAATACTCTCTGCTACCCGCAATTTCTCCAAAGGTGACTTTTCCCCCCTCTTGCCTTCTATATGGATTTAAAAGTTGAGATTTTTATTATAAAAATAATATTTTTAAGTTTCTAATGACACTGAATGTATGAAGAGATTAGAAACTTTTCAAACTCGTTAGCAAAACCCTTTTTGTATTGCTGGTGTTGTGTTATTGTTTTGGTTGAAGTTGGTTTCTTTTTGTGTGTTAGAGATCATGATTAGTTCTTTGTGTTTGTGTTGGTTAGGTAGAGTATTGGGGAGAGGGGCGTTGAGCTGTGTTTTCAGAGGGAGAGTTGGGATTTTGAGAACTGTGGTGGCTATAAAACGCTTGGACAAGGAAGATAAGGAGTCTGCAAAGGCATTTTGTAGAGAATTGATGATTGCAAGTTCCCTTCATAGCCCAAACGTCGTTCCCCTTGTTGGTTTTTGTATTGACCCGGAGGAGGGTTTGTTCTTGGTGTACAAGTATGTCTCAGGTGGCAGCTTGGAGCGGCACTTGCATGGTGGGTACTCATTTATCTGATTATTGTATTTTCAGTGAGGCTTTGGTTTGAAGTCAATGAATTTGACTGATTATAACAAGGCTTATTCTACAGGGAGGAAGAAGGGTGGGAAGGGTAGTTCACCCCTTCCATGGTCTGTGAGGTACAAAGTTGCAATTGGGATTGCAGAGGCTGTGGCTTATCTGCATAATGGAACTGAAAGATGTGTTGTTCACAGAGACATTAAGCCCTCTAATATTCTGCTTTCTTCTAAGAAGACTCCCAAGGTGAGTTTTGTTGTGAATTGATCGGATGATATGAAACAATGTCTTAATTGGCCTTGCAAGTCATGTTGATTGTTTTTGTTGGATTGTAGTTATGTGATTTCGGGTTAGCTACTTGGACTACGGCGCCTTCAATTCCTTTCCTTTGCAAAACTGTCAAAGGAACATTTGGGTACGATCATATTCCCTCGATTCCCTTCAAATTGAATATGCAGAACTTCGGAATTTTTGGCATCATTAGTTTTCATGCTCAAATCACTGAAGTTAAATATACTATATCAACATTTTTCTACCAGATATTTGGCTCCTGAGTATTTCCAACATGGGAAAGTATCAGATAAGACTGATGTTTATGCTTTTGGAGTTGTTCTATTGGAACTTATAACTGGTCGGAAACCAATTGAAGCAAAAAGGTCTCAGGGGGAGGAGAACTTGGTCCTTTGGGTGAGTTAAAACACTTTAATTCTTGCACAGTTTTGCCATAACTCCTGACTGATGATGGTTTTCTTTTTGGATTGAGATTTTGATAACAACAAACATTTTAAGCATAACTTGCTCCTTTCTAATAGTACATTAACTTTGAAGAAAGCAGTAATATCAATTTCACCTTGTCTTTATCACAGAAGACACTATGATAGCCTAGTTGTATGCTTCTCTTACGAATCAAATCAAAACAAAACTGAAAATTGTTCAATTTTCTGGTTCATTTTCAAATGGACATTCCCTTATTGACAAACATCAAATTTGACATACATTTGCAGGCTAAGCCTTTTCTACAGAAAGGGAAAGGAGCCATTGACGAGCTGCTTGATCCTCAACTCAAATGCAGTTTGAGATTCTCAAATCAAATCGCTCGGATGATCGAAGCAGCAGCCGCTTCTGTCACAAACGAGGAATCTCGGCGACCCGGCATACACGAGATTATCGCCATACTGAAAGGTGAAGAAGAACCTCTTTTCTCTAAAAGAAAGAAGTCTGGTTTTCTCGGGAATGGATGTGTGATTGATTGTTATTCTCAGCTAGAACAAACAAATAATGAGATGAAAAGTCACTTGGCTTTGGCAATGCTAGGAGTTTCTGAGTTTGAGGATGAGGATTATCTCTATGGTCGTTAAAAACATGATAACTACCTCAAAACAATTCACTTTTTGCCATGATTCTTACTTTTCTGACTAGAGTATTAAAGATATATATATATATCTAAGCGTGTTGAAATTGTAAATAGAACTAGGGGCTAAGACAAAGATTGGTTTGTCTGTAGATATCTTCCCTTTGTGTTCATTGTTTGTGCTTCATGTTGTAAAACAATATCTTTTATTCTTACAAGTTACCGCCGCACAAAGTTTAGGTTGGATTGGAGAATAGAAAACTTTCATTTTGAAGTTCTCAGTGGGTAAACATCAAAGTAACATATTGAACAACATTCATAGAACTATTTGTTCTTACACTAATGGATTCATTTTGGAACATGTGCAATATCATCATCATTATTATTTTAGTAAAGCACATGTAGTTTCATGCATAGCTTCGTAAGTTTATTGTCGTTTTCTTTTTTCTTATGATCCTATATGATCGGCCCTCCCTATTATTTATGTCATTATATGGACATTATCCTATGTCAACAAGATGTATCATGTCTACTTGTGTAGGTACATCACAAGATTTGTTGTTTTAAAGAAGCCCCCCCCCCCCCCCCCCCTTTCTCCTCCCTCTCTCTCTCTCCCCTCCTCTTCTCTCTTTGGAGATTATTAGAGCATCTCAACATCTAGTCACATACCCTTTATGTGTAGGATAAGGTCCTTTGTTTTATAATAATGCAAGTTGGACATACCAAAGACATGGAAAACAAAAAGCTAATCAATCACAAGACATAACCACATTATAAAACATAGAACATCAAACATTTTTCTCTAGTAATCGTTGATTACATAGCACAAAGATGTACACAACTATATTAAAAGGATGGAGAATGAACAATGAAGGCAAGGAATGAATTAGAAGATCTTGGCGACATCCCTGACTAGGCCACGGTTCTCTCTTGCAAACGCCGTGAATTCCTCGTATGAAATGAAGCCGTCGCCATCTGTGTCGAGCTCTTCCATCATCCGTTGCACTTCCTCTGGGGTCACCGATCCTAGTGTCTTGAGTGCTTCGCCGAGCTCCGAGGAAGAGATTTGACCATCACCATTGGCATCAAAATTCTTGAATATTTTTTCCCTGTCAGCTACATCTTGTGGATCATCGTCAGCCATTGTAGGATCTTCTTGTTCTTGTTTGGGTTGTATGAGTGAAAATGAGATTTGTTATGTTGTTTTCACACTGAAAATGGAGATTGGGAGGTGTAAATGTCTTGAGAGCTTGGCTTTTAAAGCATTTTGGTTGCCGTTAAGGTAAGGCCATCCTTTAGTATCGGGTGTTCACAAAATAACTAACTCACCAAAATAAGCTATGGTTTTAAAAAAAAGTACGGAATTTAAGCATGTGTTCATTAGGAGTAATGATTGGAAATGTTTTACCAAATTGAGGCAATTTTCTTATGTTAGATGTGGGCATGTGGCAGCTAAATCATATGCTTTATAATGTCTTAAGAAGTGATGCAGCCCTAAAGCTTCTAATAACTATATATTTAATAAGAGGGGGAACCAGGGAACAACACAATAGTGCTAAAGATTTTTTAGGCTAATTAGAAAGGACTGATATATGAAAACTGTAAAGTGAAAAGCTTTTCTCATATTAGAGATTACTGATATACTGATATCAAATGCGAAGTTATAAAAAAAGAGAAGAGGCCGAATATAATATTGTTAAAAGGAAAACACCTCGATGAGAGAAAACATAATTTGCCCAAGAATCAGGATTGATACTATGTTGCTTACTTGGACCCCTAGGCAGTAGGCACTAATCATCCATAATCAAATGATCGCATAATTTATTAGATTTTAAGTTTCACGCTGATCTTCCACATCTAATGCTCCAGTTTAACATTGCAATAATAGTGTGAAAATGGTGAAAATGGTATAGGAGGAGTAAAACCTAACAGGGTTTGCATTTCTCATTTCAATAACTTAATTAAGCATTTTAAAATTTCAGGGGACCAAAAATTGATGCCCACCTGCAATTTCAAGAACTAAATTGGATATTTACTCGTGTAATCTTCTATGATTTATACCATAATATGACAACTAATAAAAGATTATTGCAACAAAAAAGGAGAAAAAAGAAAATTTCCTGCTGTGCGATATTGCAAATTTGGCAATGAACCTTGCATGTGTATTTCATCACCAATAAGGCAGTAACCAACACACTTACACCCTTGAAAAACGAACCTAATTCTAAATCTCAGCATACCAACTAATAGAAAACTATAACCGAACTACTTTCTTGAGATCCTGTGGCTATTCACAAAATTCTATGGTCACAAGTAGGATATCAACTTGTTTCCATTTGTTCCCCACCTTCCTCAACATTTGATTTTGTTGCTTCAGCACCATTGGCATCTTCAGGGGGTGGTGGCAATGTTCTCTTCACAATCTCAACTATTTCTGTGAGCTCTTCATCCGAAAAACGAGTATCACAACACTCTATGATCTATGTAACAAAAGCAAAGCACACCAAAACTCTAATTAGAACTACTCAAATAAATGCTAAACACAAGTAAAGATAGACAACAAACTCAAAAGCATATCACCGAGTTCATCGATTGTCAATATCAAACATAAAAATAACATAACATGGCAGAGTGATTCTATGGCTTAATAATTCATGCACCATCATAATTACTTTTCTCATTTCAAAACAAACGCAACCAATCAAGAATTGACATACCCCAAATTCACATTGAACAAGGAACTTAGAAGACAAGGTTTTGTCATTTATGTTATAGGCTACAAGGACTCAGATATGGGTTCAAGGATGATTAATCACTTTTCCTTATGAGTTTCCGAATCATACTAAGATGAATTCAGAGCTAAGCATTTTCCATAGTATTTAGAAGTTATGTGATAATGTCAAGGTACCTATTAATTCTCAGAAATATTCTATTGCTTATATGTTAGTGTGTTACTGCTAACCAGTTTACTAAAGCGAAAGACAAGTATTAGTGGGTAAAAACTAAAAAGTTCGGAGCAAATATAACTTGTAAACATTATTGGCAACATACGGGAAAAATTTCGACTATGTTGGTGGGCCTGATGTTGATTATGTTGAGAATCTCAGCTTTTGCTAGATCATGGCTTTTAACACTTTCCAAGAACTCATTGATGCTCTCTCTTGTTTGATCACGAGCAGCAGTATCAATCAGATAATCATAAACCTGATGGAGATGCATCAGGGTCATAACTCATACACAGATAAAAAAATGTACTATAACCATCTATTGAAGTTACCGGAAATAAATAACTAAGGATATTTTCAGAAACTAACAGTGTCAAGTACAATTCAAACAAATCTATTCATGTGGCGATATAAATTCATTGCATATCCAAATTAAATCGGGTTTTTAATACCTTGTATTCAGACTGGGCTACTTTGGCAAGAACCCTAGTAGGATCTTTGGAAGCTCCTTTAGCTCGTAAGAAATCAAGCACCTCGAAGTTGGTGAGGGCACCATTATTTGCCTCTAAGCTATCATCAACAAAATTGTTATCAGAGCATTAACCGAAATCCCTGCTAGAGAGTCAAAGCTTCAATTGAAAGAATATATAATTTTGGGGGGAAAACATTTTAAAAAAAGTTATAGACTTACATTTTCATCTTTGAGAGAGCAGAGAGCGAGAGCAACGGTGACAAATGCTACTGAATCAGCGGGGAAACACTTCAAAATGAAAATAAAAAAAGGAATGAAAACAGAACCGCAAAGGGAAATTGGTCGCGGCACCGCCCTCTGCCTTATGCAGCCGCCGCCTCAGTCGTCGGAGTCGCCGCTCACGCTGCGTCGTTGGTTATGTTTCGCTATCGCGTTCTTCATTTTTTCTGGTACAGATATGGGCCTAAGTTAACTAAGTTTGGGCTGAGTTCAATGGATAATACTATTGGGCCTTAATTCCTTCTGAAAATTACTGCGATATTTTAGGATTTGGAATACAATTAATAAATACTGAACGGCCTTAATCTTGGTACTGAACGGGTTGGTTGTAATTTGGGAGCCCCAAGGTTTCTTCGGTTCTGGCTGGTGGGCTTAGGCCTGCTAACCAGACCATGACCAAAGATTGAAGTGCAGAAGTTACAACAAAAACAAAAAGTCGACTAGCGAGATACTAATCTTACTCATTCTTTATACCAACAAAAACATCTGATTGTACACCAAAAAAAAAAAAAAAATCTGATTCTTGTACTTTATGCCTTTGTGAGTAACGAAATTCAACTATTTCCTTAAGAAAAAGGGATACTGCCATGGGACTATTGTTTTCTATAAAGAATATTTTTAATGCTGTGGAATTAGAATGTTTTAGTATCAATTTTAAAAAAAAATAATATCCCAAATCAGTTTCTAAAAAATTTAGTTGGTGTATCTTAGTATTCAGAAAATTTTTATTATTAAATTAATTTGCAAATTTTTATTTTGTTAGACCAATTGATTTGTTTATAGAAAAATAATCTAAAAAAAATTTAAAATTTTTATGAACGGTTATATCTTTATTAAATAAAAATAGGAGCTGATTTATATATTATTTTATTAAAATTTGACGTAAAAATTAATATGTCTAATAAATAAAAAATGAAAGATATTGTTCTTGGTCAAGAATTTTAGAATGCCACAAGTCTAGTAACTCACATTTAGGTACATTCAGATTTAGCTAGCTACACTGATGCAAGAATGCAAGGTGAATTGAAATGGGAGGAAGAAGTCACATGACATGATGCAAAGTGTCGTTTTTTAATGTTGGTGTTACCTTTTCAGTAGTATTTTTTAGCAATATAAAATTTGATGTATTTTTTTTTTATAGAGATCATAAATTTCATTTGTGATTTTCAATTTTTTTTTAAATATGAAAATCTGAGGATTAGATTTAATTTTTGTATTTTAATTTTTTTTAAATATGTAAATCTAACTCTCAGATTTATATTTTAGTATTAATTTTTTTAAAAATACTTAAATCGAATCCTCTCATTTACGTTACAATAAAAAAATTATTTCAATACAAATCGGATCCATTAATTTGTTTTCCATACTTTTAGCTCACGTCGCTAAAAATACATTTTAAATTAAAAAAAAAAAAACTCTTTGATATTGGATTAAAACACACCAGTTAGAAGGATAACACAACACTTTTTGTCCATTACTAAAAAAATCAGCCATAAAGTGTTGCACATTGCAGATTATTCTATGGCTACATTGGCAACCTAAACACACTTGAAGCCATTCTTCAATGTTGGAGCAAATAAATTATCTAGATGTAGTTGTTAAGCAGCACAAGAAGTGGTTGGTACAAAGTTTTGAACCATTTCATCTTCTTGATTGATCCCTTCCGCATTAACTACCTCACGCATTGCTGCGGCATTAAGAACACATGCCTTCACCTCTTGGAACCTCTCTTCCGACAGCGAAACCTCAGCCAGGAGTTTCCATGCGTATGCTTCAGAAGCTTGGTCAAAATCAACCTTCCTCTTAAGCACTATGTGTCCACTTATCTCCCACACTGCTGGATTCACTTGTGCTTGTAGGATTTCTTGGCTAACTTCTCCGAGTGCTTGCCTCTCCGCAAAGCACTGTCTCATACAAATTAAACAAGTTATATATTGCTAGGAAGAGTAACAACAAAGTTTGAGAGATTGTTATACAATAGTTCCTTAATTTAAGTGTTAGCATAGTTACTTTTAAAGGAACTACGAAATATAAATATATAATTTGCTTCAAAACCAAATCTAATTAGATCAATGGAAACAGATAGATAGAATTTTCACCTGAGGGAACAGATATATCTTGTTACCACAATCAGAGATGAGAACATTGAAGGGGATGTTGTTTTTCTGAAGGAAAACAAGAGAGTTTGCAACGGTATCAGAAAGATCACGTATGGTGTTCCCACCCTCGAAAACAAGTCCTCGAACCGGATAGTCCAAGAGCTGAGATACAGAGAGTCCTTGCGGACATTGATGCCCCTTATTTTCTACAGTTTTGATTTTCTGTCTTTTCGCCTTCTCAACTGGGAAGGGTGCTGCCAAGTAATAAGCCTGCAGCAGAGTTAGTTTTTTTTAGTTGTTACCCTATTTATGAATCCAGAAAATTCTTGCATATTTAATATACTTGGAAGTGGAGATGATTGATGGTGGCAAATGCACCCAGACTATTGTAACCCAATCTGAAGAATGGATCAGCAGCTTCTTTAGCCATGTGCATTGCAAGTCGGAGGCTTTCATGATCGATCCTCTGAGGAAAGCAATCCAGGACACGAGGGATCAAAAGAACATGTCCATACTCAATAGGACTCACCTAATAACATCAAAGTCAATATCAACCTTCATATCCATATATGAAAACTTTCTTATATGAGTTTAGTTTAATAAACTAACATTGATTGCAACCACATTGGGAGATGGTGATGGCATGTTTTCAACAGATTCATTGGCCAAGAAATGGCTTCTGTGGTCAACGCTGTGGTCAAAGAGGAAGAGCACCTCCTCCTGTCCAATTTTCTTGAAATTGAACTTGTTTTCATCGAAGGGCTGAAGGACTTGGTCGACTCGGAACTCGGTGGGACGCTTCTTGAGGTGGCGGCCTTCGTTGAGCTGCGCTATGAAGCCGTGGTGGCCGGGGATGATCTTGGTCTGGCAATCGGTGACGTCGTACCTGAAGAGGCCGCGGTTCATTCTGTCCTGCCACTGTCCAAGGAGCAAGTTGTGAAGGAATGATATTTCAGAAACTCCCTCACATGATTCTACCAAACCAACATCCCCGTCTTTCTTGAACAAGTAAATTGGAAGCTTCGAAACTGATTTGATCATATCACCAAAAACAAAAACAGCAGGTATTTTAATTGCATAATAATAATGATGTATGAGGCAAGAATGATTTTGTTCTAGCTAAACGATGATAGAAGCATGCATGCATGAAGTTTATATTATTAAAAATAAAGAAACAAACCAGGTAGGCAACATGAACCAAGGCAATTGCGGCCACAACCAAAGGAAGGCTTATTATCAGAATGATCGTCTTCCTGATAATTGGAAACAACAGTAGCAACCCTCTTAATGGTCAACATGTTTAATTAGCACAGGAAGCAAGGAAGAGCTAGTCCCTTGCCACCGTGCTGAAAACAACGACAACCACCACCACAATAATTAAGATGAATATGGTGGTGGAGGGTCTCAATGCAAACTCTCAAGAAATCTCTAAAGTTGAATGAATGTGGGTAATTGGTAAGGTTTTGTTTTTTGTTTGAGTTTTAGTGTTGCCCCTAAAAGATGGCCTGGTTTCTCGTTTTGTGTGCCACTTCCACAATCCACAAATCAAACTATTGAAAGAGTTTCAATAGCATCCAGAACACGATATTTCATTTGTTTTAACCGTTTATCTAACTTATCAAAAATATATATAACATATATTAATTAAAATTAACATTAAAATAATTGAAATATCGGTATTTTTCGATACACTTGAAACTATTATATACGTTATTAGTTATTTATTACGTCGGCTCCACACTTATCCTTTACGTCATCATTTTCTGTTGACAGTTAATTAGTTGCAATGTTTTAGAAATCTTTTTTCTTTTATCAATTCCATCTTTTCAGATACTTTCTCTTATTAACATCCATTTTCATAAGCTTATTCTTTCTGTTTTTACAATCCTATCTTCTTCTTTTGTAGACTACCTTTTTCCCTTCAAATATTGTGTTCGATATTTTTTCAAACGATTTATATCTAAAATATTTTTTAAGCAAATAATCAACATTATTACCCTCTCATTTTAAACTCCATTAATATAATATAGATGATGAATATTTTCTTAGACTTTATTTTTTTCAATTTAGTAGATAAAATCTGCTCTCATATAAATATAATAGTCTGATGATAATAACTTAGAATGGGAGAAAAGATCGTAAGTGCACTATTGAATCTAATTAAGTTACCTTTGTTTTTTTCTATTTTAATTAATTTTTATTGATTTTTGGATTTTGTTACTTAAATAAAATAAGTATATAAAAACTAAAATTATATGATTAATATATAAAATTTACGCCCACTATGTTATCCTATTTATATAAAAAAGAATAACAGGATAAATATATATATATATATATATATATATATATATATATTTATTTATTTTTTAAGTTTAGGGTGATCAGGTAGTTCTGGTTCTTATTTAATTTATTTTATTTAAGTAAAAAGGTTTTGATTTTTTTTAACTCTTTTAAAATTTATTCACAATGATAATATTATAAGATTTTGTTACATGTATATCATCAGCATATTTCATTAGTAATTTTTTATAGAGTATCGTTGAATCATTTAAAGCTAAATTCTACTCTACCCTTCCTATAATAATATGTACATTATCCTCTGTGACATGTCACTCTCTAATTGGTGATTATGTTAACTATGGTTAAACTATTAGTAATTAAATTATAACCTAAAGTGGGTAATTGTATAATTTACTAAACTATTAAAAATCTTATTTTTATTTCTTCCCTAAATCATGCTCCCAAAAAATGAATCCTTGCTTTTCAATTGATGTTATATCAAAGACATGTTGTGGCTTTGCAGAATCAACTAGCCAAGATCGTGAAGACTTCTTGCAAATGATGATCCTTAGAAAGAAAATTTCAATATGGTTTGAGCATCAGGAAGAAGATGACGGAGTATCAGTATCATTCCCCCAAAATTGCTCTTCAATTGAAACCATCGCACTTGCTCTCTGTTTCCTAATTGAAATTGAAAAATATATTGACGCAGTACAGCCATTGGTGATCTGCAACGGTGAAGAATTCATTAATATCAAATAAAATTATTAATATTTAATTACAAAATTACCGTATTTTAGTTAAGATATTAACTCTTATTGAGTTAAATTAACTCAAACTAAAACTAAACATCCAATTAAAACATGCCACGTCACAAGGAATAATTTACATGTTGATTTAGAGGTGTTGGATAGAACTCACCTCATTTAAAACGTTTGTGGCATAAATAAAACAAAGGAAAAAAAAAGTTAGGGACAACCTTAATATATACTCTAGACATTTGGACAAAAAATGATACTAACTTTTTTTAAGAAAGCATGAGATAACAACATTTTGTCTGAACCATGTAAATAATAGGTTAAAAAAAGTTAATTTCAATTTTAAAAATTAAATTTTGAATTAATTAAGTTTAATTATAATTTTAAATTTTTTTTATATTTTTTTTGTAATTGCTCCCTTACAATTCTGTGTCACCACCATCGCTGCTGTATTATGACCCTGGCGTCCTGCAGCTGCTGTCGCGTTACTTATTTTTTATCAACTAAGTCGAATGTTTATTTTATTATGCATGAAGATGGTTCTTTTCATTTTAAAGTGGATGTTTATTTGGGTATATTTCCGTAGCAGATAGTTCTTTCACTAAGATGTGGATGTTTATTTGGGTCATACCATTTGGGTGAATGAAGCAAAACGGCATGCGATGAAAGTGGCAAAGACACGATGCAGTGGTGTGGAAGCAAGGACAGAGGTGCAGTTTTAGAACAGCAGCGGAACAAGACCTCTGGCTTGGCAACGGTGCGATGTCAAAGAAGGGAGAAAAAGGCATGCAAACGACAGCGTCACTTGTAGGGAAAACAGAGGCGGCACGATGTATATATAGGAGAAGAAGGTGCAACGGCAGCGTCAAGAGTAGAGGGCGCAACGCAGGGAAGAAGAAGGTGCAGCGGCGACGTCGATTGTAGAAAATACAGGACGGCGCGACGCATGGGAAAAGAAAGTGTAGTGGTGGTACGGCGCGCTACTTCTTCAGACGGTGGTGACGGCGGTAGGATGCGTTAGTGACGGCACTGACAGGGAAGAGGAGTGAAACAGTTGCGATAAAAGGAGAGTAAGGAAGAAGGCAAGAAACTAGAATTGGTGGATAAATAAAATGAAATGTTTTTTGTTTTAGTGGATTTAAAGTACATTGTTCACATTGTTCGAGTTTCCTCTTTCTATATCTAAATATTACATTTTGATAAATTTTAATATTAAAATATTTTACATGTGTACGCAATACTTATATATTAATGTACGATTAAAAAAAACGTATTTTAAATTTATAATACTAAAAAAAACATAATTAAATAATTATATAAAATATTTTATATTATACATTAAAATTAAGATTTTCTAAGGCTGTAAAATTGAAATATGATTAGTTTAATGGCTAATATTCAAAAATAAGAAGAAACTGATTGCCTGAATTACTAAAATATGAAATCATAGCATTTTGTTGGGGGCAAAAAGTATTATTTTGTTAGGGCAAAAAGCAACATTTTGTAGAAAAACGAAATGTTTATTGTAGGTAATAAAGATCAAAATGTTTTCGGTAGGTAATGAATATCGAAGTTTAAAGCAGAAAACATTCTTAAGGAGTTGAGAGGAAGAAGAAAGAAACACTGAGTAAGAATAGTTATTTTTTTTTTTTGTGATAACTGAATTTGCATTATCATAATTGCTATTCAAGGTGCAAATATTTTTCAATTATATATATTATGTTGGTTTTTTAAGAATTTGGAGGGAAAAAAAATTAGAACAGTTAGTAAAGCATTTGAAGATGAGTTATTTATTTTTAGTTTATCTTTTTGTGATGAATGATTATAATTTATTCAAACAGATATTTTATTTTTGTGATGTGTAAAGTTGTACAAATATTTTAGTTAAATTATTTAAATTTAAAACTTTATTTCTTAATGGCTGCATGAGAGACACATGTATGTGACAAACTGACAACAAAAAAAGAAGATTTGGAGAAGGAGCCAAATAAAAGAAAAAATACAAAACAAAAAAACGTCACATTCAACTCATTAAAATTTTAATGTGTTTAATTAATAGATCTATTTTCTTATAAATTTTTTATTTTTTCTTATTTTTCATGTGAAATTAATTTTATATTTCTCTCACACTTAGAATTAGTTTACTAAATTTTTTTGAACAAATAAGTGTTTGTGCTTTTTAAAATCATAAATATCTCATTTTATGTTTAATAAATTAAAAAATTTATGTATTTATGCTTTCAGTTTTTAAAAATGAGAGATGTTAGTTTTTGAAAACACATAAATAAAAACCTTTTAAAATTAATTTATACTTATTAAAATTAAAAAATTTAATAATATAATCTTATACATTAATTAATATTTAAATTTAATTTTTATATTAATATTTATTATATTATTTTTTAAATTTTAAAAATTATTTTATCAAATACACTTGCTATTACTTATATTTATTAAAATTTATTTTTAATTTAATTTATCAAATATAAATACTAATATACTATGACTTTTAAAAAATAAAAATTTTATCAAACCATCCCTTATAACCTTAATCCTTTTTACTTCTAATGAAATAGAGTATTTCACCACCAACGAAATACCTTTTTGCTCCAACGAAAAAAGTGTGCCCATATTCATATATTACACCCAGCTGAACTACTTTTGTGTCAAATACCATAAGAGGTTTTATATTAAAAATAGTTAGTGAAATTCTAAATGTATTCAATAATATACATTATGGACTATTAAAGGATCAATTTTTTTAACTAATAATCAGTTAATAAAAAAATTAAGGGTTCATCTAGTGTACAGATTTACAGATTTTTGTTTTTATTTGGCTGTTTATTGATTTAAAAGCGTATCACTAAAAGTGTTGCTTAAAAAGAAAGTGTTACCCTTAATCGTTAACTTGGCTCTGATACCAATTTTACTCTTCATATTTTACTTCGAATAAGTTTGTATAATTTGCAAATTCATAAAAAATGTTGACCATTTCTACTATTACTAGTATTTATAATTCTGATTTTATTTTTATAGTTTTTCAATCTTGTTTTAGTTTATAATATTCTTTTTTATAAGGATTATTGTATATAAAATCTTTTATCTGTTTGTCTTTTTCTTTAATATAATTTCTCAAATTTTCAAAAACTTCTTTTATTTCTACACTTTCTGTTATTTCTAAATATCTTTTTAATTTTTCAACCTCATTCTCCATTTTTTCTTTCAACAGCTTTAATTCTTTTAAGTCATAATATGGTTTTTCAGGCATTTATAAATTTTTTAAGTTTAACTCCAACTTGTTTATATTTATTCTTATTTCTATCCTTTTTATTATAAGGTCATCAATTTCGATCTGAAGATTATTTAATTCCCTTTTATACTCTTTTATTTTACTTTTTAATTTTTTCGCTCTTTTTCTTTTTATTTTATTTTCTAGTCTTTCAATCTTTGTATGCTTCATTATTTATTTTAGAATTTCTGCAAATTCTATCATCGCTTCATCGCTATTTTCTAGAGATTCTATTAATTTTTTTAACTCTTCAACTTCTCTTTTTAACTTGTCATAGATTATTTTTAGAGCTTCAAATGCTCTTTGATTTATTTCAGAAAACTGCAAATAATTCAAACGATTTTCTCTTTCAAAGAGCTCTTGTTTCTTATCTTGATAAGTTACATATATTTCTTCTTTATTTATTGTCATAATTTAATATTTAGGGTTTCATTTAATTTTTCGACCTTTTTTGTTAATTCTTTTATTTCAGAATTTTCTTCTTTAATCTTTAACTTAGATAAACTTAAAGGGCTATTAATTTTGGATTCTCTTGTTTGAAAATTTGATGAAACCAATTTTTCTGATGGTTCTTTTAATAATAGAACTGAGTTTTTAATAGCTTTATATTTTGGTATTTCTGTTTTTACAATTTTCTGAAATAATTCATCGACATAAATTCTTTCTCTGTTTTTAAATATTATACTATGATGGCTATTTGTTAAAGCATAATTTATTGCATATGTAATTGAAAATGGTTCATCATCTTGTTCCATTAGATTCTTTCTATGAAATTTATAAGCCAAACTTATAGATCTTCCAAGATTTTCAGTTGATAAAGGTATAGCATATCCAAGATGGGCATTAAATTTAACATTTACGTTTGCCAAATTTCCATGAACAATTCTAATTATTTGATCTATTGGGTCATCAGTAATTCTTTTGTCACAGATTGCTAAACTTATTGGTGAATTAATTCCTTTCATATATGTAGATTTGATTAAGACTTGTATAGTACTAATATGAATCCATCCAATTTTAGATCTTTTTTGTTGATCCTTAATTTTCTCAATCTGTTTACCTAATTCTTCATTATTTATCAAAGCTATTTCAAGTTCTCCATTGGCAGATTTTATCTTTATAAGAGCTTCAAGTTGAATTTTTTCATAGTATATTATATTTTTTCTATTAAAAACTTCTTTTAAAAGATTTTGTTTATTAAAATTTTCATTTGATTTGAGATTTAATTCTGTTTTTAGAACAGTCTGCTTTTCATTATCTAATAAAGCAGTTAATCTATAATAATCAAATTCTTCTGTTAATTCTAAACTTTCTAAATAATTCATAATTGAAAGACTAGAATGAAGATGTACCTTTCTGGAGAACAACTTCCTTTATTTAATATATTTTACATAAGGGATTTTTATCTCCAGAGGGGAGATTGTAGATACTAACTCCAGAGGGGAGTTTAGAACTATTTTTCCCTAAGGGAATTCTTCCTCAGACTATAAAATCGCCTCGGCAGCTTCCTCCTTGCTCTCCTAGCATATGAGTACTCTTAGCCTCCTGCTTCCTATTGTCTGATGCTTCTACAATTGCCTAAGCAACCTATTTATAATAGTTGGGTTTGATGGACAATTCCCATCCTTACCCTTCTTATGACGTCATTGCTTACGTCATTGTTTGTTCTTTTGCACCAGCTACATTGTTGGTGCTCTATGACCTAAGTGCTTACGTCACTATGCAATAATGTTGAGAGATGCTTCAGATGCACTGTCCTCCTCTTTTATCATGTGACCCTCAGATGCATTGTATCCTTCTTTCATCATGTGAGTTGATTCCGTTTCATTATTGCTTTCTTCAGATATCTCTGAGGCACATAGCTGGCACTTGTGATCTTCTCTGTCTTTTATCAAATAGCAGAGATTCCTCTTTATCCCTTCAGGGAGCTTTTCTAAAAGTCCAGATAAGTTGTAGAATGCTGATTCAAATTCCACCAAGAGTCTCATCTTTCTTTCTTCAATTTCATTTCTTTTACTGGACACAAGCAGAGTATTTCTACTTTTATAATTAATCCTTGTGTGAGATTCCTTCGTTATTTTTTGAGTTCTTTCAAAGACCCTTGCTAATGTGCTGGCTAACCTTCCTTCATGACTGTAAATCGTTAAATCTTGAATCTGATCAATTGGTTGAAAATTTCCTGGGAAGACGGACATGAATATTACTTGGTGTGCTGGAACCAAGCATTCTTCTTCTTCATTAAAAATAGGTTGACTGTTTGTAAATTTTAGGGATATATCCCTTGGATTTACATTGTCAATCATATTTTTAAATCTCTTTACTGCATCAACGAATCCTACAGGAAACTCACTAATAATTTTTAGATCATTAAAAATTAAAATTGTATCAATTAATCCATATTGGAAAAACTGATAGGTGTCAGATGGGGAAGCATCTGGGAATATAACCAGCTTTGTTAGCTGTTCTTTGGCAATAGGATAATATCCCAAAATTGCCCTTTTTTCTTCAGTCCAATTCAGGACTATGTTAAGGGTTTCTCTGAGATTTGATCTACAGACCCTTTTCTTTTCCTTGATTTCAGCCCTTGTAGGAATGTTTCTTATTATCCCTGTTCTCTGGGTTTGAATTGGAACTTTATCTGCTCTTTTTAAGGTTTGCTCTGGATGGAGAGCTTCATATTTCCTGAAGGATTCCTTTGCCTCTTCCAGTGTTAGAAACCCTCCTTTATGAATTATCCTTGATTGATGTGTGAATGGTGCTGCTTTTTCCCAGGCATCATATACTCCTTTCATGGGGCCATTATATATTACATAATATTTTTTATCTTGGGTAGATTTTTTAATGATTTCAGCAATTGTTTTATTTTCAGAAATTTTTTCTTCACCTGATTTGTCCACCACGCTTAGCTGGCTGAACTCTGATGGTTTTGTTTGTTGTGTTGATTTAATTGTTTCGATGGCCTTCTTGAGAGATTGGATCTGTGTCCTTATTTGCTGACAATGCTTGCATTTTTCGAGTTCTTGCTCATATTTTTGAATTTCTTGATCTAATGCGTTGTAGACGAACTCCATTCTCTTGTTAATGTATCTGCAATAACATTTTTGTCGCCCTTAATATATTCAATTTTTATTGGATATTGTAACAAAAATAATTGCCATCTTACCAATCGTCCATGATTATAATCAACTTTTAAATTATATCGTATGAAACCTGTTAGGTAACTTGAATCTGTCCTTAATGTAAATTCTCTGGGTAGTAAATCAATTTTCCATTTCTTAAGAGATTTAATTGCTGCTAGAGTTTCCTTTTCATGAGTGGTATATCTCTGTTCTGTTGGAGTAAAAGTCCCTGAAATATACCTGCAAAGTAATTCCTTTGGGGAATCTTTAGAATCTAGTGATTCTTTTTCTTGTTCCAACCTTTTTATAGCTTTCTTAGCTTTTAGACATCCTGACCAGGTTATGTCTGAAGCATCTGTTTCTACTATTAAGTAGTCATTTTCTTCTGGAATATAAAGTTCTAGAAGTTTTTCACATAATTCTTTAATCCTTTGAATTTGCATACTATCTTTTTCATCCCATTTTCATTCTTTTTTAGTACTTATTTTTGGAAATAAGCTTTTAGTGTATTCTGTTATATTCTTTAAAAATCCTTGATCAGAAATATAATTTATACACCCTAAAAATCTTTGTAATTGTTTTCTATCTTCTATTTTATTAGGAAATAAATTTACCTTTTCTAGGACATTTGGCTGAAGTTTTAGCTTTCCTTGAGTGGATAGAATTAATCCAAGAAACTCTATTTCTTGTTTTGCTATTCTTGCTTTCTTTTTACTAAGAACTAATCCTTTTTCTTTACATCTTTCTAAAACTATTAATAATTTTTGAAGATGATCTTCTCTATCCTGTTTTGTAAAAATTAGTATATCATCAATGTACACTAAAACAAATTCATTTAACTCTTTTAGATTTTCTTCCATAAATCTTTGATAAATACCTGGGGCTTGTTTTAATCCGAATGGCAATACATTCCATTCATAGAGCAACACACTTGTTGATTCTTTTGTTGGGCAAGTAAAAGCAGTTAATTTCTTTGTTTCTTCGTCTAAACGAAGTTGCCAATATCCTGATTTTGCATCAAGAGATGAAAACCAAGTTGCTCCTTTAATTTTTTCTAAAATAGAATCTTTTCTTGGAAGTTTATGAGCATCACCAATAGTTGCTTCATTCATCTTCTTATAGTTAATAACCATTCTTCGTTTTCCCCTTTTAATTTCATTATTGTTTTCGACATAAAAGGCTGGAGCCGCATGAGGACTTTTACTTAATCTTATAATTCCTTTTTCCAAAAGATCTCTACATTCTAGTGAAAACTCTTCTCTATCTCTTGCGGAATAAGGAATTTTCTTTGGAACATTTATCTCTTTTGTAGGATCTTTTAATTTAATACTTACTAATTCGTTATTTGTATTTTTAATATCTAAAGGATTTTCAGCACAAATTTCATCCAAAAGTTCTTCTATCTTTATTTCAAGATTATTTTTTGGGATATTTATCTGAAAGTATAAATTTAAATAACATGTCTCTAATATAGAAAATATTTTAAATTTTAAGATCTTATCTATAGTAGTAGTCGGTATTTTTATACGTTTTGATTTTTGATTTATTGAAGAATCGTGTGGAGCTTTTAAAACTATATATGTTAATTCTTGAATGAATGGATGATATAGCTTTAAAAAATTATTTCCTATGATAAAATCCATTCCAGAATCTAACATATATATAGATGGAACAATGAACCTATAATTTTGAATAAAAATTTCATCCATCTCTGCTTTTTGGTCAATTTTATGTATTGATTTGTTAGCTATTCTAACTCTTAATGGTTTCTTTAATTTTTTTCAATCAAGTTTTATATTTGAACTAGCAAAGCATTGTGTTGCTCCAGAATCTATGAAAGCATTTATAAACTTTTCTGTTATTTTTATAGTAATAAATGTAGCATTATTACTCAGTCTCTGAGTCTGTTTCCGAGACATATTCAAAAATATAGTCTAAGTTATCATCAGATTCCTCTAAAGGTTCCATGAAACAAGACTTAGCAATTTCTATTTGTTTAGTAAGATCCTTTTTATCCTTCTTTTTCGGAGATTCATTTGCATAGTGTCCTTCTTCTTGGCAATATCAACATTTACAATTTTCTTTTTTATTTGGGCAATGGTTATTTCTTTGTCTTTTGTTTTTATTATTTGGTTTTCTATTGATGTCATATAATCTCTTATAGTTCCTTTAGTATGAAACCCTATGTAATTCCAAATATCTCTTCCAGACAATTCACTAAGTTTTGGATTAGTAAATGCTTCTAATAAAAAGGAATTCAACCAATTTTCGAAAATTTCTTTTTCGTTCTTTTTACAGTCTAAATCGAGCATTCTTTCTCCTTCCATTTCCTGGATTTTAGGAACATATTTTGATGGTATTTTTGTATATTTTGAATCTTTATTTATAAAACCTTTTTTAAAAGCATAATTATTATCAAAACCTGTTTCCCATTTAAATTGAGATTGATTATCCTTAGATGTTCCAGCTTCATTTTTTACTTGTATTGGAATTGCTGGTTTTTCGTCACTTGAATAATCTAGGATGTGTTCTTCATTTTCTATATTTTCAGAATTTACTAATTCTTCTTCTATTTGAAAACCCTGTTCCATAATATTATTTTCTTGAGCCATTTTTAATTGTTTAAAAAGCATTGTAACTTCTTCTAATCTTTCCTCAATATTCATAATTTTAGTGGTGATTTTACTTTTAAATCTGTTATGTTGATTATATTTTGAAAATTTTCTTCTTTGGGATTCTCTTTTTCCTTATTTCTTTGAAATTTTATGGATACTAATATTTCTTCAATCCTATCTACTATAGAATTTAATTGTGGGTTAAAAGTATGGTAAAGATGTGGGGAATCATTTCCATGGTAACATTTTTTAGAAATTCCATATGAAAAATAACTTTTTTCAGGTTTTTGAAGTCCTTCAATAAAACTTATAGTAAAATAAAGATTTTGAGAAAAATTATTTTGTATTGATTTTAAGAATTCGGTGTCATTACAGTTAACATTAGTTAAAATCATTAATTTTTGATCTATTAATTTTGATAACTTAATTATTTCTTCTCTTAAATCTTCTAATTTACTTTTTTCCATTAGGTGACGCTATTCTTTGTGAAGAGCTACGGTTTTAAGTGAAAAGTGTGGCTTTGGAAAGTGTAGTTTAGTAAGCAAATCTTTAAATCTGTATGACTTTTGCTCTGTACCCTATAATTCAGTAAAAATTAAATATATTTTTTGAACCAATTAGAAAGAAAGTAAAAAAAGAGAGAGAATGAAAAAAATAAAATAAAATTGAGTTAATAATGGCATAAAAGATGTTAGCTCTTAAACTTTTTCGAAAAGATGATCTCGATCTTCCTATATGTAAATATTAAATATAGAAAACGGTTAAATAATAAATATACTTTATTTTATTAATAGATAATGGATATGCAATAGATACATAGTAAATATTATGGTGTATTTAATATTATGCCTAATTTATTAAAAAAAAACAGATACTATTTAATTAATTTTAAATATTTAATATTTTTATTTGTAAAAATAAATTAGACCATTTAGACACTATAATTAAAAAAACAACATAGCTATCAAACAAATATGAGCACATACACTAAGAGACTGATAAGATAATATCTTCCCTATATAAACCTACCTTCCAGTTTGCTACGATTACCATGTATAACATAACACTTCAATGTGCGTCAAATGCACGCAGCTTTGATTTCCTCTTTTGATTTTATCTGTATTTTGGGAATTCCTTAGGGCCACAATCAGTCATATATTGTCTTCGTATAAAATAATAACATATGTTGTTAAACATTTTGTTACAAATTAAGAATTAGTTAGTGGTTATTGAATCTATATAATACATAGTTATATATAAGTATAATTTTTGTTATAGAATAAACTATCATTTCTACCCACAAAAATTTTAAATGCTGACAAATCTACTCACAAAAAAAAGAAATTACCATTTATACCCATAAAAGATGGATTCTATATGACAAAATTATCCAAACGTTAAAAAATAACCTAAAAACTCCAAATTATCATTTTTCTAACCCTAATCTCAATACCCCTCTCGCAAATTTCAACCATCTCTTTATTCTTTTCATCAATTTTACCACCTCCTTCACCTCCTTCACCAACACCATCATCACCGCCACCGTCACCAACCGTCAGCCTCATCTTCCTCCTTCTCCACTGTCACAGTCATAAACTACAACAACTTCACTCTAACTTTTAATTTTACTTCTCATCATCGCTTCTCTAATCCCAAATCCTATCAACACTCTATTACCACCATTACCATCACCATCCTTCCTCCATCACTTTCAATACAATGTCAGAAGAAGAAGCACCTTTAGATGCTAAAAATTGAAACTTTGGCAAGATCGCTTGGTGGGTCGCATGTGAGTAACACATGAATCTTGCACATGATGGTGGTGATTTGGGAGAGTGAGAAACCGTGAGCTTTGAAGAAGAGATGACGAAATCTGGCTTGATGGAGTGTCAAAGAGAACGCGCTTGTGTGCTCTGAGAGCGTTTTCATGGAAGAAACCGCACTTAGTGGTGAGGTAAGAGATAGTGAAAGAGTAGTGGTTATCGAAATGGAGGTGGTTGAGAAGAGGAATGAGTGGTGGCATGTTTGTGATAGAAGAGGAAAAGAACGCAAGGCGTAGAGCAGATGAGCAGTTGAGTTGCAGGAAGCAAAGGTTGCAAGAAGCAAATGATCATCACTATCGTTATTGTTTATAGCTGTGGAGAAAGAGAAATGTGAGGTTGACGGTTGGTGACGGTGGAGATGGTGGTGGTGGTGGTGAAGGAGGTGGTGAAATTTCTGAAAAGAATAAAGGAAGGGATGAGAATTGGAAGAAGGGGGTTGAGATTAGGGTTAGGAGAAGGGTAATTTGGGGTTTCAAAATGATTTTTTAATAATTGGATAATTTTATTATATGGAACTCATGTTTTATGGGTACAAATAGTAATTTTCTTTTTTTGTGAGTAGATTTATCAGCGTTTAAAACTTTCGTGGGTAGAAATAGTAGTTTACTCTTTGTTATATTAATAGTATATAAAAATTAAATATTAATTAAGAGAACTTACCATCATTAGTCAATAATAGAATTAAAAAATATTTATTTTGATACGATAATAAATTTATATGTACCGATACGATATAAATATAAATAAATAAAAAAATGATATGTGGATTATATTATCTATATAAACATTTAATTTTTATAAAAAAATATATTATATCAATACTTTTACTGAAATATTTTTATAATTTAGTAAAAGTAAAAAATACTTTTTATTTAATAAAAAATACTTTTTATTTAATTTTATAAAAAAAACTTAAATATTTTTTATGTTGGACAAAAACTACACCTTTAAATTAATCAAAATTTTAAATCCAACTAATTTTAATCTTATAATTTCAAAATTTAAATAATTTAAAAAATAAAATAAAAATACATTTAACTATTTATCTCATAATTATCAGAACCGAACCGATAATCGAACCGGTCAAACTACTAGATTACTGGTTCAACTGGTGAGTTATTGGTCGAACTGATTAATCCGGTTACTAGTCAAGCTACTGGGTTATTGGATTATTGCTCACATACAGTTGTTTTCATGTGAAGTTGATATTTAAAAACCGTTAGATGATTTGACAAGTTTGACTAAATTGTCATCTAACGATTTTCAACTATCAACTTCATATGAAGACAAATGTATGTGAGTCTTTACTTATTATTATATACTACAAGTATTTATTGAAAAAATAATATTAATAGATATCGTATAATCATGAAAAAATAAATAAATTGTGATTAATAAATTTTTTATTTCTCTTTTTAATTTGTATTAAATATAAAATTATAGTTAAATAAAATATAATTGATTTAAAAATAAGTGACATTAAAATTAAAATAAATTGAATATAAGTAAAATAAAACATCCTATATATATATATATATATATATATATATATATATATATATATATATATATATATATATATTATAATTTGTACTTATAATAGTAAGAAGCATTGCAGCTTGGTGGTTCTATTAGTTTTGTTACTTCCTTGTAGGTTCGCTTTCAACTGTGACCGAGCAGTTCGGTCGGACCGATCTTCACCGGATTTGACCAATTTTCTCTAGTTTATTACGGGTTTGATAAGTTCATTCCAGTTCTCTATCTTAAACGGTTGGAATCTTGGACTGGATCGGTGTTGGGTCTGGTTTACCAAATTTTCGGTTAAACTGATCGGTTTGGTCCGATTTTAATAATTATAAATTTTATCTCCATTAAAAAAAATTACAAAAATATATCTCAAACTTCCTCCTCGAAATTGAAGGAGACTCTAATGTATTAGTGACAAAGGAGAGAAAAGCGAGAGTTTGATTAGAATTGAAAGCAAGAGAGACCGTTATTTAAAACTGTGAAGGTGAGTTGAGAAAATCCAATAAAAATTTTCTTTGATTTTTTTTATGTATTTTTTTAGTATGAATAATTATGAGAGATTAAGATTCATAAGAATTAACAAGATTAAAGTCATATTTTTAAGGTGAATGAATAATTAAATATATTTTTATGTTATTTTTTAAATTTATAGGATTAAAATTAGTTAAATTTTAAAAAGTAATTTTTATCTAACATTAAAAAAAGAATATTTAAAATTTTAAATTAAATAAAATATATTTTTATTAAATTATAAGGGTATTTTAATAAAAGTATTGATATGATATATATTAAAATATTATTAGAGTTGTTAGTAGTTGAGAGTTAAGTTAGTAATGGCTAGTAGTTAGTAGTTGGATATTTATGAGGTTAGTTGAAAATATCTTTATAAATAGCATGACTCTTGTATCATGTAACAACAATTTCAATACAACAACTTCATATAATATTATTTTCATGGAAAAGTATAGGTAACCAACAAGGTTTTTGAACAATGTGTAAACAATGTGAATTAATAGGGTTAAAAGAGTAAATTTGATTAGTAGCATTAAATTAGGGTGTAGTGTATTTTCATTTGATTGGTGGTTGTTTATGTTGTTCAAAAATTTCATTGTTCCCCTAGCACTCCCCTATTTTCATATATTCTACTTTTTTTTTCCAATAAATTTAACATGATATCAGAGCCATAATATCCTCCTTTAAGAGGATAAGCCATTAGTTTTTCGGTGAAAAATCACCACGTATCTTCTTCAGACCCAAATAATCAGTCCCCATTGTCTTCTTCCTCCCTAATGGCAGAATTATCTTCTAACGTAGCACAAGATCCCACCCACTAGCCCTTTTTATATTCATCTTAGTGATCAATCCAACATCTATCCTTGTCACTCCTGTCCTTACTTTTTCACTGGCTCTATTCCTTCTCCTCTAAACTGATAATCCTCTGTTTTTAATATGGGAGCGTTGCAATAACTTGGTGTTGTGTTGGTTATTTCATTCCCTCTCTCCTTATATTACCCAAAATTATAGTCATTGAGAGCTGAAACGCCTTTACGCGCCTCTCAAAGTTTGTTGTCACCGTCACCTCTTCTTCTTTTTCTCTTATTCTTTTCTCTTATCTTCTTCTTTTTTCCTTTATCCTTCTTCTTCGGTCAAGAACCACTTCCTGTCTGTACCTTTTCTTCCTCTCTTTATCTATCTATTCATTCCACTGCTGGTCATTGCGGCGTCTCCGACGTCTCCTTTCTTCTCTCTTCTTTTTCTTCCTGTTCCTTCCTGGTTGTCTCACTTTCAAACACAGAACCAGCAGTAGCCTTGTTTCTCTTTTCCGTCATGACTAGAATCGTCGGTCTGCCACACACGCGTCTTCCTTCTTCCTTTGCGTCTCGCGCCACACGCCTCTGCGGTGCACGCCTCTTCCTCGACCATCTCATCAAAAGTTATCCAAGCTGGTGATTATTGACATCTTCCATCCACCAGCTTGCGGGGGCATATTAAAATATTATTAGAGTTGTTAGTAGTTGGGAGTTAAGTTAGTAATGGCTAGTAGTTAGTAGATGGATATTTATGAAGTTAGTTGAAAATATCTTCATAAATAGCATGACTCTTGTATCATGAAACAACAAGTTCAATACAACAACTTCATATAATATTATCTTCATATATTCTGCTTTTTTCCAAGAAATTTAACAATATATATTTAAAAAAAATAAATTCTGACATGCATAATATAATTCACATGCTGCTTTTTTTTTCTAAAGTAGAAATGAGACTTGAACCCAAAATCTATAAGTGATGATGAGAAGATTATGCTATTTAAATTTTTTTTCCCATATTTGCCATATGAGGTTTGCTACTACTGCTCCCTTATCATTTGAATTTTCTCTCACTCTCAGTTCTGCATCTAATTAAATTCGCTACTCTCATGGTTCTCGAGCTTGAATCGGCCATGACAGATTTGAGTATCTCCAAGCTTCAGTTACGTCTGGGTACTTCCAGAAATAATAAAAAACACTTTCTTGTGACCCACTGCATTTTAGACACCAGGGTTCGATGGATTGTATTCTGGCGTTCAATTTTTTTTCCCACAGAAAGTCCTATATGCATCAGTTTTATTATTTTGTATATATTTTTATTATATTAGTACATATGAATTTATCAATATACTTGATTTGTCCGGGCAAGGCTTGCCGAGATATAGCGTATCCGAACACTTCGCTGTATTCTGCGGAGAGCTATACGTCGGTCTTGGGCGAAGCACCACGGCGAGAATACCTGCACAAGATACTCCGACGCTCAAGTCAGTGAAGAGTTTTATATAAGTAAAGTAATAGGAGTTAGAATAGTGAACCTGCCTCCTCCGAGGTTACCCTCTTGTTTTTATAGCGGAGTTTATTTATCCGTTGCATGGCTGTATCCGGGATTGTTGGTCAGTTGAGGATTTTATTGACCACATTTTTATTATTCAAATGTTCGGGTCCGTTATTGTTGATCTTATCGGTTTGTTTTCGAACTTTTAGGTGGCCAAGGTTATAGGTTACGTATCAATACTCAAACAAACATATAAAAAAATTGTTCCGTTCAAGTTCAACCGAGGTATACGATTTCTTCCACGACTGATCGATCTTGGGGAGAGCTATACGTCGTCCTGGGGGGAGTGATGAAAAACCTCGGTAATGCGAAACACAGCGGCGGGAGCACCTGCAAAAAGTACTCTGACGCTCAAGTCAAAATAAGATATTAAGAAAATAATATAAATGGGAGAATAAAAGTGTATTTGTGACCTGAGTTCTTATGAGCTATTTGGTTTGTTTTTATAGACGAGTGGAGTGTTAGCTTCCCTTTGTTTGTTCCAATACTTTCGGTTGGATAGTGAGTTTCGTTGTTATTGACAACGGACTAGAGATGATATTTGACTTATGCGAAACCGTAATCAAGTTGTGGCCGTTATCTGTGTTATTGTTTTCGAATTATTTGGTCGGTTATGATGGTGATATGGTTACCAAGTTTACGAGGTACACGTCATAGCCTCCAAGCTTATCTGGCTTTGTACTCAAGTGGCAGGCAAGCTTTATGTATTCGGCCTTTCGTATATGTTTTCCCGTGCATATTATTTTTTTGTTTGTGATATTGGGCCCTTTTGGTGTTTGTAAAATAAATGTGGGAGAGAGCAAAAGGAAGTCAAGGGGTTTTCTTCCTTGTGGAATGTGCTGCGATTAATGCGCCCCTGCACCGCTTGGGTTTTCGATGCCCTTAGCGGTTATTATTTAGTTTACCTACTAAGTTAGTGGGCTTTGTAATAATATCTGATTGCTGTTTTGGAATTGACATTCTGCTGTTTCACATTCTACCAGTTAACCCCAGTCATGACTTCTAAAAGTTAGTCCCTCTCCCTAAAGTTACTGTTGTTTTTGTTTTTGAAATGACGAAAGAGAAAGAAAAGCAAAAAGTTGTTGAGGAAAAGAAAGATAACCCATACCATTGGGTTCATGATGACATGAGGACTCGGTCTTCGTCGTACATTGATGCCGAGTCCATGTGTGAGCTCAAAGGTTTGAAGGTGGTGAAAGAGGGTTCGGGTGTGGGTGTTGAGCTGCTTCACTGTTCTGGTGAGGATAGGGTTTACGAAAGGAGAGGGGATTGACAATATTTTTACATGTATACTCCTTGTCTTATGGAACTGGGTGTTAAATTTCCATTTTCTGCTTTCGAGTGTGATGTACTTAACTACTTACCCAACTCAATTGTGCGCCTTCACAGTTACACCCTAATTCTTGGGCGTTTCTTCGTGCTTTCCAATGTCTGATGGACTTTTTTTCCTTTCCTTGTTCTTTGTCGGTATTTTTCTCATTGTTTCAGTCGAAAGGGGTTCGGAAGGGGTTATGGGTTTGCTTAAGTAGTTTTCCTGGTCGTTCCCTCTTCCTGTTGTACAAATCCTCTTTTAAGAATTTTAAGTCACTTTTCGTCAAGGTGCGGTCAATGGAGGCCGATTATCCTTTTTACTTAGATGACGAGCTTATAGAGAAATTTCCACTTTATTAGTGTTCTGAGCCGATTCAGATCCTGGAGGCTACTGAGCAGAGTGAAGAAGAAGACTGTTTTCTAGATTATTTGGTAGAATGCTTTGCCGCTGGGGAATGTTTGTCCATTCCTGAGGTTTTATGTTTGCATGACTCTGGTGGTAGTGAGGGTCTAAGAACTTATATAGGTAATATTTGTTGTTATTCTTTTTGTCATTTTTTAAGTTTTTCTGACTTCTGTTGTTTGTAGGTGGTCGAGTTACTCATCTGGATCCCTCTCGTTTTCAGTCTTTTCTGAAAAAGAAGAGGGATAGAGACATTGGAGGTTCTAGGGCTTTGAAGGAGAGTGGTGGGGGGCTGCTCAGTTTGCCGCTCAGCCTGCATCTTCATTTAAAAGGAAAAGCGATGATACCGAGAAGTCCCTGGAGGTTATTTCGGAGGGTGACAAGGAGGTCGCTGGTAGGTCTGCCTTTGATAGGAAAAAAAGACTTCATGGTTTTATTCCTGCTACGAGTCCTCATTCGTTGTGGAGCGACCAATTTCCTTTTGCTGAACTTTCTGACAGGGTATCTCAATACCCTGGTAATATGCTTATGACTCGCCGAATTGGTATGGAGGGGATGGGGAAGTTTATCCAGGTCGGCTTTCTTCTTTCTCTTCTTCTTCTATCTTTTTTTTTTTACCTGGTGCGTTCGTTTGGTTGTAGATTGTTGCTTCACGTTTGATGTGTGTCGATCGAACGACTGAGCTGCTTGGTGCTGAACAGCAAGTGACTGTAGATAAGGTTGCCGACCTGGAGAGGTCGTATAAGGAAAAATTTGCCGAGCTGGAAAGGTCATCCAAGGAGAAGGACGATATTATTGTGAGTGTTACGGCAAAGATGAAGGATTCTGAAGAGGAGGTCATTCGTTTGCGTGATCAGATTCGGCTGCTGCAGGCCGAGATGAAGAAAAGTGACATATCCAAAGGGCAGCTGACCTCCAGAGTTCATGAATTGGAAGAGGAGGGGATGGAGATGTTCTCCTCTGGATTTGATCGAGCTGTCAGTCAAATTGCTATTTTACCCTCCGAGTTTGATTGTGGTCAGCTTGATGTTACCAAAATAGTTGTTGGCGGGAAGCTGTTTGTGGATGGGACTGTAGAGGACCGCGATGAGAACGTCCCTCCTTCTTAACTTATGTATATGTATATTTCTGTGACTTGTATATTTTGATGTTTGTCTGTCGTTTTGAACTTAAATAACTTTTGTTTGCGCTGACCGAGGTTAGGTAAGTTTGACAATTGTAGTGTTTTGGTAATATATAAAGTTATGCATGCTTAGTTAATGTTTTTGCATTTGAAAGTAGAATAGGAGGAGAGATAAAGTAAGAATCAGATCGGTTATTCACATATTAGTACATTGTTTGACGTTGATAATTGATATATTGGATGTCCAGCCTCATTAAAACCCTCCTTAGGTAAAACCCTTATTTGGGAAAAAACCTCTAAGGGAAAAAGAGTACCTTCATCCACGGATTGTACAGGTTATGATCTATACAACTTTAGTGACGAGATGTTCCAATTTCCTGGTAATGAGTCGCCTTGTAGCGTTTGTAGTTGGTAAGCCCCCATTTCGAGTACTTTTGCAAGCCGAAACGGTCCTTCCCAATTTGCGGCGAGCTTACCGTGCGATGGAGGTCGTCTTGCTTCCTCTGTTCTTCTGAGGACTAGGTCTCCCTCGTTGAATGTCCTGGGTACTACTTTTTTATTATGTCTTCGTTCTACTAGTTGTTTCATCGCTCTTTGTTTGATAGCGGCGACATCTCTATCTTCCTCCACGAGGTCTAGCTCGGCCTTCCTCGTATCGATATTGTGTTGTTGATTGTATAGCTCGGCCCTTAAGTGGGGATGCCGACCTCGATTGGTATCAGTGCCTCTGTGCCGTACACTAATTTAAATGGGGTCTTGCCCGTTGTAGTTTGTATTGTTGTGTTATAGCTCCACAGTATTTCTGGGATCAAGTCTGCCCATTCTCCTTTCGCATCATTGAGCTTTTTTCTCA
This sequence comes from Arachis hypogaea, assembly GCF_003086295.3. Taxonomy (NCBI): domain Eukaryota; kingdom Viridiplantae; phylum Streptophyta; class Magnoliopsida; order Fabales; family Fabaceae; genus Arachis; species Arachis hypogaea. The sequence goes on from NC_092048.1 coordinate 132,862,072, forward strand.
TTGCCTGCAAGATTACTCGGTTAGCAGCTTCGGCCTGCCTATTTATTTGTGGGTGCTCGACCGAGATAAAATGGTGCTGAATGTTAAAGCTTTTCAGAAATGACACAAGTTTGTTATCTGTAAATTGTCTACCATTATCTGATATTATCTCCTTAGGTATTCCAAATTGGCATATGATATTTTTCCATATAAAAGATCGTACCTTTTTGGCAGTTATTCTTGCTAGTGGTTGTGCTTCTATCCATTTTAAGAAATAATCTATTGAGACTAAAAGATATTTTACCTGATCCGGTGCTACTGGGAAAGGGCCGAGGATATCGAGCCCCCATCTGAAGAAAGGCCAGCTTACCTCCATGCTATGCATTACCTCAGCCAGTTTCACTGAGACAGTAGCATGCTTTTGACAATTGTTGCAGGCTTTGACTTTTGTTATGCAGTCCCTCTTCACCTTCGACCAATAATATCCTGTTCGGATAATCTTTGCTGCCAGAGCTCGTCCTCCTATGTGGTTTCCACATACGCCTTCGTGGACCTCGTTCATGAATTCATTTGCTTCGTTTTTTGTCGAGGCATTTTAGTAATGGGTGTGAGAAACCACGCCTGTATAGTTCACCTGCGATAGTTGTAAAAAAACTTGCTTTTTGCTAAAACTTTTGAGGGTTAGTCTCATTTTTGAGGATAGCCCCTATATTAATATACTCAAGAAAAGGTGTTTTCCAATCGTTTGTATGAGTGATGCTTATTATGCATAGTGACTCGATGCTAGGTTTTTCTAGGGTGAGTTGTGATAGTGCTAATGTGTGTGTTGTTGCCCTAGTGGAGGCGAGCTTAGATAAGATATCCGCTCTAGTGTTCTTCTCTCTATGCATATGTGATATGGTAAGTTTATTAAATTTTGAAAGAGTAAACTACCATTTGTACCCACGAAAGTTGAAAACTCTGACATTTCTACCCATAGAAAAAGGAAATTACCATTTGTACCCATGAAATATGGGTTCCGCACAACAAAATTATCCAAACACTAAAAAATTACCTAAAATTCCTAAATTACCCTTATCTTCACCACCACACCACCTTCTTCACCCAATCACCTTTCTAACCTTAACCCTCTTCACCCTGCCACCACCCCTCTTTTTCTTTCTAATCTCAAATCTCACCACCACCCCCTTCACTCACCACCATCCCTCAAGCTCTTCACTCAATGGTGGCTCCCACTACCCCCCGCAACTGTCACCGGAACCCTCGCCCTCGTTCACGGATTTACCGGCGAATCCAGCTGGTTCCTCCAGCTCACGGCCATCTACTTCGCCAAGTCCGGATTCGCCACCTGCGCCATTGACCATCAGGGCCACGGCTTCTCTGATGGCCTCATCGCCCACATCACTGACATCAACCCCGTCGTCGACGACTGCATCGCCTTCTTCGACGACTGCAGCCCTCGGCGGCACAATCACGCTATTAATCACTCTCCGCTGTCGCGACTCGCCGAAAAATGTCTCATCCGCGAACTGAGCGTGAGTCCTGATTATGGTGTTGTCCTCTTCGGGGGTTAAGGCCTGATGCTCCACCTGCGGGGAGACACCATCGGATCCTGCAAAAAATGGGTTGGTTCATGAACCTGTAATGAAGAACAAAGCAAAAGAAAATCAGGGGAGAGGTAGATATAACAATGGCAAGGATCAGGCAACGACGGTGGTGGTTCTACGATGCAGAAAGAGGTGAAGAGGGTTGGCTATGGCGGCGATAAGGTAGCGTGAAGAGGAGGGTCTCTGACGCAGTAGGCTCTGGTTCGAGGCCGATGGTGATGGTGGCGAGGAGAAGCTGGCGCGGTGCTCCTGGACTTGGCGTAGGTCTGCGACGTTGCTGGCGGAGAAGGGGGTGAACAGTGATGAGGATGGTGATACGGTGGTATGTGGTTAATATTGGAATTGGGTGGCTGAGAAAAATGAGAGAGAGAGAGAGAGAGAGAGAGAGAGAGAGAGAGAGAGAGAGAGAGAGAGAGAGGAGGGAGGAGAGAAGGGTAGTTTAGGAATTTTATTTAATTTTTTAGGGTTTGGATAATTTTGCTTGCAAAAACTATTTTTTATGGGTACAAATGGTAACTTTCTTTTTCTATGGGTAGATATGTCAGCGTTTTCAACTTTCGTGGGTACAAATGGTAGTTTACTCAATTTTGAAATAAGATCCTTTGCTATGAGCCAATACTGCTCTAACAAAGGATCTTTTACCTGGAATTCTCCTTTGATTTGTTGAACCACTAAGAGGGAGTCACAGTGTACTATCAGGCTTTGTACTTGGAAACTGAGGGCGAGCTTGAGACCTATTATGAGCGCCTCATATTCAGCTTGGTTATTGCTTGCCGAGAAGTGGAATTGAAGGGATTGCTCGGCCATTACCGTTTCTCCCTCCTTTAGAACTATTCTGGCTTCGCTTCCTTCTCGGTTTGATGCGCCGTCTACATATAACTCCCAAATCTGCTCGTAGTGATGTTCGTCAGGTGTGAGTTCAGAAATGAAGTCTTCCAGGACCTGTGACTTCAGAGCCGGTCTTGATTGAAATTGAATATCGAACTCAGAAAGTTCGATAGACCACTTGGTCAACCGTCCTGCCAGTTCTGGTTTTGTTAGTATCTGCCTTAGTAGTTGGTTTGTTTTTATGATTATTGTGTGGCTCTGGAAGTAGTGTCTTAGCCTCCTTGCTGTTGTTACTAGTGCCAAGGTCAGTTGTTCTATTTTGAGATATCTTTTTTCTGTTGGCTGCATGACTCTACTGACGAAGTATACTAGCTTTTGTATTTTTCCTGCCTCAATGACAAAAACCGAGCTTATAGAAAAATTGAAAACAGATAAATATAAATACAAGGGTTTACCGACTTCTGGGCTTTGTAGTACTGGTGGCAAAGACAGGATGGCCTTAAGCTCGGCGAATGCTGTTTCACATTCCGTTGTCCACTCGAATTTTTTGCCTTTAGATATCGTCTGGAAGAAATGATATGATCGGTTTGATATTGCAGGTAGAAATCGTGACAAGGCGGCCACTCTCCCTGCTAGTTGTTGTACTTCCTTAATTATTTTTGGACTTGCCATATTAAGTATTGCTTCACATTTTTCAGGATTTGCTTCGATTCCCCATGAGGTCAGCATGAAGCCGAGGAACTTACCTCCTTGTACTCCGAAAGCACATTTTTCTGGATTGAGTCTCATATTATATGCTCGAATTCAATTGAATATTTCCTTGAGGTCATTGCAGTGTGATCTTTTTGGTGTAGTCTTGGCGACCATGTCATCCACATAGATCTCCATATTCCGACCTATTTGTTGGTGGAATACCTTGTCCATTAGTCGCTGATATGTTGCACCTGCATTCTTCAGACCAAATGGCATTACTCTATAACAAAAATTTCCATGTTCAGTTATAAAAGCTATTTTGCTCTGGTCTTCTGGATGCATAAGGATCTGGTTGTAACCAGAGTATGCGTCCATGAAGCTTAAGCTTTTGAACCCCGAAGCATTATCTACCAGTTTGTCAATACACAGTAGTGGATAGGCGTCTTTCGGACATGCCTTGTTGAGGTTTGTAAAGTCGACACACATGCGCCATTTACCTGAATGCTTCCTTACCATTACCACATTTGAGAGCCACGTGGTGAAGCGGATTTCTTTAACGAAGTCGGCACTGAGTAGCTTCTTAGTTTCCTCTAGGGCTGCCTTTGCTTTTTCCTCCCCGAGGTTTCTTTTCTTTTGGGCTACAGGTCGGATCGTTCTGTCGATGGCGAGCTTGTGGCAAATGATGTTTGGGTCTATTCCTGGCATATCTGCTGGGGTCCAGGCAAATAGATCGGCGTTGTCTTGTAGTACCTTTATAAGTTCCAATTGTTCTTGTCCTTGAATGGCTCGGCCGACGTAGGTGAATTTTCCTGGTTTTGATGTCAGGGGAACTTTTTGGAGTTCGTTCGCTGGCTGAGGTCTTTCTTGGGTGTCCTCCCAAGGGTCGAGCTCTGCTAGGGATAGTATTTCGTTCGTGCTATGGATAGCCTTGACCTCTTGTTGATATTTTTGTTTCGCGTCGGATGTTTTTAGGCTTGCATTGTAACACTACCGAGCTTGTTGGCGGTCTGAGTGGAGTGTTGCTATCTTCCCGTCCTGTGCCTGAAACTTAACACACAAATGTAAGGTAGACACTACTGCTCTGAACATGTTCAGAGCAGGTCGTCCGAGGATAATATTGTAAGGACTGGGACAGGCGACTATAAGATATTGGATATCAATGGTGTGTGACAATGGGGTGTCTCCCATTGTCGTTTTTAGCCATATATATATATCCTTTAATTGGAACCCTCTCTCCGGAGAATCCTACCAATTATCCGGATGAAGGTTGCATGGCTTTTTCATAAAGTTTCATTTTTTGGAATGTAGAATAAAAAAGAACGTCTGCACTGCTACTGGGTCCAAAAGGACTTTTCTTACCAATAGTTTGCCTGTTTGGATGGAAATCATCACTGGATCGTCTAGGTTTATGATGGTGGAAGATATGTCGGCCTGGCTGAAGGTGATTTTGAGGTTGTTTGTATCCTTGTTACTCTGTGGTACTGTTCCTTCGATTGCCAGCATTGCTTGGTAACTCCGCTTGTGTGCCGCGTTTGTCTTGCCTCCCCTGGCGAATCCTCCGGAAATGCAGTTTATGATCCCCTTTGGTGGATTAGGGTTGGACCATCTGTTGTCATCCTTGCCTTCTGAGGTTCGTTGGCGCTCTTCTCGGTCTCGAATGTTTTCCTTGCTTTTTCTTCCTTCGACATATTTGTCCAAGAGGCCTTGCCAGGCTAACCTTTCTAATAAGTCTTTGGGGATTACGCATTCGTCCGTCGTGTACCCATACTTCTGATAGAAAGCACAGTGTTTGCTCTTGTCTACAACTCGTTGATCTTGGTAGCTTCCTGCTCGGGCTGGAGGTTTTATTATTTTGGCGTTGAGAATCTCTTTGATTATTTTTTCTCTCTTTGTGTTGAATCTGGTATAATTGTCAAATTTTTGGGTGAGTTTGAATGACTTCCTTGGTTCCTTATTGTTTGCCGATCTGATAGTCTTATCTTCTTCTTTCCTATGTGATTTTCTGCCGTTCTTTCAGCCTCACGGAGTTCTTCGATCTCCATTTGTCCAGCTGCTCTCTCTTGGAACTCCTCCAGTGTTTTTGGTTTAGTCACCGCAATGGTCTCCCGGAACTTACCGGGTCAGAGGCCGGCCTTAAGGGCGTGCAGGTGGACTGCTGGGTTCAGATTTGGTATTTCTATGGTTGCTTCAGCAAATCGAGTCATGTATTCTTTTAAGCTCTCATGTTGTCATTGTCGGATGGTACCAAGGTAATCCGATCCGTGTACGTATATCCTTGAAGCTGCGAAGTAGTCAATGAAGGATCTCGCCAACTCTTCAAATGAAGAGATCGAACCTGCAGATAGTTTAGAAAACCAAAGTAATGCAGCACCATCAAGGTAAGTAGGAAAGGCTCGACAGAGTATAGGTTCATTGTTAGTGCCGTTAAAAAACATCATAGATTGGAATTTCTTAACATGAGCACGGGGTCACCAATCCCCTTATACGGCTCAAGAGTAGTGGGTAGCACGAAATTTTTGGGCATCTAAAAGTTGGTGATCTCTTCAGAAAAAGGGTTGTCCAAGGTCAGCTTCTCCTTTGGTGGATTGAGGCACAATGGATCGGTGTTGCCTTGAGCCGAGCCTCTAGAATTTCCTTCCTCATGTTTTCCGGCATTGTTGTTGACAGACAGCTCGGCTATCCTTCGGACTTCTGCCTGAAGTTCAACTATTTGAGCTAAGAGCTCTGCTTGCGTGGGTTGATGAACCCCGTTATCAGCCATACTTGAGGATTGGAGATCCTGTAGAAGAAAAGAAATAAAGAGCTAGGTAAAGAAAATAGTGGGGTTAGATGAATTCCTGGCCCCACGGTGGGCGCCAAATGTTCCGTCCAAGTTCAACCGAGGTATACGATTCCTTCCACGACTGATCGATCTTGGGGAGAGCTATACGTCGTCTTGGGGGGAGTGATGAAAAACCTCGGTAATGTGAAACACAGCGGCGAGAACACCTGCAAAAAACACTCCGACGCTCAAGTTAAAATAAGATATTAAGAAAATAATATAAATAGGAGAATGAAAGTGTATTTGTGACCTGAGTTCTTATGAGCTATTTGGTTTGTTTTTTTAGACGAGTGGAGTGTTAGTTTCCCTTTGTTTGTTCCGATATTTTCAGTTGGATAGTGAGTTCCGTTGTTATTGACAACGGACTAGAGATGATATTTGACTTATGCAAAACCGTGATCAAATTGTGACTGTTATCTGCGTTATTGTTTTTCGAATTATTTGATCGATTAGGATGGTAATATGGTTGCCGAGTTTATGGGGTACACGTCAAAAATATAAAAAAATTATTATAATTTATTAATTTTTACTATTATTTTTATCTATTAATTTAATTTTTTAAATTTAATAATTTAATAATATATTTTATTCTAAATTTGTAAATGTTAATAATTAATTAATTATAAAAATAATAAATTTTTATAACTTTATAATATTTTTCATAGAATAATATAAAAGAGTTTACTATCACACGGTCTGACGCTCACACGCTTGATTATACTTTGGGGAATGGGGGAAGACGGAAGAGTGAAGACCGAAGACTGCAAACACGCTTAACGTGTTTGTTTGCCTCTCTATGGCAACACCAACTTTAGTTAGCTATTCGTTACTGGCCAAAACCTGTGGCATACCGTTTTCTAGAAACAATTATATATACGACGATGTTACGGATAAATTAACCTGAGTCACCAACGTCAATTATTAATATAAAAAATATATTAAAATATAATATTTATTAAAAATAAATTAAATTATATATATTTATACATAAATATATTAATATCGGATTTTAATAATTAATTTTAATATATATATATATAAACGTATGTATGTGGGGCTGCCTTAGTGCCTTACCCATTTTCTCAATTGTTGACTTAAAACTTTGCAAAGGAGCAATAAATACTGCCTAAATGCATTAAAAAGTGCTATCTTTATCAAACCAAAAATATAAAAATGCGTGTAGTGTAGATATAGCTCGGTAAGGACAAGGTAGTATGCCAATAAATTATAGCTCAAATGGTATAATTTCTCTATATTCAATTAAGAGGTTATGGGTTCGAGTCTCATATCTTTAGTAAAAAAAAAAAGACAAGATAATATGATTCAGTAATTTTTTCTCATATCTTTAGTAAAAAAAAAAGACAAGATAATATGATTCAGTAATTTTTTTTTCGGAGAAATGATTGTATCTTTTAAAAAGCATAAATATTTAAAAATATTATGTGTTTGAATTTATAATTTTAAAAAATAAAAAATATTATTAAAATAAAAGTTACTTTATATCTATTAAAATAGAAAGTGTATGTAATATAATTTATATATTAATAAATATTTAAACTTATCTTAAATTAATTTTTGATGTCAAATTTCATTCACAATAAAAATTCTTTCTTATATCTATTATGTTTATTTTGAACTTAAAAATCTCTTATCAAACAAAATATTGTTTTTTATGTTTATTAAATATATTTTTTATTTAAATTTATTAAACATAGATATTGTAATTTTTTAAAAATTAATTTCAATAAATTATTTATAAAAAAAAGATTTTTTTTATTAAATTAAGTACTAATAACTGTTATGTCAATCACATCAGTTTTCATTATAAATATTTGAATATAAAAATGAATTCGGCCTCGCTTATAATTATGAAGAAGAGGGGGAAGAGGGGATTGGAGAGGAACAATTAATTTTTTTTTATCTAAATAAAATAAAGGAGATTTAAGATTATATGAATTTTTTAAATCAATTTTCGATTAGTAGATCTGTTTCATGTGTTAGGTAATTGTACTTTAGGTTAATTGGTAAAAGTTGACATCTTATGATGATTTATATTTGAAATTTATTTTCGAAAAACATGTAATTCATTCTAGGAGATTGAGCGAGCCAAAATGAGTATAAATTATTTTAAAATGTAGTAAGTAAAACTTTAAAATTTAAAACACAAAGGACTGTAACTGTTAGAATATAAGTAGAATCAATTAATATTATTTAGTATATCTGAATATTTATTATAGGAGATTAACTAATTGATCATACTTATATTCTAACAGTAACAATTTACGTATTTTTCTAATCTTGAAAAGTTTAGAACGATTTACTCGTTTTTGTAAAGTTAAAAAGAGGTGGAACAATTTATACTAACTGCAAAAGCGTAATATTTATTTGTGATTTATTCTCATACTATTCAGAACCTATTTTTACTTTTTATAGATGTGAAGCTTGTCGAAAAAAAAAATTTAAAGGGAGAAGGAAGTGTATTTCTAGAGGCATTGGAGGCCGACGCAGCAAGTGGCGGCGAATCACAGTAGAGGGCATGGAAGCATGATTCAATGATACTTAGGGAATAAGATAGCTAGTAATGAGGGAGATATATACCGTTTAAATGGTATTGTGTGGTCGACTTTATTGATGCAGAAATTGATGCATCCGCCGTAACCAATGATAGTATTGACGCACATGTCACATAATAATCAAGTTGTTTGGGATAAATGAATATTTGTGTTGCTAAACATGTGTGTTTTTCATTACTTTTTTACTTTTCAGTAGTCTTTACACTCCTTCATATTCATACATATCAACCAATTACATCTATTATCAAACTAAACACACTTTTCATAATACTTCAATTGATCAGACTCAAACACTTGATACTCAATATCTCAACACTCAATATCTCAACGAATGTTATAATTCTTCATTGTGAGATAACTTTCTCTTTGTTCTGGAACCACTGGCTGATTTTAAATTCGTCTGTGCCAAGCATTCCAGACATGTTCATAAATACTAGGGAGCTGTTGATCTGAAAATGTAAATTGGTCCATGACCTCAATATCCAAATTAGAGAAGTAAGAAGGGTACTGTTGTGTCTGAGAGCTTGAATGGACTTGAGATCTTTTGAAAAGTGTTGTGTCTCTCTCGTCGTCGTTATCATCACTAATAATAGGTAGTTTTGAATCCGATTCATCGTCTCTTATAACTTCTGCAACTAGATCTCTATCTCTAACTTCCATGAATGCAAGTTCACTTTTTAGTATAGGTGTTGTTCTTATTGCAATTGTGAGCTCTCCAAAGATATGCACATTATTCAAGTCATCTGAATCATCTGTCTGAATAGAAAAATTTACTACAAATGTCAGGGCAACATGTGGACAGTAACCTATTGACCCGCTAGAATGCCACTAGAACTCCTCTTTATCCCATGGTTGGTGAATTCGGAACATATCCACCTGAGCTACCATCTATATTAACCATACTCGTAAACAACTTCGTAGTGCACGAATATGAAAATCTAGCTTGACTGTGAAATAACTCACATGTTGTTATCGCCTTAAATTTCATATTTTTTAAATTTAACTTAACCTTGCCTAAATGAGATAAGAATTCTAGAAGATACTTGTTTTACACATTTTTTACCATACATTTTCAATTTATGTAACATACTATTTTGTAAATCCATTAAATTCATTAATAGATTTACAAACACATCAATCTATTTTTTTTAAAAGAAAAAGTAACACCCTCACTTTTGTTTTTATCAATTTTTTTTATGATGAACGAACAAGAATACATTTTTAGACATTTTTTTTCTTTCTCCCTAGACGTTTAAAGATGATTTACACCATATTCCTTAATTTATAGACTTATTCTCTTCATAAATTGTCTAATTCTTTGTGTTTTACTAGTTTACACATAAAATCGTGAAAGGATTTTGAGGTATACTCATTCTGCAAATAAATTATCCCATCTAAGTGTGTTTTAGGCTTAAAAAATGACTCTTGTGATCTTGGAACGATTTATGTCAACTTTCTAAAAAAAAATTCTAAATATAAATCGTCCTAAGATGTAATATTTAACGAATCAATATAAAATTATCCGATCTGAGATGATTTATATAAATATAAAAAGAGAAAATTTGTGTATTAAAATTTGATTTAAGAAATTTATATAAACCTAAATTCTTTTTATTTTATTTAATTGAAAAAGTTGAGAATAACCTATAAAAAAATGCATAAATAATATAATTAATTAAAAATGATTAATTTTATGGTTGCATACTATTTTTTTTAAGAAAATGTTAGAAGTCATTAAAATTAATTGTTTTAGCTATTAATTAATTATTTATATTTAAAAATATAGACTAAAATATATTATTAAATTATTAGACTAAAAAGTTAAATTAATAACTAAAAATAATAATAAAAAATAATAAATTTAAATTTTTTTTTAATAATTTTATTTATTTATTTTGGATTGATACGGGCACTTAGAAGATTCCATAATTTATTTAGTCAGCTTTGATAACCATTATTTGACCTTTTTATGACAGGACTTATTCTATTGTCCATGGTATGAAATGAAATAGTACGAATATACCCTGCGCTAAATAACATTGGTTTAAATAGTAAAAAAATGAAACTTCACTATTAGGACTTCGTAATAATTAGTCACAACAGTTTAAATTAAATATTTAAATTATTACTATTTAATGGATTCTATAAATTAATATAGAACATGTTATTGTCAAAGTGAGAAGAGGCAACAACTAAATAATACTCTATTTATTGCCGCCATTCCATTTCTACCCACTGTTCTGTTCTGTTTTAATTCTTTTCCATTTTGCTCAATTCTCTGAAGTCCGAAATATTTTCTCATAATGGAGAACATGATGGGTCTGCTGAGAATTCATGTCCAAAGAGGGGTTAATCTCGCTATCAGAGATGTAGTGAGCAGTGATCCTTATATCATCATCAAAATGGGCAAGCAGGTTCAACTTTCTTCAATCTCTTCCAAACTTCTTGTGTCTCTTTTCCGACCGCTGATGTTGTTCATCTATTTTTTTTGGACTGGGATGATGTTCATCTTTGATTCTTCGCTTTCTCTTTCTCTTTTTCTTCTTTCTTTTTTTTTTCTGGGCATTCAACAACATATTTGGTCTCTTTGTATTGTGGTATTGATCTTTTTCCTCCCTAGTTTTCCTGTCTGTAAACTCTTAATTTGTTAATAAATTAATATTCTGTTTTGAGAAATTAAATCTTCTTATTTAAAGTAAAGTGTGATTTTTTATTATATATTTTATAAATAAAAAATATTAAAAGATTAAAGATTATATTTTATACCCTAAAAGAAATGGAAAAGATTCATTCCAAATTTTTGATACTTGAACACCAGAGTTAATTTTGACTTCACCACACTCATTCTTTTCTCATCATAGTCATGGTTTTGAAACATTGATTAATCTGTTTTCTTCCGTGATTGAAGCGGTGAAGCTTCTAATTCTGCTTTGCTCTGCTCTTTTCCAAGAAAACAAAAGCACATTCCATGCGTTTGATTTAAGAAAACATTTATTATTATTATTATTTTATTAGAACTTTGTTTTTATAATTTTTCAAAAAAATAAATAAATAAATACAAAATACAAACCAAGCTGGGAAATTTTATTTTTTTTAATTCCCAAAGTAGCCCTTGCGTGTTTCTTTTTTCTTCCTTCTTTGTTTTTGACTTTTTTCCCCTTCACTGGTTCACTCGGCACGGTAACACTTTCAACGCAACTTTATTATCTACTATAACGATAGCACCTTAACTCTTTGCTCCATTAATTAATGTGTCATGCAGAAGCTGAAGACTCGGGTAGTGAAGAAGAATCTCAACCCTGAATGGAATGATGATTTGACTCTCTCCATTTCAGATCCCAATCTTCCAGTGCACCTAGTAAGTGTTCCTTCTTGCAGCTATTCATTGATAGAATTTTATGTTCTACATGTAATCCAATTTGTTACCTTCATTAAATCACTCTCAATAGTATTAGAAATGGGAATGTCTAGGAGGCCAGCAGATTTATTAAAATCTGGCCGCACTTAGCCAGCAAAAGGAAAATGAGTGATTCTCCACCATTAGATGAAATCTCACACCATTAAATACACTATTGATGGCTAATTGATGGCTATAACTCACAAAATCTGCTGACCCCTATCACTCCTCATTAGAAATTAGTATGTGAAACCAACTACGTGGATAATTAATTTTGAGGATTTATTTAAGGTTTCCATTTAGGTTTCTAACTCTGCATGTAATCAGATGCATTAGCTTAATGGAATTATGAATAAGTACTAATATGAGAATGAATGTCAGCATGTATATGACAGGGACAGATTGAGCTTTGATGACAAAATGGGGGATGCTGTGTTTGAGATTGGTTCGTTTATTGAAGCGGTGAAGATGCGGCTGCATGGTGTCCCTAATGACACCATAGTTACAAGGGTGCAGCCTAGCAGACAGAACTGCTTGGCAGAAGAGAGCCAAATTGTGGTGAGGGATGGCAAAGTGGTGCAAAATATGGTTCTCAGGCTTAGAAATGTGGAGTGTGGTGAAGTGGAACTTCAACTTCATTGGATTGACATTCCTGGTTCCAAGGGCCTCTAGAAAACACTTTCAGCTTTCAGCCTCAAGGAGTCAAGTACTTTTCATGTTAATCTTCTAATGTAATCACTTTTGCAATGTTTTAGAAAGTAGAAACAGAGTTGCAGCGGTTCATACCGAATAGTGAAAATGGTAATATGTAGTTTAATTAATATTTATTAAGACGTTTTAAGAAACCACTACAAGCTTTTCTGCCCACCTGTAAGTTATCGAAATCAAAGAGTTGTTAGTTTGTTACTGCCAGAATTATCCAAGGGTAATTTGGGAGTTCTGATTTGTGGTGTGTGTTGAACGTTGCGTGCATAGAAGACGACAAACACAGCTATGTAGGACATGCTTAACAATCTTGCACTCTCTACTGATCTCAAATCCCCACGTTTCTTGTACCTTTTGTTCATTTCGCGTGACTTGTGAATTTTCTTCTTGGAAAATTGGGGGAAGACAGAAAATCTAGAGTTAAGAGAAATAAATAAGATTAACAAATAAAAAGAAAAAAACTTGGTGATTTAATTTTTGTCTCATTGTTTTTTGGTAATTACTGTTTTCATTTGTTTAATAGGTACACAATCAGAGAAATTTAAGATTTTAATTCGTTTCAATTACTAAACAGCGTATAATATATCTAAAACAAGCAAATTTCCATGCTCGTCCCCATCCAGTTCATGTTTGTGGCCACGAATAACAACATTGTTATTTGTTAGTACTAAATTGTGTAACTAGTATTCTTTCTTCTTTTTGTTTTTGTTTATAAATTTCCCCTTTTTTTCGATTGGTTCCTATTAATAATAAATATAGAACATGTCAATGTCAAAGTGGGAAGTGGCAATAAATAAATAAGGCAGCAATATTGGGTGCTTTTGTGGCAGAGGTGACCTGCAACTATATTCTGTCCCAGTTCTATCATTCTGCCGAATTTTCTCTGGATTTTTGTCCGCAATGGAGCACATGATGGGTCTGCTGAGAATTCATGTCCAAAAAGGGGTTAACCTTGCTGTAAGGGATGTACTAAGCAGTGACCCTTATATCATCATCAGAATGGGCAAGCAGGTTCAACTTTCTTCATTCTCTTGCAATTTTTTTTGTCTCTTGTTTGTTCTTCTTGCTGGCCTCTTTTGTGTTTTTCTGACTGTTTCTTATGATTGTTCATCTTTGATTCTTTGCTGTTTTCTTTTGTCTGTTTGGTTTAGTTCTTTTGTTCAAGGCATTTGTTCTCTTTATGGCTTGTTTGGTGTTAATCTTTCTTTTTTCTTCTTCTTTTTATTTGTGACTTTAAAATGCCAATTAGTTACTTTAATTTCTTATTCATAGCAAAAGTCTCAATATCTCAATTCCGATGCTTGAACACCATAGTGAGTTTTGACTTTAGTAACACAATGGAAACTGTAATTTATTTCCATCTCCTCATAATAGTTATATATGATTTTGGAACTTTGTCAACTGGTGCACCAAATTTTATTCTATTATTTTAATTTTTGGTCTTCTATTATCCTAGAAACCTAGGAAAACAAGTTAGAATAATATAATATTTTTTTTTTCCTGAGGTAACCTTTGAGCTGCAACATGTTCATCTGGATTATAAGAAACTAGGAACCAAATCCATAGACTTGTTTGTTCAAATCATGTCTTCTTACTAAAGGCATGCTGAAATGGAAGTGTAAGGGACAAACAAAGCTATATTTTGTAACTATATGCTATATCATAGAATGGAGAAGTTAGCAACTATGTGGGGTTTGTTGTAATATACAATCTGAAGCATCTAACTAAAAATTCTCCATAATTATTGTTCATGCAGAAGGTGAAGACTAAGGTGGTGAAGAAGAGTATCAACCCTGAATGGAATGATGATTTGACTTTGTCTATTTCAGATCCTAGTCTCCCAGTACAGCTAGTAAGTATAACTATTCTTATAGCAGTTTCTGTCATTGTTTAAGAGAAAATTCGTAAGAAAATTCTATTAAAGATAATTTTAAAAAAAAATCTATTATTTTGAAATCTCTATATTTTTTTGTCCTGATTAGGTACTAGTCCTGTTACAGACGCATATTATGTTTATTATTCACTGTTATTATGTGACAGTAATCAAGATGACACTATCGTCTCATAGTTTAAGATCATAACATATGAATTGGTTAAATTTTATGATCACATTCTAAGGAGTAACACTAGAAGAGTGGAAGTACTAACAGTGTGAATGTGATTGATGCAGTTTGTGCATGACAAGGACACATTCAGCCTTGATGACAAAATGGGGGATGCTGAGTTTGATATCAGTCCGTTTGTGGAAGCGGTGAAGATGCGGCCGCAAGGCGTCCCGAACGACACGATAGTCAAAAGGGTGCAGCCTAGCAGACAGAACTGTTTGGCAGAGGAGAGCCACATTGTGTGGAGAGATGGCAAAGTGGTTCAGAACATGGTTCTTAGGCTAAGAAATGTGGAGTCTGGTGAAGTGGAGCTACAACTCCATTGGATTGACATTCCTGGTGCCAAGGCTCTTTGAACACCTAAAATGTGTGGACAAAAACATTAGGACATTCCATTGAGTTGGTTTGTTGTCTAATAAAAAATTAGGACAAAAACATAGCTCGCTTCTTGTAACATAGTCATCCTTACTCCTTAGTGTAACAATTGCTACTGGTGATTGAAATAGTTCATAGAAGTACTTGTGATGTTGATCTTCAATAATGTGAATCCTGTACAATGTTCTAGAAAGCAGAAACAGAGAATCAGAGATGCTGATGTTAATGGTTGCTTATAAATATATTTCCATTGGTTTGAGCAACGTTGTTTTGTTCGTTTTATATTTTATAAAAGATGATCTTCATCATAAACCATAATAAATGTTGAGGCCAGGGACAAAAAGTCATCTTATCTTGTTGCATTTATTATTAAAAATATTTATAATTAATGCTTTTGAATTAAAACTATTATAAGTTATGAAATCCAAAGTCCAAACTCCAAACATTTCCGTTATTAATTATTACATAAAAATATCAAGAGTAATTGGGTATTTTATGTGTGGTTTGTGTTGAATCTTAATACACAGAATAAGCCAAAGCAGCTTCCATCATCCACTCTCTAATCTAGTGATCTGAAATTCCCACGTGTCATAAACAAATTTACATACTGGCCCCTGATCCATATTGATGTTTTGTTTGTGGCCACAGAACAGAACTGAATTGAAGAATTCAACATACGAGTGAGTGAAGATTGAAGAAGTGCATCACAGCATCACTCTAGTCTCTTCTATACGCTTTTACCCCCCATCCCATCACTACGCAAAACTTGTGCAGTTCGGGCCACACTCTCTTGGTATGTCTTTAATTCCCTACCTACACTCTCCTCCAACGCATTACATTCTTTTCTGTTAACACTGCAATGGATTCCGTAGCGAGATTATGTTAATGCTGAACCCTATATTTTTATTTTATGTTAGCATTTCCCTTTTCAATCACACCATGCTGTAATGTAAGATCCAACCTATCTTCATGAATAGATCTTGATTTTTGGTTCTCTCCTCTTTCTGACAGGGGAAGTAAAAAGTGAAAACCTCTTGATGGAAATGAATATTGCAAGGTAAGCTTTAGCTGGGAAATGCATGTTGGATTTTGTTTATAATATTCTTGACATTAGCAGAATTTATAATCATAACAATCATAAGGCAGTAGAATTTCGTTTTAGGGTTATTGGATTTTGCATTTGAGGTTCTGACTTATGTATTACTAATTATCGCTGTTCTTTCATAATCTGAGTAGGTGTAGTCCCAAAACAGAGGGATCATTCTTTTCCAATACTTCAAGAACAGTAGGATGGGAGAACATGCAGAAACTTCCATATAATAATGTGGCTGTCCAGAGTCCAAGATGGACCTTGCGCAAATTCACCTCGCCCTATCGAGCTTTTACTGCAGTGTGCCCAAGAAGGTCTTTTTTCTGTAGAACGCGTTCTATGGCAACTAGTTTGGAGGAATCTTCATCTTTACAACCTGGAGAAAATTCCACTGAGGATGAGGATCCTTATGCTGAAGAAGAATTGGAAAATTTGGCACAACCACTTACCAGAGAACAGGTATTCCTTTTTAGTCACTTTGTAGTTGTTATTTGTTGTTTGATGAAAGATTGTCCTGTCTTTATATATCTTAAACACTATCTTTGCATCTCATTTAGTATGACTGAAACAAAATTTGATTCAGTATTAAAATGCTTGTATAACTGACATTTAGAACAAACACCCTTGGGAGTTAGGAGAGAATGATAGATGTAAGTATCAAGGAACACGAGTACTATCAGATTTTCAAAAGTATTTTCAGATGAGTTAGGGAAGATATTTCATGAATATATGACCAATAACAAAGGCAAGCTCGTATACAATAATAGAAGTGGCTTGAATTTGATACAGTGAACTTGCTTGTTTACTGCAGTAATCCGAGAATACTTTGTTGGGCTGACAATGCTTATATTTAAGTAATAAGAATTATGTTTTTTCTTTTTGCCAGAGTGGTTATACTATTCTTGATACTTGGGTTAATTATCTTACAAAAATCTCCCATCCCAAACTTCTTAAACAGATAATGGCTCTGCTTGTTGATACTGAAAGAGAAAAACTTACGAAGAAGCTTAGTGAAGCCAACCAGCATAATCGGTTCCTCAAAAGGCAGGTGTGTGCATATACATTTGTTTGCGTTGTTTTTAAATCGAAATCTAGGTGAAATTTTCCTTATGATAGCATTTTTCCTTGTTTAGGAAGTTTATGGTAATAGCGCAATACCTTATGTTCAGAGTTTGATTAAATCTTTTACAAGATGGGCTTATTTGAGTCTAATTGTAAAAAGATTTATGCGGAGAAGGCATGTCAGATGTGGGCAGATGGATCTAGCATCTTTCTAAGTATGATGCCAGTAAAACAAGACAATTAGTTTTGGTTTTGTTGCTGTTAAATGGAAATAGATCAACAGGAAACATGAATGGACATCCAAAGTGGAAAGTAAATGTGGTTTGATAAGTTGATTTGGCCTCGACAATTTTCATTGTTATAGTAGTTGATTTATATACGGGGTTAGTGCTGAAAGAACATGACTTAACTACAATTTTAGTATGTCTTGGTTAAGAGTTATTTGAGGCTACTGATATGGGCTTTAAACTAAACTTCAAAAATGGTCTCTTTCTTTGCAGTTGCATATAAAGGAAGATGCATTGGTAAATTTTAAAAGTGAGCTTGCTGTCATGGAACTTGAAGTTCAGGTTTACATCTACTGCTATCTTTTCACTTTTTGTGCCACCAACAGATAGTCTTACAGGCTCCTAACAAAAGGAAGATAGTCAAAACTTACTGTCTGTAGATAGATAAACATGAAATGGAAATGAAACAACCGAACAAATTTTATATGTAGTTGAACCAAAAATTTAAAATACAAAATGAATTTTTGAGGATACAAAGATACTAATCTTTAGTTAAAATATCTTGAATTTTAGTGTGAGCAGTACTAGTTTTCCTGAGCAATTTTAATGTGGTGCATACAAGATTGGTCAAGCTGTTGAGAAATGTGGGCAGTGGTATGATATTGCTTACTTGGGTGCAGGCTTTGGTCCAACTAGCAAAAGAAATAGCAAAATCTGGTATTCCAGAAGGTTCAAGGAAGATCAACGGAAAGTACATTCATTCTCACCTGGTTACTCGATTAGAAGGTATGGTTTGCCCTGGTTATTCCTCCTGATAAGCTCCATCTTATATGGTTCACAAGTTATTTGAGGACAATTATATGCTGGTTTGCATGTGAAGTTAGCAAATACAATTAATGGGAGTGCATTGTCACACCAAGCATTTCCCCTTTATATGTACTAATTGGTGCAACATGCAATTGTTTTTGCCTACATAGCTGTACATGAACAATTGATGGAACAAATAAAGGACGTTGGTGCGGCACAGTCCAAGGAGGTTTCTATTTTTTGGGTTGGAATGGCTGAGGTAAACACATTCAATGGTAGACTTCCAAAATGTTGAATGGGAATTTGGTTTGAAACTCTGAATCATAGATAATGTACTTTCACTACATCATTATTGATTAGGGAAATGCTATTCACGCTTGAGCTCCTAGTACCAACATCACATCAGACCTTAAAATATGAATTTTAATTTAATAAAATCAAAACACAAACAATCCAACCCTGTATGCTTGAGCTTTCTACCAGGGAACCCTAATTATCACATAACAATATCTCTCTTACCCTTGCAACACTTAATGCTAATGCTGTCAAAATATATAGCTTTCTATAGATAAGGGCATAGTTGACTTGCAAGGCATAGGTAGCTAGCTTGAATCATTGAACTACTGTTATTTCATAGATCGCTTGTTTGATTCAGAGCGTGCAAGTTATGGGGACCTTTGATGGTTGGAGCCAAGGAGAGCACCTTTCACCTGAGTATACTGGTTCTTACACTAGGTTCTCAACAACGTTGATGCTGAGACCCGGGAGGTACCTACCATATTTCTCATCTTGCTTTAACGCTCTATATTGAGCTTATAACAGTTAACACTGTATGATCTTCTTCTCTAACTCCCCAAAATCCCAAAATATTACTATGTGTAGGTATGAAATCAAATTCTTAGTAGACGGTGAATGGAAGCTATCACCTGAGTTCCCCATTATTGGTGAAGGATTAACCAAAAACAATTTGTTAGTTGTCGAGTGAATCATGCCTGTTATGTTGATTAATTTCAATCCTAGCAACTTTTTGAACTACGCAACTATATTTAGCTTAGTTTATAACCTAGTGAGTTTATGCCAATGCAACGTCATAAAATAATTTTGAGTTATTTGTAAAATTCAGCTTGTTCTGCATCTATGAACTTTTCATGTAAAATAAGTTTCTTTTTACTATTATGATTTTGGTGGGTTTTAAATGGTTCATTCTGTAAGATGACATTGAACCAAAAAAGTTAGACGAATTATTGAAGGGTTATAAAACTTTAATTTGGACTTGTTATGACAATGCCAGCGTGAGACTGAAAGCGAGAGATAGTAACTGATTAAGGACACAATGTGGCGCCATGCATGCCATCTCCTGAAAATCTCAAGTCAAAGGAAAGAATTATTTAGGAACTAGATGCCAAGTTTGATAAATTTGTTTATGGTAAACAAAGGCATAAACGCAACTTTCATGCTATTCCTTACCTGCTACACCATCCATTTCACTGCCACTAATACGGTATTATTATCCTTTGCCTGCTCCATGCAGCAACCCCTAAAAAAGAATCCCCCTTCACCAAATGACCTTCCAACTCTCTCTCATTATATTTTGTTTACTTTTGTCACCCTCATGTCCACCTAAATCTAGTTAATTAAATAACGTGGATTGTGGAGTGAATATATATAGAAAAAGTATAGGAAACAAGAAAAATATTAAACAATGTGAATAATGAGAATACTAGTTAACAATGTTGAGAATACTAGTTAACAATGTTGATTCTTAATTGGATAGTTATTTCTTTTGATTCGGTTTACTCATATATAGTTAACAATGACTGAATATTCACTAGGTGTACGGATTGTTATCCTAATATTAGGGTTTAGAAGGTAATTTGAAGGTGGAGTATTTTTTTATTTTATTGAGTCAATTCTAGAGCTCATTATTCACAAAAATTATTATCTACTTAACAAAACTTATATATATATATAATTTTATTTATTTGAGAAAACCCTATTATCAAGAATTCCACTAACTTTTCGTGTATCATTTTATGAAGAGGATGATAATAAGATACTTTTACATGTAAATAAATATAAGTTTCTATACGTGTATCGAAGTTATTTGTCATGTTATAGAGTAAACAATGGTCATCTTATCAACAAGAAAAATTAAATAAAAGAATTAAATACATCTAAAAAAATAAAATGGAGATTTTTTTGTAGATGTTACAGATTAAAAAAAGGGCAGTATTAGTTAGTATTATTAATTTCTGTTTATAAAATCTTTTTAACCTTTATTTTTTGAGGATATAGGATTAGAATTTGACATTTAAGATTTAAAATTTAAAATAAAAAATTATTTTAAAAAGATTTGTTGCTTTTGGTTAATAAAATTAACTCCCTAATTGAATTTTTAAAAATGTTCATATCAAAATTCAGGTACTAGAATCAGCCACTATATATTTGTGTATAAATATATATAATTTAATTTATTTTTAATATATATTTTATTTTTTCATATATATTTTATATTTGTAACTAATTTTAGTGGTTTATTTTAATATACATTTAGCATAATTTTTAAATTTTATAGGTCCTCTAAATTTTTCCTTTAGGTTTACAATTTGAGTTATATATACATTTTCAAGGAGTTTAATATTTGGTTTTTTTAATCTAGATTTTTCTACCAATATTCTAGTTTTAAATTAAATGTGATATTTAGATTTTCAATCAAATATATAACATTTAATTTTATAATATTTTAAATTTTAATAATAATTTAAAAAGTATTATCTTGTTAAAAATGATTTTTTAAATATATATATATATATATATATAACTAAATTTTAAATTTAAGATAGATATCACAAATCTCAAATCATAAGATAACGTAGTCACCAAAAAAAAAAAAATCATAAGATAACGAACTTAAATCCTATGTTAATTTGTGTTAAGTGTTAATATAAATTGATTGATGATACTCATTATTAATCGAAAAAAAAAAAGAGTACAACAGTAAAATAGGACGGAGAATAAATCTTTGCATATATAGTGAACGATCTAAAATCGTCTCCTAAAGTTAACATTTGAATTTTCATAGCATTCTTCCAAGGTCACTCTATACTAAAAACCTTGCGTTGCATGCTGGTTCTTAGATGCTCTTCTTCTTCTTCTCGAAGGTTGCTGGAGTTTGGAACGGCAACCACTTCCTTTTGTTCCTACAAAACTGTTTGGTGCTACCGCTGCGTAGGCCTTGATCCTTGAACTAACCATTTATATCATACAATCCTTATTGTTAAAGAATTTAAGAATAAGGGTTTATGATGAAGAAGAGTGCTTTTGAGAAGATGGTGATGCAGAAGAACAAGAGCAAGGGAAGCCACGAGGATCAGAAGAAGCAGCAGTGTAACAGGTTGTTGGTGAGTATCAACGTACTTGGGAGCGCAGGGCCAATAAGGTTTGTGGTGAATGAAAAGGACACTGTTTCTGCGATCATTGAAACCGCTCTCAAGTCCTATGCTCGTGAAGGCAGGCTTCCTCTTCTTGGTTTTGATCCCACCGACTTCCTCCTTTATAATGCATACTTTGATGGTATCACTCTTACTCAAGAACACCTTTTTAGGTTTCCATGAATTTTTTTTGTATCAAACTCTAAATTTTTAAGCCATAGAAATTCTCTATATCATATGAATAGAGATACATTTAGTGTTAGGGAGTAACAAGATGTGATTTTAGAAGAGTCCAATATTATAATAACATAAAGTTTGGTTCATGAGATTTTTGAAGTTGACTGGTTATTTTTATTGGTTTTTATGGAAACTGCTTTGACAGCTCTGAATCCATTGGAAGCCATAGGATCTTATGGGGTGAGGAACTTTGTGCTGTGCAAGAAGCAAGTGTGTTCATCAAAGCCAGAACCAAACACAGAGCTGATATCTCAGAAAAGCAATGGTGGTAGTGGCTTTAAGGCATGGTTCAACAAATCATTTGGATTGAAAATTTTATCCCATTGAAGAGATATATCAATTTGAGATATGAATAATGATGTGGTGTTAATCCATTTGGTTGTTGATGGTAATGCGGAAGATATATCAATTTAATAATGATGTGGTGTTAATCAATTTGGTTGTTGAATAATGATGTGGTATTAATCCATTTTGTATCTTTTCTGTTTACTCTGCCTGGTTGTATTAATAAGTTTCTTTTTTCAAAAAAAAAAAAAGAGATATATCAATTTAATGTAGAACTCTTCTACAGTTCAGTGTTCTAGCCATGATTGTTCTTTGTTATTCAATAATAATGTGTTTGTTGCAGTTGTGTGCTAGTGCTATTATTTGTTCAAGTGCTTTGTTTAAAATAGTACAGACTATGTAAAAGATGCATCTTTTTATGTGTTTTTTATTAAGCAAAAGATGCATTTTTTATATGTATATATCAAGCTCTTTATTTACATACAACGTCTACTGATTTTAGATTTTAAAATTAATTAATATGAAAATGAATATGTTATTTATTTGGTATTGCAATTCATTTTTTTTATGATTAAAGGTACTACTAATCTTATTCCAGAAATTTGATAATATAATGTGCTAAATTAATGATTTTTTATGTGATGATATGAAGAATAGAATAATTAAGAGCACTCTATGTTATCAAATATAATCCATTAAAAGAAAATAAACAAACACCAAAGTCTTAGTAGTCAAAGTTGGAATATTAAAAAAGGAAAAAAAATGTGAAAATACATATAGTCATAAAAGGTTGGATATATTTAAAAGAAAGGTCAAGAATTAAAGAGATTTTCTTGTTTTTATTTTTTTTTCTTTATTTTTAATTTATGGATAACATGCTAATAATTGCAGAAGAATAAAATATTTTAGTTTCACAATTTCTTTTAAGAAAAAATAGAAGCAGCAGACGGGGTTACGCAGCAAAAATAGAAGCCATTTTAGTTTTTATCCCATCACGCGTCTTTATTGAATACTGAATCTATGTGAATACTGAATACTAATAGAATTTTTTTTAAATTCCTAAAGAAAAATAACACAAAAAATAAAAGTAATATAATATAATAAAATATAATTTTAAAAGATACATACAATGAAAGAGAAGAGGACAGTAATACTGGTGAGGTGACAAAAAGAATAGGTATAGAGAAGGGTCAGATGAAAAGGATAATATATGATACAGTAGAAAAAGTATAATAAAAATTGGGTAGACACTCAGGGAAAAATGCTCAAAATGTCTTTATATAAAAATATTTGATTTTGTCTATTGAATAGATTATTATATATTAGATTTTTGACATATAACATAGATTAAAAATATATTTTTATTAAAAATTATTGCTATATTATTAAAATTATTATTTTGATTCAGATGTCAATTTTTTAAATTGTATAAAATTTAAATTTTTTACAAAAAATTTATTAAAAAACTATTTTATTTTTATTATTTTTTATAAATTTTATAATATTATATTTTTATTTTTATTTTATTATCATTTTAATACTTTTTTTTATTTTGAGAATTTAATAAATTTTTTTTGAGTTGAGTTTTTATTTGAAATTTTTATAATTTTTTAATAATTTTTTTTATTTATTTTAAAAATTTATATTTTAATCTACTAATTTTTATTACTAATTATTTTATTTTTAATCTAGTAATTATTATTTATTTTTAAATTTTTTGAATAAAAATTTATTGTGAAATTAAAATTTTAAAAAATATTATTTTATATTAATTTAAGAAATTTAGTGTCGTTTGAATTAATATTGGTTAGAATCATTAATATAATTATTTTTTATCTTAAATCTTTTAATTTACTTATTGATTCAATCTTATTTATAATTTATATTTTTATTATTAATTTATGTTTCTTAGAATATATTTTTAAATATGGCTAAACAAACAACTTAACAAAAAGTTGTTTTAACTATTTTTATGTGAGTGGGTACCCTAAAAATTAAAGTTAAAGATGGTTTAAAATATTGAATATAGACATGAGAAAAATAAAAAATACTTTTACAAAAAAGAGTGGATATTCTTTACTCATTAGTATTGGACACGGAGATGGCAGATGATCATTGATCAACTGTGTTTTTTCAATAGAAATTTTTATATTAGATTTCAATTCACGTTGTAGGAAAAGAAATAAATTTCAACGACATTTGAAATAACTCATTTATAAATAAGATTTGTAAATATGTTCATCTTAATTCTGTTATACATGATATTTTAATATTTTTCTTAACTTATTTAATTCAAATTTATTTAGTCTATGCATTTTAAATATAATGATCGATAACTTATGAAATATTGTTATACATTTTTTGAATCATTTATTATTTTTAATTAATTTTCAAATGATCGATCTCAAACTTGTAATCATATGAATAAAAATATTAAAAATAATTCTTCGAAAAGACAATAAATAAGTAACTGTATAACTGTACGACGATTGAATTAATAGCATGAAATAACATTACTAACAACCGTCAATTTGATTTTGAAGTTTCTACCAATAATGGAATTGTTACTTGAATTTTAATCAAATTTTAGGGTGAGGATGCACAAGAACAAGTACTTTTTGCATCAACGATGAAGAACATCATCTATAAAAAATGTTTCAAATATTTTAAAAATACTAATATTTTAATAATTTTAGTTATTAATCTTAATTATAAAATATATACATAATTAAAATTAATGGAGGAAAATAACTGAAACTCCAGTTGAAATACTTAAACATTTTAAGTAGTTTGAACAAAATGCTTGAATTAAGATTACTGCATAAAGAATATTAGAAAGTCATTTAAATTTATTTTTAGTCATCAATTAATTATCAATATTTTTATGCTAAAATATGTTGTTGAATTATTAAATTAAAAGAAATTGGATTAATAACTAAAAGTGATGATAAAAAATAATAAATTTTAATAACGGTCTATTATTTCTCTTAAAAAATAATATTTATTTTGTCATTAATAAATCTATTTATTTTTATGTATAAAAGTTGATACAAACCTTTTATAAAATAAACTTGTGTCATATTGGTTTATATGATTGTGCCACGTCAGTAATTTTACATAAATGACAATTTTACAATTTTATAAAATAAAAATAGTAGATATTTATATAAAAATGATACAAAAATAATTAAATTTAATATATGTTATTATTCAATTGAATTAAAACATAACTATTAAATATAATTAGTATCTACATTAAAACTGTAATAATTATTTTTAGTTATAAATATTTAAAGTGTATAATGTCACATTAATATTTGTTTACTATATATACATATATTCTAATATATCATAAAACATTCATGAGTTAATATTTAAAAAGAGATAGACCAACTTCACAAAATTTTTACTGCTGTTATTGTATATTTTTTGTTTTTAAATAATTATATATAAATTATAATTATAAATATTTTTATAATTGAGTCTTTAAATTTAATATTAGTTTACATATTATCTAATTAGTAAACAATATAATATTTTTAAATTTATAAAATATAATATAATTAGTTTAGCTTTTAGTCTACTTAAAATTAAACACAAATAATAATAACAGTAAAAGATTTTATTTATCTTTTAATAACACTTTAAATTTCAAATCTTTTTTGTATCACTTCTATCTATCTTAATCTTATCTTTCAATCATATCTTAATTTACATAAATTGATCAATTTTTTTTATTGTCATCTATCTATAAATATAACTTAGCTAAAAACTTTTTTAGTGCACTTTCTTTTTCATAAATTAGTATTGCAGAGTCCTGTGTCAATTGATATAGCTCGAGTCTAACATACACATCATGGGTGAGGTTGATCAATGGGAAAACATTCATGAAGATATGTTGAACCAAATCGCAGAGCGACTCTATTCATATGATGACTACCTTCAACTTCGATTGGTTTGCAAGCAATGGAACTCCAAAGTTCCCAAGATTCCCAATGGCATCAAAGCTCCGTGGCTGCTAGTACCTATTGGTGGCGCTGCTAAAGAAGCTTTCAAAATTGGTAAGGACATCTACCATATCACGCAATTACCTAGCATTGATGAAGAAACTGTTGACACTAGTAGTCTTGAAGAGAAGGGAATTTACCATCTCAAACTAGAGCTGCAATACAATCTTATCCGTGGTTCTTGTCATGGATGGCTAATAATTGTATCCATATATGAAGGCACTATACGAATGCTAAATCCATTGACAAAGGTTTGCTTGGATCTTCCTCCAATCTCAACTCTACCAAATGTAATTGATGACGGAGATGAATATTATTCTTATTACATTGGACCCTACAAGTTCATTACGGACACTGTACATGCATATAAAGTTCTAGTTTGGAAGGTTGTTATAAATTCAGCTCCTACCAATGACAATAACAATAATTTTATGGCTGTGGCTTTATATGGAGGTTCTTATTTGGCTTTTTACAAGCCGAGTAACAGGAAATGGCTCAAATTAACAACCAATACCGATGCATGGACATACTTTCAAGACGTTATATTTTTTCAAGAGAAGATATATATAATAGATGATGATGGCCAGCTATACGTGTTTGATACAAACACAAAGGCAAAGCCCGTGAGAATAATTCATGAAGTCACGCCTCCATCTGATGTTGTCACTGTTGAAGATGAAGAAGTCTCCAATCTTAAATACCTGATTGGTTGTGCTGATGGAAGTTTATTGATGGTGGTAAGACATCTTCATAATTTGATGCAGCAAGATAACCAGCGTTCCTATGAGACTATCAAATTCGATATTTATGAATTGAAGAAAAATGCAAACACATGGTCAAGAGTAACTAGTTTGGGGAATTATGTGTTGATAATTGGATTCAATGCTTCTGTTCAAATGTTGGCTGACGATTTTTCAAATTGCAAAGGAAATCAGATCTTCTTTACCGATAATTTTGTTATAGACCAAACATCAGACGACGTTGTTTACTATCATAACATTGGCATCTTCAATTTGGAAGATCAGAGTTGTCAAACAGTGTTATCAGATGTTAACTTTTTTTGTCCTCCTGTTTGGATGTTCCCTTAATTAGCTTAGGTTTTTTTCCTTTTATCCTTAGATTTTCAATTTGTACTCTTAGAAAGTATTGTGTTTAGATCATTTTGCAAACTGTCTACTAAATCCTTATTTCTTCCTTTCATCAAGTTTAATATATAAAGGTGATGTAATGACATTATTTTAGTCAAATATTACTTATTTGTTTACATATTTATATTCTTCACTTTTCGGTTTTTGGAGATTTTTTTATAAATTACTAGTGTATAGTCCGTACTCTATACGAATAATATATGAAATTATATAGAGACTTTTATTAAAAAAATTAAATAAAAAATATATAATAATTATTATTATAAATATTTAATAAAGTTATAATTAAAATTAAACTCTAAGAATTTTTAATCTTAAAAATAATTAATATTTGTCTTAATCAATTTGAGTTTGTTGAGTGGCCATCTCACTTATCCGCTTAAGAAAGTATTAGGATGTTCGAATCCATTGACAAGCGATGGAGTATCAATACGTGGTTAGACTTTGCAAGAGTACTGGTGAGTACCCGACCCGTTCCTACCCAATCAAGACGAATAATAACTCGACCCGAGGCGAGGCAGGTTTCGTTCAAGGCGAGTGTTCGAGCAGGGTAGGATGGGTCGGGTTTAAGGTGTACCCACCCCAAGGTATATACATATAAACACTTTTTATGGATTAGAATTTGCCTCACATCACATATTCAATGATTAGTCTGAGTTCATACTCCATATCCACACTAGAGAGACTCAGTCATCCTCACCTAGAGTATTCTTCTTCTCGGCTTCTCTATGGAAAACCTCACCGCTCTCATTATCATCACAGCTTCCGTCGTCTCGCTACTGATCCCGTCACTGCCTACCTTCGTAGCTCTCGTTCTCACCGCTGCTGAACTCATCACCGTCGTTGATGAACCCGTCGCTACCTTCCTGCTGAGTCCTTTTTTCTCTAGGTAAATTCCTTAAGCCTGTTGCTGCCTTCCTCCTGTTGAGACCCTTTTTTCTAGGTAAATTTCTCTCCCCCTCTCTCTCCCATCACATATTGTGAGTCTGTTAAATTCTTCTTTTCTTCTTCCACAGTCTCATCACTTGGTCGTAGCCCCTTTCTCCTGAGCGTGTCATGTTTTCTTCCTCTATTTATCTGTCTGCAGATAAGTTTCCCTCTCTCTCACATTATGAATGACTAAATATGTATTTCATTGAATCTCTACTTGGTGAAGTTGTGAGTTTGTGTTGTAATTTTATTGGTGAAGTTGTATGTGAATTTGTGTTGCAATTTTGTTTATATATGTGCAGTGGGTCTAATCTACATTTCAATAATTTCTGTCCATATTATGTACTAATATTTTTCATGATTGATTTTAAGATTATTTTATATAAAAATAAATATGTTTCATGATTAATTCTTCATTGAAGTGTGAATGTTCTCATTACATAAAGTTCATTTTGTATTTTTCATTTTAAATCGTTATTAACTTTGGATTCTAATTACTGATGTTGGCATGTTGCAATAGTTTATATATGTTGATTGAGAATTAGAACTTCTGTGATTTTGGTTAATTTATATATGTGCAATGGATCTAATTACTGATGTTGTAATGGTTTGCTCAGTTTTTTAAATAAGTACTTTATATATGGTTTGTTTAGATTTTTCAATTTTTTCAATATAGGTGCTTTAAGATTATTTCATGGATAGTAATGTTAGAGAGGACGCACAAAACAAACAGTGTTGCTCCTAGCCATATTGAGATTGATATTTAGAGTAGTGTTAATACACTTAATGTTAAATTTGTAGTGATCATACATTAAATTTTTTTTATTTCATGTTATTTGACATTATATGAATTTTATGTTTGCAGTTTAATTTATGTATAAATTTTAATTTTTTTATCTTAATTTATGTATGAATATGTAAATCTTAAAGTATTATTTAATTGTTATAGGATGGGTAAGAGTGGAGAGGGTACTCGCAGGAAAGAATTAGGGTACATCATTTTACTACCCACAGAAAATGATTAAGATACAATATTTTACTACCCGCAGGTATAGGTGGAGCGAGTAGTTGAAAAGTTTAAGGACAGCGCGGGTAAGGCAAAAACCCGCCTCACTGCCAACCCTATACGTCGTGGATTAGTTCTCGATCTGTCCAGTTAAAAAAACACCATAGAAAAAAAATATTTTTTTTAAGTAGAATAATTTCTTATTGATAACAATATTTATGGAGATTTGTTTTTGTTGGAATTTACCTGCGACAATTTTATTTGTTAGCATCATATTCATTCTTAAAGTCAAAACAATATCATCAATATTGTTACTTGTTAAAATTTCATATTTTATGATATGTTTTCAAGTTTTCAAACTCAGACTTATGCCGTTACAAAAGTTATTAAGTTAGTTAATATTCCTTAATAACATTACTGAAACACCATCATTGAGTATCAGTTTATGGGAAGAGAAACTAATAACAATTTTTGTTATTCGATATATAATTTATTCTATTGTAAAATGAATTATTATTTTACATTATTAAATACATTTTCTTTTAATTTCTTACACCATTTTATTTAGCAATGTTCTCATGCAGTGCACAGAATAATTAATAAAAATATATGAAGTTTTTATTAAAAAATTAAACAAAAAAACATATAACAATTATTACTATAAATGTTTTATAAAGTTATAATTAAAATCAAAGGTTAACGGTTTTTAATGTTAAAAATGTTAAAAATAATTAGTATTTATTTTAATCAATTTGAGTTGGTTGAGTAGTTATCTCACTCGTCTATTTATGGAAGTATTTTTTAATCTCGCTTATGTATATAACAACTCATTGGCTAGCGACAAACCCTTGATAAATGGAGTTTCAATCCCTGGTGGATTAGTTCTCGGCTTGCCGAGTTGGAAAATACGGGGAAAAAAATAGTATTTGTCTTGAAAGTAGAACAATTATCATTGATAGCAATACTTGTGGAGATTTGTCTTTGTTGAAATTTAAATGTGACAACTTTATTTATTGGTATTATATTCATTCATGAAGTCAAAACAATATGATCAACGTTGTTACCGGTTAATATTTCACACATGATTTTCAAGTTTTCAAACTTATATATAGACTTATTTTTTTACAAAAGCTATTAGATTGATTAATATTTTTTAGTAATATTACTAAAACACTATCGTTGAGTATTAATTTGTGTGAAAAAAAATTATAGTAACTTTGGTATTCAATATATATATATATATATATATATATATATATATATATATATATATATATATATATATATTCAAAAAAAATTATTATTCCTAGATTGGTAAATGTATTTTTCTCTCATTTTTATACTAGTTTATTTGGCAATAATTATCGTTAAAAAAATGAATGACTACACTATCTTATAGTTGATGTATAAAATAATTTTTTATTTTAAAATTAATTTTGGTCAATAAAATAAAATTAAAAATAATTTTTTACACAAATTTAAATTTGACTTTAAAATTGATTAACAACTCACCTTTTTTAAATTTTAATAACAAAAATAAAATTAGTTAAGTGCAAAATATTCAGTATTTAATAATTTCAATCATTTAAATTTCAATTAACAAAAATTGAGTTAGAAATTAATTATAACTTAATAATTGATTATATATATATATATATATATATATTAGTACACAAATAATAATATCTAATGTATAATTTATTTATTTTTTGACAGAATTAATATATAATTTATTTATTTTTTTGATAGAATTAATGTATAATTTATTGAGAATTGATTTGTTATCCAAATTTTTTTATAAATATTGTATTACGTGAAAATAGTGGTCTTATTCTTCTATTATTATTTAAAAAATTATTCATAATTTTTGTATTACGTAATTAATTTAATTAATAACCTTTATTATTATTTTTCTACCAAAAAAAAATAATATTTTTACTATTTATATATTTTTTAATACTAATAAATAAGTGAATATTTATATTATATTTATTGTCCTAGCTTAAGTTGTTTATTTCATATATTAATAATATAAATAGAGAAAAAATTATGTAATAAATTATATGTTATAAAAATTAGTTAATTTACACATAAATTAACTTTATTAAAAATAATTTTTTTTATATATAATCATCTTTAATATATATAATATCATGTATATATTACGATGTCATTTTAATTATTATGTGAGTGATTATTATTATTATTATTATTATTATTATTATTATTATTATTATTATTATTATTATTATTATTATTATTATTATTATTATTATTATTATTTATTTGTTTGTTTTATTGCGTTAGTAAATAATATTTAGACTAAAAGAGAAAAAATATAATTAAAATTTTTTAGTTTGATTAAAAATTTTTTTTGTAAGCACATCTAACTTTTACATATATTAAATGTAATAATGTTTAATAGTATAGTTTGTTTTGCAACAATAACTCAAAATATTAACTCAAGTGAGTAAGATCAACCTAGGTCCATTGTCTGGATTCTAAATTCGAATTTGGTTCATTATCTTGGGACTCAATGCAGATAAAGTCCACGTGTCCCATCTCAAATCGGCTCAAATTAAATTTCCGTTGTTAGTTAGGTAGTGTTTGTTTTGAGGTACTGAGACAGAGACTGAGAGACTGAGACTCAGTATCATGTTTGTTAGTTCAGAGACTGGTATTAAAATTTCTGTCTCTGTCTCTAAAATTTCAGTATTTCAGTACCTCCAAAAAGTAGGGACACAGGGGACTGAAATTTTTAGAGATAGAGACTGAAACTTTAATAACATTTTATACCTAAAATACTTTCATTTCAATTAATTAATTCCAATTTTATCCTTTGTGCAAATTAAATTAGAGTTTTATTCTTATTTCAATTCCTGTCCCCCATTTTGCACCAAACAGAATACTGAAATTTATTTCAATCCCTATCTCTAGTCTCTGTCTCTCAGTCTCAGTCTTTCCGTCTCTATCTCTCCACCAAATGCTATCTTAGAGATGGTAATTGATGCTTGTGTGGACGTGGCAGACTTTCATTCCCGTCCTTTGCTCCTATTTAAAAAAAAAATACCCTCCGTCCCCTCTCTATTTTTGTCGCAAGTCCCTCTTTAATTATCCCCTTAAGAAATGCAGATACCCACAGTTATTTATAGATATTTTTTTAATTTTCTTTTAAATAAAAAATCATAATATAATAATCATAAAATAATTAATTCAATATAATTCAACACAATTCATAATATATTCATTATAATAAATAACATTTCAAAAAAAAATATAAAAACATCTTCCAACAAATTACATAACATAATTTTTTGGAATGAAACTGAGCGGTGTAGTGACAAATTTAAGAGGCAGAGAAAGTGAGTTAGAGAGAGATGCAAAATTAAGACTAAAGATGTGTCTAAAAAAAGTGTTCGAATTGGAGGTAAGAATAAAGGTTACTAAATTCAAAAATATATATTAGAAAAAATCGGTAATTTTATATTCGCGTTGTTTTTACAGATCTTATGGAGAGGATAACTATGTCCCCGTCCCCGTCCATTTCATGTGGATAGATTTCCACAATCCCACCCATGAACATTTGACATATTTCTATTAAGTTCTAAATCGCGATTAATCTCTACGAATATCTATTTGGCTGTTTTTTTTTATCATTCCAATTGCTAGTATTCGTCAGTTCGTAATGTGGAATTATACCAGCCACTTAGTCAATTCTTAGATAACCAAAATCCAGGTTATATCATTCTCATAAAATTACATGTATCTTATTATAATAATATTAATAAAAAATAAAATATTTAAATATTAAATGAGTCACATTTTTCATATATATAACAATGACTAATATCACATTTTATAACTTGTGAAATCATATTATAAACTATTGATAAGTTTGGATTATGAATATAAATTGAAAAAATTTAACTATAAATTTAAATGGCCTTATTTTTAAACTGTATAATTTAATAATTTTTTTCAATTTTTATACTAATAATATTAATTCTTCTAACTTTTTTTGTCTATGTTCTCCAATATATTGTTTCTTTAAAAATATTCAATTACATAAATAATATCTACTTCATCATACAATAGTCCATAATCTTAATTATTTGACTTCTAAGGCGAGGACCTCTACATTTTCAATAATTTGATGAAATTTTTTTTATCTATATCACCATCTTATAACAAAATATACCAACCTCTAAATGGAAATCAAAATCAATAACCAAATAAAAAAAAAAGTCAAATACATGAATGTCTGACTACTATGATACATAGATAAATGTTGAAGTACAATTACACACGAATTTTTCTAAGCCATAATTCAAAATTCACCTATCCATTCTATCAATCAAATAACATATTCGAGCGTTACAATCTCTGTAGGTAGTCACGTAGACTTTCGAACACCTAAAAAGTCCGCATTTTTTTTAGTGTAAGTCATGCAAACCTCCCCGTTCATAAACTTTACCATGCTCTCAAGCTCATTAATTACCTCAGCAGTGTCTCGAATAATAAACATACTTTTGGGTCTCAGAATTTGATCAATCTCAGCCACAATAACTTGAAAATTACACTTAAGAAACCAATAAATATATTAGTAAAATGACACAGATAATTATTGCCTGTTGATATGATCTGACAAACTATTGATTTTGATGAATGAGAAATGAAATAATTATATATACATTTTCTTGAGTTGAAAAGAGATAATCTGCATGGAGAAAATCGTAGGACCTAGGATAAGTGCTAAACGATTTATACCAATCGTGATACATGCCAAAAAGACCGTGTTCATATATAATAGGAAGTGTATCTGGAGTATCTACTGAAACCACATTCATGACCTAAATATTCAAATCTTTTATAGCTGCAGCAAAACTGGAGACCAAAAAATAATTATAAAATAAAGGTAGTGACAACGATAGATTTATATAATTCGGATTAATATTTTAAAAGTGATTTTTCTTATCCTCTGTAGATTGATCTTATATCCATAACATTTTGCATATTTGGCCATTGAATTTCTATCTGAACACTTTTTTAGTATTCATAGTCCATGCTAAAATTGTCAGGGACAAGCTTTTCATAAACTCCAACTTGAGAACTTGTCAACCATGGTCCATGAATACTTCATGGTTAACATATTATATATAACTCCGAGTGGGAGTTGGAGGGTCTGGTGGCTTGTATATATCCACGATAAGTCGATAGTTGCCTTCTTGCCACGACGTCTCATAGAAAGAAAAAAATTTGTTGTAAAAACTACCAAATAAAAGAGTAATTGATAAAAAAATGAGATCCTCTTCTAATATATATGACTTTTTATAATGATAAAATAAAAATAGAAGGAATAAAATTTTATATTTTTATATTAGAAATAGAATTTAATATTTATCCTAATAAAATTAAATAATAGATTAGTTATAATTAATATATTTAAATAAATAAAACAAATCAGATAAAAATATTTTAAAGAATTAATCAAATTAATTAGTTAATACAAATAATTAGTATAATTGATTTGATTTGATTTAATTTATTGAATTCAAAAAAATAAATCAAGAGATAGTATATTAAATTTACTGAATTAAAAAGACAAATAGAAAAATACTCTCTTAGGAGATTGATTTTCTTAACTAAATTAATTTGTGTTTATTATATATTCAATTAGAATAAATAACAAATTATCTATTTTAATATGTACTTTATAAATTAATAAATTAAAATAATTGATATAATAAATTATAATTAATTAACTGTAATAAATTGTATTTAATGAGTTAAAAGAAATAAATTGAAAAACACTTTTAATAATTAATTATTTGATATAAATTATAATAAATTGTGTGATATTTAAATATATAATCAAATCAATTAGTTGCTATAATTAATTTACTGTAGTAACTTGTATTTAATGAGTTAAAAGAAATAAACCAAGAAATACTCTTAAAAGTATGTCACGTCAGCTCAGCTCCATCATTAAGTACAGAAATCCAATTTTTATATAATAGAATAAATAAAAAATTTTATTACAAAAAATATTAAAATTTATTATTTTTTATCATTAATTAGACATTAATATTAATTTTTTACCAGCTACATATAGCAACCCCCTCAAAAAGAATCCCCCTTCACCAAATGACCATCCAATAACTCTCTCTCTCTCATTATAGTTTGTTTACTTTTGTCACCCTCACTTCCACCGAAATCTAGTTAATTAAATAACGTGGAACGTGGAGTGAATATATATATGGAAAAGTACGAGAAGTCAATGTATATTTTATACAATGTATATAATGAGATTAAATTGAAATTAGAATTAAATTAGAGGCAATTAATTAATTTTAAATAGTTTTTAATTTAAAATTTGAATCAAATCATGATTCCCGTTAGTTATGACAATTAATTAATTTTGAGTAGTTATGGCAATCTTTATAGTAATATAAATGAGGAGCTCATTTGTTGATGTGGCGCTCATACGTTGAGTCTCGGAATTTATTTGCTTACGTGTCGTCACTAGAAATTTTTAGATTTATATTTATAAATTATAAATTATTATTTGCTTAGATTGTTATTTTCAAATTTTAAGTTTGGGTTGTTTTACTTAGGTTGTTATTTTTTAAATTTTAAATTGTTTTATTTGTTTGGGTTGTTTTACTTAGGTTGTTATTTTTAAAATTTTAAATTATTTTATTTAAGTTGTTATTTTTTAAATTTTATTTAGATTTTACTTAGATTGTTCTTTTTTATATTTTAACACTATTTTTTAAAAATCTGTTAATTCTTTTTAGCATTATTTTTTAAAATTTTGTTAAATTTTTTTTTTAATTGCAGCTACATAAATTCTTTTAAAGAAATTTAGAGTTTTAAAAAAATTTACGTTAATTATTCTTTGGTTGTTACATACTAATATTACTATAAATAAAGATTTACGTTAGTTTAGAATTTTTAAATTATTATTTGTTTAGGTTGTTATTTTCAAATTTTAAGTTTGGGTTGTTTTATTTAGTTTGTTATTTTTTAAATTTTAAATTAAAGTCAACCAAATTTAAAAAAATTTAGTTATGATGCAACTATAAAAGGATAAGTTATGAGAAATGTAAAGAACCACAGTTTAAAGTACATCAATCATTTTCTTTACATATATCCAAAATCTCCCTACTTATTCCAATGGCTGGTATTCACAAAATTGCTGACATCAATCCTACAATCGACAATTTGTGTGTACGTATACGAGTGATAGGTTATGGACACTATCAAGTTACGGAAATTTTCCATTGCCATACTCAATTGAGATGGTTTGGTTTAATGAAGACACGAGTTTTCTACTAATATCCTTTTATCTATAACTCTAAGGTTATTTATTTATTTATTTTTTAAATTAAAGTCTATGTACATTGGATTAGATATTGAATAAGTCTATATTTAACCATTTTTTATGTTATTTTCTTTTTTAAGTAGGTATCGAATAAAGCTTAGTGTCATTGATGATTCTAATTGTGTATGTTTTGTAATCTTTGACAAGGAGGCAAAACAAGTTTTGGGAAAGAACTGTGTAGAGATACTTGATCCACTCCTATTGATAAAATCTAACCAATATTTATTTCTAAACGCATTTGTGAAGATACTTTTATTGGTACTTTTTATATTATTTATTATTAATATATTATGTAATACCCTGCAGAAAAGAGATCTATCGGATACACCTACACTTTTGCTCAACCTAATTGATAAGATCTATCTCTTCGTCGTTGAAGTTCAAATATCAGATAATCCACATTTTTCACATTCTTATAAAGTTAAGAAGATGATTGATAATGTGGATCTCATAAATAAATTCAAAGAGGCTCACTCTATTCAAATTGTGAGTATATATAAGTGTACTTTCTATTAAAAATCAATTTATTTTTTGCTTCCTTAGTCATTAGTAGTATCTAATTTATAAATAATAATTAATTATAATTTTAGGATGTTGACTACACCGGTGGTTTGCTTCCAATTTCAAAGACATCCTCAATCATTGAAGGGGAGAAAGTAGAAGGTGCTAAGGTATTTGTTCAAAAAATATTTTTTTTTTGTTCTCTCAAAATTAGATCTTAATTTTATTCAAAAAATATTAGTGAGATAAAATCAAAGGTTAGAAAGAAGTCTTTAATTTAACGTGATTTTTTGTACAGAATTTATTGTTTGAATTCTCCAATGAAGTTGCGGCCAATGATGAATCCGAATTATTGAAAAATGTTATTATACCAACTAAGCGACTATCCTCGGAGTCAGAAGATTCGAAGGTGGAAGCAGATACCTCAACTTGCAAGAAGATCAAGATTGAGAAAGAAACTTGAGAATTTGGATGCACATGTTTTGGAACCCCTTTTAGAGTCTATCTAATAGAATAATGCCAAGCATATGTTTGTTTTGGTAGAACCATTGTCTTTTCTTGAGTTGTTATTTTTCTTTTGGTTCTTTTCGATTTTTATGTTTGGAATTTAAAATTTTTTTAAATATAAATTGAAGTTATTTGGTTATTACTTGTGATTTTATTTTTAATTTAATTCTCACTGTTGATATTCTGATAATTTTTAAATTAATATTTAATGTCATAAAGTTATAAATTTTTTTTTTGAATTATTGTTGATACAATTAAGTTTGTTATTAAATTTTAATGTGTACTTATTTAAAAAAAATCTAATTTTAAAGTATTATGTTTAGAATCTTAAATTTAAATTCAAATATACTTTTTTTTTGAATTTTTACGTAAGCAATTAGATTTGAGAATATTTTTTAAAAATTTATATAATTTATAAGCTACTATGCTAATACAAAGGATTATAATAAAGTAAATAGAATTATCAGTCTTATTAATATGTGAAGTTATTTATACTATTTAAAAAAATGTAATACTGTTTAAATTTTAGAAAATGTATAATAAAGTTAATACTGTTTATGATGAAACTAAAAAAAATATTTTTAAATTAACAAATTTCTATATTCCTAATGGAAACAGACGTTTGATTAGAAAATTTTATTTAAAAATTTAAAATTTATACTAGCTAATTAGGAAATTCTATTTAAAAATTTTAAATTTAAATTTCTAATACTAATTTCTAATTAAGTAAGGTTTTAACCATTTCGATTTTTAAATTTAAATTTTTTTACTTGCCACATTTATAAATTTTTATTATTATCTTTTAGATTGTTTTTTCTCAGTAGAAGTATTTTCATCTTTTTCTCTCTTTTTAAGTATTTTTTTCTAAATTTACGTAATTTATAAGGTTATTAATTTTTAGATTGTATTTAATTTTATTTATTTTTATCGATAAATAATAGGATTGATAGTATTTATGACGAAACTAATAAAAATTATTTTTAAATTAACAAATTCCTATATTCTTAATGAATAACAAACGTTTAATTAAAAAAGTTTATTTAAAAATTTTAAATTTGCACTAGCTAATTAGGAAACTCTATTTAAAAATTTGAAATTTAAAATTCTAATACTAATTCCTAATTAAGTGGCTTCTTAACAGTTTTGATTTTTAAATTTAAATTTTTTATTTGTCACATTTATATTTTTCTATTTACTTCGTTTACATTGTTATTTTTTAGATTATTTCAGCACAACAATAGAGGTACTTTCATCTTTTTCTCTTTTTACTTATAAGTTATTCATTTTCAATCTCTTTATTTAAAGAAATGGAAAAAAAAAAAAGATTTTAACTATAAGTTGAATTTATTGATCGTGAGACTAAACTTATATTTATTTGAAAAAAGATACTTTTGTAAAAAAATATATATTATTTTTCGTAAAATATATTTACGTAACTAAATAAATAAGAATAAAAAGGAAATTAAAGCAACCATTGAAAATAAAACCTGTACAATTTTACATAGACATAAGAAGACACTAATTTCATATTCTATTTGGTAAGTTAGACATGAGAAAAAATTGTAAAAAAATTAGTGTCTCAAGTTAAAAATTAGTGTTTCAGCATTTTAGAGAGACACAAAATACATGTTTTTAATGGGTGTTTGTGTATGACCATGTCTTTCATCATTTTTGTCTCAGTAAACAAGCACCATACATGTACTCCTGTGTCTATGTTTTGATGGACATGTATACCAAAAACAAACGCTGTCATATGTGTACTACTTTATTCTTTTTAATAATATAAAAAATTTGATAATAAAAATGTATTATGTATAATGTATATATATTTTTAATTGGTTAAAAAATTTATTTATTTGATATGTTTAGGTATATATTGAAAGATGCAAGAAGTCCAAAGAAAAGCAAGATTATATTGAAGAGAAAATTGATATTAAAAGACAAAGAAAATACAAAACCAAACACAATTCAAGGTAGATTTCATATAAAAAAATAAATTAATTATTATATCATTTTTGTTTTTATGTTAGAATAATATATTTTTTTATTTGGTATTTTTAAGTATGTCAGTTCTATATATTTAGTTTTTATTGGGTATACAAAATAACTAACATGTCATGAGTATTTTGGCCGAATGAAAGCCCATAAAATACAATATTTTCTATATATTATTTAGTTATTGACAAGTAATAAATTATTAATTTACATTGTCTTCGTAATATGTTACTAAATTTGTTTATGAAAAAATTACAGGAAATTCGAGTGATAGTTCCAATGGTGTGCATTTTTAATCGGTGTTGTCGAACATTACCAATAGCATTAATACAGATTTATTTTTGGATGATTTTGTTTGGAACTTGCTTATGTGAATGTACATGCACTCTATGTATTTTGATTTTCCTACTATTTATTCAATTATAAACTTTAACAGAAAATATGTTCAAAACTAATATCTCGAGTTCTTATTAGGTAATAACCCAACACCATATCGATCAATGTCTCCAACTACTAATCTACACTCTGTAGATGAAAAAGAACAATGTTCCAATATTAGTGATATTAGTAATTCGGGTATCACACGTGAAGCATATGATAGCCCATGTCATCAGATAAGTCAGCAACATCTTCAACAAACATCAAACAATATCGACCCGTTACAAAGCCAGCGTATGTTAATATGCTTTTATTACTTAAAGACCAAATATTTAACTTTTCAATTGGTCTATTAAAAACAATCTTTGGCATATACTAAATAATTATTATAGATTCATTGGAGTACACAAATCGAATTAGATTGCAAAGGAATGCAAGACTGAATAGGAAGACTATGCTACTTCAAAAGAGACATGGTAAGATAAGCATGATAGATTGTAATTATCACAAAGCTAAAATTTTATTTCTTTTATCTTTAATACTACCTTCATAATATATATTCATAATTCAGCTGATTCAAACATTTAACATATATTTATTTTTTTTTATAATATAAAGTACTTGATGTATTATCTCTAATGATTACAGGAGCAAGTACATCTAATTCAAATTTAGATACTAAAGAATTAGAAGAAGTGTGCATAGCTGAAAAAGAAAGACACTTGATACAAAGAAAAACATTCTTGAAGGAATTGACTATAAATCTTTCAAAAAATTTTTAAGAAGTTGAAGATATTATTGAAAACATGACTATATTAGATGATTATGTGCAAATTGAATACCCAGCCATATTCGATGTTGCTAAGAATGCAGGTAATTTAAGAAGTAGCAATATCAGCACTTTATTATTTACTATTGTTTTGCTTTTTATAAACAAAAAAATTATCGTTTAGTGTTCAAGTTTTAAAATTCAAACTAA
Organism: Arachis hypogaea; assembly: GCF_003086295.3. Taxonomy (NCBI): domain Eukaryota; kingdom Viridiplantae; phylum Streptophyta; class Magnoliopsida; order Fabales; family Fabaceae; genus Arachis; species Arachis hypogaea. The sequence goes on from NC_092048.1 coordinate 132,903,129, forward strand.
GATATGGTTATATATTATAATTTTTGTATTTGAACATTGATTTATTGCAATTCTTATTGTTTGATTAACGTGCATGTAAAACTTAAATCTTGAGGTTGGCACAATGAAATTGTATGCATTCTTCGATAATATTTTATAAATATTATTTTTATACTTAACATGGTGAAAGAAAGGTATATTTTTATATAAAGTATTTGTTGCAGATATAACTGAAACAATTTATTATCTTGGTGATTATTAGATGTGATAGATATTGGTGACCTAGAATTTTTTTGTCGGTATTACGACGCCATGATGTGGTATGAGGAGAGATCAGAGAAGTCCAAAACAGGATCCAATTTTGAGTTCTCAATATCTTGTATGCGAGGGAAGGTACAACTGCCGTTTTGAAGCACTTGATCGGACGTTCAGGGATCTTATATCAGTTACCGATCAACATAAGACACATCAACCATTTGGTGGTAAGGTTGTTGTTCTAGGAGGTGATTTCAGACAGATACTTCCGGTGATTCCGAAAGGAAGTAGACACGATATATTGGCATCCGCTATTAACTCATCCCATCTGTGGTCATTTTGTAAGGTTCTGAAACTACATACGAATATGAGGCTTCTAATGTCTTCTTCGGATCAAGATGAAGGTGAAATGAAGAGATTTTCTAATTGGATACTTGATGTTGGAAATGGAAATATTGGCTCTGTTGTTGGTGATGAATCAGAAGTTGAAATTTCAGATGATCTATTGATTACAACTATTGATGACCCTCTCTCTCATTTGGTAGACTTTGCATATCCAAATTTGTTGCAAAACATGTCAGATTACAGGTATTTTCAGAGTAGGGCAATTCTTGCACCCACGCTTGAGAGTGTCGAGAAGGTAAACGATTTTTTCTTGACAATCTTTCCAGGGATGGAAAAGGAGTATTTGAGCTCTGACACATGTCAAGCTGATGAGAATGAAGATGTACAACCAGAGTGGTTCACACCAGAGTTCCTAAATGACATCAAATGTTCGGGACTACCCAATCACAAGTTGACTTTGAAGCCAGGAGTCGCTGTAATGCTACTGCGAAACATAGACCAGACTTCAGGTTTATGCAACGGGACAAGATTAATAGTTAACGAACTTGGCAGCAACGTAATTGGAGCGACGGTAGTGACCGGTAGAAATATTGGAGATAAAGTATACATTCCAAGAATGAACTTGATCCCTTCAGATTCAGGATTTCCATTTAAGTTCCAACGGAGACAATTTCCATTGACAATATGCTTTGCAATGACCATTAACAAGAGTCAGGGTCAATCATTATCACATGTACGACTTTATTTGCCAAAATCAGTGTTCACTCATGGACAACTTTATGTTACTTTGTCAAGAGTTAAGAGTCGCAGTGGCCTCAGGGTTTTAATTCTAGACGAAGATGGCAATCCAAAGTCATCAACAACAAATGTCGTGTTCAAAGAGGTTTTTAATAATATTTAGGTAAGAATAATATTATTTTTATTTTAATAGCATGTTATGATTTATACTTTTGTACAAATATTTATTATAGATATAACTAATTTATCTATAACTCTTTTTTCAGATTTGAAATGAAATGTGTAACAAGGAGCACAACATCCTATGCCAATTGCTTTTCTAATGAAGTTAGTAAGATACTAGGTTATCGATCGATAAATTTTTATTAGCTTTTTATATAAAATTTAGTGTAAAATTAACATGCTATTATTACAGTTATATATGTTCTTATTTTTTTCATGTCTCCCTCCTTATGGTTTAAGAATATTATAAACTTCAAACTCTTCTATTTATATTTTACTTTGAATAAAGATAAAACAACATATTTAACACGTTTATTATATAACGACGATGATAGTGTTATACTAAATTTTAAAAAATATATGGTTATAAAATATTATTTTTAATTTAACTTATCAAATTTAAATATAAGCCCGTGCATCGCACGGGTTTAACACTAGTTAATTAAATTTGAATAATTTTCCATTTAAAATTTAAATCAAATCATGATTCCCGTCAGAATTAAATTAGGATTATCTCCCTCTCTCAATACGGTGTAAACTCTTCTCTCACTCTCTCATCGAAGCAAAAGCTGGTACAATGCCGCCACGGTTACCAGTCGCTGTCAGACATCGCGCCAACACTCTTCCGACTGGCGCCGTCGTCCGCACAGGCCACCGTACGTAGGGAGGACGCGCATATTGTGTGAGTCGGGCTCACAGCACCGCAGCAATCCGAACGTCCAGCGCCTCCATCGCAGCCGGTTTGTGCCTTCTTCCTGTCGCTGGATGTTCACTTTCTCTCTGAATGTGGATGGTTATTCTTGGGTGCTTAGTTGTAGACGATGATTGCTGGTTATGATCTATACACGTTCACATTGGAGGTTCATTTTTGTATGAATTTGGATGTTCAGTTTTCGTGAATGTTTATTCTTCGAGTAATTCAACAAGATCCAGTCAGCAGCGCTGGGATGATGCGAGCGCGAGGTTCGGGGCTGCAACTAGGGGTGGCAAACAGGCCTAAACCCGCCGGGCCGGCCCGCGTAACTCGCCAAAAAAGACAGGTTGGACTGGAAAATTGGGACCGCCAAATAGGAAAAGCCCGCCTAACCCGCACCGCTTAAACCGCGGGCTTTGGCGGGGCGGGACGGGCTTTCCCGCCGTGCTTAGTATTTTTTTGGCAAGGGGTATTTTTACAATTTTTTTCCCAAAATCCAACTTCCTCCAACCCAACTTACAAGAGAATGAAGATAAAAATTGAGTGTTTTGGATTATGTTTATTTTGTTTTAGAGACAATATTTATAATTATGTTTTGGATTATGTTTATTTTGCTTTAGGAACAATATTTATAATTACAAAGACTTTAATGTTTGTGAATATAAAAATTATACTTTGTTTATACTTTTAGAAATTATAATAGTCAAAAAGTAAAAAACAGAAGAGATTTTTTTATGCCTTTATATATATTATGTAATAGTTGAAAGTAAAAAAAAAAGAATATTTGGCGGGCTTAGCCCGCCGGCCCGCCAACCCGCCGTTAGGCAGGGGCGGGCTAGAATTCTGGAACCGCCTCACTAGACGGGGCAGGGCGGGCCAACCCGCAAAAAGGACGGGCTTCTGGCGGGGCGGGGCAGGGCGGGGCGGGCTTCCCTGCTTGCCACCCCTAGCTGCAACTCACGTCGGTGACACTGACAGTTGCAGGTCACGGATGTTCGGCCGCGTGAGGAGTGACAGAGGTTCTTTCGGCGAGGGCGTTGGCGCGAGGAAGAGGGCGTTGACAGAGGTTCTTCGCGCAGAAACAGAACGGTAGGATGCAGGTTGCTGCGCACACGGCGGGGCAGCGGAAAAAGGGGGTTTTCTGCAAAACAAACAATGGGATTTTTTGGAGGGTAGGTAATGGTGGGTAATGAATGGTTAATATGAAAGAATTTGGAATAAATTGGGGGTAGATATCACAAAAAATAAATAGAAATTAGGGATAATAATGTTTAATTTACATTATTAATACATATTCGGCTAAATAAACAGTCCATTATACATATTGTATAAATACCTCATTGTCTCTCTAGCGGGACTCTATATATATAATCTTATTTATTTGATAAACATTGTAATTTAAATCCTATTATCAAGAATTCCATTAACTTTATTTTCGTGTATCATTTTATGAGGAGGACGATAATAAGATACTCTTACATGTAAATAAATATAAGTTTCTATTTCAAATGTGTATCAAAGTTATTTATCATGTTAGACAGTAAAGGATGGTCGTCTTATCAACAAAAAAAACTAAATAAAAGAATTAAATACATGTAAAAGATAAATGTGGATTTTTTTTCAGATGTTACAGATAAAAAAAGTAGGTGACAGGTGTAATTAATTTTTAATTAGTTAGTGTTATTAATTTTTTAATATGAAATTATTTTGTTAACCTTTATTTTTTGAGGATATAGGATTAGGATTTAGAATTTAAAATTTAAGATTTAAATTTAAAATAAAAAATAATTTTAAATATATTTTTTTGATATATTAGTTAAGAAACTCCCTAATTGAATTTTTTAAAGTATTATTTATGCATCAAAATCAGTTACTATATATGTATTTGTGTATAAATATATTTAATTTAATTTATTTTTAATATGTATTTTATATTTTTATATATATATATATATATATATATATATATATATATATATATATATATATATTTACTGGTGACTAATTTTAGTGACCAAGGTTACGAGAACCAGACCGATTAATAAACCGATAAGGTGACTGATTTACTGATTCACCAATTTGACCGAAATTCGACCGAGGTTCAACCGGTTTAATTAAATATTAAATAAAGTGATGGTTTGCATTACAATTGATGAAATTACAAATAATGGCAGGAGAAGGCAGTTTATGCTATCAAAGCTAAAGCTGTAGATTCGTAGCAGTTGCAAAGACTTCTAAAACCACTATAGGCCTCAACTGCAAATGTGTAATGCAATTTAAAACACTAAACTAAAAAAGTATTATCAATTAAATCTTTCATACACAACAAGGTTTGCTGCCAAGCTTTGTTATACAATAAAAACTATGTGCTTCCCATTGGCATTTATAAACATGGTTGATTCAAGAGAGTTAGTGCCTTGCTATGTTGGAGCATTTTCTCATCCTCCTACCTTTTATGCACTTTCACTCTTAAACTTTATCTCTAATTAAATAGCATTTTCACCCATTAATTTATAGCAGCTCATTTTTACTTAATCATTTTAGTATGTCTTAGAACTACTATAAATTAGGTATTTGAAAACTGATTTACTGGGATTTCAATTATCAGAAAAAGCAAACAATAACCATTATCATATTGCCATTACAAGCCTCAATCAGAACCATTAATATGAGAAAACTTTGCAACAATTTTATCCACAAGTCCAGTACTAGCTAGAAACTCTCCAGATTCCAGTACTAGCTAAAAACTCCCCAGATGATAAGAATAATGAACCAACAATATTCCATCTTCTCCCCCTCAATCCTCTTCACAACAACTAAGATAACCGCCGCACATGATCAAATTCATAAGCATAAAAAGATTTAAAGTTTTCAGCAATTCACATTTAGAATTCAGAATCCAAAATTCTATTCAACATTACAAAATTAACAAAAGAAAAAGCTGAAGAACTAAAGAATTCTACGAAAATTCATATAATTAATAAAATAAAAAATTAACTGAAATAAAAAACTGAAGAACTCACTGCAGCTTCATATAGTTAACAAAATAAAAAAATTAATTGAAAAATTGAAGAACTCACTGCGTCAGAGAGAAGAAAAAAGGTCCAGAGTCTACGGCGGCAGAAGTGATGCTTGGTAGGACAGAGGTGGCCGACGACAGAAGCTTTGAAGTTCAAACCAACCAGCCGACAAGGATGAGAACAGAATCTTCAAATCGTGCTGCCGATGATAGAAGCTTCGAAGTTCAGACGAACATACGACGACTAAGCCGATTGAAGCTTCGATCCGCGACGGTGGCAACTGCCGGTGGTCATTGCCGGCGTCGATTGGGCTAGGGATGGTGGAGTTCCTTCTGACTTCTGCAGGTCTTCTCGTTGAAGGAAAGGGAAGTTAGGGTTGACAGAGGGCTAGGAGGCGTGGTGACTTCGTTGGGTTAGGTAGGGATAAAAATCAGAAAATCAGAAGGCGGCGAGGATGCGGTGGTCAAATCCGTCGGTGCTATGGCTGCGGGATGCGGTGGCGGTGGACTGCTGGATTGGTGGTGGTAGCTATGCGATGGTTCGCAGAAAAGAGAGGAGAGATGAGTTGCTGCGATGGTTCGCAGAGAAGAGACGAGAGATGAGACGAAGATGGGTGATTTAGGGATTAGGGTTCAGCACTCGTTAGTTTGTTTAGCCTTTTTTTTTTTCCTTAAGGGACAAAAATGACGCGGTTCAGAGGTTTTATTTTCAAATAAAAAATCTGTTAAAAAATCGGACGGTTCTGTCAATTTATTGGTTGATTGCCGATTCAATCAGTTTTTTTATCGATTTTTTTGCCAAACAGTTTCTAGACTTACTCCCGACTAAATAATCGGTTTTCAGTTAATCTAGTTGAATCGGCCAGTCCAGTTTAATTTTTAAAATTATGTTAGTGACTAATTTTAATATACATCTAACATGGTTATTGAATTTTATAGATTCTTTCAAATTTTACTTTTTTAGATTTACGAGTTATATATACTTTTTCAAAGGATTTTAAAATTTGAATATTTTAATCTGTCTTTTTCTACCAATATTATAGTTTTAAATTAAATGTGATATTCGCATTTTCAATCAAATATATAACATTTAATTTTGTAATATTTTAAATTTTAATAATAATTTTAAAATACTTATGGCAAATCTCAAATCATAAGATAAACTTAACCATGTTAACATGTTAAGACTAAGATAAATTGATTGGTCATAGTTATTATTAACCAAAAAAGACAGAGCACAATAGTGAAAATAGGACGGGGAATAAATGTTTCAGTAGATATAATTAGGGGTGTATATGGTCTGGTTCGGTCTGAAGATTTGGCCTGATCCTAAACACTTTATGGGCTAATTTAGTGTGATTTTATTGGGTCTAGGACCGGGTAAGGGCCTCAAAAATAGACCCGGTCATTATTTTGGGTCGGGTCCGGGTCATAGCTCGAGTTACCCATTCTCGGCCCGGTGGCCCGGTCATCATACACAATTAATATTTTGTATTATTAGTGATGGATGATGGCTATTCTTATGTGGAATTTAAATATTGTAAACCTTAATATTTTGTGTTATTAGTCATTATAAAATTATAAGTTAATGTTTTATGTTTAAAATGCATAAGACTTTAGACTAATATATAATATTGTATTATTTGTATTGATTTAAATATTTGGTATTATTAGACAATATTAGTATTGATTATGGTTATGCTTTAATTTTAGAGAATGGTTGGTTCTTGTTATATTTTTTTAAGTGAATTTTATTATATAAATTGTGAAATAATGGTTGGAGATTAGGTGATTTTTACATACTAAAGACCCGGTTTTCATCTGGTTTTTACCGGGTTTTCACCAGACCCGAAGATGCGTAGGTTTCATCGGGTATAGGATCGGGGTAAGGTCTAAAAATTAGGCCCGGTCTATATTTCAGGTCAGGTCTGAGTTAAGCCAAATCCAGTGTGGCCCGGCCATATACACCCTTAGATACAATGATACATAGATGAATGATCTAAATTAATACACAATCTTTTAAGTGCGTGTATATCTCTCTTAACATCACTGAAAAAGAAAAACAATAATAACAACCATTAAAATATATAAGTAGAAGAATTGAGGGCATTTGAATTTGCATAGCATTCTTCCAAGGTCACTTTATACTCAAAACCTTGCGTTGAATGCTGCTTGTTAGATGCTCTTCTTCTTCTCGAAGGTCGCTGGAGTTTGGAACGGCAACCACTTCCTTTTGTTCCTACAAAACTGTTTGGTGCTACCGCTGCGTAGGCCTTGATCCTTGAACTAACCATTTATATCATACAATCCTTATTGTTAAAGAATTTAAGAATAAGGGTTTATGATGAAGAAGAGTGCTTTTGAGAAGATGGTGATGCAGAAGAACAAGAGCAAGGGAAGCCACGAGGATCAGAAGAAGCAGCAGTGTAACAAGTTGTTGGTGAGTATCAACATACTTGGGAGCGCAGGGCCAATAAGGTTTGTGGTGAATGAAAAGGACACTGTTTCTGCGATCATTGAAACTGCTCTCAAGTCCTATGCTCGTCAAGGCAGGCTTCCTCTTCTTGGTTTTGATCCCACCGACTTCCTCCTTTATAATGCATACTTTGATGGTATCATTCTTTCTCAAGAACACCTTTTTAGGTTTCCATGAATTCTTTTGTATCAAACTCTAAATTTTTAAGCCATAGAAATTCTCTATATCATATGAATAGAGATACATTTAGTGTTAGGGAGTAACAAGATGTGATTTTAGAAGAGTCCAATATTATAATAACATAAAGTTTGGTTCATGAGATTTTTGAAGCTGACTGGTTATTTTTATTGGTTTTTATGAAAACTGCTTTGACAGCTCTGAATCCATTGGAAGCCATAGGATCTTATGGGGTGAGGAACTTTGTGCTGTGCAAGAAGCAAGTGTGTTCATCAAAGCCAGAACCGAACACAGAGCTGATATCTCAGAAAAGCAATGGTGGTAGTGGCTGGAAGGCATGGTTCAACAAATCAGTTGGACTGAAAATTTTATCCCATTGAAGAGATATATCAATTTGAGATATGAAGAATGATGTGGTGTTAATCTATTTGGTTGTTGATGGTAATGCCGAAGATGACCATGGGTTAATCCATGTTTGGATTTTAGGATTTTTTATGTTTTTGTATCTTTTTTTTTTATTCCGTCCGGTTGTATTAATAAGTTTCTTTTTTCAAAAAATAAAAGATATATCAATTTAATGTAGAATTCTTCTACAATTCAGTGTTCTAGCCATGATTGTTCTTTGTTATTCAATAATAATGTGTTTGTTGCAGTTGTGTGCTAGTGCTACTACTAGTTCAACTGCTTTGTTCAAGATAGCACAGACTATGTTTTTAATACCCAAGATTATATATTATATGTTCTTTATTAAGCAAAATATACATCTTGTTTATATGTATATATCGACCTCTTTATTTACATGCAACGCGTACTAATTTTAGACTTTAAAATTAATTAACATGGGAATGAATATGCTATTTGTTTAGTATTGCAATTCATTTAACTTTATGATCAAAGGTACTACTAATCTTATTCTATATATTGAGAAATTTGATATATAATATGCAAAGTGAAAATTTTTTAATGCAATTTCGTTAAAAAATCAACTAGAAATAAAGTAATTTTAACCAATTAATTAAAAAATAGATCCGTTACAAAATAAATAATTTTTCACTATATTAATTTTTTTAAATTTTAAAATAAAAAATAAAAAAGAGTTGCTTAGATTGTACTATAGTTAATTTCCTGTATTTTTTTTATGTGTGCTATGAAGGATAGGATAATTAAGAGCACTCTATGTTATTAAATATAATCCATTAAAAGAAAACAAACACACAAGCCTTCTTAGTAGTCAAAGTTGGAATATTGAAAGGAAAAATATAGGTAATCAACAACATTTTTGAACAATATATAAACAATGTAAATTAATAAGGTTAAAAGAGTAAATTAATCTTAAATTTAATTAGTAACATTAATTTAGGATGTAGTATATTTTTATTTAATTGATGGTTGTTTATATTGTTCAAGATGATCATTGTTTAGCCATAGAATGTTTGATATAGTTAAAACAGAGAAAGTATTGCATTGTAGAGTCCTGTGTCAATTGACATAGCTCGAGTCTAACGTACACATCATGGGTGAGGTTGATCAATGGAAAAACATTCATCAAGATATGTTGAACCAAATTACAAAGCGACTCTATTTGTATGATGACTACCTTCAACTTTGATTGGTTTGCAAGCAATAGAACTTCAAACTTCCCAAGATTCGCAATGGCATCAAAGCTCCGTGGCTGCTATTACCAATTGGTGGCGCTGCTAAAGAACCTTCCAAAGCTTGTATCACTCAATTACCTAGCATTGATAAAGAAACTCTCGACACTCTTAGTCTTGACGAGAAGGGAATTTACCATCTCAAACTGCCAGAGCTGCAATACAATCTTATCCATGGTTCTTATCATGGATGGCTAATAATTGTATCCATATATAAAGGCACTATACGAATGCTAAATCCATTGACAAAGGTTTGCTTGGATCTTTCTCCAATCTCAACTCTACTAGATGTAATTGGGGCTTGGGCCGTGCAAGGTCACTAAAGACATCATATCTGCGAATAAATTTCTAGTTTGGAAGGTTGTTATAAATTCGACTCCAACCAATGACAATATGGAGCTTGTAATTTGGCTTTTTACAAGACGAATAACAGGAGATGGCTCAAATTAACAATGAGTGCCGATGCAAATACATACTTTCAAGACGTTATATTTTTTCAAGAGAAGATATATGCAATAGATGATGATGGCCAGCTATATCACTATTAGAAAAATTATTTTTAGCGGCCATTTATTTTGTTTTTAGCGGTAATAGCCACTAATACATTTATCGGTAATTAGACATTAGTCGTCTTATGCTTTGTCGCTAAAAGATTTTAGCGATAATTATAACATTTGTCAGTAAAAATCTTTTTAATGACCGCAAAAAGTATATAACTTTTAGCGGCTATTTTCTTGGCAATTTATATGGCCGCCAAAAATAGTTCTAAGATTGCAATGTTATTCATTTTTAGTGGTCATTACTATTGCCACCAAAATTATTTTACTGGCAATTTATATGGCCACTAAAAATAATTCTAAAATTGTAATGTTATTCACTTTTAGTTGCCATTACTATTCTGCTATAATTTTAAGACTTTTTTAATTATACTCACTCTTTTAGAAAAAAATAACCTATCTTTTTTTAAAATTTCAAATTAATTTTACCAACAATTATTATTATTGTACATAATATAAATATACTAAAATTAATTATTACAAAATAAAATATTTTATTAAATTTAAAATATTCATACACAAATTTTTCTTGAAAAATAATAAACCATAATACAAATTTAAACAACACAAATAATACTAAAAAAAAAAAGATTTAAGAGTAAATTTACATTATATATTTATAAAATAAAGTGGACTGTCCCAACATGTTTAGACCAAAATGCCAAAGTGTGTATTTTATTTGCCTAACCAAGTTTTCTATTGATGGTGCCAAAAACAAGATCCTAGTTCAATAAAATAGCCACCTCTACTACAATAATAATCGTATATCATTAACACAAATATGTGAAATCATCAAGGGATCACTAGGATCCTCTTGTTTGCAACCATTAACACAAGTATATCAAAGGATTGCATGAGCATTATATACTTTTTCTAGGCATACTATTAGATTTTTTGGTCACTTTCCATCATTTTATGAGGTGAATATATGAATATATGGATATACTCTTCCTATCATTTTCTATCATGGGAAAGTTTTGGAGGCCAGCAATTTTTTAAAAAATTGGCCAGCATTTAACTATAAAAAAATTTTGAATGATCCCACACTGTTGAATTTAATCTTACGCCATTAAAAATATTATTAATGACCAATTAATGATTACAAAACACAAAAATTACTGTCATTTTATCAGGTTTTTTGGTCACTTTCTATCATTAACACAACCTATATGAATATATGATCATCACCTAGCTACATGCAAACTAACAAAAGAGAAGAGATAATAATAAAAGAAAACATCACAAAATAAGAGGAAATATCTAAGGCCAATAAAGGCCCGAGCAAATCAAATGGAGAATATACTCTTCCTTCTCAATGTAATTGATGCAGGAGCATATATCTTTATGTTTGTGTCGTTAATTAAAGTAGTCTAGTTTAGCATATATATATTATATTATGTTATGAGTTAGTCCCACATCGCCCGAGTCATGAAAGTTCCCCCTCCCCTACTAGTATAAATATGCGTATGTACCCCTTTTATTTGCAAGTTGAATTGATTGAGTTATATATTGAAATAAGATGTGTGCTTATTTTCCTCTAGACTCTTTGAGAGTAAGAGGTGCATCCTTGGCTTAGCCAACCAAGGTGAGTTCTTGGCTACTTTCACCATAGTGGGGTTGTTAACCTCGCCAAGATTGGTGGCCCAAGTGACGTCCCGGCGTCAGTTTGGTATCAAGAGCTAGGTCGATCCTCGATTTGCTCCAGTAAAATTTTATTTGGTTCGCGGTACGATCTTAGTGCGGTTCTCTCGCTGTTGGTACGAGTTGTCATCAGTACGGATTGTCTGTTGCGAAGTTCCGGGTAATATTGTTCTTTTCTTTTCTGTTGGTGATTGATTATCTTCGTTCATTATCATCATTGTGCATCCTCATCATCATCATCATCACAACATCAAAGCATCAATCTCATTACATAGTAAAAGATGGCTCCAAAGCGCAGAACTACTCAAGAGATTAAAATGGAGGAGTTACGCCGTCAAGTTAAGGAATTGCAAGAGCAACTTGCAAAACATGAAACTGCTCAAAATAATCATGGCAGGCAGAGTGATAACAGTTCTTCTAGTGAAGAAGATAATGCAAATCCATTTCATTATTCTTCTTCGTCTGAAGATTTGTCTACACGAAGAGCACGACACAACACGACTCACAAAGCTAAAGACTTAGGAATCAAAATTGATATTCCTGAGTTTGAAGGGAGACTCCAACCAGATGATTTCATCGACTGGCTTTGCACAGTGGAAAGAGTGTTCGAGTTAAAAGACATTCCAGACGACAAGCGCGTGAAGCTTGTAGCAATCAAGTTGAAGAAGCATGCGTCAGTTTGGTGGGAGAATCTCAAGCGTCAACGAGAAAGAGAAGGAAGAAGAAAGATCAAGACTTGGGATAAAATGCGTCGTGAGCTCAAGCGCAAGTTCTTTCCTGAACATTACAGGCAAGACACCTTCATCAAATTTCATAATTTGAGACAAAAGTCGTTATCTGTGGAAGAATATACAATGGACTTTGAAGAGCTGCTTATGAAGTGTGACATTCAAGAGCCTGAAGAACAAACAATCGCTCGTTATCTTGGAGGACTGAACACAGAAATTTCTGATGTCGTTCAGCTGCAACCATATTGGACCTTGGATGATGTCATTAGGTTGTCATTAAAGATTGAAAAGCAAAAAACACAAAGGAATAACACTCAGTCGCCAAAGGACAAAAAAGTCATCCTTGATGTTCAACAAGAAGTGAAGACAGGAACTTTTAAAGGCAACAAGGAGCGTGGATCATCAGGTAGGAAATGCTTCAAATGTCAAGGTTTTGGGCATATTGCTGCTGATTGTCCAAACCGAAGGGTTATCACTCTTATCGAGGAAGAGGTTAATGAAGAACCAATTCAGGAGCAAGAGGGGGAAGGTGAGGTTGACTATGCTATTGAAGAAGTTCCACCCGATTGTGGAGAAGCTTTAGTAGTTTGTCGAAACTTGAATACTGCAAGGGTAATAGAAGACGAGAGTTGGCAACGCCACAACATCTTTCACACAAGATGCACGGTTGAAGAGAAGGTTTGCAAGATCATCATAGACAGCGGAAGTTGTGAAAATATTGTTTCAAATTATATGGTAGACAAACTGAAGCTTCCAACTGAGTTACATCCTCATCCTTACAAGTTGCATTGGTTAAAAAAGGAGAATGAAGTTAAAGTAACAAGGCGATGTTGTGTCCAATTTTCTATGGGAAGCAAATATAAGGATAAAGTATGGTGTGACATCATCCCAATGGACGCGTGTCATTTACTGTTAGGACGACCTTGGCAATATGATCGTAGAGCTATTCATGATGGTTTCAAAAATACATACTCCTTTATCAAAGATGGCAAGAAGATCGTATTAACTCCGTTACAACATATAGATGGTCAAAAGAATCAAGTTGAGCTATGCCTTTCCACATCTTTCAAATGCACTCACCAATGGAATCTTTCGCTAATACAAGATGAGCCTTTTTCAACCCAGGGAGGATAATGTATGAGCCTTTTCAACCCAGAGAGAATGATGCAGGAGCATATATCTTTATGTTTGTGTCGTTAATTAAAGTAGTCTAGTTTAGCATATATATATTATATTATGTTATGAGTTAGTCCCACATCGCCCGAGTCATGAAAGTTCCCCCTCCCCTACTAGTATAAATATGCGTATGTACCCCCTTTTATTTGCAAGTTGAATTGATTGAGTTATATATTGAAATAAGCTGTGTGCTTATTTTCCTCTAGGCTCTTTGAGAGTAAGAGGTGCATCCTTGGCTTAGCCAACCAAGGTGGGTTCTTGGCTACTTTCACCATAGTGGGATTGTTAACCTCGCCAAGATTGGTGGCCCAAGCGACGTCCCGGCGTCAGTAATTATTATTAGAAGCGTAAAATAAATAAATTCCACATGTTCAGCCATAACTTGAGAAAAAGATGCAACATTAATAATATTCATGCAACATTTAAACACATTTTGCAAAATTGTGGTGTTTATATTAAAGTGCAGCACACATTTGAACAAGCGCTTAATGTCTCAATGTTAAGATACACTAGCCAAATTCTTAAAACTGTATGATAATCAAGAGCAATTACAAAAGTAAACTTTTATGTTATTAAAATATGAATCATGACCTAAAACTAGCACAATCGTACCTTTATAGACTTCTATGATCCTTTGTAGTAATTTATAGGCTACTTGATCTTATCTAAATTGAAACTAAAAAAGAGGTTCTCAAAATATATTATGAAGAATTGAAACTAAATACCGCTTATACTACTTACAAATAATGTACAGTCCCAGTTCAATAACACTAAAGAAATACTATCTTTAGGATGAAATGTGAAATAACTCAAATGTAATTGACAAATTTTATAATTAGTATACATTATCTTAACAACTTAAGAGAAGTTTGTACTTCAGAGACTGCATAGAATGATCATAAACAATTATAAGAAACAGCCACAAATTCACAATAAGAATATACACTTTGATCTGACCTTTGTTGCAGAATTTGAGGACTCTGTACTTGGAACATGCAATTTATTCTGATCTGAGTCAATTCTCAAACTTAGAATTAGAAATGAAGCACTAGTAGAAGAAAAAGAATTCAACTCTAGTATGTTGAGATGATGCTCTTGAATTTGTTCTTTTTTTCTTGCTTTCAAATGTTTGAAGTGAGGTCTGTTTTATATTATCAATTTGCTTTTTAATTTGCCTCTTCCAATTCCTTGTTCTATCAACTTGTTGGAGCTGTTTCTGAGGGCATGCAGTCCTTTTCTATTTTGTTCCACTAACTCAGCTGGTTAAGGAGCCATTTCACCACTTCTATTGTCCTTGGATTTGCTTTCTTCTTTGGCATGCATTTCTTTCTTACCTCTGCTATCCGAGAAGCTACTCCACTATTTCTGCACTCTTGTAAGTTTGTGTTTTTGCTCTCCCATATTCTAAATTTTGCTTTACTGATGTCCTTGGAGTAGTGAAATTGTCCTTATGTCCTTGTTTTTTGTCTTGGTGTTACACGTGTCCCAGTGTGATGTCAAATGTCTTTGTTCCTTTTTTCTGCAATTCGGTTCTCTCTCTCTTGACATATTTAGTTACTCATCAAAATATAAAGGAATGATATTTTGTATCACTTGAAATTGCTTAAGCACTATGGACTTGGACTAAGAAATAAACAATTGGGTAAACCAAAAAAAAAATCAAACTTATCTTCACAAAGGATCATTAGAATATATTGTTTTTGGTCATCAATTAGTTATTAATATTTAAAAATGTGATTAAAGTATGTTGTTAGATTACTAAACTAAAAAAAATTTATTAATTGTCAAAAATAATAAAAAAAAAAATTCTAACGGCTCTCTAACATTTTTGTCATTGGATAATAATAAAGTTCAATCATTGAGAGCTAAATTAGGTTGATCTAATAGTTTACTTATTAGTCCACTTAATCAAGTGTCGGGAATTGACTCTTAAATAGAACTCATATGTCTTCAATGGGATAAGTTTTGTTTTGTCAACAGCACAAAATTTCTCACCCCATTAGATCCTATGACTTCCAAAATTGTAGGTAAATATGTTTTATTTAGATAAAATATAAGGAATATATTGTACAAAATTATTCTTATTAATTATTTCTTTCTTATACTCATCTACTTATTTGATGGGGTTATTAAAGAAAAAAGAAATTAATGTCACATACCACTCCCTACACTAATTTCATAACAGGGCAATCAACCAAAACCAACATATACATCACGATTCACGAAATGTTGCTTTGATTTAGATGATTCCAAACCCTTTGTATTCGACTCAACATCTTATTCACACCTTCTCAAGGCTCAAATGTCATCTATGAAATGTCCAACCGTGATTCAAAGTGTCTTTCTTTTATTTCTGTCTTGTAAGCCACTTTTCAATTGTTCATTATACATCATGTTTAGGTCTGTTTTACTTCAACAATATTATTTAACATTATTTTTTAACTACTAGAAATAAAATAACGGACAATAACAAAAATACATAAATAATATACAACCGTACTGAAAATAGTTAGTTAAAACTTGAGGGGTTGGGTATGTGTCATGTGTGGACGGGAATGGTGGTGACGGGAGAATAGTAGGAAGATTATGACGCTCGTTGGAAAAATGTGAAAAACTTGTTTGAGATACATCACTCCTTGTAGCGTAAATCAATTACTAACGACGAGAAAAAATGATGCATAATATAACCATAACTTCAATTATTAACCTGGTGAGTAATTACGTCAGGAAGGGGCCATATGTGTATGTTTCGCCCCTACTATTGATAAAATTAACTTTCACTTATAAATTTAATTAATTATATAAAATATTTGCTCCATTTTGTTAAAACATTAGTTATTTAACCAACAATCAACAAAATAATAATAATTGAAAAAAAAAATTGTCGCAGGGAGGGGCCAAATGCATGATTAAGGTACAAATTGCAATGTGTCGCTATCTTCTACTCGATCTCAATTCTCAAGTCAATGACAAGAACATAAACAATACAATAATGGCCGTATAAGGAGGTAGATGCCAAATTTGATAAATTTGTTTATGGTACCGAACCGAAACTTCAATCCCATTGGCTATTATTGTTATACTTTATCTGCCACCATCCATTTCCCTGCCATTGCCTGGAAAGATTCTATTTGAGATGTTGGTGGTGCACTGGTAAGAGTTAATAACTCTTACACCAATTATTTGTTTGGTCTTTCACATTCTATAAGTTTCAACAAATGATCATCCAATTAACTCTTACACCAATTAACTCTTACACGAGACACATGACTCGTCAATCGTCATCTATCATGTGCAACTAGATCAAGTTTTCCTAAACTTATATAAAATTTAAAAAAAACATTAAAATTAACAGAATATTTTTTTTCAAAATATATACGATAAAAAATTTAATTAGATTTTTAATTATAAATACCTTTAATTTATAAAAAAATATTCATTTAATTCTAATATTTTTTTATATTAAAAAGAATCTAATTATAAAATTAAAAATAGTATAGAGATTTAATTAAAAAAAAGTATAAAAATTTAATTATAAATTTAGTAAAACTATAAAAATTAACAAAATAATTAAACCTTTAATTTATTATATAATAATGCATAATAGAAAATATAATTATCATCTCTAATTTATGGAGTAGTATACGTAAGCAATAATGGCCTTTAAATGTAATATATCTTGTGTTGAATTATTTGAATAACTTATTCGTTTAATTTGATATAGGTTATAGTTTTTTTTTTTTTGGAGAATAATTTACATGTCGTTATTTTCATTTAAAACTACTAATAGAGAATTGTTACATAATTTAATATATTTTGTTAAATTATTATTTTATAACTCTCAAGTATCACTTTTATATAAACATAATTATATATAAAGAATCACTTTTTTTTTTATAATATCTCCTAATTTATCAGATTAAAAATTAATTTAATATAAATTTTATTTAAAAATTTATTACTTACTAATAATTATTATATGCACAAAAATAAATTTGAATTCCGAAATACATATCACTTGAGGGCAAGGGAACTAATTATTTGAGGAACCCAACTTGGTTATATAGGTCATAGTTATTAAAATATAGGAAAAGTCTAGGGTAGCAACTTTTCTAAATTCTGGCCAGCATGTAACCAATAAGAAAAAGTGAGTCATTGGATGAAATTTCACACCAATTTTACACCATTAAAATCATCATTAATAGCTATTTGATAGCTGCAAATCATAAAAATTGCTGGCCTTCTAACACTCCTCGACAGAATAAATTAAAGCGTTGGAATTTGAATATAGAGTTATGTTACTTGTATACTAAAATTAGCCACTAAAATTAGTTATTAGTATAAAATATATGTTAAAATAGAAATACATATTGAAAATAAATTAAATTACACATGTATTTATTCACACATACATTAATAGATAATTTTGATGTAGAAATAACATTACTCATGAATATATATAGATGAAGGAATGAAGGACCTAAATTCAGAGGACAAGAGTATATAAGAAGGAGTGAGTGCAGGGTTTTATTGCACTTGTCCGAAACATTCTGTTCTCTCTTCTCCTTTCTCCAAGCTAAGGTTTCTTGGATGCTGCGTATATCTCTCTCTTTGATGCTCTTCTCCAAGGTTCGCAGCGTGTGGAACCACCCTTCACGCGCCATCACCCTCTTCCTCTTCCTTCGCTTCCTCCAAAACCGTTTGGTACTTCCGCAACACTGAACCATCTCATTGTCAAACCACAAGAAAATAAAAAGCTTCAAAATAAGAAGAAGAAGATCAGA
Source organism: Arachis hypogaea (assembly GCF_003086295.3). NCBI lineage: Eukaryota > Viridiplantae > Streptophyta > Magnoliopsida > Fabales > Fabaceae > Arachis > Arachis hypogaea. Next base: position 132,921,572 of record NC_092048.1, read on the forward strand.
ATTCAGGAGGCCATGACGAAGAAGAGTGCTTTTGAGAAGATGCTGATGCAAAAGAGGAGCTATGACGATGACGAGGATCAGCAGAAGAAGAGGAACAACAGCAACAATAAGAGGTTGTTGGTGAGTATCAACATACTTGGGAGTGCAGGGCCAATAAGGTTTGTGGTGAATGAAAAGGACACTGTTTGTGTGATCATTGAAACTGCTCTCAAGTCCTATGCTCGTGAAGGCAGGCTTCCCCTTCTTGGTTTTGATCCCACCAACTTCCTCCTTTACTCTGCAAATGCATGCTTTGATGGTATTAATCATTTTCATTTTTCACCCCCTTTTAGTTTCGTGCATCAATTTGTACACTTTTATTGCTTAAATAGGGATACAAATATTGATGAATATGTGAGTATGGTAACTCTTTTGAAAAATTATTTACCATTTTAACAAGTTTAAAGTGGCAGTAATCATGTTTTCGTATCTGTTCTCAAATCGTAATTATTTGTTTTTCGTTCGCTACTGATTTCCTATACATGCCAGGATGACTCAACAAAATAAAATAGGTTCCTTAAACTGGTTTTTCGGCAACTCTTGCAGAGTTGTAGTCATAATTTGGTCTCCTTTGGGCCGTGTTATTAAAGCCGATCTGAGCGGGTCGAGTTGACTGAAAAACTGATTAATCAATAGTTTAATCAATTCGATTTAGCATATAGATCGTTATTGCAATTGAATCGGTCAACGACCACGATCGTTATTTAATTTAATTTAATTTAATTTAATTTCATATTATGTATTTCATATTTTTTTAAATTAAATATATTTTAAATTATTTACCATTATTAAATTAAATATTAATTTTATTAAATATTTACAAATTAAAAAAACAAAAATATTCAATTAATCATACTTTTTTCTATGTTTATATGATTTTTTAATAAATATTCAAAATATATAATAAGTATAAATTATTTAATAAATTATTAAAATTAAAAATAATAGTTAATTAAACACAAATATAAGACTAAAAAATATTTAGTATAAAAAATAAAATAAAATTTATATAATTATTTGATTACAACCGATTCAATTAGTAATCCAATAACTAAATTAGTAATTTAGTATTCTGACAAGATGAATGTAATTTAATTCTTATAACTATATTTTTAGGTATTTCTTTTTGTAAATTTTAAAAAGAATAATTTTGTAAGATTTGTTATATTTATCTACATTAATTAAAAATATTTATCTACAATAATTACTGATATTTTGATGGAAAAACTACTTTATAACAGCTTTGAATCCTTTGGAAGCCATAGGATCTTATGGGGTGAGAAATTTTGTGATGTGCAAGAAGCAAGTTTGCTTATCAAAGACACAACCACATTCAGAGCTGATATCTCAGCAGAAACGCAATGGTGGTAGTGGCTGGAAGGCATGGTTCAACAAATCATTTGGATTGAAAATCTCATCCCATTGAAGAGATACATCATCCATCCATTTCATGTTGAGTTGTTCCACAACAATGATGTCGTTTCCTATGATTGTACTTTATTATCCAATAATGTGTTTGTTGCAGCGGTATGCTACTATTAGCTAGGAGTGTGTTTGGTTTAGCCTTTAAAACATGTCAAATTAAAAATATAATAAACACTTAGTCACTTTGTTCAAGTTATTTGGGACATTGTTAATGTTAGAAACAAGAGATCAATCTAAAGGAAGTGTTTTGTGTATTATTCAGTGTGATCAAAGTGTTTTGTGTATTATTCAATGTGATCAAAGGTACAATATATAAGGAATATTTATAGGTGCTAAATGAATCAGAATATTAAAGGCATAGAATCTTATAATTAATATACAGATATACTATATAAATATAGACGATACTAATTGGTCTAAATTGATGCTAATGATTCTCTAACATCCCCTCTCAAACTCAAGTGGGAGCTAAGGATACCAACTTGAGTTTGGATAACAAAGTCCGGAAACGAGTCGGGTGATGAGCTTTCGTGAAGATATCAGTAGTCTGATCTAGTGTTCCAACAGCAATGAGACGAACAACATCAATAAAGATACGTTGCCGAATAAAGTGACAATCAGTCTCAATGTGTTTGGTGCGTTCATGAAACACATCATTATGGGCGATCTGAATAGCACTGCGGTTATCACAAAAAACATCAGTAGGGGACGACTGAGGAGCACCTAGATCTTCGAGAAGCCAGCGAACCGAGATAACTTCAGCAGTGGTGTCAGCGAGGGCACGGTACTCAGCTTCTGTGCTTGAGCAAGCAGTGAACGTTTGCTTCTTAGCACGTCAAGAAATGAGAGCGTCGCCAAGAAACAAACAGTAACCAGTAGTAGAATGACGATCAGTGGGATCACTAGCCCAATCAACATCGGAGTAAGCCTGAAGAGACAAAGAGGAATGGACAGAAAAATAAAAGCCATGAAATAGAGTGCCTTTGATGTAGCGAAGAATGCGAAGAACTGCCGCATAGTGAGTAGTACGAGGAGCTGACAAGAACTGGCTAAGTACATGAACCGGATAGGCGATGTCTGGTCGGGTGACAGTCAAGTAGACGAGACCGCCAACTAACTGTCGATAGAGAGTCGAATTATCCAAAATAGTGCCATCCATAGGGGTAAATCGAACATTAGGCTCAAGAGGAGTAGACTCAGTGCGACTATCTGTAATCCCAGCGCGAGCAAGAAGATCTGAAGCATACTTAGCCTGAGAGAGATAGATGCCATCATCAGTGGAAATGACCTCGAGACCAAGGAAATAGCTGAGAGAACCATGATCTTTCATCTCAAAGGTACGGTGAAGTGAGGCCTTGAGATCAGAGATACCATCAACATCATCCCCAGTAATGATCATGTCATCAACATACAAAAGTAGAAGAACAACTCCACGTTCGCTTTTACGAATGAAGAGGGCATTCTCATGAGGGCTATAAGTAAAACCAAGACTGCATATGGTAATGCTGAACTTGTCAAACCATTCACGAGGAGCTTGCTTAAGTCCATAAAGTGCCTTGCGAAGGAGACAAACCTTATTAGAAGGACAAGGATATCCCAGAGGTGGTTTCATATAGACTTTCTTTTTCAAATCTCCATTAAGAAATGCATTCTTCACATCCATCTGACTGAGAGACCACTTTTTAACCACGGCAATGGCAAGAAGAGCTCTAACAGACGTAAGATGAGTGACAGGAGCAAAAGTCTCTTCATAATCAATACCATACTCTTGCGTACAACCTTGAGCAACCAAGCGGGCCTTATAAAGGTCAATAGAGCCATCAGAGCGAGTCTTGATCTTGTATACCCATCTACTGCCCACAACTTTATGATCAGAAGGAGGATCAACCAAATTCCAAGTATGTGCGTTTTCAAGTGCCTGTATTTCTTCCTGCATTGTTTGTTGCCAATTTGGGTTTGAAGAGGCTTCTCTGAATGACTTAGATTCATGTTGATGAAAGATAGTAGGAAAGCAATGATAATCAAGAAGATGAGGAGGTGGATTCTTTACCCTAGAAGAACGAGCGGGAGGAGGAGGCATGACGGTAGGAGCAGGATCATCGTCCGGTCTGGAATCATCGGGAGATGGAGAAGGCAGAAGAACAGGAGGCTGTGGAGGGTCACTCGAGATAGAATCTGGAGAATCATCACTAGGAAAAAGATCAACATTGGAGTTAGTAAACAAAGGTGACTGAGTAGTAGGAATAGACTCAAAGGATGAGAACCGAGAAAACATGTGGTGCTCCTAGAAGACAACATGACGAGATATACAAATATGTTTAGAGAGAGGATCCCAACAACGATAACCCTTGTGTTCAGTGCCATAACCAAGGAAACAACACATACGAGCCCGAGGTTCAAGTTTACTATATTCATAAGGCTGAAGAAGAACAAAACATACACAACCGAAAACTCGAAGAAAACTATAATCTGGGGGGTATGATAAAGACGCTCAAAGGCAGTAACATTACCAAGAACAGAAGAAGGGAGTCTATTGATAACATGAACAGCAGTAAGAACAGCTTCACCCCAAGTACACTAAGGACACGAAGAAGAAAGAAGCATTGCACGGACGGAGTCAAGAATGTGACGGTGTTTGCGTTCAGCTCTACCATTTTGTTGAGACATACCAGGACAAGAAAACTCAGACAAAGTACCCCTATTCTGCAAGAAAGGCTAAGAGTTTGGAATCATGGTATTCCATAGCATTATCACATCGGAAAACCTTAATGACTTTGGAAAACTGAGTTTTAATCATAGTAGCAAAGTTGATATAGATTTGAGGTAACTCATGGCGATTAGTCATCAAATAAACCCAAGTAAAACGGGAATAATCATCAATGAAAACGACAAAGAATCGAGCTCCACCCATAGAGGTAGTGGGAGCGGGGCCCAAACATCAGAGTGAATGAGATCAAAAGGAGAGCAAGCAAGAGATGAATTATTGTGAAAAGATAAAGCAGGTTGTTTGACAGTTTGGCAAGAAATGCAATCAAAAGATTCATTTGGAACTTGACCTAAAACACCCTGAGACACAAGAGGACGTAGTTTTCTTAAGGAGGTGTGGGCAAGACGTTGATGCCATAAGTGAAGAGTAGAGGGAGAAGAAGTAGCACAGAGATTTGGTACATGAGAAATATGAAGATTCTCGAGTTCAAACAACCTTCCGACCTTACGTCTAGTTCCGATGATTTGTCCCGTCCGAGGATCCTGTACACGACAACCAGAAACGGAAAAAGTGACGTCAAAACCCAGATCAACAAGTTGACCAACAGAAATAAGATTGAAGTTTAATTTGGGAATATAATAAGTATCAGGAAGATTAAGAGTTGACTGGGATATAGAACCCTTGTGTGTTGCGTGCAAGAGGGAGCCATTTGCAGTATTGACAGAAGGTCCATTTGTAGTGGAAGACATGGACGAGAAAATATTACGCAACAGAGACATGTGATTAAAGCAACCGGAGTCAAAGTACCATTTATAATTACCTGGAGGGGTTGATAAAGCAGCAGGGGTATTACCAGAAACAGAGAGAAGACACTGAAGAAGAGATGCAATATCAGAGAGAGACAGGAGACGAGTTGAGTGGATCAGGACGTGGTGGGCGAGTAGGACAGGCAGTAACTAAATGTACCGAGAGCTTGCAGTAACAGCAGAACAGCTGTGAATAATGGTAGCTAATATGACCTGTCTGGTGGCATATGCGACATTCAACAGAAGGACAGTTAGGGAAGAGGTGTCCAGAACGGTTACAATTTCGACAGAATTTACCCTTTCTGTTGGTGGCAGCAAAAACATCTGGCTTTTCTATGACAGTGGTCACAAAGATCAAAGAGAGGAGAGAAAATGGCAATTTCGGAGCAGAAAATGAGAAATCGGAGTGCAAAATCGGAAAGAACTCACCAAAAAACCTTAGGGAGGGTCCCGCGTGTCTGCCACGTCAGCAGTGATGTCAGCGCCACGTCAGTGCCATGTCAGCGAACGATGACACGTGGCGTCACCTGAGAGGATCGAGAAGACAGCTTGGTGACGAGGTGGCACGCAGGTCGACGGCGGGCCGGGTCGGGTTGGCCGCGGATCATTGGATACCAAGGATGCCTTGCGCGGTAACACTTGGAAGCGCTAGGATCGTCTGATCGCGTCCAAGATCCAACGGCTGCTGAAGCTTCTGGAAGGCAAGACAATAAAGGTGGCCAGCAAGGTTCCGGCGGCGCGTGACGGCGTGTCCGGAGGCGTCTGGTGGCGATGTCAGCGGCTTTGGAAAGCTGGTCGTGGCAGCGTCTTTTGGCGGCGCGTGGAGGCGCGTCTGGCGGCGGTTCTGGTTGCGTTGGAATCACGGCGACAAGACGAACAAGATGGTTACGGGGTGACGAACCAAAGCATCGAAAAGAGAACGAAAAAAGAGGCCAAAGAACACTGCCGGAAAAGAAAAAACAATGGGGCTATGAACTAATATTCATTGAAAAAAAAAGACCTAAACTCTTGATACCATGTTAGAAACAAGAGACCACTCTAAAGGAAGTGTTTTGTGTATTATTCAGTGTGATCAAAGGTACAATATACAAAGGGTATTTATAGGTGCTAAATGAATCAGAGTATTATTAAAGGCATAGAATCCTATAATTAATATACAGATATACTATATAAATATAGACGATACTAATTGATCTAAATTGATACTAATGATTCTCTAACAGTTAACACAAAATTATATATTTACGGTGAAAATGTAATTATTTTTATATAAAGTTAATAATAAAAAATTATTAGATAATTTAACTAAATTATTATTTAATTATTTTTAACTCGCGTATAATAAATTTTTACCTTATATTTTATGTTATTCCTCATTGATGCTAAAAGTGCTTGTTCTTGTGCACTCCTCACCTTAAAATTTGATTAAAATCAAAATCCAAGGAACAAGTTGATTATTAGTGGAAATTCCAAAACAAATTAACTGTAGTTACTAATGTTATTTTATACAAACAAGTCGATAGATACGATTGTGTAGCTATTTTGTCTATTGTTTTTAAGAATATATATATATATTCTAATATACATAGAAAGTTTTTTGGTAAATAAAGCTAAACAAATTAATTTTAATCTAATAAAACTCACTTACATAACACACGCATAAAATTATGTCGTTCCTCTTTTAATATTTATATTTCACATTCCTCTTTCTCCTTCTTATCCTTCTCCTCCTCCTTTTTTTTCTCTTTTTTTTTGTGTTTTTTTTCTTTTTTTTTCGCGTTCCTTTTTCTTTTTAATTTCTTCGCGTATTTTATCCTTTTCGTCATTCCTTTGGTGAAGAAGAAGACGAAGAAGTGATGAAGAAAAAGAAGTGTAGCAAGAGTGGCGTGAGTGTAAATAATTTTTTAGATTTATTTGATTAAATAATTTATATGTAAAAATTAATTCTATTCCTACGTAATTATACATTTTATATTAATAATTTAAAAATTAATTAAAAATAATAAATGACTCAAAGTAATAAAAAAAATTGCATTCCATATGTTTCTTATATTTAAAATGGCTCAATAGACTAAATAAATTTAAATTAAATAAGTTAAGAAAAAAATCATTACAATTTCACGTGTAACAAAATTAAGTTAAAGATAAGTATTTACAATAGTTATTCATATATTAGTTATTTTAAATATCATTATTATTTATAAAATAAGTTGTTTTAAATGCTATTGAAATTTATTTCTTTTCCCATAAATTTAATTGGAAGCTAATATAAAAATTCGTATCCAAACCACTCCTCATCTCCATATACTAGCATGATAATCCGTGCAATGCACGGATTCACGAAATTTAAACCCAAAAAAAAAATACTAAGAATATAACTAAAATGTATTCTATAAAAATAGATATGTTGTATTAATTTTGGATAATTATAAAATTATCACTATACTAAAATAAAAAAATAGAATACAACAATTATTCAATATATCAATAAATGGCATAACATATTTTCTAAGATAATAAAAGATAATAAAATATTCAAACAATTGTTAGACACTAAAAAAAATAGAAAAAAAAAAGTCCAACAGAGATGTAGTTTACTATTACGTATTATCTTAAAAACACATAACGTCAAGATACCTACTGATAGCAAAACAAAATATATACAAAATATATAAATTTGTTCATTAAACAAAAAATAAAATATGTCCAAGACAACTTAACATATAATTCAAAATATCCATCAAATAGAGTTATACACAGGAGGCCTAATGTCGCTGGATCGATAACTCTATTTGGCAGTTAGCTATCAAGCCGAGTTTCAAAGTAATGATATCACCCTCCTTTAAATTGTATATTCTACAACATTCACTCCACCCGACTCCAAATTTCCATTCTCCACCTCTTCCTCCACTTTTCAGTAAGTGAAAAAAGAACACATTTTTCTCTACATTGGAATCTGGACCGGTGATCGTCCAAATCGAGCCATCTCCAGATAGTTTAAGATACGCAGTAAATTTTGAAGCCAAATACTGCAAGGAATAATTCATAGTTAACACAAATATAAAAGATTTAGGAAGAACATCCAATAAGCTTGCAAGAAAAAAATAAAAGAAAACACTCTTTTGAGATCAAGTTACCAATCTAGATTGTCCGACATCCGAAGTTGTGATTTTCTTTTCATAAGAAACCTCTTGAGCGTATCTAATTCAGGATAATATGAATATGTTAGTCACCCCACTAAAAAAATAGCAAGCTATCCCATGATATTAAAATCCAAAACATAAGGAAAAAAGTTACATCTAGCATTACCTAGGATCAACCACCAATTCGTTTGCTGCGTTACTTTGTTCGTTGACCTCCAATGATAAACTGCTTCCACTAGACAAATCTATCGGATTATGTGGATTATCCCCTACCAGTGCCCTATCTTGATCATTGTCTTCATCACCATCTGATGAAAACTGATCATCCGATGGTTCAGACCCAGATAGAACAATCACATCAGCTGATGAGTCCTCATCCATCCTGGTATACTTTATGTGGAACACTCTTGATACATTATCAAGTGTCTCTGGGTCCATTAGCTCAGAAACATAGCAGTCAGGATCAAGGTGAACTTGGATGGGTTGGTTGTCCTTATCCCACAATGAAATAAAAAAAATTCCAAAACCGACATACCTAAATTGAACAGATGCCCCTCTATCGATAAGATAGAAAGTTCTAATCTGTTCAAATGAGGAGTCAGTTATGAGCAACTGATCATTCTTTCTTATCACTTCTAACACTAAACAATTATCTAACTCGTCAATGACATAGAACATTGGCCCTAATCGTTCCCCATGAGTTGAAACAAAATTTGGGGGAAGAGCTCTATCACCCTATATTCAAATTTCTTCCCAAAGTTAATTCATGTGTAACAAAACATGCTAAAAAAGTTTCACATAATTTTAACTAATTATTTAGCAAAGAGAGGTATTCTAAATCTACCATTATTACCAACTGAGCAACACAATAGAACAATAATCACGTAAATGAACTACCATTATAATGAGAAGAAAGCTTTAGCATAAATAATTGAGAAGATTCTAGTTCAGTAAACAGCTCAATGAATTTAAACAAAATATCCATAGAAAAGGGACAAAAGGGCAAAACAATCACTCTCAGACATGCAGAAAATAATAAAAAATAACAAATTAAAGAACATAAAGTCAAATCAGGAATCTAATTAATTGAGATTGATACTACTGCCCAAAACTGCACATTGGCCATTATATTTCGTTACCTGCTTACTGAAAACGCGAAATCTAAAAACCAGTTCTTTTCCGCTGGGCCAGTATAGTTGGGTTGCTAAAAACCTCCTATTAGCACATAATGGTACGATTAGAATTTAAGACTGCGACTTTTTTGATGAGAAAACAACTAACTAAGTATACTAAAAAAAAATAGTAACAAACTAAAAGCACATTAATGAAAAATACCCAAGAGACCACGTTGGAAAACTACTACACAACATATTTTACAGATTACAACAACTTCTCAAATCTGGCCTACATATAAATGAGAAGCCAATAAAATTAAATTACAACATGAAAAATATCTGAGTAAGAATTTAAAAAAAAACTATAGATGGCATAACATTGATATTTAATTGACATTAAAAATTTCAAAAGTTAATCTGAAATATATTGAATGAAAAAGTAAATGAGACTTCAATCGAATTGAAAATGCAGCAAAGAAAACATCTTCTCTAATGCTCAGTACCATACCTGTTTGGATCTTCTCTATTGGCATCCATGACCATTCAGACTTATCAAATAGAGAGACTTGGTATAAAGATTCAAGAAGAAAGAAAAGATCTTGTCTCTTACTGCAAAAGAGAGCATTATAATAAAGTAAACCCTAATAGAAGATTTCAACAAATTCAACAAAAACAGCTGATAAAATTTAATCGAAAAACATAAAGAACAAACATAAAGAAGGAACAGCAACCATTCATAAACAAAAGAAGAAATAGACAAACAAAAATATTGTTATTAATTCTAGTAAATTAAATTTCTACTAATGCTAATTATAATGTTGAGAAGTTTCAGAAAGCTAACCACTACTACTAATAATAATTTAATGAAACAATCATGAATTATGAATTTGTTAATTAGAATATGCATTACAAACGATATAAAAAAAAGAAAATATACAAAAATTAGATCAATATTAAAATATAAAAGACCAGAATCAATATTAAAAAATTATAAATACGATTTTCTTTTTTTTACTCTTAAAATGTTTTAAATTATCTGCTTAATATTTTTTCTTATTGCATACAATATAGTAATACTAAAATTACCGAATTTCACACGGCCAATACAACCTCACTGAAACTGAATTAATTAACTTGCTAAAAAGAAATTAACAAAAAAAATAGCTTCCTGTTATTATCCTTTGAACTTCTCTCATATTAATAACTTACATTATAGTATGTTACCTTAAATGTAGCTTCCTAATCAAGTTGTTTAACAAAAGTAGCAGCTACCCACGTGTGACAACCTGCTAATAAGAAGCATAAAAAAAAAAGAACTTAATAAGAATCAGATGTTAGAAATATCCAAGTATCAGAGATAAGTAGTTTTGGAAATCAAAAATTTCTTTCTTTCTTTTTAAATCGGGGAAGAAGGTCTCCTTAAATGATACATGCATGCCAAAAGCAAAAGAAAAAAAAGTGAAGAGAAGATTACGTTGGGACTGCAACTGTTAAGGCAAAAGCTTAACTTGTTATTCGATTGTCAGAAAATTTACCTGCTCAAAGAAATGGAGACGCTGGGACCACTGGAGATGACGACAAGTTTGTATCTTGTAGCATTATTTGAGGTTTAACGATGCAAAAAGTAGGGCGGTGTCTTTCTGGGTTGAGTGAGCTGAGACCCCAGAGGGAGAGGATGCACGGTGACGACGTTAGGTCTTCTTTCTGACCTTCTTTTTTTTCTTCGCGTGTGTGTCTTGTTTGTGAACTTTGTTTTTTTATTGTGTGTGTGGGGGGGGAGGGGGGTAGGGAGGGGGGAGAAAAGAGAGGCACCTTTGGTCTTTTAATCTTTCCTTGGTAACGTTAAAGAAGTAAAAATACTAATAGAAGATATAAGATTACAATTAAAATAATGTAGATAATTCATTAAAAATAAATGACACTAAAAGAACGGTTATGAGAAATGAATCATTAGACAATACAATTAATATTATTAATCAGAAAATTTTTTAATACTTATGATAGCTAAAAATAACTAAATATTGAGAAAAATATATCGTAAATATAATTTTTTCTATTCATTTCAGAACTTTTGATATCAATAAATTTTATGTGTCCCAAAGTTTAACTAATTTTCACAATTTTTTTATTTTTATTTTCTATTGATAATTAGAGAAAAAAATGATGGAAAATCACAGAAAAAAAATGAAAGAAATAATTACTTAACGAAAATTGTAGGCAATATAAAACAGATTAACATACAAATTAACAAATATAAGTAAAAAAAATAAGTAAGAATGTATTTTTTTTTATAAAAAAATATGGTTCTTCCTCTTAAATATGAAACTTGTTAAAAGAAAAGTTAATTATTGTTAATAATGTTATGAGTAAAAATTTTTTTTAGTAATAAAATCTCCCTACCAATTTTTTAAACTAATATTTCCTTTTTTCTTATATCGACCGAATCAATAACTTTTATAACATAAAAAAAAAAGTAAACTTTGTGTAGATATTAATTGTTTATATGTACTGTAGAATAAAGTTTCTAATTAACCCACAAACCAAGAAAAAAAGAAGAAGAAAAATAAATATTACATTTATCAATTATCTTCAAGTACAAAATGAAATCTAAAACTTCTATCAAATTAAGATGACATTTGAAAACTTAAAATATCCATCTTTTTAAAAATAATTTTATAAATAAATTGAATCCTGTGAGAAATAAAATTATAATTTAGTCTAAAGAAAATATATAGTTATAATAATGGTATAGGAATTAGGAATAAAAAAACAAACTCCATCAAAGCATGTGATACAAAATCATTAAGTAAAAGCTAGTTTAAAAGAAGGCTAACTTTCAAAATTATCTGAACATAAAATAGGAATGCTTCCTTTAATATCAGAAACGATAGCCAATACCCATTTCAGCATCCATAACAACGCAATCTTAAACTAACTCGAGGAATGGGTCAGAGTAAAGTTGCTCCAATCTTTTTGTATCCTAAATTAGAATTTATAACTGAAACAGTTCACGGAAAAAGTAAAACTGTTCTGGTCATGAAAGGGAAAAAAGATCATCTAAAATGTGGAGGTTCGGAAAACTGGAAAAGTAAATTTCTAATCACCTTTGAATTTGTAAGTTTTATTATTTGTGAGCCCTAGTATCTTATTTCAAGGTGATTAAATACTTACTTCATCACTTTACTTTATTGTCACTCAGCTCTATAACATGCGGTTGAGATGGTGGTGCTGGCTCGACCTACTGTGCTACAGAGATCTTAAATCCATTCGATTCAGCTGGCTTAGACACCCCATTAGTCTTCAATGCAAAGTTTAATAGTTGTTCTGCCTTAGACACACCATCATTCTTATGTACAAAGTCTATTAATTGTTCTGCCTTAGACACAACACCATTTTTATATGGAAAGCCTATTAGTTGCTCTGGCTGCTGTTGATGATTTTCTGTGAAGACAGACATACCACTGAATTATACAATGAATAAAGCTTAATCAATTCTAATAGGCAGAATTAGTTTGATATGAAATAGTTATATTCATAACCAAATTCACATAGAGGTACAGACTCATTTATTTCATTTTCTTCTTTTGCTGTCTAACCACATGAAAGCAACCTCATCTAGCCAGAAAATTAAATAGAGAGCATCATGGAACAGAACAAACTTGAACAAATTTAAAAAATTACCCGTGGGAACGACTACTCCTATTGTTCAGTGCAGTGGAACTAACAGCACAGTTGACCTCACCGAGTTTCATCAGGGTCAAAACATCACTTCTAGATGTCACCGGACTCAATGTAGCATAAGGAAGACTCAATCCATCATCATTGCAGCTCCTAATCTCTAATTTATTATCTGTTTCGTCCTCAGCAAGTAGGTCTCTAACTTGTTCATTGTAAATCTCAACCATTTGAACATAAATGTCATATGTCATAATGTCTTTCTGTCATTACACATTTGAAACAAATAGTTAACAGGAACATAATTGATCCCCATATCCTTAGAGGTTCAACCTGATGGACCACTCTGCCAAAAGAAACAAGAAAAAAAATTAGATGGATATATAATTGGTTTAAGTTTGCATATATAGTAAGCAGAGATTGCTTCTTATTTCATTGGTCTGTGTCCACGTTAATTAATATATGGAATAAATAATAGAATGTGTATCATACTTCTTTTATCTTACCAGGGTGTATGTCTTCCCAGATCTAGTTTTACCATATGCGAAAATACAAACATTATATCCATCCATCAGGGATCTAATTAACAGGTCTGTGTCCTTAAAAATTTCATATGTGTACAAAGTTAGAATAAATTTCAATAAGATAATGTAAAAGAGAGGGAAGGGGAGGGAAAATTTCTGTAATCAGCATGTAGAACTCTACCTTAGCCAGCCTTTGCACCAAAAACCCGATTGAAGTGAAAAACTTTCCTTCCATCTTTCAATGTTTTGGATGGATCTAAATTGAATACAGAACCATCCTCCCTAATGAAATCAATAATATTCTTGGATTCAGCCTGGAATGTGGGTCTGATTCTGTAGTAAACTCGAATATTACCTATAATTTGGATCTGAAAAGTTTGACAAAATTAACTTTGCTCAATAATGTATAAAGAGAAAATGGACATTAATTAAATAAACAATTAAAAATTCAACCTTTCAGATCTTGAACCATGATAAATAATTTCCCATTCTCTTCTACTACTCTGTTATATCCAGTAGCTGTAGTTCCCATATCCTCTACTTGACTCCCTGAATTCATAAACCAGTATTTCATCTCAATAATTAATAAGCATAAAACTGATTCTCAAAACACACAACTAACTCACAACCAGAAGGAAAAAAAAAGCATCAATCCAAAAGGTAAGAAAGTAACAAATGAAGCCATTCAAATTCAAACACAATGCCCTTTGGAATTTTAGAATAGTTCCAACACAAATCTCAATTGATCACATACCAGTGCAAATGAAAACACCCCTTTAACAACCAAATTTATCAAGATGGTTCCCATCCTCTAGCAGTATTTGAAGTATTTTGCAAAACAAATTGGGAGTGACCTATTTACCGTGATAAGTTCCTAACAAATAAGAAATTGCAGACTGAACAACGATAATTCATAATGATATCTAATTGCTCAAGCAAGATCTAAACATAATAGAAAATGTTAACAACACTTTTTCACTTCCTCTACTGAGTAAATAGATATTTTTGTGATACCTAACTTCACCTCCATCACGATCGTCACTGCTACCACCGTATCACATCTTGTTCGTCTTGTTCAAATGCTGCTTATGCTTCTCCTTCTGCTCCGCCAGCACCACCGGAGACTTCTTCCTCTTCCGATCCGACTCTTTCTTCGCCGGAATTGCAGAGAGAGTGAGAAGAGATGTTTCACGGACAGGGCTCTGAATCAGAATCAGCTTCACAAAAAGAAAAGTAGTGAGGAACCTTGGTGCTTCACCAGTATGTGGGATGCCCTAACCTCAGCTCCATCACCACCGTCGCTATTGCCACAGTACGACATCTTCTTCGTCTTGTTCAAATGCGGCTTATGCTTCTCCTTCTGCTCCGCCGGCACCACCGGAGACTTCTTCCTCTTCTGATCGGACTCTATCTTCGCCCGAATTCCAGAGAGAGTGAGAAGAGATATGTGACTGAGAAGGCTCCGAATCAGAATCGGTTTGACGAAGAAAACAGATAGTGAGGAAGAGATAATGTCTTCCCAATGGAACACCCATGTTCCCTAATCAGATTCATTCTAACTCCATCGTGCGGTCCACATCTATTGATCTAATCCATCCAGTATCCTAGAAATTTTTAACCTTTTTTTATGAAAAATATCTATCTCTACACTATTAAAGTAGTAAGATAGATAACTATGTTAAATATATCAATAAACTAATAGAAGCAACTAAGTACTTGATTAGGGATGACTAAATCGAAAAAAAATGGATGAAAAATATATTTTTACTTACTTTTTAGGGCAGTTGATAAATTTCTAATAATAAAAGTCAAATTACTAAAAAATTCATTATAATTTTTTTTTTGAGAAGTTCAAATTTATATTTTTAATTTTTTTTTTGAAATATACATTTTCACATGATAAATAAATAAAAAATACCTTTAACCAATTTTACTTAAAAATATCTTTTTATATGAGATATCTAAATATAAAATTATAACACGATTGAAAAAAATACATTTTTTAAATGATTTTGGGATTCATTATTTAAATTATTCCATACATTTTAATAATTTATAAGAAAACAAATATCATTATACACTAGATAGCCGTGGTTTCATCTCTGAGCTGGAGACCTCCCCGCGTTCCAGGCCGGCTCCTATCCCAGGTGGCACCTCTCCTCCAGCGTGGCAACCCCACCTCAACGCGCATGTGCTTCCCTCTGGTAATTTGATTATGGTTTCTCCTTTTTGCTAGCTGTTAAATTGTTTGTTGTATGTGGTTTGTGTATTTTATAAATTTTTGGGGTTTTCACTTCATTCTTTAGAATTTCCTGTTAATTTGATTATGGTTTCTCCTTTTGCTAGCTGTTGCCACTCTCACCTTCCTGCCTCGATCTTCTCTGTGGGTGTTGTGATCCCGATTCTTCCATCTCCACCGTGTGACCTGTCTTTCTGTCCTTTTTCTCGGTTTCTCGCTGCACGGTGTTGGTGTCACTCTGAAATCCTGATCTTCAACCCAGTTTTTTTTATCCCCATCCAGTTCGTATTTCTGGATCCTTTCTTGGATTATCCCAGTTTTCTCCATCTGGGTACATTGTGCATCAAGGTGTCCGACTTCGATCGACGTTTTCTGTCTCGAACGACCCCTCAGAACAGTATTGGTATCATCATCGTGTTTTCTATGATTTGCTTAATTTTGTTTCAAATAAATGCTAATTTACTAATTTTTATACTGTAATGTGTTGGTAGATGAAGATGTATAAGAGAAGTTCAAATTTATATTTTTAATTTTTTTTGGAAATATATATTTTCACATGATAAATAAATAAAAAATACCTTTAACCAATTTTACTTAAAAATATCTTTTTATATGAGATATCTAAATATAAAATTATAACACGATTGAAAAAAAAGACATTTTTTAAATGATTTTGGGGTTCATTATTTAAATTATTCCATACATTTTAATAACTTATAAGAAAACAAATATATATATACCAAACAAAGCTCAGGTCTATATATAATAACCATGCTTTATTCAAAAACACAGAGAAACATACTCACACATACAAATTTAAGCATAAGAAAGAGAACAATAAGTTTCATAAAGATCACAACTCCAAAAAATGAGTTGATAATTACATACCAAAATAGATCTGTTGACAACATACTTTACCAATTTTCCAAATACTTAACACAACTAAGCAAAATTCTAACAATTCTTTAGAGGCTTGGAATTATATTATATTATATTATATTATATATATATATATATATATATTTTGTAATGTAACAAATGATTAGCCACTACACTCATCCATCCTTTCAACAGCGTCGCCAGTATTTTCACATTGTCCAAAGGCACTCCGAAGCTCTTCCCTAATAGTGAGAGGCTGATGATTCCCAACTAAATTGGAACCTTGTGAGGACGAGATTCTTGCATGAAAATCATGGTTAATAGTCTACAGAGAACACAGCAAAATATAAGAAGAAGGAATGCAGAAGAAAAAAAATTGAGATGAGAAAGAAATCAGGTATGATAAAAATTTGAAGACTAATAAAAGAAATATTAAACAAATAAAGAAACAAAATTTAAGCGATATACATGTATGCATATACATATTACCGCAAACATAGTTTACTAACAGATAAAGAATCAAAGTCCATTAGATCAAGAAATACCCAACAATTCCAGTTCAGAACAGAAATCGGTGAAGCCTGACGCACTGGAGCACTTGAGCTCGACGAACATTGAATGCTTGCATTGGAGTGAAACTCAACTGGATTCTTAAATTCGAAAGGAAAATGAGGAACAAAGGGATCCAGATGAAATTTCTAAATGGAACAAGAAAGGAATAACATCAGTAACAGTTAACACATCATGCATGAAAAACACAAAACAATATAGCCAATTGAGGTTAACTTGATCAGAAACAAAGTGGGCTAACTCAACATCAGATTTACATAATAATGTTATCACCTGCTGTTGATTATCATGGGTGGAGTCCTCCAAAAACCTGACAATATCAATATCATCACATATTGCACGAACAACATGAAGAGATGTATTCAATTCATATCCAATGGGTCTAGGATCCACTATGAAGACAATTTTCTTGTTCATCAACTGAGAAATCATGCTATTCGGAACAGTGTAATCATCATTTGACTAAG
This sequence comes from Arachis hypogaea, assembly GCF_003086295.3. Classification (NCBI taxonomy): domain Eukaryota; kingdom Viridiplantae; phylum Streptophyta; class Magnoliopsida; order Fabales; family Fabaceae; genus Arachis; species Arachis hypogaea. The sequence continues at coordinate 132,939,161 of NC_092048.1, forward strand.
GGAAAAAAAAGAATAGGTACATTAGCAAAATTTACATACTTGAACCATAAACACTAAACTGAAAACAAGGACAATTAAATTAAATTAAAACCAAAATGATTACTTGGGAGGAATTTCCTTCGTCTATCAAAAATTCTGAGCAACTCATTTTGATTATTTGCATCACCTCATCATCCTCAAGTATGAAAATATTGCTGCCATTTGAATGGGAAACAATAATTTTGATGTGATACCTAAATAATATAAATAAAAGCAAAATATACACTGAGAAACAGATGCAGAAGATGCAATAAAGCAAAAAGAAAACTGGTACCAAAAACTCCGAGAGATAAAATAGATACCTTCTTATGGCATCAACACACTCAACTCTACACAGATAACAATAAAATAAATTTCCAACATGACAAACAGGTGCATTACACAAACAGCAGTAGTACCACCACTTCTGATGTTTCACCACATCAATAATCTCACCGATCAAAAAACAAATATGATCCTGTAGAGAAACAATAATTGGTATATTATGATACATGTTTTATCATACTACACATGCTGAAACACAGTTCAGGCGGGTGAGAACATAAACATAAATACTAACATTTCTTGATGCAGAAGAATATATTTTAGCACAAAGAATGTTAGCAAGCATCTCTTTAATGCTATGCAGTTGTATTGGAACACCAGATATGACTTGGTTGTCATAACTTCTAAGCTGTCCACACTAAGAGAAGTCTTCAAGTATTAGGCTAAAGGCCGAATCAGAACTAACATCCTTAAAATTTGGAAGCAAAACATGAATTACAAAACGCAGCCAACTTTGTAAAGTATGAGGCAAAATCACGTTGGCATGTAAAGAATACCATTCAAAACAATAGCCAAAGAATTAGAAACTAGGATCAACAAACTATATCTAAAAATGATTTCTCCAATTCATTAATATTAATATCTAACATAAAGAAAGAGTACTAACCTTGATGCATTGATCAGGCTGAAGTTTGTTGAAAAAACGTGCATCACTAATGACATTGACGATTTTAAAGGTACCGCAATAACCAGGACTGTTAATCCGCTTTGCTTGAACTTTGAAAACAATCTCTTTCCCAATGAGTTGATGAAAAAATTGTGGACAGTATCGGTGCTCAATTTTCTGTCATAGATATTGAAAAGTGATCACTAATTAATGGACGAAATTGAAGAATAAGAAATAGTTATTGATACAGTATACATAAATAAAACTTAAGAACATTAACCATACCTCAATTTCATCTTCTAACAACAAAAACACATCATAACAGGTTCTCCCTAATAGCTTAGTGGCTGCACTGTCTAACAAGACAAACATTCCACAAGAAGTTCTATCTTCAACAAGTATCTTAATCCTGTAACTATAACCAAGAAAATAAACATCAGATTAATCTATTTGTGAGTCTCACAAGAAGCTGATATGTGAAGCTTACTTATATTATTGAATCAGAACAGATGAAAGAAATTTTCTAAATCATAACCTGGATTCACCTGGTCATAAAATGCTGGACCTCTCTCCCGCACAGCTGACAATGAAACACATTATCATCACCTACAATTGGATGACCACAAACACAAGAAAAGACCCACCACTCTGGATCTTCAACAATCTCTTTAATTTTTCCAACCACAAAGAATTGTCCATCCTATTAAAACAAAAAATTTATGAATTGAATGGACAAAGCATGTCTACAATATCGAAAAATCAATTAACATGAGTACTTCTTACATAGCACTAAAACATGTTAAAAACCTAATAGTACACACCTTATTGTTTCCCTTACGATTAGCAATAGTCCGTATTAGCTTCTAGTCAAAAGATTCATCATCGATTACACATACTAAATCCCCAATCTCATTACTACACAGTCTACTGAAATGGTGGCTTGCGATACGGTATCTATGAAAAAAAAAATTAATATTAGAGTAAAAGAATTTCAGGAAAACAGCTAGAGAGAGAGAGAGAGAGAGAGAGAGAGAGGGGAATAGAGTGAGGGAGTGAGCAATAGAGAGAGAGAGAGAGTTAGCAATTGAGCAATAGAGAGAGAGAGTGAGCAAGTGATGGATGGAGAGAAAGGCAGAAATTTTCAGTTCAGTGGGACAAAATTTGAGGAGAATTGAATCGAACTAACTCATTCAGAAAATTCACAGTTTCCTGCATACCAGGGTTGATTGAAATCCGAGAAACATTGATCACATTTTGGAGACTAACTTTATCTACAAATCACAAAACACAATAAGAAGAAAGTAATTCATAAAGAAACAATTCATTAGTAAACAAAAATATATAAACAAATCAAACTCAGACATGTGTGCAACATGGACAACTTTTCACCTCCATTGACTTTGATCTTGAAAGATTGCAAAATAAGAACTGGTGGTCTTTGATACTTTTTCAAACTATTGATGTCTATAAGAGCAGAATAGTCACCAACAAGATTGCAGGGGATTTTCTTCCTTGGTAATCATTATAATAAATGAGCAACAACAATAGAATAATTCAACAGTAATAAAAAAATTGAAAAACAGGCATAACATCATTTAAAAATAGAATGAAAAACAGAAAGGCAAGGGATACCCATCAGCAAGAACTTCAAGGACAATAACTTTCAATACCTTTCCATTACACTCAACATCCGTTTTCCTTTTCAATCCGCACAGGACCCCAACAAAATCTGTTTAGTCATATTATAGCAGAAAAGATTAAACCGTCGGATACAATACCACAAGACATCTGATTGAGCTGTTATTAATCTCATTTTAAAACACCTTTATTCCGGGTCAATTTTGAAAAGGGGAAACTTACCTATTAAGTACTCATAATCAGTGCGCTTTTGAAGAATCTCGTCCATAGAGGTTAAACTTAAACCCGGATTAGGTATGACTCTATTTGCAGCTGCAACAACAGAGGTACTACACTTGAAAAGGATGCGGAACCGATGTCTTGTAACCCTAACCAATCCACCATTAGGTATCACTTTGAAATCAGAAATAATGAATACATGTCCTTCTTTTAACTGATGAATAAAAGTTGTGATCAAATCATTCTCAACAGTTGCTTGGACCTTGTCGTGCTGGAAATTAAAGAAAAGGAAAAAAATCATCTGACCATTTCTAAATATTATACCATGACATATTACATGCTAAAACTGATCACATACACAATTTTAAAATACACAATTTAGTTAAGTAAAAACTGAGTTTTTGATAGCGCGCGTGCGCGCGCGCACACACACTCACCTGCTTATCCATCAAGACCACATGTAACAGTTTCTGCATATTTTCATTAACAATGCTAGCATCTTCCCAAATGGTCAAGATCTTAACCTCAATACTCCAAGTTTCCTTCCATGGAGAGATTTTCTGAAAAGGATCAATACTAAGAATCATCTTATCAATAAATAAATAGTAAAGATGAAAGAATGTGGATGAAAAAAACAAGTTAAAGAACAAAATATCAGCAACAGAAAACTGTGTGGGATCTGAGATTTATCTCAACAGAAAGGAATGCAAGGGAAAAAAAACAAGTAAGGAATAAGTGATAGCTCTTGAAAAATCTCCACAATACTCCATCACCTCATTACTACTTATACCAGAGGAATGAGAAAGTTTGTAAGGCAAAGCTTGTAGAATACGTTTCTCTTAGACTCCTTGGCTAGATTGATTGATTGATTGACATATGACATTCAATGTGTCCATAGGTAATTAAATTAGATTTACTCATACCTTTATATAATATAGATATGTCATATCAACCTATCTATGAATCTATATACATCTATCTATCTATCTATAAATCTAAAAAGAAACCATACATACTGATTGATCCTGTCTTTGACTATATAATAATATTATTCCTAATAAGTATGACTGGTGAAATAGAAGACATGTCAATTTATTGCCAATCAGAAACATAGATTTCATTATTGAAATTGAAAATTGATAATCAACTCTTGAGCCCAATCATTAAATCAAGAAGACGACAATAAGAAACCAAGAAGATTAACTCACAGGAAAAATATTTTATCCAAACTAATGAATTAACCCTACAAAATGAAACCAAAGTAGCACTGAATTAGAGGAACTACAAAATTAACTAACAGATCCAAAGTACAACCATGAATAATTAATGACATCAACCACAAAAATAACACAACAAAAAACCCTCTCCAAACTTAAAAATGAAACGAACAAAAAATTTTACCGCCGCACGGTCATGCGGATGATTGAAACGGCAGCGAGAACCATAGCCACAGAATCCACTCCTCAAATATTAGATACAATAAGACTCATCAAGCCTTTGGCAAACCCATCAGCAACAGAAGAAGAACCCTCACCTTTGCAAAGGAGCAGATTTTTTTCATTTTTGGAGAACCCATGATAAACGTTAGATTCTGCGGGAAACCCATTAATCAGTTTGGAAAATAATAACCCATGATAAATGTTAGGTAACGTGCTTCAAGCCTTGTGACAAGTATAAAAACCTGTTTTTGGGATAATTGGAAGAGACAGAAGCCCCCTGATTGATGAATAGCATCCATCGCGACTCTCATTGAATCACATAACCAAAATACAAAATCGATGACCTCAAGAGAACCGTTCCCAGCTCTGCATACTTGGCTTTCTGATTCTGGAGAGGACGAGTGCGAGGGACTGATTGTTGAGCTGACAGAAACGAATTCGAGTTTCAAAGTGAGAAAGAAAAAGAGACGAAGGGACCCGTAAATGAAGAAAATGAAGAAAATGAACAAGATGACTTATGTGTAAATGGGAGTATGGCACCCTTAAATTGACATTTTTTTTCCAAAAAAGAAAATTAAAAAAATGATGAGATATATATTTTTTAATAACAATTAAATTTAATCTTAGGTTGAATACATTTAAAAATAGTAATGAAAACCATTTTATTAACCAGTATCTATATTTTTTTCCCAATTGTCAAATTTTTTTAATACTGATTAATAATTAATTAATTATTGCATGGGTTTATTTGAAACTGGTAAAATAAACGCATATTTTTTTTGTAATTAAAAAGGGATTTGATTAAATACATAAAAAAAACTAAAGAGATATATATTTTTTAATAACAATTAAATTTAACCTTAGCTTGAATACATTTAAAAATGGTAATGAGAACCATTTTATTAACCAGTATCTATATTTTTTTTCACAATTATCATTTCTTTTTTAATACTGATTAATAATTGATTAATTATTGCACTAGTTTATTTGAAACTGGTAAAATAAATACATATCTTTTTTGTTGTAATTAAAAAAGGAATTTGATTAAATATATAAATATCATAGTTATATTGATAAACTCATAATTCATGAGTTCTTTTGTGCTTAATTTGAGTGATTTATATAATCCTTCACCTGCTTATTCACATTAATTTCATGGTTTTACTTTCCCTTCCTTATTATGTCATATTGTGAAAAATATATTTCCTAACCTTTAAAAATTAATTATTTTAATTACCTTTATTTCCATTCGATGCCGTGATTAGTGTGTTGAGTAGTTTCAGATTTTCTAAGGCAGAATGACTTAAAGGATGGAAAAGGAAACATACGAAATAGGAAGGAGAAAGCAAAACGGAGCTTTAAGGAAACTGGTATCCACGCGATCGCATGGATGACGCGATCGCGTGCCAAGCACGAATCAGCAGCGACGCGGCCGCATGACTGATTCGACCGCGCGACTTAAGCAGAACGCACATGACGCGGTCGCATGACTGACGCGACCGCGTGGCAAGGAAAAACTCCAAATGACGCGACCGCGTGACCCACGCGGACGCGTGACAGAGGCCACGTATCAGAATTTACAGAATATACCCCCAGCGAATTCTGAAGCCCTTTTTGGCCCAGATCCAAGTACAGACAGCATAGACCAGTGTAGAACCTATGCACAATTACTCAAGAGGGGGGTGAATTGAGTATTGCAACAACAATGAATCTTTTTGCGAAAGTTAAAGACAATATACAAAAGTGTTATTGTACTAGTATTTTTCCAAGAGCTTAACTCAATTGCTAAGCATTTATAAGGAGCTTTTACTTTCCAATAGACACCAACTCAAATAAATTGATCAAGCTTTTCACCAATCGGACTTAAGCTATTCCTTAAGTACTTACGAAGCTACTTTTCGATCACAATTTATTTGCTCAAAGGTAAAAGACAATAATATTGAAGAGATGAGTTTGGAGAGATGCAAACGCTATTTAGAGTGGTTCGGCACAATCCTTGTCCTACGTCCACTTTCTTTCTCAATCGCAATTGAGAAGTTCCACTATTGCCAAGCTTCAAGGTGCTCGCGCAAAACCTTTTACAATCCGAGTCCTTAGTTTCTAACACCTCACGGTATATGATCACCACTCGTATACTAACCCACTCCACTTAGAGATACCTCCTCTAAGATTTGCCTTGAGTACTTAGTATACTTCTTTGGTATCCTCACCGACTATAGTGTTTATAACTCTTGACTCAACCTTGGAGATCACACTCCAATTTACAAAGTGTTACAAGAAAACAATTCTCAAAGAATTGTTGAGATGAAATGAGTACTCTCTAGAAGAGTGTATGATTACAAGTTTAGCACTATTGAACCAATTGATATTGCTCTCTCAAATTGTGTATTATAACACCTTAAAAATGTGTAGAATGAAAGAATATGAACAAGATAGTTTGCAAATACTCACGTGTGTGAAATAAGGCTTCAATCCATCTATTTATAGACTTCCCAAACCTTAGAAACGTTAGGGAGTTAATGGGATGGAGCCGTTTTGTTAAAACTAGCCGTTTTTTATGTTTTTGAATCATTTGCATCGATGCATAACACTTTGCATCGATGCAAATGTGTCTTTGAAGCTGAAATTTGAATTTTCAGCTAGGTTGCATCGATGCAAGATGAGTGTGCATCGATGCAAACCTTAAAGAATGGCTTAAAATCACTTCAAAATACTTAGGATTGATCTCAAACTTGTTGGAGTCAATTCCTATGCTTTTGTACCTTTGAAAACAAGTTTTTAAACCATTTGGCTAGCATCGAATTGCAAGATGTGCATCAAAACATTTTGTGAGTGTGTGTTGAGAGATTTAGCAATTGGTTCTTAACAAGAAGTTACCTAAGTCCTAAGATACTATACTTGTCTTCAAATGTTGTGGACTTGAGTTTCTTGTTGTTGTTGTGTTGCTTTCAACTCTTCATTCCTCAACGTTGAATGTTGGTTGATCTTTCAATATGCTTGTTCATTCAAGTTGTTTGTTGGTTTGTCTTTCATGTCGTTTGTTGGTTTGTCATTCATCAAAACCTACGAATACAAACTTCGCATACAAGCAACATGATTTACAATTTCCCCCTTTTTGATAATGACAAACCAATTTTGAGGATATGCATTTATAAATGATTTTGAAAGCAACAATAATGCACTTTGTTTTATAGAAAGCTTTGGAGAAGACTTCACAAAAAAAATTTTGCAGGAGTTCCCCCTAAATATGTGCATTTGTTCCCTTAAAGGGCGTTTATCAAAGAAAACGATTTAGATATCAAAAGTTTTTGCTTAGCGGAAGTCTTTTTGAAATCATTGTTTCACAAACTTATTTCTTCTTTTCAAATCCTCAAACTTTTTCTTTTTCAAAAGTTCAAAACTTCAAATATCCTCAAACTTTTCTTCCCCCTTTTGACATTATCAAAAAGAAAGGAGTTTGAAATGTGTCATAGAAGCATGCATAAAACAATGATTTTTTTTTTTTAAGTTCAATATCTCTATTAATCTCAAGGATGAGATATTCCCCCTTTCAAAAAGAATTTGATTTCCTCTTTTTATATATAACAAGCATGCATAATTCCCCCTAAATAAGTGAAATATATTAAAGCATGCACATTAACTTAAAATAGGGGTACCAAACCTATTTTGAGTTATTCACCAAATAAGCATACAAGCATTAATCATTAAACAAAATTATGAAGGAAATATCAATTAAACCATTATAAACTTCAATTTGTTGATCCTCCATTGTTTATAATCTTCAAATTTTTCAATCTACCTCAAGATCAACTCATAAACCTACAAAAACAATGGCTAATTGGATATCTCCAATGCTTAAGTTAGTAAGAGATACAAAAATAGCAATATAAATACAATGAATTCAAACAAATCATATTAGATTAGAATCCAAGATACCAAGTTCATTTCGGATGTTAAAAAAACTTTCTTTACATAAAGGTTTAGTGAAGATGTCCGCTAGTTGTTTACTAGTTTCGACAAATTCAATAACCACATCACCCTTTTCAACATGGTCTCTTATGAAGTGATGTCTAATCTCAATATGCTTGGTTCTTGAATGTTGAACCGGATTCTTGGTTAAATTTATTGCACTAGTATTATCACATTTGATAGGAATGTGATCAAGCATGAGTCCATAGTCCACAAGTTGTTGTTTCATCCATAAAATTTGGGCGCAACAACTACCGGCGGCTACATACTCGGCTTCGGCGGTAGACAAGGCTACACTTACTTGTTTCTTACTATGCCATGAAACAAGAGAGTTTCCTAGCAAGTGACAAGTGCCGCTAGTGCTTTTCCTATCCAATTTGCAACCGGCAAAATCGGAATCGGAATAACCAATCAAATCACAAGTGGATCCTTTCGGATACCACAATCCAACATTTAATGTTCCTATGAGATACTTCATAATCCTTTTCACCGCACTTAAGTGAGATTCCTTAGGATTAGCTTGGTATCTCGCACACATGCATACACTAAACATGATATCTGGCCTACTTGCCGTTAGATAAAGTAATGATCCTATCATGCCTCTATACTTCTTTACATCTATGTTTTTACCTTGTTCATCTTTGTCAAGGTAGCAAGTAGTGCTCATTGGTGTGTCCATTGCCTTAGCATTGTCCATTCCAAATCTTTTGAGCAATTCCTTGCAATATTTGGTTTGGCTAACGAAAGTTCCTTCTTTTCCTTGTTTGATTTGAAGACCAAGGAAGAAGTTGAGTTCGCCCATCATGGACATTTCAAATTCACTTTGCATGAGGTTTGAGAAAAACTTGCAAAGTGATTCGTTAGTTGAACCAAATATTATGTCATCGATGTAAACTTGTACCAAAAGGATATTTTTGTTTTCAATCATGATAAATAAAGTTGTATCAACCTTCCCTCTTCTAAAACCCTTTTCTATTAAAAACTTGCTCAAACGTTCATACCAAGCTCTTGGAGCTTGTTTAAGACCATAAAGAGCTTTCTTGAGTTTAAAAACATGATTAGGATTTTCATAATCCTCAAAACCGGGAGGTTGTTCAACATATACTTCTTCTTGAATGAAACCATTAAGAAAGGCACTCTTAACATCCATTTGATAAAGTTTGAAGTTATAAGAGGATGCAAAAGCAAGTAACATCCTAATAGCTTCTAATCTAGCTACGGGAGCATAAGTTTCGCCATAATCAATGCCTTCCTCTTGATTATAACCTTTAGCTACCAATCTAGCTTTGTTTCTAACAATTGTACCATTTTCATCGAGTTTATTTCTAAAAACCCATTTTGTTCCTACAATTGTTTGATTACTTGGTTTAGGCACCAATTCCCAAACGTCATTTCGTTTGAATTGGTTAAGCTCCTCTTGCATTGCCATAGCCCAATGTTCATCATCAATTGCGGACTCAATGGTAGATGGTTCAATTTGAGAAACAAAAGCACTATATGCAAATAAATTTCTAAAAGTGGATCGAGTTGTTACCCCTTTCAAAACATCACCAATGACGTTGTCTAGAGGATGATCCTTTGAAGTACGCCAGTCCTTTGGAAGTGCATTTATTTGTGCTTGTGATGGTTCAATTTCTTCAACTTGAACACTATCCTTTGTTGAGCTTGTAGAGGCTTCATTTAAATCTTTTTCTTTGTCTTCACCATTCAAATTTAGTGAATCAAAGTTTTCTACATTTTCATCAAAATCTTTTCTAGCACAACAACGGTTAGTTTCATCAAAAGCGACATGAATACTTTCTTCCATAGTCATGATGTGTTTATTATATACTCTAAAAGCTTTGCTAGTTAAAGAGTAGCCTAAGAAGATTCCTTCATCAGCCTTAGCATCAAATTTGCCTAAGTTATCTTTTCCATTATTTAGAATAAAGCATTTACAGCCAAAGACGTGAAGGTGGGAAATATTTGGCTTTCTTCCTTTGTACAATTCGTACGGTGTTTTCTTAAGAATAGGTCGAATGATAATCCTATTCATAACATAACACGCGGTACTAACCGCATCCGCCCAAAAGTACTTAGGAATATTAGCCTCATTGAGCATAGTTCTCGCCATTTCTTCTAAATGACGATTTTTCCTTTCAACCACACCATTTTGTTGTGGTGTTCTAGGAGAGGAAAAATTATGCTCAATGCCATTTTCTTCACAAAAAGTTTCAAAAAGATTGTTTTCAAATTCTCCACCATGATCACTTCTAATAGATGATATATGCAAATTCTTTTCATTTTGAATAACTTTGGCTAATCTTTTGAATGCTCGAAATGCATCACTCTTGTTTGCTAGGAACAAGGTCCATGTAAATCGAGAGTAATCATCAACAATAACTAAAGCATAGTAATTGCCACCAAAGCTCATAGTCCTGGAAGGACCAAATAAATCCATGTGCAAAAGTTGTAATGGCCTTGTTGTTGAAACAATGTTTTTGGATTTAAAAGAGGCCTTTACTTGTTTTCCCTTTTGACATGCGTCGCAAAGGACGTCTTTTTCAAAACGTAGCTTTGGTAAGCCAATTACTAACTCTTTAGAGACCAACTTGCTAAGATGGTCCATGTTAGCATGAGCTACTCTACGATGCCATAACCAAGTTTCATCATTTTTACTAACAAGGCATTTCACATCATTTGAGGAAACTTCATCTAGATTAATCATGTATACATTGTCAACACGGTGTCCAATTAGCACAATTTCATTAGTGTCTTGCCTTTTTATCAAACAACATTTTGAATCAAAGGTGACTAAGTTTCCTTTGTCACAAAGTTGGCTAACACTAATGAGATTATGTTTGAGACCTTTGACAAGTATAACATTATCTATGGAGGTAGAAGAATTTTTACCAACTTTTCCAATGCCGATTACTTTGCCGGTGTTGTTGTCTCCATAGATCACGTTTCCTCCGTTTGTAGGTTCTATTGCGGTGAATTTTGATTCATCGCCGGTCATGTGTTTGGAGCATCCACTATCAACATACCAATTTGTATCCTTAGCTCCAACACGTACCTACAAAACAATTAAAATTGGGATTTAGGTACCCAAGTGAATTTGGGTCCTTGATGGTTAGTATGAGCATAATGCCCATAAGGTGCCCATCTCGTATCTTGACTACGAAAGTTTATATGTTTAATTCTAGTAAAGCATACGGGTGCTATATGACCTACTTTATTACAATAATGACATATGACATTTGGATTATGCATCCTATGCATGTTTCTAAATGGTTGCCTAGGTTGTTTCCTAAATGCAACATCTTTTGATCTATATGCATTGTGATTATAATTTCTAAATGAAGCATGTTGAGGAGGATGTTTAAAGGCTTCATTCCTTTTAGGCAAGCTTGCCTTTTGGGCTTGCGGTTGCCTAATAGGAGTTTTAGTATTTTTAAAATTTCCTTTTTCAAAACCTAAACCTTCCTTATTATGAACATGCTTTTGGTTTTTCAACATTTTATCTAAGTTCTTTGAAGATTCATTGAACTTAGCTAAAGTGTTCTTAAGATTTGTAATTTCATTTTCATGCATTTTACAAGATTTGTATGGATCACTACTTGTGCTACACTTATCTTTTCCAAGATTGATATTCTCGTTTTTCAACATCTCATTTTGTTTTAAAAGATCCATATTCTTTTTCTTTAGGAGAGAATAATCTTGGGTAAGTTTTGTGTACACCTCAAGTAAGGCATCATATTCATCTTGTAAATTAAAAGAAGTGGAGTTGTCATTACTAACCTTTTCTTCGCTTGCCATTAAGCAAAGATTTGCAACCTCGTCGTCATCGGAGTCGGTTCCTTCGTAAGTGATTTGGAGTTTATCCCAAATCTCTTTAGCGGTTTCACATGTAGAGATCTTTATATAATCATGCTCGTTAAGTGCACAATGAATGAAGTTGATGGCTTTATCATTCATTGCCACTTTCTTCCAATCATCGTCACTATATTCATTTTCTCCTTTCGGTACTTGTTTTAAGACGGAGACTTCTCCTTCTTTAGCGCTTGTTGTCTTTGTTGGAATGTGATTTCCATTCTCAATCACTTTCCAAATTCTCACATCTTGAGAACGGATCCAAATTCTCATCTTATTTTTCCAATAAGAGTAATTTGTTCCGCTAAAAAGAGGAGGTCTAGCGGTTGAGTTACCTTCACTAGTGTTGTTGTTGTTAAAGCTTGTGCTTGCCATGATCTTTTCCCTTAAACGGTTAAGTCTTTCAAAGGGTTAAGCTCTGATGCCACTTGTAGAACCTATGCACAATTACTCAAGAGGGGGGGTGAATTGAGTATTGCAACAACAATGAATCTTTTTGCGAAAGTTAAAGACAATATACAAAAGTGTTATTGTACTAGTATTTTTCCAAGAGCTTAACTCAATTGCTAAGCATTTATAAGGAGCTTTTACTTTCCAATAGACACCAACTCAAATAAATTGATCAAGCTTTTCACCAATCGGACTTAAGCTATTCCTTAAGTACTTACGAAGCTACTTTTCGATCACAATTTATTTGCTCAAAGGTAAAAGACAATAATATTGAAGAGATGAGTTTGGAGAGATGCAAACGCTATTTAGAGTGGTTCGGCACAATCCTTGTCCTACGTCCACTTTCTTTCTCAATCGCAATTGAGAAGTTCCACTATTGCCAAGCTTCAAGGTGCTCGCGCAAAACCTTTTACAATCCGAGTCTTTAGTTTCTAACACCTCACGGTATATGATCACCACTCGTATACTAACCCACTCCACTTAGAGATACCTCCTCTAAGATTTTCCTTGAGTACTTAGTATACTTCTTTGGTATCCTCACCGACTATAGTGTTTATAACTCTTGACTCAACCTTGGAGATCACACTCCAATTTACAAAGTGTTACAAGAAAACAATTCTCAAAGAATTGTTGAGATGAAATGAGTACTCTCTAGAAGAGTGTATGATTACAAGTTTAGCACTATTGAACCAATTGATATTGCTCTCTCAAATTGTGTATTATAACACCTTAAAAATGTGTAGAATGAAAGAATATGAACAAGATAGTTTGCAAATACTCACGTGTGTGAAATAAGGCTTCAATCCATCTATTTATAGACTTCCCAAACCTTAGAAACGTTGGGGAGTTAATGGGATGGAGCCGTTTTGTTAAAACTAGCCGTTTTTTATGTTTTTGAATCATTTGTATCGATGCATAACACTTTGCATCGATGCAAATGTGTCTTTGAAGCTGAAATTTGAATTTTCAGCTAGGTTGCATCGATGCAAACATCTTTGCATCGATGCAACAAGTCGTTGCATGTTTTGCATCGATGCAAGATGAGTGTGCATCGATGCAAACCTTAAAGAATGGCTTAAAATCACTTCAAAATACTTAGGATTGATCTCAAACTTGTTGGAGTCAATTCCTATGCTTTTGTACCTTTGAAAACAAGTTTTTAAACCATTTGGCTAGCATCGAATTGCAAGATGTGCATCAAAACATTTTGTGAGTGTGTGTTGAGAGATTTAGCAATTGGTTCTTAACAAGAAGTTACCTAAGTCCTAAGATACTATACTTGTCTTCAAATGTTGTGGACTTGAGTTTCTTGTTGTTGTTGTGTTGCTTTCAACTCTTCATTCCTCAACGTTGAATGTTGGTAGATCTTTCAATATGCTTGTTCATTCAAGTTGTTTGTTGGTTTGTCTTTCATGTCGTTTGTTGGTTTGTCATTCATCAAAACCTACGAATACAAACTTCGCATACAAGCAACATGATTTACAACCAGAGGTTATAAAGTGTGGGAATGCATCCATTCAAAGGGAGCTCGCATGTTTTACTTTTCAATGATTTAGATTTAGTTGAGAGGGAGATCTTCTCTCTCTCTCTTAGGATTTAGGATTTCTTCTTGTTTTAAGAGTGACTCTCAATCCAGGTTTTATATTTCTTTGTTTTAAACTTCTCTTTCACTTTACTTATTTATTCCAGTATCTGAGTTGGTTATTTACCTTTATAATTGAATTTATGAATTTCTCCCATGTTACAGACTGTTATTTGAATTAATGATAATTGAGGTATTTTCAGTTTATGATTGTTCTCTTTGATTTAAGTTACCATTGTTTCTCATCTAAGGATACTTTTATTATTCTATTAATTTTACTTTTTTCCCTTTTGGTTCTGGTTAAGAATTCAGTAACTCAACAGTTATTAAACTCAACATAATTGATAATCGTTATCTTGCTAATTGAGCTGAACTTAAGTAATCCCAACCTTTTCTTAGGAAATAAATAGGATTCAAAGGTCAATTTAATTAGTCCCTTGACTCTCTTTTGCTTAGTAAAGGTTGACCAGGTGGAGTTTAGATTCAACTTTCATTATAGTTGAGAGAGATAACTACGTTGGACCTCCAACTTCTCTTACCTTGCCAAAAGTCTGTTTTACAGTATTTATTTATTTTAATTGCCATTTACTTTACCTGTCATTTAAATTACTTGCCTCTCATCTTCTAAACCCCGATTACAACCTTTATAGCCAATAATAAGAACATACTTCCTCGCAGTTCCTTGAGAAGACGACCCGAGGTTTAAATACTCGGTTATCAATTTTAAAAGGGGTTTGTTACTTGTGACAACCAAAACGTTTGTACGAAGGGATTTTTGTCGGTTTAGAGACTATATCTACAACGCGAATGTTTTTTTATGACATTCTTTACTCGCAAAAATCCCGACGTCAAAATGGCGCCGTTGCCGGGGAACTGCTAACGTGTGCCTTATTATTGGTTATTGTAAATATTTTTCTTTTGCTTGTTTATTTATTTTTGTTTTTCCTTTTTATCTTTATTTGCTACTATGAACTCTCACCCCTCTCGCTTTGAGTTTGGTTCTAATATTGTTAAAAGAAATAGAAGTTACAGCAGGAATGTGCATCAAGGTCAGACCAATCAAGGATGGATGGAACCAAGAGGATCTAATCAACCCTTTTTGCAGCAACACCCTCCGAGATATCCTGGACAAAGACCATTCTACAGTGCATACCCAACTGAAAGACATGGTGGACAACCTTGTAACTACCAACAATCCCCACCCCGTGCATATAAACCATCCTTTCAACATAACCTCGAACCACCACACTCACAAGCTTCTCTTCACCATTCGCCACCATATGATCCTTCCTTACCCCAATACCAATCAAATCGCTCCCTATCACCACCACTTTCCTTTGTATCATGTCCAAGTCCAGCAACCCAAGAAGCAGAGGATCGCCTAAGGGAAACAGTAATTAAATTTTAAACAACCATTTAACAACTGGAGCAAGCGATGATTCAATGGGCTTCTAGGTGTTTAAATACACAAGGATCAGCCACAGCTCCATGTGGACAGCCCAATGAAGAGCAGAGCATGAAGGAATTGCCAGAAACTCCAGTGGACAAGACAGAGCATGAATTTGTACTAGAACAATTAGAAGAAGCTGTCATTGTTCAAGAAGAAGAGTTGGTTGAAGACCTAGGAGATGCTGAACTTCCATGGGAATCCAGAATTGAGGAAAACGCCGTCAAGGAGACTACAGTTGATGCTAAGGAGGATATTTCTCCAAGGCAAGTCGTTTATGACGAATCAGACGGAATAATCCAAGAAGCAAATTCCCTTGATGATGATAGTCACAAGTCTAACTCTCTTAGTGATGAACTTGCATCCGCAAGTGAATTCTCTGAGATCGAAGAATCTTCCCCAAGTGAATATGAAGATGATGCAGAGGTAGATTTCTCTCAACCTCCAATCTATGACTCAAGTGATGAGGAAGACACAGAAGACTTTGACCAGGACACAGATACAATTGAAGATCTTTGCAAAGAAGTGGAGGAATTCACAGAAGAGCACAAGGAAACGGAACTTGTAGAACCACCAAAAACACCTATCCCAAGGCCATTACCACCTAATACAAGCTTCAAGTGGGTACAATCCTTAACTTATAATTTTACTTATTCACTTGAATATGGTTTGCTTGAAATAGATGGCCAGTTTAGAGCTCTCTGCGACTTTAAGAGTAAAAGGGAAATGGCTCGTACTCAGAGCTGGTGCACAAGGCTCAATAAGGTTCCACGCTTCACTTCGAAGTACACGGATTGGTATCATGCTCAATTACATGGATCACGGAAAACGTTTGGTCACCAAGGTGAGATTCTACTTTTTAACCCGCCCGAATGGAAACATGCAGATCAAGACGGAGGCGGATTTAAAAGCAAGGCTTGGAATCCTGGACTCTATCTTGACATTCGTAGTCCCGGGAGCCTGAAAATCTGTTTGGAGCTGCTCAGAAGCTTTGCATGCTTAGTTTGGGACTCCGGAGGCTATTGGAATTCCAAGCACTGGTGGAGATTTTTAGACGAATTTAAACATAAACCACCATAACAGGATACTCCTCCAATGTCCAACTTAAGGACTTTAACTAAAAGTGCTAGGTGGGAGACAACCCACCATGGTATGGTCGCTTCTTTTTCAATTTATTTCTTGTTAATTGCTTTCATTTTTTTCCTTTTTCGTTTTAATTTATTAAACCTGGAATCATGCATAGCATTCATGTTAATCATTGCATTCTGCATTTTTCATGCATATATATAATTAAAAAAAAGGGTGCACGACGCGATCGCATGCCCCATGCGATCGCGTCATATTGCGAAAAAATACCACCCGCGCGATCGCATGACCTACGCGGCCGCGTGATATATATATCGGCGTAAGAATCCAACGAACAGAAAGTTAGGCTGGAATCGTGCGGCCCTTGTGCGTTTTGCACAAATTGGCCCACGCGATCGCATGCCCCATGTGATTGCGTCACTGGCACAATACCAATCCCACGCGACCGCGTGAGCGACGCGATCGCGTCGCATGGATTACACATCACCTAAAAGGAGACAGAGAGTTGCTCTAAAACGGCGTTGGAGTCGTGCGTTTAGCACGAATTCCAGCGATGCGATCGCGTCACCCCTCTTTCCCCCCTCTCATGCGATCACGCCGCCCACGTGATCGCGTCACTCCCATTTTCGCCCCAACCACGTGACCGCGTGCTCCACGCGGCTGCGTGGATTCGAAAATATAACCCCCCAGCCCGCGAACCCTATCAGTCGCGCAGCCCCCCACCCCCAACCCTCTTCTCCCTCTCTGCTCCCTCTCCCTCCAACCACCACCCAGCACCACCCAGCCGCCACTGCGCCACCACCCAGATGCCGCCGCCGCAACCCCCTCCCCTCCCTTCTTCTTCCTTCTTCCTCTCTCCTCCGCTCTCCACCACCGCCCTCCACGACCACCGCCCACCACCGCCAGCCATCCAGCCGCGCCTCCCCTCTCTCCGCCACCCACCCGCAGGCCCCCTCCTTCTATCACTAACCCTAAACCATCTCCACCACTGCCCCCTCAGCCGCCACCGCGACGCCGTTCCCCGCCACTGTGCCAGACGCCGCCGCAGCCACCTTCTTCCCTGTTCCACCCCTCCCGCCTACCAGGTTACGCAAAACGCAACCCTTTTTATCCGTTCATCATTTTTCTGTAATTTTTTTCCGTTTCTGTTCATAATTAGGATAGATAGATATGCATGTTGTAGTGGAATTTTTAGGTTGTTAGGTAGCTTAGGCTGTGGTTAGTGGATCTAGGTCTGTTTACTTGCACTGTTCCTGTTTATGTTTTATCCTAACTGCAATTCTGCTGTTCCTGTGACCTCATTCATATGCTGTGCTTTCTTGCCATTGCTGTTTGTTACTCTAAATTTTCCTGTTTCTATTCATTACTGATAACTGCAGCAAGTTTTTAATTCATATGAACTGCTATGTTTGCTGTTTATTTTCTGGGACAATCTAATTTTAGCCGAAATGCTGCCCAAATTTTCTGTAAATTGTTTTCATTCATGTTCTGGTTTGGCATTTCTGAACTCTGTTTTGCTCTGCTTTACACAAACCATTTCATGAATGCTATGGCAGACTTTCTTATCCTCTTTATTTTCCTGGTTCATAAACTGCATTTGTGATTCCCTGATTCCAATTTTTGCTTTCTTTATTTCTATTCGAATCAGCATCACCCTGTTTTCCTTGTTCGATTATGAGTACTTCTAGTCTTACCTGTGAATCCTTGTTATATAGAATTTTTCTATGCCACTTACTTTAACCCGCACTTTACTAACTCACTAATTTTAATTTACTAATTTCTTTTTCAGATTCTAACCATACTTACCCTTTTGTTCTCTTTTCTGATTATTTTCACTTTCCTCTAACTTTCTAACCATGGCATATTGTTTATTTTTCCATTTAACATAAATTCAATCACATTTCATTTACTCATTTTCCTTATTTTACTTCTCCTTTGCCGCTTTGAGTTTCCTTTGTTTAATTGCCTATTTGCTTTACTATTTTTATCCATATCCTGGTTTTCTATTTTTCAGGATGTCTGCCTCACAAAGGAAAGGAAAAGGCAAGGCTACTGGCAAGCGCAAGAGAGGAGATTCCTCCCAGTCCATCATTGCTCTAATGCATGATTCTTCATGGCGGGAGAAGAACTTCACACAGCAGGAAAAAGCTGACCAGCTGCTCCCTGCGAATGATCCCATAAAATTTGCAAACCGGTACTGTGAGCTAAAGTACCCGGCTTTTGCAAACTCCAGAAATCTATACCTGGAACGAAGTCTGAAGATTCCAGAAGCCCTTCAGCAGTACACCACTGAACAAATCAAGCAACGGGGCTGGTTCTTTCTGGAGAGAACACTGACAGAGGTTAATTCCTCTTGGGTCCAGGAATTCTACTGCAACTACTACCTCACCACCCTAGATGCAGTGAACCTGAGAGGAAAACAAATTCTGGTCACTGAGGAGGCCTTAGAGGACATTCTCCGGCTCCCAGCCAAGTCCGATCAGCCTGATGGTTATTCAAAGGCTGAGGAGGACATGCGCCAGATGCAGTTTGATTGGGATGCCGTGAAGGCACGGATAGCTCTCGACCCGACAGTTCCTTGGGAGATGGGTCAGGACACTACCATGCCCAGAAGGATCAAGAGAGCATACTTGAACGATGAGGCTCGGTTATGGCATCAGATCTTGAGTAATTATGTGATGCCGAGTACTCACGAGACGGAGATCCCAGCTGCTATGATCACCCTCCTTTGGTGTGTGCTAGAGGGTAATGACCTTTATCTGCCACGTTTCATTCGGCACTATATGGCCAGGGTCCACGTCTGAGGCACCCTCCCTTTTTCATATCTGGTTACACAGCTTGGCCGTCGAGCTGACGTGCCATGGGAGGATGCCGATGAGAGACCACCAGCGGCAGATTGCAGGAAGATCATTCCGCACAGCCGGAACTTCTTAGCCTTGGGCCACAGACCACCACCATTCACTGCTACTGATGAGTCAGCCCCACCATCTGCTGGACCCTCTTCCTCCACTGCTGCACCACCTACCACTGCACCTCCACCTGCCACAGAGCCCGTCTATCATCTGGTGCACCGCTTGTTTTGACGACTTGACCAGATGGAGCGTCGCAACAAGTGGCGCTATGAGCACCTAAAGCTGATGATACGATCTGGTGACATTCCCTCTGAGCCCGACACACCATCCGAGGCTTCTGAGGAGGAGGCGGATGCGCCCGAGGCAGAGACCCATCCCCAGGAGGCAGCACCAGCCGCACCACAGGCAGGGGTCCCACATCAGATTGAGGCTGCGGATCTTGAGATCCCGATCCAGTCAGCACCTCCTCCACAGCAGCCAGACCCTCAGCCCACCACCACCACCGAGACTCCAGCTACCATCCCTCCCAGTGATGACACTCCTTCACACCCGGCTTGATTGAGCATCGAGGACGATGCTTCCTTTTAAGTGTGGGGAGGTCGACATCTCTAGCGTTTATTTTGGTGAACCACTACATACTTTTTCTTTTATTTTGGATATTTTTCTGTATTTTTCTTTTTACTGTTATTTTCTGAGTACTTATACATTGCTTTTATGTATTTTTACTCTATTTTCTGCATTTTGCATCTTTAGTTCATATTTTAGCCATTTAGTTTATTTTAGTTATTTAGTTTAGTTTGCAATTCTGATTTATTAGTGGATTAATTAGTATAGTTTACCCTTTTTAGCATAAGATAGTATATTTTAAATTGAAAAATATAAAAAGGAAGTAAGCTAGGAAATTGAACATATCAGATTTAAATCCACAAACCTTATATATAGCATTACATGATGTAGTTAAGCTGACAACATTTCATCAAGGAGGAACATTAAAACTTTAAAAGCTACCCTAAATATTTTTTTATGAGAATAATGGGAATTTTTAACTAAACCTACATACAATATATAAATGATATATGATGCTTGAGTTAGAGAACACACAGCTTGTGAGTCTTGAGCTTAATTGTATGGTTGCATTCAAACCATAATTTTATTTCTGTGTGTTTCATTTCTTTTTATTCTGATGTTCTTTACTTTGCTTTAATCTATATGTCCAATTATAGAATATAGAATAGATACATACCAGGAGAATGATTGAGGCCATCATTTGATTTCAACTCACTTACCCCAAATTAGCCTACCTTTTACATCACCCTTGTTAGCCCCCTTGAGCCTTTTAAAACCCCTTTATTCTATTTATCCAAATTACTAGCCTTAAGCAGAAAAACAAAAGAAAATCCCAAGTGAATCCTTGGTTAGCTTAAGATAGAAAATCAAGAATAGAGTTAAATGCGGGAAACCTTTCGGGAACATGGATGATAGAAACAAAAGGTAGAGAAGTTAAAAGGAATAAAATAAAATTTGGGAAGCATGCTCATGAGAAAAATATAAGTGATTCAATTACCATGTGCATAAAAAAAATATATTTTATTTTTCAGCATCTAAATAAAAGGGGATACAAAAGAAATTCCCCAATGTAAAATAAAAACAATGCACATGGGATAAAAATAAAAAGTGAAACATGAGCATGTAACAATAAGTGGGATAATATGGAAAAATAGGTAAAAAGATTTTATTTTACTAAATATGTATGTTAGGTGAGATCTTAGTCTAATTAAGGATTCACTTATTAGCTCACTTGACCCTATACATAAATCCTTACCTTTACCTTGACCCCATTACAACCTCAATTAAAGACCTCATGACTTTTTGGTATGACTATATTCTATAATTGTTGATTGGTTAGATGAAGAACAAAGCTATAGAAAGTAAGAATAAAAAGAAAAATAGAGTGAATAAACCCAATAAACACTGAGTGACTAGAGAGTAAACACAAAATCCAGTGAGGGTTCTATAACTCATCAACATATATCTGTGCTTATATTTACTAATTGTTTTGCAAGTTTGTACAATGTTTTCCTTCCCATCTCGTTTGCTAAAATGCTTTATTATTTAAGGGTTGGCTATATATATATATACATGACTCCTTGAGAATGTGAATTAACTTGACTACATGTAAGCTCTATATATAAGCGAATAAATTAGAATTGCATGATGCATCATCCATTTAGGTAGTTGCATTTAAATTAGGTTGCATTGCATAACATTCCTTCACTTTAACCTTAATTATTTACCTTGGATTTAGCATGAGGACATGCTAGTGTTTAAGTGTGGGGAGGTTGATAAACCCATAATTCATGAGTTCTTTTGTGCTTAATTTGAGTGATTTATACAATCCTTCACCTACTTATTCACATTAATTGCATGGTTTTACTTTCCCTTCCTTATTATGTCATATTGTGAAAAACATGTTTCCTAACCTTTAAAAATTAATTATTTTAATTACCTTTATTTCCATTCGATGCCGTGATTAGTGTGTTGAGTAGTTTCAGATTTTCTAAGGCAGAATGACTTAAAGGATGGAAAAGGAAACATACAAAATAGGAAGGAGAAAGCAAAACGGAGCTTTAAGGAAACTGGTATCCACGCGATCGCATGGATGACGCGATCGCGTGCCAAGCACGAATCAGCAGCGACGCGGCCGCATGACTGACGCGACCGCGCGACTTAAGCAGAACGCACATGATGCGGTCGCATGACTGACGCGACCGCGTGGCAAGAAAAAGCTCCAAATGACGCGACCACGTGACCCACGCGGACGCATGACAGAGGCCACGTATCAGAATTTACAGAATACGCCCCCAGCGAATTCTGAATCCCTTTTTGGCCCAGATCCAAGTATAGACAGCATAGACCAGAGGTTATAAAGTGTGGGAATGCATCCATTCAAAGGGAGCTCGCATATTTTACTTTTCAATGATTTAGATTTAGTTGAGAGGGAGATCTTCTCTCTCTCTCTCTTAGGATTTAGGATTTCTTCTTGTTTTAAGAGTGACTCTCAATCCAGGTTTTATATTTCTTTGTTTTAAACTTCCCTTTCACTTTATTTATTTATTCCAGTATCTGAGTTGGTTATTTACCTTTATAATTGAATTTATGAATTTCTCCCATATTACAGACTGTTATTTGAATTAATGATAATTGAGGTATTTTCAGTTTATGATTGTTCTCTTTGATTTAAGTTACCATTGTTTCCCATCTAAGGATACTTTTATTATTCTATCAATTTTACTTTTTTCCCTTTTGGTTCTGGTTAAGAATTCAGTAACTCAACAGTTATTAAACTCAACATAATTGATAATCGTTATCTTGCTAATTGAGCTGAACTTAAGTAATCCCAACCTTTTCTTAGGAAATAAATAGGATTCAAAGGTCAATTTAATTAGTCCCTTGACTCTCCTTTGCTTAGTAAAGGTTGACCAGGTGGAGTTTAGATTCAACTTTCATTATAGTTGAGAGAGATAACTACGTTGGACCTCCAACTTCTCTTACCTTGCCAAAAGTCTGTTTTACAGTATTTATTTATTTTAATTGCCATTTACTTTACCTGTCATTTAAATTACTTGCCTCTCATCTTCTAAACCCCGATTACAACCTTTATAGCCAATAATAAGAACATACTTCATCGCAGTTCCTTGAGAAGACGACCCGAGGTTTAAATACTCGGTTATCAATTTTAAAAGGGGTTTGTTACTTGTGACAACCAAAACGTTTGTACGAAGGGATTTTTGTCGGTTTAGAGACTATATCTACAACGCGACTGTTTTTTTTTATGACATTCTTTACTGGCAAAAATCCCGACGTCATATATCCACATTAGAATTCGGAAGAGACTAACATTGTATTACAAATCAAACAACAATTTAAAGTAGTATCTGAACATATTAAATTAAAAAGCATGAAGATCCTCCACAACAACAACTTAAAGTAGTATCTTAACATATTAAACTAAAAAGCATCTAGATCCTCCACAGCCTCATGATCGCTTCCACATTGGCTGAAAGCATCTTCAACTTCAGGCATAAAATCAACCAGAACATGAATCTGAACAAAATTGAATTCCTCTCAGTTATTGATATTTTTAAATACTAATAATTGAACAAATTATAAAAACTATACAACCAAACCTTATGCTCATTCATCTCAGCAGCAGCCTCGAAAACATTAATAACAGAGCCATCATCCCAAATTTGTTGAACAATATACACAGATCGATTCATCTCATAACCCACAGGCCTAGCATCAACCATGAATACAATTTTTTTTGTGCAAAAGACTTGAAATGAGTTTCAATGGAACAACTTTGCAATAAGATCCCTAAAAACGAAAAAAAAACAAACAAAATAGTTAAAAAATAGCATAATAATAATTTAGTTTTTCATTAGGAATGTCAATAGATACAAACTAACTATATCTATATCTATATACTAATTAAAACCACAGCTGGATGACAACCTGATTCAACTCTGGGTGATTATCCAAAAAGCTGGAGCATCTTGTCTTTATTAGTTGCACAACCTCACGATCTTTAAGAACAAATATATTGTTGCCATTTGCATGAGACACTACAATCTTCAAGCAAAATCTTGAAAACCAGGAGAAAACAAGGAAATTTTGAGTTAACATTGAAATAATAATTGCTTACGAAAACAGAATAAAACTAAAGAAGAAAACACCTTGGGACAGCATCAATGCATTGAAGCTGACATAGATCACATGATAAAATTTGTTTAGAGTAAAGTATCGTTTTTATCCTCAACGTTTGGGGTAAATTCTATTTGTGTCCTAACGTTTAAATTATCCTATTTGTATCCCTAACGTTTGTAAAAGTGATTCAATGTTATCCTGCCGTCAATTACACATCATAAGCGCTTTAGTTTGAGTTTTAAAAATCTCTTCTTGAAGTTAGAATACAAATATCTGGGATAGAATCGATGATCTACTCCAAAAAATAGCTCATCAAATGTTGAAACTAATTCCTACAACATTTACATAATTCACTTTTCTAGGGATATAATTGAATCTAAACACAAATAGTGGGTATAATATTAAAATCGAACACATCCAAGTGAGACCTAATTGAGAATGAAAATACATCCAAGTGAGAATAATTGAAAAATATCATCTGATTTGTTAGTATATTGATAGTAGGATAACATTGAATCACTTTTATAAACGTTACGGATACAAATAGGACGATTTAAACGTTAGGGACACAAATAGAACTTACCCTAAACATTAGGGACAAAAACGATACTTTACTCATTTGTTTATTAGCTGACACAAGAGAACCACATAAACAAGTTGAAAACCACCACTTATGATTCTTGAAAACAGATGATATAGTTCCCAGAATAAAAACGAAACCACCCTGCCAGCAAAGAAAAAATTAATACAGCATTTCAAATTTCAAATAATTTACAAAACTATCAATTACTAACTTTTCAACATATGATATAACAAGAATAACAAAAAAGAAAAAGAGATTTTATCACAAATGAGAAAAAAAATATACGTTCTCAACATCAGAATAGCAGCGATTGGGTGAAATAAGATCAGTAATAATATCTTCAATAGTTTCTGATTGAATAGAATTATCACACACTACTTGAGTCTTGTAATTTTCTCCAATTGCATACTGCAAATAGGCATCATAGATTGGTGGAAAAATCAGATGGTGAAGCCTTGCCTGGGATAATTTGGTTAGAATAAGTATCGAATGCATTGATTCAGAAAAAATAAAAATGCATGAACATGTTGTAACATAGGGTGAGAAATCATACATTCATATAATCATCGGTTGCAGCTGGTTCCGGATTATCACTAAAGACATTAACAATTTTAAAGGACCCGGAGTAATCTGGATCAACTGCAGAAAGAATTTCAACCTTGAAAACTTTCTCCTCTCCAACAACATCACCAAACATTTGTGGAGAATATGACCGACAGACCTTGGGAGTTTAATATCAAAGAATCAATAAACTTGAACACAAAAAAAAAACAATAAAGATTAAATGAGGTTCAATATGAAGGTGTACATACTGCAAGCACACTAGGATCAACAGGGAATTCTTCGTCTATCATGAGAAGTGCTTTAGAACAGTTTTTTCCAAATAGTTTTGTTGCCGCATTATCAAGCAGAACAAACAAAACAGCACACCCAGCATGGTGAATCTTTACTCGAATCCTATATCTAACACAATTAACAACCAAGAATGATAACTAAAACCAAGAAATTAAATCTGCTTAACAACACATAGAGCGATGCATAACAAAGAACTAACCAAAAATCCAAAAGATTGATAATTAATCTATTACATAGTAGAGTTACATATGAACCTTACTTGACCATAACATGTTCAACACATGAACCACAAACATCACAAAGGTAGAGATCCTCATGGTCAACAACGGCATGACCACATACACATGAGTAGTACCACCAATCTGGTTCATCCATAACTTCCTTAATTGTCCCAATAACAAAGTAATGAGCATGCTGTAAAATTTTAAAAACAATGATATAAACCCAACACACATGTTTAAGAAATTGAAGTTTAAGTATTAAATGGAGAGTTTGCCAATCTAAAATAGTACCCGATTATCTACATGAAGATCTTGAATATTACTGATCTCTTTGGGATTGAAATAATCACCATCAACTTTAGAAATTAAGTATCCAAGGTCATTAGTCACAAGTCTTGAGAATCCATAACTGGCTACACTAAATCTACATAAAAGACACAATAACTAATCTTCATAACACAAAACATATACATGAATACCAACAAAATAAGCATAGCAACTTGTAGCTTTACAATATTTTTATCACAACTAACCTGCTTAGGAACTCAACAGACTCAGGAATGTCGGGATTAATGAATAACCTAGAGACATTTATCACATTCTGTAGAATTACTCCACCTGCATGCAAGAATCCTACTCTATTAGCCTCAAACCATATTTAAATTAAAAGGTCAAAAATCAGAAAAGTAAATATTAGAGTAAAAATTCCCTGAATATGCCTGAAACTAACCTTCAATTGCTTTGATTTTAAAAGACTCGAGGACAATCAGCGGAGATCTTGGATATTTTTGTAAGTTATCATATTCCAACAGATCACAAGCATTTCCAAACACATTGCATTGGACCTTTTTCCTGGAGAAATAAGTTTCAAAAGATCAAAAGGATCTAACTATATATATATTGTTATAAACATAAACGCTGGAACAAAAAAAATTGAATGAATAGAAGATAACTACTGATATGGGAGAAAGTCAGAGACATATTACCCATGAGTAAAAACTTCTAGTACAACTGCTTTGATTAGCTTCCCATATGATACTACATCTCTTTCTTTTCGAACACCAGTAATGATCCCAACAAAGTCTAATAATTAGATTGAAACATATACAAATTTGAATCAGAAACCACACTTGTTAAAACATAATATTATGATCTTAAAAGGGTAGAGCAAGAAACTTGTACAAACCAATGATGAAATTGTGGTCCTTTGTCGTTTGATCAATTTCATCTATTGATGTAAAACACAAACTGGAATGAGGTATCCTTGGAGATACCACAGAAACAACAGAGATCTTGTATTGGAACAAAAGTCTGAACCGATGTTTGGTCACTCTGTTCAAACCAGTGTTTGGTACAACTGTAAAATGGCTCATCAAATACAGATCCCCTTCCTTTAGAGACACAGCAAACTTTGATATAAGCTGGTCTCTAATCGTTGCTTGGATCTTGTGTAACTGCAATTGAAAAAAAATGGTTCATATTTTGAATTTATTAACAAATTTAGGTATCCAAACAGCATAAAAACAACTGATTAAAAAATTAAAACAACAAAAACACATCACTTTGCAACCAAGAATAAAAATTCCCTTCTGCATACTTAAAAAACAAAAAAAAAAAAGAAAAGTGGCAACAACTTAAGGAAATACTAACATAAAATAAAACTGACCTTCTCATCCATTAAGACCATATGCAACAGATTTTGAGAAGCATCCAAAGCAGGATTCTTGTGGTACTACAACTTCACAACTTTAACATGCATTTTCCATGATTCTCTCCAGGGAGTGATTTTCTCCACCAGATCAACACGGTTATTTATTCCCAACATATATAGGATAAGAACACCAAAAGGAGAAAATATATAGAGAAAATTTCATAACTAAAATGAGAAGATAAACATATGAGTTGGAGTTATAAACTCCCAAAGTTAACAAACACTAAAGCTTACAATGAAAGCTTCACATATGGGACAGAGATAGACTAATAGGCATATATAGATTGATATCCCTATACACATCATTTAGGAAGATATCACAAGTAACCAAATACTCATGGGAAAAGAGCAAAAACAATGTGGGAAGAGGCCTGTTACAAATTACCAAATACCTACCACATATAGTTGATTTGACAATTCACAATAAAGCAAAAACAGAATTTCATCAGTCAAGAATACCTAACACTACAGTTAACTTCAGTCCAATAGCAGAAAGAAAATTATATAAATTATAATCAGCAAAACCCCCAAGAAGAAAATTATTTTCCTGAAACACCAAAAGCACAAACATAGGAGAGAACCATTAATTTAGAAAAACAAGTAACAATCACCATGATTAAATCAGAAACCAAACAACTCAAAATTAAACGATGGATAAAGAAAATAGTAACAATTAACAGAAAAAAAATTGAAACTGGAGAAGGAAACCAGAACGATTGAAAAGGAGGAGAATGGAACCATAGACCACATATACCTCTTGAACCGCGGTGGCGACATCTACTATTCAAAATAGAGAAATGGAGATGGAGAATGATATATGATCCAGAGACAGAGACAGAGGAACCTTGGGGAGAAAGAACAGACGAAACCAACAGAACAACACCTTCGTGGTCGAATCAAATGGAATTGCAGAGATACCCATACCTTCTCTGCATGTGGCCAAAACCCAGGAGAGAAGAAGAAACCTCAGCCGAGGGAGCCGATACGGAAATGGTGCGACGGATGGACTGAGGTTAGGGATGAAGAAGATGGGGTGAGCTCGAAAGGTCTTTTGGGGAGAAAGTGATGAGTTTGGCAAAACAAAATTAGTTAAACTCACATTATCTGACTTTAATTAGGGTTATGGTTAAATTGAGAGGATTATATTAATAAAAACAAAATTCTGCAACCAAGTATGTTAAGAGGTGCCAAGAAAAAATTGACATATGACATTATAAAAAACTTATTACTAATAATATATTTATTACTTAAATATATATGTTAGAAATAGCAAAAATAAAATAAAATTATATGCATAGAGTATAATTTAGATTTTCATGAAATTTTTGTATGACAAATTAAAATCAAATTTGCACTGGTATCATGTGACTATTCTTTGTATAAAAAGATAAATAATTATTTTTCATTAATAAAATTGTGATATTTTATTTTTATTGATATATTAACAATATAGTTTCTTTCAATTTATTTGGAAAAAACAATATTAGATTTAAAAAAATAAATAATCAAGTTTTTTAATAAATTTTAATACCATCAAAACCACATAATAAATTAAGAAGAGGGTATCTTTTAAATGAGCACAACAATT
This sequence comes from Arachis hypogaea, assembly GCF_003086295.3. Taxonomy (NCBI): domain Eukaryota; kingdom Viridiplantae; phylum Streptophyta; class Magnoliopsida; order Fabales; family Fabaceae; genus Arachis; species Arachis hypogaea. The sequence continues at coordinate 132,968,330 of NC_092048.1, forward strand.
ATCTGCTTATAGAATATCTTATATTTATATAGACCATTTGATTATATTATATAGAAATCAAAGGTTAATATAAAAGAAGAACATTGATAGACTCTAATAAATGTATAACATTTTAGTGCATAATTAAGTACTTTAAATCTCAATAGCCTAATACAAAATATTTCCTAATACAAAGAATTTGTATCAAATTTAAGAGTGAAATAATATTAAACTCGTGCAAAATTATTCTGCACTAAAATAAAATATTTAAAATATCAAACATCAAATTAGAATTTGACCTAAATATTAGAACCAAAATAATAATAAAAAATAGAAGACAGAAGGCACCAAGAAATTTTTTTTCTAACAAAAGATATAATCTACATTAAAATCAAATTTACATTGATATGATTTGACTTTTCTTTCTAAGAAAAGATAAATAATTATTTTTATTAATAAAATGGTTATATTTTATTCTTATTAATATATTAAGAATATACTTTCTTTATCTTTTTTGGAAAAAACAATATCAAATTAAAAAAAGTAAATAAGTAAGTTTTTTAATAAAATTGAATATTTTCAAAAGCATGTAATGAAATAACTTTTTCATATCAAACAAAATAACTGTATTTAAAAAATGGCTTTTTAAACTAAAAAAAAAAGAATCAAAATAAAATATGAAAATATGAATCGTCAAATTTATCCACTAAATAAGAAGGTATCTTTTAAATGAGGACAACAATTATCTGTTTATACAATATCCCATATTTATATAGATCATTTGATTACATTATATAAAAATCAAATGTTAATATAAAAAAAATATTGATAGACTCTAATAAATGCATAACATTTTAGTGCATAATTAAGTACTTTAAATCTCAATAGTCTAATACAAAATATTTTCTGATACAAAAAATTTGTATCCCATATTTATATAGACCATTTGATTACATTATATAGAAATCAAAGGTTAATATAAAAGAAGAACATTGATGAACTCTAATAAATGCATAACATTTTACTGCATAATTAAGTATTTTAAATCTCAATAGTCTAATACAAAATATTTTCTAATACATAGAATTTGTACCAAATTTAAGAGTAAAATAATATTAAACTCGTGTAAAATTATTCTGCACTAAAATAAAATATTTAAAATATCATACATGAAATTAGAATTTGACCTAAATATTAAAACCAAAATAATAATAAAAAAATAGAAGACAGAAGGCACCAAAAAATTTACTTTTCTAACAAAAGATATAATTTAGATTATAATCAAAATTTTTTCGACAGAGTAAAATCAAATTTGTATTGATATTATTTGACTTTTTTTCTAACAAAAGATAAATAATTATTTTTTATTAATAAACTGGTCATATTTTATTCTTATTAATATATTAAGGATATACTTTCTTTATCTTTTTTTGGAAAAAACAATATCAAGTTAAAAAAAGTAAATAACTAAGTTTTTTAATAAAATTGAATATTTTCAAAACCACATAATGAAATAACTTTTTCATATCAAACAAAATAGCTGTATTTAAAAAATGGCTTTTTAAACTAAAAAAAAAAAGAATCAAAATAAAATATGAAAATATGAATCGTCAAATTTATCAATTAAAGAAGAGGGTATCTTTTAAATGAGCACAATAATTATCTAATTATACAATATTCCATATTTATATAGACCATTTGATTACATTATATATAAATCAAAGGTTAATATAAAAAAAGAATATTGATGGACTCTAATAAATGCATAACATTTTAGTGCTTAATTAAGTATTTTAAATCTCAATAGTCTAATACAAAATATTTCCTAATACATAGAATTTGTACCAAATTTAAGAGTGAAATAATATTAAACTCGTGTAAAATTATTCTGCGCTAAAATAATATATTTAAAATATCAGACATCAAATTAGCATTTGACCTAAATATTAAAACCAAAATAATAATAAAAAATAGAAGACAGAAGGCACTAAGAAATTTTTTTTTCTAACAAAAGATATAATCTAGATTATAATTAAATTTTTTTTGACAGAGTAAAATCAAATTTGCATTGATATCATCTGACTTTTTTTTCTAACAAAAGATAAATAATTATTTTTTATTAATAAACTGATCATATTTTATTCTCATTAATATATTAAGGATATATTTTTTTTTATCTTTTTTTGGAAAAAATAATATCAAGTTAAAAAGAGTAAATAACTAATATTTTTAATAAGATTGAATATTTTCAAAATCACGTAATAAAATAACTTTTTCATATCAAACAAAATAACTCTATTTAAAAAATGGCTTTTTAAACAAAAAAAAGAATCAAAATAAAATATAAAAATATGAATCATCAAATTTATCCACTAAAGAAGAGGGTATCTTTTAAATGAGCACAACAATTATCTGCTTATACAATATCCCATATTTATATAGACTATTTGATTACATTATATAGAAATCAAAGGTTAATATAAAAAAAGAACCTTGATAGACTCTAATAAATGCATAACATTTTAGTGCATAATTAAGTACTTAAAATCTCAATAGTCTAATACAAAATATTTCCTGATACAAAAAATTTGTATCAAATTTAAGAGTGAAAAAATATTAAACTCGTGCAAAATTATTCTGCACTAAAATAAAATATTTAAAATATTAGACATCAAATTAGAATTTGACCTAAATATTAGAACCAAAATAATAATAAAAAAATAGAAGACAGAAGGCACCAAGAAATTCTTTTTCTAACAAAAGATATAATTTAGATTAAAATCAAATTTTTTTGACAGATTAAAATCAAATTTGCATTGATATCATCTGACTTTTCTTTCTAACAAAAGATAAATAATTATTTTTTATTAATAAAATGGTCATATTTTATTATTAAATTTTTTATCTAAGTATATCAACAAACTAACCCAACAAGTTTAAGCCATTTATTTCAATACTCATGATTAGTCGGGTGAAATTTATTTATTCGGAGTATTCTTTCTTTTTTTTCTTTTAAATACACTATATATTATGCAATTTATTTATTTATATATTTATTGGTAACGTATACTTCATTTTCTCCCCCTATACCGTCTTACATCATCATCGTCATCAATAGATTTCTGTGTTTCAATTTTCGAACTTTCAATCACATCCAGTCTCAGTAGTCAGTGGTTACATAACATGTAAAATTATAAACAAAAAACTGAATTTTCAAGGGAAGATAACGCAAGACCATCATGCCAACTCGGTGTCACAACACCCATTCCTTTCTCAATGAATTTATTAAATTCAGCGCAAACAACTTTACGTCTATGAAATGAAGAGATGAAATATAAAATAATTTTGACTAAAAAAATACAAAAATAAAATTAAACAATATAACAAACAATTCAAATGGATTAGTGAATGAGAATGAAAATGGGAATGCAAAACTCGAATAGGAGAGGATGGATCTATAAATCCACTTTGTTGGAAAAACTCTGCCAACCACATCACCACTAAGAAAGTAGATTAGCTACAAACCCCATACGTAGACAATGATTCACAAAAACAAAACCATGATCCATAAATATAAGAAAATATAAGTAAAAATTTCATCTTTGTAATCATTGAGAATAACATGTTATTAAAAATAGTATAGTATAGTATAATAATAATTAATTTCAATAAACAAAAAATATTTTTTATATGTATTGATATATTTTATATCCTTACATCATGTCATTCAAAATAGTATAGTATAATAATTAATTTTAATAAATGAAAGATATTTTTACATGTATTGATATGTTTTATATTCATTTTAAACTAAGATTATACTTGCCATTTTTAAAATATTATGCATTAAAATGGTGTTAATGTATATATATATACTAATATATTCTATATTTATAAAGCATATGAATACTCTTCTTTCATAACATCCTTTAATTTTCATTTAATAGAAGCTAGTGGTTCATAAAAAATGATGCATCTAGTGCACACGAAATCCTTGAGACAATTTTACACATATTCCAAAGAAGATCTCCCTCTCTAAAGAAGACATACACCAGAACAAAACTATAAATTACACAGATAAGATTGAAAGATATAACAAAAAACTACATTATATCTTATCAAAAACTTCCTTAAATACAACGTTTTCAGTCCTGGCAGCATCAACTAATCCTTCATCACAAAGTAAAATCTTAAGACCATTTCTATTCCTAACTCGGGAAAGAGCTACATAAAGTTGACCGTGAGAAAACACAGGACGACGCAAGAACAAACCAACTATTGATAATGTCTGACCCTGGCTTTTGTTGATTGTCATCGCAAACGACAGAGAAACCGGAAATTGACGGCGTTGGAATTTAAACGGTATAACCGTATCACTGGAATCATATTCATTCTGGTGATAAAAACTTTATCCCCAACATTGCTACCAGAAACAATATCAGCACCGATCACATTTGTCCCTAGATCTCGCACAACAAGTCGAGTCCCATTACACAAACCCCCAGCCGGATCAATATTCCTCAACAAAATAATAGGCACGCCTATTTTCAACTTCAACGAATGATTAGGTAGACCAGAACACCTAATCTGATTCAAGAATTCAATAGTTATCCAATCAACATCAACATCAGAATAGGCATCACTACCACATATCGAATCAGCACTGAGATAATTTTTCTCCTCACCGGGCAACAAGTCAACTATATAATTGTTTATCTCTTCAACATTGTCGACAGTCGGAGCGAGTATTGCCCTATCTTGGAAAAAACTTGGATCACGAAAATTCTGAACCAAATTCGGATAAATTGTATTTACAATATCTTCCACTGGATTTTCCAAGACATGAATGATTAGATCAGAAGGAATATCAACAAAAAGTTTATCATTGACCACTGTTCCACATCGACCTTCACCGATTTGAAGTATCCAATCTGAAAACGACCTTAACTCCTGAGCAGTTGATTGTTCCGATCCGATTGCTAACCTCATATTTTTTGTCAGTCGCAAAACTTCGCAATATTTTCAAATGGCAGAAGAATTTATGGAAGCCATCACAATCTCAGCACGCGAACCTTTTGAAATAACTGGCAAGACCTGCCTGAAATCACCACCCAGAATGACCACCTTCTCACCAAAAGGTAAATCTTTATTCCTATCAGAGACCAAAACCATTATATCACGCAACGTCCTATCGAGAGCTTCAAATGCTAATTTGTTAGTCATCGGTGCCTCATCCCAAATAATCAAATCGGCCAATCGAAATACCTCAGCTTTTGGACTATCCTTCTTAATCTGGCAAACAGTGTCTTCAGTCCGCTCAACAGGAATATTGAACATAGAATGCGCCGTCTTACCACCAGGTAACAACAGAGAAGCAATACCACTAGAAGCAACATTTATAACAATCTTTTTCTCATATCGCAATCTAGCTGACAAAACTCTGTATAAAAAGTTTTTCCAGTGCCACCAAACCCGTACACAAAAAAGAATCCATCCCTCTTATTCGAAACACAGTCAATAATTTTATCGTAAACCACCTTCTGTTCTTCATTTAACTTTAAGATATTTGCATCGTGCTCACGAGACAAAGAAACAGTATCATACTGTAACTCACGCAACAGCATCAAATTGCTAAATTGAGAGACTAAAGAGTTATTAGGAACCGGCATGCTAGCATAATTTCTCAATGATTTTCCATTACTCTGCAATAGTTTTTCAATCTCCAACAAACAAAACGTTTGCAACTCGTCCTGACTCATAGTTAGATCTACGTTTAACGATAATTAATAAATATTAGCACCATAATATAACTTCTCTACTGTGTGCATGCGTGTGTGCCTACCTGTCACGTAATAAATTCACGATGAACAAAAATCTTACCAGGATATTGCAGCTCATGTCTTCTGCGGTAAAGAATATCATCAGACAAATAACACCAAGTTTGCTCCCAAACTGACAGAGGTCTTCCCATGGAACCAGATAGCAGCAACATCACAAAAAGCCTCCTAAGCTGTGCAGCTGACGCTAACTCGGCAACTTCCTTAATAGCAGAAACATACTCCTTATCATCTATCAAGAATCCCATGGCAGAACATGCCTCTTGAAATGTATCATAAGTAACACCATTCACGGTTCTTATACTTCGAAAACTGGTACAACCTCTCTGCACATTCAAAAGCATCCGCATGTAGAAAAGTTCACCGGATGAGGGATGAGCAAAACTCAATCTTCCAATTGAGAATCCCCTCTGTCTTGGCTTCCACTCCCTGCTCCTCAAACAATAGACAAATTTGCCTGGATATTCAACATATGTTAGAGACCGCCCCTCCAAAAACCGCCTGTTGGCCATCATCCAACCCGTAAACATCGTCAACAAATCTTTGTTGCGCAAATAAACATGAGTAGTGCTATCAGCATCATCGAATACAACATGTTGCTGGTTCGGCAAGTGAAAAGTCAACCTCTGTACCGACGGCCATCTTTGATGAATATCGAAAGCAAAAATTCTCCACATGGATTCAGACGGTGACAAATAACGACAATCATAATACTGTTTGATCTCATCAACCACCTGAGAAGATTCACCAACATCATATGTTTCTTCAATAGTTGCAGTCACCTGATTCGGACCCTTGTTAACATACTTAAAAAGATACTTAATGACGTTTGACTTATTACAGAACTCGAGATTTATGTGAGCTTGATATTTCATTAACAACAGTGGATTATAGGGCACAACAAATCTGTTGTCGATATCGACATCGTTGATCTTCACTGTGACACCGATATTATGACGTCTATTTATTGGATAGCCATCTTCATCAAAGCTCATTTGGTCAACGAATCTTTTCGGATAAAATTTTGAGCACTTACCATCTTTCATGCAAGGAAAACTCGGTCTAAGTCGACCACAGGGACCATGGATCATGTACTTAGTGACGACATTATAAAGAGATGGAAATTTTTGGGGATTGGGTAGCTCAGCACAGATGAATTCATCAAGAATTTCAACACTTTGTAAGTTGCTTTTCCCGTTAAGCCAGAGTAACATGTGTGCATGCGGTAGACCTCTTTTTTGGAACTCAATAGTATACATACCTAAAAAATAGAAAAAACATCCTAAAGAAGCCATACAAATACATGTCAAAAGACGATAGACAGAAATTGAAATGCTAAGCGAGAAAAGAACATACCTGCATTAAGTGGACCAAAAAACACACCTTCCTTGAGATCGCTAAGAAGGCACTTCAACTTGGCATGAAAGACACGACAAGAGATATCAGGACGATCAGCGATGGGAATTCACTCTCACTCCGTAAACCGCTGAAACTCAGGCCAATTTGGATTACACGTAATAGTGAGGAATAAATCTGGATAGCCAAAATGTTTACAAATCGCCATGGCATCCTGACAACGGTTAAACATATAACGTCTACCACCAGTGAAGGAGGAAGGCAAAATGATTCGTGTCCCAATTGAAGAAGCCTCGTCATCGCCACGATGCATAGCCTCCTCTATTCCTTGAAGGACTTCTCCTCTAATTGTACTTTGCTTCATTCTAATCTCATACAACCTCTGGGACTCAATCATGGTGAAACAATCAACCACAAATTATTGAAACAACCGGCTACACTTGTGAATAATTCCATCTTCGTGCTCCCTAATCTGGAGACAAAAACATATGAATTCCCTGAGGGAAACTCTTGTTCTCCTTCCAGGAACATATCCAAGCTGTTCACCTCGATAACCAATGTTCAACTGATAACCATCCTCGCCATATGAAAACAACAGAGGATACTGTAACGGTCAATACAGAGCATGAGTTTCATATATACGTTGCAACCGACCACCAGTAGATCGAACAATAATGTCACGACCATGGTCCGACGAATCAAAATCTCCAACAATCAAAGCAGCAACTTCATCGCAAGAGGGAGCACTATACATTCTTCGATCAACGTTCCGTTGCGAATACAACTTCAATGAGAAAATCTCATATGGATGATACTGATAGAATTCTCTAACTCTTCGAAATGACTGTGCTATGACATTATGAGTATCGATCATTTGCAACAACTCAGTTATCAATTCTTTATCTATCTCAGATGTTTGCCTAAAACAAATATACATTAACCACAAAAAATATATTTAAAAACCACACAAAATACAATTCTAACATATTTTGATATATAATTATTAGCAAAAAATGACTAATAGCATATTATAACTGGAACAAAACAAAGTATAACTATGAAGTCACAGCTATAAACCTAATTTCCAATACAAATAACAATAAAACATCAGCAAAATACAACAAAAAAGCTAAACAACAAAATTTCAAACACACATATCCAAAGATTTGCTGCCTATGCATTATCTCATGCTGAGTGTCGTATATGTATAACTGCGCAAATTTAGGCTTCTCACCAGCATCTGGGAGCAAACTTCCAATCCGATGATAATTTTGACCACTTATTATAAACTGCGGTGGGCCCCTCCCATCATTCACTGAATCCAATACCTTACCGCCAAGAGACGTGAAGGCAAACATACTGTTATAAGATCGAATATTTTTCTAGAAGTACAAACTCTTGCTATCATGTCCATTGATCAAATTATATAACAGATCTGGGGGCTTTCGAAGATAAGGTAACTGAATTTTTCCCTTTGAGCAACAAACAGTAAAAATTGGACGATTAACTGTAGAGTCTCTTTCAACACGTTCTAATAACCAGAAATACGCGCCACAAATTGAACATTCATAGTTAGGGTCACCAACATCAAGGCAACCTGGTAAACATAAAATCGAGAAAAATATGCACAACAATAAAAGAATTTCATCTGAATTATATGACACGAAATAGATTCAACATAAAATGAATAAACCATTAGCATAAAGATATAATATAGACTAAATACTTGACTCATTTGAATCTTGTGAGAAAAATATATCACAAAACACTATTTCTATTTTACACTAACTGAATAATATCTCATGATATAATCACAATGGGATCTTTTAGCACTAAATAAATAAGGATTCTATTTTACTATTCTTGAATAATATATTATTTAAGAAAGAGAGCGTACCTTGTATCTCACTTTGCAAGAACAGAGGATGATCAATAACAGAACCAACTTGACTGAATGAATTTATGGAAGGATCATATATTTCTGATTGGTCTATATCATCCATTTTGATTTAAAATAAGACAAACTTATGTAAAGATATATTCGACAACCAAATATAAACAAAAATTAATCATGCAATAAGAAATCAATTAATTATCTAATAATGAACATGCAAGCTGAACACTACAAATGTAATAAACTATGAAAATCAATAAAAATTAAACATTCATTTATCAACTAAGTAAATATAAATAAACCTAAATGCATATTCAAGAACAGTTTCATTTTTGTTAACATTAGAATAGACTTTGTTTTATTATTTTAATCACTGATACTAACTACGAACGTTCAAATGAAATAATCTAAATTACTATTAGAATCATTTTGTATTTTTTTTAGACGCTAATGACTCAATTGGTCCTTAGAATTTTGTAAAATTTTAAAACAAGTGCCTATATTTTTGTTTTTAACTTTAATTGAGTCATTGCACAATTTTTTTTCTTAATTGGCTACCAAGGCTTTCTTTTTCTCTTACTTCAATCCATGCATCATATTATTTATTGTAAATAGCTCGTCATACAATTTACCAAATCACTATCGAGAGAGGCATAATTGAAGAAACTGAAAAAAAAAATTTGACAAAGAGAACTAAAACAAAAAATATTTATATGGAACTAATAGAAGATTTGCAAAAATTAAAGGAATCGACATAATAATTAAACTTTTTTTAATGTATAACTACTGATTATGACATAAAACCATAGCTGTAAGAACCGGACCAGACCTGTCGGTTCGGCCGAAAAATCGATGAACCAGTCAAACTGGTAGTCTGGCCGGTTCGGGTTTACCTTTGAACCGAAGAAGGATGTAAACCGATTAAAACCGGCAGGTTCCTCACAAACCGGATGAAACCAACCAAAACTGGCCAGTTCGATGCAGCATTTGAATATTGGATTGAATATTCAAAAATGCTTGCAATGAGTATTGAACCCATGTCTCCTTGCTAGGTAAGCATAAGGAATACCACCAAGCTGTTGTGTTCATTTATCAATCTACGTGCTGATTATTCTATATATTATATACATACACAATTGAATTATTTATATTTATTTAATTTAATTTTAGTTTCATACTCAATTTTTTTAACTCTTTAGAATTTATAGAATTATTAAAATAAGTATCACATATTAAAATATTTACATTTACATATTAAAATCTTAGTAAAGATATCTATTTAAAATTTTTTAGAGTATTGAGTTAGTAAGTCTTCGAAGATTTTGCCTTAGGACAAATTAGTAGGGACATCTAAGCATCACCACTAAATTTCACATGATAAATTAATAGAGGGACGTAATGTGTTCATGGTTTACTATCTTGAAGGACCAAATACATATTTAATTTTTTTTTTCAAGGGCTAATTAATCTGAAGTAGAAAATTTTAAGGATGGACCTAATTGTCACTTTATTCAATTTTTTACTATTTTATATCTTTTATTGACGTACGAACGGTTATATCGGTTCAACCAGTGACTCACCGGTTGAACAAGTGAACTAGTGACCCAGTAACCTGACTGGTTCGATCACCAATTCAGTTCTGAGAACTATACATAAAACTAAGAAACTTTCAACAAATACCCCTGGTCTATTATTTAGCTAGAAAAGTTAACTAATTAACTAATTACGTGATTCCAATCACATAACCAACAAACTTTTCATATTGTTCAAGACAAAAATAAAAACTAATTAAACAATTTAATAACCTCTAGTCCTTGTGTATGTTTGAAAGAACTACATAAATTAAACCTATCTACTGATCTAAACAATTCAATAAAAAATTTTATAATGGCATTAATTATGTTTACCACATGCGACAACTGGTCAGGCTTACGCTAGCTAATCTAATTACCTTCAATAACTATGCACTTTGAATCAATTATTAACTATTTGAATAACTTTCAGCCATGTAAACAACAACAACTAAATAATCTCACGATTATGTTACCTAATTTAATAACTACTTATCACAATTTAGGGTTATTATAATCACTTTAAATCATATCTAGAATTATTAAACCACGTTTGATTCTACAAATATTAATTGAGTTGTCAAATTCAAAGGAGACCAAGTACAGAAGTCTAGTCATATGTTTAATTAGAAATTCTCTGGGTTACTAATAGTTAAAGTAACCCTTTTAGGTGTAACAGCATAAAAAAACAATAATAAATTACTTAAATACATTTGCAATTAGATATAAATCAAAGAAACTTAAAATATAATTTAACAGAAAAAAATCGGACGGGGATAAAATACTTAAAGATATTATTATACCTGACAAAATAAGATTTGAACTCTGATTAACATTCTGGGACACCTCAAATAAATTTTCTAAAACATAAGAAGAAATAGAAACATTGAAAACATATAAAATAAACAGATAAATTATTAGAAACACAAAGATTAACTACAAAAATATAAAGAGAGCAATAAAAATTACCCATATAATCATTCCAAGAGAGAGCAGGCATCGAGGAATCAAGGACCTCTAAAGCATTACAAAAGAAAAAAAAATTACAAACAGTCGCATAGATATCAAATCATTGAAAATTGGAGTATAAAACACTAAAAATATCATGAAAGTCAACTCAGTACTGACCTATTACATTTCGATGGGGACTCTGTGTTTGCTTTCTTTTCAAAAAATTTCACCTATACTCTCTAGCACGAACAGAGTTATGAGACATCTTTGTTACTCGTACTAAACAGAACAAGAGGTTGAAACATAAAAGGTAAGAAAAATCCCTAATTCATTGCCAAAAAGACATGCACATCGTTAAGTTCCTATAAGCAACAGATGAAAAACAAAAGCGGAGGGAGGGGGAGGGGGATGACTGGGAGCAAAAGTTATCAAACACACCAACAAAGAACTCATATAACCATGCACACCTTTGAAAACGCAGAAAATGAAAGAAATAAAGTATTATAATGAACACCAATAACTAATCAACATGAAAAGATAAAGTTGTACAACAATAAACAAATATAAATAAGAACTGCTGCATTTCATTAAAATATTGATTGATAGTAGGGGTGTAAGTTACCGAACCGGACCGAAAAATACCGTAAAACCGAACCGAAAATTACAACAACCAATTGAAAAACCGAAAAAATCGGTTTTTTTTTGTTTTTTTCGAACTAAATCGATCGGTTTGATTCAGTTTTCGGTTGGTTTAGTAAAAACCGAACCGAACCAAACCGAACCGAATAGGATGCTGCATAAGTGATTCTTTTTACTGATTTACCCTTACTGATTTAACCTAGGTATAAAAGCCTAGACTCTGAATACCCTCACAGCCTCACTCTCTCTTCCTTTCACTCACGCGGCGTACTCACTCACTCACCCTCAGTGGTGCTCACTGCTCACTCCTCACACAGACACGAGACACCCACTCACCCATAGGCCACAGCTCACTTCCATCTTCCATTCTTCCACCTCCACGCGGCCATGTCTGGGAGAATGAGAGCCTGAGAGAGCCAGAGAGCCAGAGAGCATCGTCCATTCATCTCCATCGCAGGCTTGCAGGCGTAGCAAAGATTAGCATCATCGTGTAGCCAGCAGCATCGTCCAGTTCGCGTCCTCGTGCAGTCCAGAGTCCACGCCCTCGTCCAGTCATAAGCCGTCGGAACAAACCCTAAGTCGTGGCAAGAAACCCTAAGCAGAGCAGCACTGCAGTCGCCGAGCCCTCTCCTACAAAAAGCACCTGAACAATGTCTTCTTCGGAGGTTAGATCTGATTTTCAAATTTTTATAATTGATTTTGTCTCTGAGGGCTCTTACTGGTTTGTGCTTAATTTGTCCCTGATTGTTGTTGCTGTTACTGATTAAAATTATTGTTGTTGCTGTTAGCCTGTTACTAATTAAAATTATTGTTGTTGCTAGTTTGTGCTTAATTAGAAAGATAAGTTTCATTGAAATTTTTTTCTGCAGAATTTTATTGTTGTTGCTTAATTATTGTTCTTGCTTTTTATCTTGTTTACCAAACCCTGGTCTCTGTTTTATCCAATAAAAAGTTAACAATGTTTCCATAAAGAAGAAAATCAAGAATCAGTAAAAATTATGGAACGTACAACAAGCAAATAGGGGAGAGTTTCATTAGTTAGTGTTCTGTTTCAATAACAAAAAGTAGTTAGTCTTATAGCTATATATATATAAGGTCTATGGTGTAGTCAATGGATATAATTCTATCCTATCAATTCTAGTCATAAAATATTACGCAATCACTTCTTTTCTGCACTTATATCTCAGCTAGCCTAACATCTTGCTGCAGAATTTATCTTAGTTCTTTACTGCATTAATCTAATCAACTCATATAATTTGTTGTGGCTGCATATAATATGCTTTAATGCATATAATATGTTTTATAATCTGTTTTAATAATCTGAAACCAGATGACATTTGTTGGAGTTAAATTATTTTGGATTAGAGGCATGATCGGCAGACTGTGTCAAACCAGATTACCTTGCTTGTCAACTTTGTGCTCCTGCCGGTTTTGTATTTTGAAGCAGAACAATGATTTTGTACTGTTTTTCACTTGATAATTTTTTCAAAGAAGTTTTTTCTTTTTATATCTTCTTTCTTTTATTTTTGTTAGAAAATTGCATCAAGGATCAACAAGTCATAATTATTATTTTCTTCATTATGGCTGCATATTTATGTCTGCCGTTAATTTGTATTTCTTTATGCATATATGTGTGTCGTTAATTTGTTATCTTGTAGTTCCTTTTATGGTTTATGTTTATAATTTATAATCTATATTCTGTTTATGTTTATAATTCATATTGATTTTTTTTGTTTTATTTTGGTAGAAATTGCACCAACCGGGGAAGATGATGATGAGTCTGGTGTGGGGAAGATGATGATGAGTCTGGTGTGGATTCATATTAAGCATGGTGGCTGTTTAGTTTTCATTTGTTTTAAAGTGACTGTTTCGGTTTAAAGTGTGTTTATTTTTGTTGTTTTACTAGACATTTTTTATTGTATTTGTTTTATGTTAATTAAGTTGAATTTGTATTGAATTGGGATGTGATATACTCTTGTTATTCTAGTTTATTGACAGTTTTAAAGTTCATTTTATGGTAATTTAAATTCTGATTATTAGGAATAAAAAAACCAAAAAAATCGACCGAACCAAACCGAACCAATTACACCCCTAATTGATAGTGATATACACAATTACATACCCTAAGTCATATGATAAGGAGGATTCCAACATCTGACCACATATCCTAGTATGTAACCTAAAGAGGGTACAACATTGAAAATGTGTCCAATTCCTAGCAAAGTCACTATTACAAAAGGAGGAGTTGAGAATAGACCTAGTTGGCACATTACCCAAGCCATCACAGAAGGAAAACCCCTATATCTGACAATCCTATTTGTTGGACACAATCCAAAAAAGTCAAATCAAAATAGCATCCAGCCAGCATGATTACATGTCAATCTATTTGGAATCACAAGCCTTCCTAAATACTTAGAGATACACTATATAAAACACTTACACCTAGACACAGCAGCTCAATTCCACACCTTCAATCAAACTCCTTTAACCTTGGCAACCTTGAACCCATGCTCATCTGCATCAACAGCAGCCTCTTCAAATTGAGGATTCAAATTCCTCTTACCCTTGGAGGTGACAACATGATTTTCATGACTAAGCTTTTCTCCATATTGCGAAGGTGCTTCAAGAACATGGGACAACACCTCCTATGACAAAGAAATTAAAAAAAGATATAAAACTCACTCAAGAATGCAAAATACAATTAGAAACAGCACACATAGGAATGAGAAAAAAATATTATACATCAGCACCTGAGTTTCTTTTTCTGCTGAGCTAAGCAATATATCCAGTTCAGCAGAAAGATCATCACTAATAGTATCATTGCTGGGTGTTTTCTCTTCTTTTCCATGTTCACCATCAATTAAGCCAACAAACTCAGTCCCTCCGGAAACAGTAGGCTGTTTTTCAGCCAAAAAATCTATAAGAACAGGGGATTTACACAAAATCCCAGAATACTCACCAGCATCTTTCTCACTTTTGATAAAACTATCTGAAGACTCCTTCTTAATACCAACATCCGCTTTTCCACAAGGAACAGATTTGTGTAAATCATCTCCTATTCATATGCCATAAGAGTTTAAAAACACATAAGACCATAACACAAATTCACCACAGCACAATAAAAAAATAAAAATAAGAAATTAATGATGAATTAACACGATCTAAAAATATTTGTATGTATATCTAACCTTTTTGGAGTAGACTCATCATCAGCATCATAATCGGGAAGTTCAAACATCGCAATAATGGTGGAATCATCACAAATTCTCCTAACTCGGAAAGTCCCATAAAATGTATCATGTGGGACACCTTTGGTATCAACCTTGAGCAACAACTTCTTTCCAATGAGGCCTTGGAATATGGGAGGATAAGTATCCCTACATATAAGCTATTTTGAAAGTAATACATAAGAAATATAGAGTTTGAATAAGAAATATGGCATCCCATAAAGTGAACAACACATAAAAGAAAACTAACAACATACACTTGCATCTCTTTGAACCTCAGTAAACAAGTCAGCACATGATTTCTTAAGCAAATAAGATGCCTCACGATTAAAGAGAAGGAAAATACCCTCCCCAGTATGATCTTCAACTGTTATTTTAATTTTAAATCTGCAGAGAGAGGAAAAAAAAGGGGAACACAATCATTCAAATAAATAATACCAAGAAACCTTATTTTTATAAATAATCCACTCTATAAAATGACAAGACATTTTCAACAAAATTTCTGACCTTGGAGTGACATTAGTTATGTGCTTCAAACAAAAATCACAGTAATATGCACCATTTTGAGGATAGATACCCTTTCCACACACACAAGCAGAATACCACCAACCTCCATCCTCAACAATACCTTGGATTGCACCAAAAATGATAAAAGAACCCTCCTATCCAATGGGCATTTCAGAGTTAATTAACAACATGAATGAAAAAATAGATCTGGAAATTCTTGTTTGATTTTCTTTTTTGGTTCATGTGTGTATAAAAGAAACAGAAACACAACTAACTCAAAAGAAGACAACCTGATTGTTATCTTGAAGCTCTTCAATAGTGCATTTTCTAGTTAAACGCATGAAATCATCTTCCAAGGAGAGAACTTTACCCTCATTTGCAATAAACAGTGGCTGGGTACCATTGACATCTTGCTCAATCATACTAAAAAAAAAATTAATGCAAATAGTTGTACTTGTTACTCCAAATTGCTTGTAAATAAAGAATACAATAAACATCAACAAAATAAAGCATGCTAACATCTGCCTGAATTCAACAACTTCAGGAATATCAGGATTAAATAACATTTGAGTGGCATACATCACATTTTGAAGACCTACTTGACCTACACAGCAACAAAGAAAGAGTCTAGCAAACTTTATTGGAGACAACACCTAGAGCAGCCATGAGATGTACAGAAAAAAAAACAACATACCCCTAAAGAACTTGACTTTTGCAAGTTGAATGACTACAACAGGCTGCTCCACATAGCCAGAGGCAAGAAAATGATTTACTTGATTAACATAATCCCCAAACAATGCACATCGTACTGTAAGACTGAAACTCAAAAGATGACAAAGAATCAAACAGAAAATAAGCAAAAAAAGATCATTGAAAGATAAAGACAAAGCACCAGAAATGACTTAATGAACATACTCTTTTGAAGTTAATTCCAATGCAATCATTTTCACAATTTTCCCCTCTTTTGCATATTCTTTCTCTTCTCCGACTGAAGTTAAAAGACCAATGACATCTATTCCAAATAAACACAACCTATTAACTATTCAAAGGATTTGTTAAAAAAAACTTCAATAACAGAAATGCAAGAAGATATACAGACCAACTAAAAAATCATAATCTTGGGTCATGTTCAGCAGCTCAGAAAAAGGAAACATGTTGAAACAAGTCTTAGGGATAACATCTTCATCAAATGTTACAACAGTGGTTCGGTGAAGGAAAACCAATTTGAATTCATGAGAAGTTGCTCTATAACTACCATGACTTGACACAACAGTAAAATATGCTATTCTATAAACTTGTCCTTCAACTATATGATCCCTAAACCTATTAAGGAGTGGTTTCTTGACTGTAGCTTGAATTTTTTCACACTAGAAATAGAACAAAAGAACAAATCAGATTAATGAAACACATAATTTAAAGTTGAAAACTTAAAAAATAGCAAGTAAAACCATATTTAAAAGAGAAGCTAATAGAGGCTAACATGCTCATCAAGGAAAATCATCTCCATTGAGTTAGGAACCTCATGGTTACCAAAAGAGGGTACAACCCAAAGCCTTAGAACCCTAACTTTCAGCCTCCAAGCCTCTTTAGGAGGATGCATTTTAGAAATCATATCAAATGGAGGAGGCATTGCAGTAAAAAGAAAGGAGATAAAGAGAGTTGATGAAATAGATCAAAATATAAACAGAAAAATTCTAAAATAAATATAGCTTAGGAGCAAATACAACACAGCAGAATGTTTGTGCATTCAATGTGCTTCACTAACCATCCATTTATAGAAAAAATCCAGGACACAATCTCACCTTTTTGAATTCAAATTGAGGAGGGAAATGGAGGGTAATGGAGTTGAATAACCAAATTTTTCATTTAATGAGGAAGAAGCTATGAATCAATTCATATGAATCACATCACCACTCACCAAATAGGTTAGATAGAAAGTCCATACCTTGATAGGCATTCCCACATTCTCATCTCCATTCAATGGCACATAGACAACTAATCATAGCAGAAAAAGCTAAAACAACACAAAAACAGGAAAAAGAAGTGATACTTTCGAGAAATCAAAAAATAGGAACCAAAAAATGAGATATCACACCACACCTACTACAGTGCAGCTACATGTCATTAGACCATAGGGAAGGCAGTCACCAACTACCCCAAACAATGATTCTAGTGATGGCAATGAGAGTTGGTAAATGTGTTAGGTAGGGATACATTCGAAACAGCAGATAAATGGGAACAAAAGTATAGACAAACATGAATAAAAACCTGTCAATCACATCAACATTCATGAAATGGATGATAATGAAACCTCATACCTTCATAATGATTCCCAAATTTCCAATTTTCAATAAAGAATATATAGCACAACCTTATTATGTGTGGAGAACACATTTTCATGGGAAGACCAGCTGCTGGATAGTTTTTTCTTTGGCCAAGGACATGTGGTAGTTAGACAAAGAATAACATGAACCCATTTTACTCGCACAAGGCCATTCTTTTCTCAATGAACCTCTTAACTTGAGGCCAAGGAGGTGTATGTCCATCCAACAGCTGAACTATAAAACAAATTTAACACAATCAAAAGAAAAATATAATCCAATTCAGTTGAACTTAAAAAAGAAATAAATAAACAACAGGCTACACATCAATTTTTGTGAATCACATCACCACTGATAGAATAGATTAGGTACAAAACCCATTCATTCATAATCATCCAGACAACCCACATGCAACCAAAAACACAAATAGTGGAGTATGCCATCATTTTTTTCTCTAATTATCAATACAAAATAAGAATGGAAAAAATTGTGAAAATTAGTTAAACTTTGGGGCACACCTAGTAACACAAATAGTGGAGTGATACCATCTCATTCTAACAAAGCCAGTTCCTTTGTGAATGACATCTCAAATTCAGCACAAAGACCCCATGTCTTTTCAAGAGCTGAAATACAAAATAATTTTTACGTAAATAATAAAAAAATTGAGAATGAGATTGAGTTAAATAACCAAATCTTTCATTCAATGAGGAAAAAGCTATGAATCAATTCATATCAATCACATCACCACTCACCAAATAGGTTAGATAGAAAGCTCATACCTTGATAGAGATTCCCACATTTTCATCTCCGTTCAATGGCATAGAGACAACTAATCATAGGAGCAAAACCTGAACCAACACAAAAACAGGAAAAACAAGTCAAACTTTCAATAAATCAACAAATAAGGACCAGAAATTGAGATATGAGACCATACCTACTACAGTGCACCTACACGTCATAAGACCATAGGGAAGGCAATAATCAAATACACCAAACAATGATTCTACTCATGATAATGAGAGTTGGTATAAATTGGTTAGGTAAGGATACATTCAAAATAGCAGATGAGTGGGAAAAAAAAGTATAGACAAACATGAGTAAAAATCTCTCAATGACATCAACATTCATGGAAGGGATGAGATTGAAACCTCATACGTTGATAATGATTCCCGAATTTTGAATTTCCAATGAAAAATATACAGCACAACCTTATTACGTATCCAAACCACATTTTCATGCGAATATTACATCAAACATAGATAAGGGGACTGAATACAGAAAACGGTTTAAAAACTCAAGGGATTTGTTGAACGTACACAAAGTAAAAAATTAAAAATATATTCATGAAAAACACAAAACACATGCAACAAACAATTCAACAGGTAACAAATGGAGATCTGATAATGAGTTCAAACTGAAAGTCAACACCAACTCCCAAAAATTGTAACCAAGAAGATGAACCCACAAAAAAATTAAATAACCAAATCATTCATTTAATGAGGAAGAAGCTATGAATCAATTCATATCAATCACATCACCACTCACCAAATAGGTTAGATAGAAAGCCCATACCTTGATAGGCATTCCCACATTCTCATCTCCATTCAATGGCACATAAACAACTAATCATAGCAGCAAAAGGTGAACCAACACAAAAACAGGAAAAAGAAGTGAACCTGTGGAGAAATCAAAAAATAGGGACCAAAAATTGAGATATGAACCTTTGGAGAAATCAAAAAATAGGGACCAAAAATTGAGATATCACACCACACCTACTACAGTGCAGCTACATGTCATTAGACCACAGGAAAAGCAGTCACCAACTACCCCAAACAATGATTATAGTGATGGCAATCAGAGTTGGTAAATGTGTTAGGTAGGGATACATTCGAAACAGCAGATAAATGGGAACAAAAGTATACACAAACATTAATAAAAATTTGTCAATCACATCAACATTCATGAAAAGGATGAGACTGAAACCTCATACCTTGATAATGATTCCAAAATTTTTAATTTCCAATAAAGAATATATAGCACAACCTTATTATGTGTGGAGAACACATTTTCATGGGAAGACCAGCTGCTGGATAGTTTTTTCTTTGGCTAAAGACATGTGCTAGTTAGACAAAGAACACTATAAAGCCATTTTACTGGCACAAGGCCATTCTTTTCTCAATGAACCTCTTAACTTGGGGCCAAGGAGGTGTATGTCCATCTAACAGCTGAAATATAAAACAAATTTAACACAATCAACAGAAAAATATAATCCAATTCAGTTGAACTTAAAAAATAAATAAATAAACAACAGGCTATACATCAATATTTGTGAATCACATTACCACTGATAAAATAGATTATGACATAAAACCGATTCCTTCATAATCATCGACACAACCCACATGCAACCAGAAACACAAATAGTGGAGTGATGCCATAATTTTTTTCTCTAATTATCAATAGAAAATAAGAATGAAAAAAATTGTGAAAATTAGTTAAACTTTGGGGCAGAGCTAGTAACACAAATAGTGGAGTGATGCCATCTTATTCTAACAAAGCCACTTTCTTTGTGAATAACATCTCAAATTCAGGAAAAGACTCCCATGTCTTTTCAAGAGGTGAAATACAAAATAATTTTTACATAAATAATAAAAAAAACTGAGAATGCAATTGAGTTGAAAAAAAAATCTTTCATTCAATGAGGAAGATGCTATGAATCAATTCATATCAATCACATCAATACTCACCAAATAGGTTAGATAGAAAGCGCATACCTTGATAGGCATTCCCACATTCTCATCTCCATTCAATGGCATAGAGACAACTAATCATAGGAGAAAAACCTGAACCAACACAAAAACAGGAAAAACAAGTGAAACTTTCAAGAAATCAAGAAATAGGGACCAAAAATTGAGATATGAGACCATACCTACTACAGTGCACCTAAACGCCATAAGACCATAGGGAAGGCAGTAATCAACTACCCCAAACAATGATTCTACTCATCATAATGAGAGTTGGTAAATGTGTTAGGTAAGGATACATTGAAAAGAGGAGATGAGTGGAAAAAAAAAAGTATATACAAACATGAGTAAAAATCTCTCAATGACATCAACATTCATGAAAGGGATGAGATTGAAACCTCATACCTTGATAATGATTCCCAAATTTCGAATTTCCAGTGAAAAATATACAGTACAAACTTATTATGTATCCAGACCACATTTTCAGACGAATATTACATCAAACATATATAACAGAAGATGTTTCTAAATACAGAAAACAGTTTAAAAACTCAAGGGATTTGTTGAATGTACACAAAGTAAAAAATTAAAAATATATTCATGAAAAACACAACACACATGCAACAAACAATTCAACAGGTAACAAAAGTAGATCTGATAATGAGTTCAAAATGAAGGTTAACAGCGAAACCCAAAAAATGTAACCAAGAACATGAACCCACAAAAAAATCAAGTCACAAACACAATTTGCAAATTAGAAATTTCACAAACCCTACACAATAACATGTGCGTTAAACATCGAACAGATACCCAAAACGATCACAATTTGCAAGATTAGGAATTTCACAAACCCTAGAGAATAAAATGTCGCTTAACCATAGAACAGATACCAAAAATGATCAGAATTTGCACAATTAGGGATTTCAGAAATCATAGACAATAAAACCTGGGTCAATCGTGGAACAGATGCCAAAATTCATCACAAGGATCGACACAATGAAGGAAAAAGAAAAAGGATGAAGGGGAAAATAGGTTTCGATGCACCTGATTGATTGATCTGAGATCTTGAATCTGAGCGAAAAATTGGGAAATCAATAACCCAGATGAACGGCGACGAACAAACTCCCAGGAGAACACAGCTCGTAGACAGAGTTTCGTACGGCAGATGAAACGAAATTTGGAGAAGAAAGCAAAGCTCCTAGGGTTCAAAGAAATCATTACCTATTTAAACAGATCCATCAAGAAGGAAGCTTGCCTCAGTGATTCGGTGAAAAAGATGCGAGATTGCGTCAGCTGAAAGGGATGGCTGACGACTACTGTCAGAGGAGCACATGCATCCCTAAAAAAAAGGGGCCACGTGGAGGAGGTGCCACCGTGGAGGAGAGCCTCCACCTAGGACTGGAATCGGCGTGGGATGCGAGGAGCTCTCCAGCTCGGAGATGAATCCACGCCTTTCTAGTGTATAATGATAATATTGCTCAGTAAAGAATCTTAACATTATTACATGAACACAAAAAATAATTACTAAAATATTAATAAATTATCATATAAAAATATGTGTATGTTATTATTAATAAAAAATTTAATTATAAAACCGTAAAAAATTATTTTAATAGATAATTATTTTATTAAAATATTATATAAAATAATATATATATATATATATATATATATATATATATATATATATATCCGTCACGACTACTAAAAAATTTTTCTTTTCATAGAATATTTTTACAAAAGTTTTTATTTCAATTTAATATTTTAACATTTTAAATTATTTTTAATCTCATCGCACTATCCATTTTCTCTCACCCTTTTCTATACCTATTATGATCACTGTCACCCATTCGCCACTATCACCTTCTCTGTACCCTTCTCTCATCTTCTTCATCGCAATTAATTACTGCTGCGTTATTATCATCACAAGTTCACAAACCTCCTCGATCAACTTCTCTATCACTCTAGCAGCTAGCTTCTTTGTATTATCTTTTATGAACCTTTAAGAATTCAATGACCTTACGCCTCCAAATATTTTTAAACCAAATTTTTAATTAATTAACACGTCACGCACTTTTTTCTCGTATGTATGTATATTGTTGTTATTGCTACTTCTTCTTTTTTTTTTATTTTTTTTTTCATGCTTCTTTCTTTAACATTGTCGTTGTTGTCGCTAGCTGCCACCTCTTTCATTCTCTCCTCTTCCTCTTATTTAATTTCTTTTTCTACTTTTTCTACATCACTTTCTTAGATATATATATATATATATAACAAAAATGTCAAACACATAAATTTTAATATACAGTATAATACAAAAAATTAGTATACAACATATAAAAATATTTGTGCAATATTGATAATTTGTTGTTATATACAAAAATTTCTATACTATATCTATAAGTTTATATAAAAATCTATGTTTTGTTAAAAAAAATTTATAATGAACAATTGAGGAAAAAATCACGTGATAGACGCATACATTTTTTTATTGGACTTGTACCAATTTAATTGAACTTTTAATTATTGAAAACGCTTGTACATGTAGTATCGAAATTGCCAAAAGAATTATTTTTTGTATTTTTTAATATCCAAATATATAATAATTATTATTGGTATATTTTTTTAAAACATGTTTCTTTATTCTTTGTTTCTATCCCCCATTTGAATAAATGCGGATATACATATGTTTAGATAAAATACTGTTAAATAGAATTTTAAATCTTTAAAAAATTTAGAATTTTAAATGTAAGAAAATTTAAATGTTGTAATTGTTTTCTTTTTAATTTTAAAATATTTTGTTTGGTTGAAGTAATTAATATGGAGAAATACTAGGGGCAACAACTTTTATGATTTACAGTCATCAAGTAGTCATTAATGATAGTTTTAATGGTGTGAGATTTCATCCAATAGCTCATTTTTTTATTGGTTACATATTGGTCAAAATTTAACAAAATTGCTGACCCCCTAAACTTTTCCATTAATATGTAATAATATTCTACAACATTTTTAAAAGAAACTCATCAATGTGATTTAAATATTAGCCATTAATGCAAGAAGCAAAATCAAGAAAATGATAAAAGAAAGGGCACTCTATTATACAGATTAGAAGGGGCACTCTAGCTGCTCTTCCCGCTTGTAGTCGATGAATCCCTTCATGTTCTTCGCTTCGTGCCCCGAAAATATATTTTTAACATCAAAATTTGTGTTATCCATGAATGCGTAGAAAAAAAAAGGATGAATCCCTGGCCCATAATAAATATACACATGTTTTTTGGACGGAATATATAGGCTTATTTGACTTCGATCGATAACCTGAACAACTTATTAGCCCACTTCCTATAGAACAAAATCTCAATAAAGTCCAAAATATAAATTCAAGATAACAAACCAAATACTTCAACACTTTCTATGCAATTTCGGCCCAACAAATGGATCGCGAAAGGCACCCCAATGAGGTATATATGTATATATATATAAAAAAAATTGAGGTATATATGTATTTATAAATATTGCAATCAATTTACCAAAAAAAAAAAAAGAATGCAACCGAATGATATATTAATGAATTATTGCGTTACAGAGAGTGAGAAGCAATTTCCAATTTATTTTCTTTCGTCATGACTAAGACAAATGCACTCTATTTTCACTTTTTTATTTGATTCTTTTGTAATTGCAAACATGTATAAGTGCCGGGAAAAGTGGGCCTTTTATGATGGAATCAGAAAGAAAAGTTTATAGAAATATAGGATGCACTAGACATTAAGCGCGGGTGGTGGTCCTTTACTCCCTAAGTGTGACTGTTCTTTAGACCTCACCACAGTGCTTTCATGAAAAGAACTATTCTATAATGGCCATTGGCCCAATAAAAATAATGTGTTTGTTTGAAGTTTGAACCTGGATTCGACAAGGAGTTGAAGATAACAACTTTATCTAGATATTATTTCAGTCTCAATCTCATTCAATTAGTGGGAGTTCCATGTTATTACCTTTCTTACGCGGTCACGTCTAAAACAAAATGTTCTCATTCATTTATCTTTCATAATAGACTACTCTTACATTATTTGATATATCTAATCCATGTTAAGTGAATTAGCCCTTATTTATAAAGGAATAAGTATAAAAAATCAACTTTTAATTAGTTAATTTTAGTCGACTTTGTTTTATTGTAAAATTATATATCTTTTTAATTTTTATTTTTTGGAGGGTTAAAGTTTAGTATTTAAAATTTAAGATTTACTACAGTTGAGAGTTTAAATTTTAGGGTTAAGATATTAGTCCCAAAAAAAAAAAAAGATTAGTTTCCCTAGCACTTGAAATTAATAATATTAGCCAAAGAGGATTTTTAACGTATTCGATAAATCTAATCCATGCTACTAAATTTTAGTTAATCTAATTTAAATTGGGTAATTTATCTTTGAGATAAGTATTGCTTAACCTCTTTTTTTCTTTGACGGGGATAAGAATTGCTTAATTTGAATTGTTATGTTACAACCGTAACCCCATAATTCTGGTAATTGAACATATAGAACCATTTGTAGCACTTCATTATTGACGATCAAAGATCCCATATGATTATCAGCTTTCACATAATGTTATAGTGCCCAAAAATATTTTACCCAATTAATCTAACAAGCACTTATTTTTTAACCGCATAAGCATAATCATGCATGCGAGTATCTTTAGAAATGAGATAAAATTCAAGGAACTTTATCTTTTATCAAACAAATATTCGTTTATATAAAAAAGAAAGTACCGATAAGAAACTAAATAAATAAGATTCATTTCAAGAGGAAAAAAAAAGGCAGAAGTCTATATCAGAAAACCCTTTGCTTAGGAAGAATGAAAACAAAGCTGGTTATTACTAAATTTATGATGGTGATAGAGTTGCCCACTCGCCATGTGTGACCTAAATTCGATGAATATCGAAATTTCAAATAGTAAAGGTTCACATGAATGATATGAGATAAAAAAAAAAAAAAATATATATATATATATATATATATATATATATATATATATATATATATATAAGGCACAAAATGACCATCCAAAAGATAGTAGGTCAATTTCAAGAATTTCAAGTGGAAGGGTCAACTTCTAGTTCATGAAACATTCTTTTAAGGTATAACATAATATGTGGGGATCGATGTAGAGATTGTAACTCATTGGAAACACTTAATTCATATTCTATTGACTGATCAGCTGTAATGCAATCAGAAAGAAAGTATATTAATTAATTAATTAATTAATTAATTAATTAATTAATTAAAAACGGTTCACAATAATTATTATTGGCTCTCACCTTTCTTCATTACTAATGGTTTTTGTGGTGAAAGAAGATGTTGATTGGATGATGGAAAACTTTTTATCAGTAGTGGATGAGTTATATATATTGGCTTGACAACTGGTGATCAAATCAAAACCCTTTTCTTCTTCTTGATGCACTTTCACTTTAAAATATTATTATTAATTTTAACTACTTTTCAGTTACTCAAAATTTGTTACTTTTTTTTAATAGTATCTACCGTAAGTCCAATGAATAAAAAAATGGTTAATAAAAGTTTTAATAATAGAATATAAATGATAGTGACAATGATGTAGAATATATACGAAAGAGAACATAAGAGGAGAAAACACCACATCTAACTCAAAATCTTAAAATAGTAAGTTAATGGATCTCTCATCTTATAAACTCCTCACTCTTTCTTGTTTTTTTCGATGTGGGACTAACTTTAACACTCCTTACACTTGCATCATTAACAATATCTTTATATTTGTATTGTTAATTAAAGTAGCCTAATTTAGCATATGTTATTATATTGTGCTATGAGTTAACCTATATTATTTACGTCACGAAAATTTCTCTCTTTTTTATTAGTATAAATATGTATATGTACTCTTTTTTTATTATCAAATTGAATTGATTGAGTTATATTTAATTAAGTTTAGTGCTTATTTTTTTTAAGTTCTTTTAAAAGTAAAAGGTGCATTTTTTGTTTTTGCTAATCAAAGTGAATTCCGGACTATTTTCATCACAATGTAATTATTATTGGTGACCTAAACGATATCCTCGAAAAAAAATAAAATAAAAGGTCCTTTTAACACAACACAAGTGGGGAATATGTGATAGTTGATTTACTAGGTAGTGATGGAAAAATGAAAAGAAACTGAAGAAGTGGTTGGTTGGAAAAGGGCCTTAGAGGCTTAAGCACTTGAAAGTGGGTGTGATGCAAAAAAAAGGGGTTTCTTCTCTCATTATGGTTGGAGGGAGGGACCCTTATGTTTTTTCCAAGGAAGAAAAAGGGTAGTGCTCTCTGATGGAAGCTGTCAAAGTGAGGCTAACTCCTTGTCCATTTCAATAACCCAACACCATAAACATTTCTTTCCTCACTTTATTTTGTTTTAATTAATTTCATTTCATTTCATTTTCCATTGATATTGACCCTCTCTCCAATTACTTATGAGTGATGTACAATCAGAGAGATATGATAATTAAGCCTTATATATTCTGTGTTGGAAGCCAGTGCTTGTCACATAATAATAGTAGTATTAATTATTATCCATCATTAATCTTTTGGTGTAATGCTTATCAACAACACCGGTCTTATATTGACTTGCTAAATATCCGCATGGCTTCATCATATTATGAAGTTTAATTGTAATTAACAGTTTTAAGCATATCACAAATGATCAAATTGGATTATAAGTATAAATAAATTTGGAGCTTTTACTTATATGATGATTTTATGAGAATGACATCTTAATTGTTTACTTATACTTCCTCTTAGTGATATTGTTCATAGTTTTTCTACTTCAAATTATGAAAACCATCGACACTTTTAGAGGTTTTATGTTATATTTTATTGGCACTTTAATTTATTAAGCGCACAACTTATATTGTGTACGATAATACGTTTTTTTTTATATTGATTGGCACTTAATCATTTGATTATATAAATGTTTCGATATAAAAAGTTCTATTGAAAAATGAGAATTTTTGTTTGTTGAAAAATCAGAATAATATTAACAATAGTTTGGAATTTTAAAAATAATAATCTCAAATATTCTGGTAATTTAAAACTGTTGCTAAATATAATAAAAATTAATAATTTAGTGGCGATTTGTTAAATATAATTAAAAAAAAATAATATGTGTTATAAAATAGTGGCAGTTTTGTACTTTTAAAATTATTACAAAAAATTAGCGATAATTTTAGGAAGTGTTGTCTAAAACCATCGTTAAATTCATTGAGAATGCTCATATCGGCAACGTTTTTTTAACCCTTGTGAAAATTTTAGCAAAGCAGTAAAAAAAACCATTACAAAAAAATGTTTTATATATTATAGTGTTTAAAATGTCTAGTTTTTCATTGTTGTTATGATTCTAACCTTTTCAATACGGGATTATGATTACAATTTTTAGTTTGTTGCGTATATATGCACCTAAAACGACTACAAATGAATATTGCGACCATATATGATTGTTAGCTGTGAACTATTTGTTCTAAACTGTGTTATTTTTAAAGAGAACTAATTTTAGATGTTTTTTTTAATTCTTACGGGGCTTTCACGTACGGTAGTGCACTTGCATGTGTTTATCCACATAAATGCATGCATTTATTCGAGTATATAATTGCTCCTTATCTTGACAAGTGTTACTATTTGGTTTAAAAAAAATTAATTTATTTTATATAAATAATTTAATTAAAAAATTAATTGATATAATTATGATGTTAGATTTTTTATTATATTTTATTTTAAAAATAAATTGATTAATTTAAATTAAAAAATTATAATTAATTATTTATTATATAATTTTTTAACCAAAATTATAATTAAAAATCATTAAAAAAATAAAATCATCTAATATATTGGACCAACTCAATGTTAATCAAGTTTTTTTCTATTATAAAATATAAAAAAATTAATTCAAAAAAAATCATGTTATTTTTTAGGATTTAATTTTTTTTATTGTGTTTTCATAAAATTTGCACAAAATTCACCTATCACATTGACTAAACTTATTTATTTACGTAAAGTTTGTTTATGGACTCAGCAAACTTGTTTACATTTTAATACGATTTGAATTATATTAGTATATTTTTATTTTTTAATCAATTTAATTTTATTTAAATAATTAGAATTTTAAATTATAAATTTGTATTAGTTTGTAATTTAAAATTTAAATAGATATAATTTAAATTAATTATTTATAAAATTGTATATATTTGTATTATTGTATTCAGATGATTAATTATATTTATTCGATTTAAAAAAAAAAACAGTTGTTAAATTTTTTATTTAAATACATTCATATTATTTTTAAATTAAAAGAATATACTTATTTAAAATAATATGAGTACATTTATTTAAAAATAATATGAATATGTTTATTTAAATTAAAAAATTAAAATAACAAGAGTACATTTATTTTAAAAAATTTAATTTAAAAATAATATAAGTGTATTTATTTGTTAGTTAAAAATTAACAACGTTTTTTTTAAATTGAATAAATATAATTAATCCTATCAGTACAATAATATGAATACATACAATTTTATAAATAATTAATTTAAATTATATCTATTTAAATTTTAAATTATAAACTAATACAAATTTTATAATTTAAAATTCTAATTATTTAAATAAAATTAAATTGATTAAAAAATAAAAATATATTAATACAATTCAAATTGTATTAAAACGTAAACAAGTTTGTTGAGTCCATAAATAAACTTTACGTAAATAAATAAGTTTAGTCAATGTGATAGGTGAATTTTGTGTAAACTTTACGAAAACACAATAAAAAAAATTAAATCCTAAACAATAACATGATTTTTTTTAGAATTAAATTTTTTTATATTTTATAATAGAAATAAAAAATTTGATTAACATTGAGCTGGTCCAATATACTAGATAATTTTATTTTTTTAATAATTTTTAATTATAATTTTGGTTAAAAAAATTATATAATAAACAATTAACTATAATTTCTCAATTTAAATTAATCAATTTATTTTTAAAATAAAATACGGTAAAAAATTTAACATTATAGCTATATCAATTGGTCTTTTAATTAAATTATTTGTATAAAATAAATCGGTATTTTTTAAACCAAATGGTAACACATGTTATCTATCCAAAAACAACTTCATGTAAAATCGATTGCAGGAGAGTTTTCACCTTTCTATAATTCGGAAAATAATTCTATCATACAATTTTCCATAGTATATGAAAAGTAAGGGATAACGGGTAAAATAACTTGCAAACTTTTACCTTATGTTGCAAACTTTTCTGACCAATAATATTACAATTTACAGTTAATTATTTAGCTTATAAGCATGCTCATCATGTGTAGCTCACTAATGACTTCACATATCACTTGTAGAATCATGATTTTAAATTTGACCTTTTACTTGTAATTACTTAAAAAATTAATGATATCAAGTGGAAATCTGTTATTTGTTTCACACACCTCTATGCATATTTGCCCCGGTCTTATGCAAACTTTTAGTTTGATATATATGGAGGATGCTAATTCCATCAATTTAATTTCTTTTGCTTTCATTAGGAGCTAGCTATATGGTTGCTTTATTTTATATATATATATCCCCACAAACACACACACGAGAGACCATTCATCACAAGGAAGCAATAAAGGGCCGCCATTGTAGACCGCACTCCACTACATAGAACCATATATAGAGAATGAAAACAAATTCATGGCCAAAAAAGAGATGCTCCATGTTCATGCCTTATTTGTGTATATATACGGATTCTTGAATTCTTTCAAGTTTCCGCATATGAGTTCAAGTTCAATGCTCCAAGTATATATTTGGTGATCTACTCACCAAAATGCTCTATGATATCTATAACAACTACTATATATAAATAGCTTAGAAGATATATCAAAATAATTATAAATAGATAGTAGTAACACATTAAAAGTTGTAGGGTTGTAGGAGCATGCATTATTAATTACTACAAGTTTTATATATCTTTTGAATATGTGATTTTTAGTTAGTTTATAAATGTAAAATATTTTTTATTTTTTTAATTAAATTTTGGTAATTGAATTTGATTCAATATTTTTAGAAAATTTACTTATAGAATGATCATTCGTTGATAATTTAACATAAAGATATGCAACAGAAATTAATTATATAGCTGTTAAAATGAGTGGTGACTCTTGAATATGGAATAACTTTAATTTATACAATTTTTTTTATGTTGTATTATTAATATGGACCACTCTTGTTTTCTTAACTACTAATATTCATTGATGTAACACATTAAAAGAGAGGAGCAATCAAACTAAGAAGGAAGACATCGAATTCTCTTACCCCAAAAGTAACCTAAAAGAGAAAAAAATCTATATGTAAATGTAGTCTATAACTTTATATATATAATTGAATACTTGATAGTTTATTTTTTATTTTTTTGTAAATATGTACATGTAGCTTGAAGTGATAAACAACATAACTTCTGGAAAATTATTGACATAGGAAAAAGATACAACAATAAGAAGCCACGATTTCAAAACATAAGAATCTTTCAAACAAAAGAAGAAAGTTGAAAATATCTTCTCTTTTTTCATGAGTTCAAAAGTTATAAGGTTCTAATGGAAAAGGACATGTAAAAAGAACTATTTTTCAATCTTATCTTTTGTTCCTTCTCAAATTAGAAGTAGTAGTTTAATTTTGATGATGAAAATGTAAGGAAATTTAATTTGACATCATTTTAAATATAATAAATGGTTATTATATATTTACATATTATTAAATAAAAGCATTTTGATAAATATGTTTATAATCAGTTTTGAATTTTGATTAATTACTTCAAGTAATAAACAATGCATTGATGCAGTGCTAGCTGTCCACTCTTACAGTGTCATCACAATAATTTCACAGTAAAAAGACACATCAGACAGCAATGCACACGATCGAGGACGAACAGGGATATATAAAAAAGTAATAAACACTTACCTTATCTTATTATTATTGGATTATTACATTTATTTTTTTCAATTCCTGAATTAATCACTCATCAACTTCAGATGTGTAAGAAATGATTTTTTTTTTTCTTTAATTTATACTATGATACTAGTTTGAAAGCTAAGATTAGCTGGCCCCTACTATGTATTTGATATACTTAGTAACGGAAACAGATAAACATAACCAAACTTGGGCTTTGATGGCAACCGCTATCAGTAGACAGTGGCCTACCTAGGTTCATAAGGAACGAACCTAGCTTCTTTCTCTGTATATCCACCTTCACCTTAGTGATCATAAAGTACAAAGCAGAAATAGCTAAAAGGATGTGTGTGTGAGTGTGATATTCACATTATCAGGGTAAAGGTGCTATTCTTTTTCAACCTTTCCAGATCATAAAACAGTAAGGCCAATTTTATGGTGCTTAAATTTTGTTTAATTTATTATTTATAGTAATTTTTTTAATTTAAATTTAATATTTTTAGTAATTAAACAATAACTTTTAAATGCCATAATAAATATCACATAAACATAATATGCTACTATATATAGCGACAACCTCAATAGTTTCTTGTTTTCACTCTTGTGTATATTCATACCTCCATTTATTCAAGAATAACTGGATTAATTCAAACAGTTTATAAATTTATCTTATTTAGTATTTATTTATTACATAATATATTAAATAAAACCAAAAATGTTAAGTTTTAATAATTTTTAGTTAATATTTTTTTGTTACTAAATATTCTCAAAAATAATGTTGGGTAAAACAGTTAAAGCTGCAACTAATTTTTGTTTTAAGATCAGCCTAATTGCTTAATCCCCTTTTTCCCCCCGGCCTCCAACTTGGATGAAAATTTTCCTCTAAAACTTTCGTTTTTCTAGTGCCCCCTTTTAATAAAAGGTAAATTTAGATGTCAATTTGTAATGGATGGTCGTATACTATTCGTTATGATGGTTCCTGCACTTTAATAATTTCGTCTTTGACTTTTCAACAATTCTAACAAATATTTGTGAGTAACGTCAGAAATGCTAATGGAAGATTAGTAATTTTGAACCATGTTTGAAACAGAGATTTTATAATTGATGTTTTGATATGAAAATAGTGGTATTGATATAGTTACAAGAATTCTCAAGTAAATTTTTATGTGCACTTAGGATTCGAACATCATATACATGTTTATCTATTTGTTAAATCCATCCCTTGAGGTAAGAATTTTTTGTCATGTTTCACAAATGGTGAATTCTTCATGATCTTTATTGCGAACTATTGAAATATCATCATGTACGATAAACACACTTTTAATTTGTTACTCCACTTAGAGTTATAAGCGTTAATCTCCACCCTTCAAAAGGCCATGATGATGATAATAATAATTAAGTGGAGTTCCATGTGAAATATTGCTAACAAAGACACTTATCTTAAATAAAGTAAACAGAAAACTGCAGCTGTACGTTTGAAGAGGCAGAAACATGCGGATATGCTTCGTTGCTTACTACAAAATGATATCATTATCCTAAAACAGGATCGGAGGCAACTTGGACTAATTTATGACCAAATTGATATAATTAAGTAATTGCCTAATAACTAATTATTGCAACTATTTTGCCAATTGGTGCCCAACTCCTGAATTTCGGCTAATTATTATTATATATATCTTCCTAGCTCTTACATGAACAAAAATGTTGATTCTTTTGACTTGGCCATAACTCTTAAGTCACAAACTAGAAAAAGTTAAGGAGGCAACATTATTGTATATTGATTGTCAGGACTTTAGATGCTTCAGAAAAACTAAATTGCAGCGATTGTTTATTTATGTATTGGTGTTCATGGGTTCAGCTGAGTTCAGTAAAATATGGTTGCCCTTTTGTGAAGCTGATTTGTTTTGGGGAAATGAATGATATGTGGCTATAGCTTCCTCCGCAGTTCATGCAAAACGCAGCAGCAGAGTAGTTTCCCATGTTTAATGGACAACAACCACTAACAGAATGCCAGAATATTGTGATGTCCATGTTCTTAATTATTCTCAGCCTAATTTTTGGCATCTAGAGTCGTGGGTTACCACTGATAATGAAACAAGTTGGTAAAATAAGTAACAACTTTAACATAACACTAGCTTTTCTATAACTATTAAACACACCAATTGTTATCATTTGAGGTTTGAGCCTTTTACTTTTAGCTATCGCGTTTATTTAAACTTTCTGATTTAAAAACTTATATCATCAAAAGCTCAAAGCTTCACCTTCACTCTGATCTGATCAAAATTCTGTCTATGCTGGATGAGTGGATGTTAATATCTTCTATCAGCATTATACGAAAAGAATCATTGTTTCTGAAATATCTTGGTATTATTTGAAAATAATCAGATCCATATATAAAATTGTGTAACCAAAAGGAACAACGACAAGTGTCTTTTTCTTTACTTAAAGGGCAGTAGCAACAAAGACTAGATACAATTTTATCGCCTAGATCACTCCGTCCCCCAACAAGGGAAAGAGGAGACTTCAAACTGTAATTAAAAATTAATCAAACATATTCAAGCAAGAAAAAAAAAAAGACATTCAACTTAAAAATTGAACAAATGTAATTTGGAAAATGCGAAAATCACTAAAGAGAGACGCAGAGTAAAAAGTACAATTACAAATTACAAGCTATGGTTTTTCTTTTACCCTCCCCTTTTATTTATCTTCTGCCTCTGACTCGCTCACTCTCTCACTCACTTCACTCGGTTACTGAGTCACTCTTCTTCCAAAGTTTTCTTCAAACCATGCCATTTCCCCAATAATAATCCCCAATTAATCTACAGAGTATATAATAGTAGTTGTAGTAGAAGTAGTAACAGTAGTAATAATTAAGGTCACCATCCATCCATCCAACTCAGGCCCCACGCGCCGAGTCAACTCACTAAGACTCGCCGCCAGAAGAAAGGGGTGGAAGCTTCCACGCCGAGGTCGCAATCAGGGACCTGGTGTGCCACCCAAGCATGAGGCACCCATTGTTCTCCTCCACCCTGTACCCATCCCCACCCGCAAACAGCGCCAGTAGCATGCTCGCCTGCTTGAACGCGTTCGACCCCAAGTGGACCGCCTCGAACCCGGCCGACCCCATCCTGGCCCGCCACTGCGTCAGCGTCTCGTGCCGCTCCACCCGGTCTGTGCCCTCGCACGCCACCACGTTGCAAATTTGCCTCCCGAGGTACAGCTCCGACATCAATAGGTCCTCAGTCGGCGGCGGCGCCGCCAACCCCGCCGCCACCGATCCCTCCAGCGAGTCAAACAAGCTCGAGTAATAATGCAACGCCTCCGTGAACCGATCCACAAAAACTGGACCGTTGTGGTTGGCTTCCTGCTCCACCACCGTGAAGATCTTCGGCTTGATCTTCTTAACCGTGCCAAGAACTTTCTCGATGGAGCCGGAGCGGGCCAGCATGCGATGCAACTCGAAAACGGAGTTAACCGCAACGGCTTCTCCGGGTCGGATCTCAAGCATTTCTGTGTCAAGATCCGAGAGGCTAGAGCAGACGAAGCCGCGAAACTCGAACTGAACGCCTATGGTTTGTGCCAGTTGTGCAAGCTTCCATCCGACTTGCTGCAGGGAGTCGGTGTTGTCGGTCTGCGGCGGGCCTATTCCAGTCAAACGGAAAGTGGGTGGGCCGCCGGGGCGCAATGTGAGGGCCTGCAGGAGTGCGGGCCACTGCATCCCTTGCTTGAGGCCGAAATCGATGACGTGGACCCTGGTGGCAGAAGCGAAGGCCTCGAGTATGGCCTGGTTGGCTGTGAAGTGGGCGAATTTGAGATAAGGGCAGGACTCGTAGAAGTGCATGTGGAGCACATCTGAGAAAGAAGAGTCCATGGCTTCTTGAGGGTAAATCTGGTAAATCCTCCTCGCAAGTGCCTGTGCAAAGTAAGATGCAACTTTCTTCATGGCACCGGCCTGCGACTGCGCGAGTAGCCCCACGTGCTTCACTAGCGCGTCTGCCAGCTTTAGGTTTTCTTGCTGGACTGCCTCCGCGCAGGCTAAGAGGGTGTGGACTAGACGGACACCTGTTTCTTGGGAATCCACAAGCACAACTGGCCGGCTCGGTTCTTGAACACCCTCTGACCCAATTTCTGGAACAGGATTCGTTTTCAGCCGTTTGTTGCTGGGTTCGTCGTTTTGAGGGTAAACGGCGATGCCAGGTATGGCTCTCAGGTCGTACTCAGAGTCGTCCGTGAAGGCGCGTGAGGTGTTCTCCTCGATTTGGGAGCTGCACAGCAGTGAGCTGCTTGTTCCGTTTGCGGCGGCGGTGGTTGGGGGAGGGTTGAGCTCATTGATCATGCTCTGCACCCAGGAGTATAGATCCGTAGGGTCGTAGTGAACGGTGTCAGTAGCGAGGTGTGAAATTCCGTCTTCCTGCGCGGTACCCATAACCATCTCCAGCTGCTCCAGCTTCTGGGCCACGTCAGCCATGTCTGAGTTGCGAACCTTGTAACCAAGAGCAGCGAGGAGTTCGTCCATGCCGCCGCCGCCGCCGCCGGAGCTTGGGTCGTGGTCTTCCTCCCACATCTTGGCCTTCCCGCTCGACATTGACGAGCATTCGCCTTTGGCCACGCTGCTGCTGCTGCTACCTTGCTGGCCGTAGCTGGAGCCAGCTTCACTGTGATCCCTCTTCATCTCTTTGATTGCAACAAGAGAAAAGCAGAATCCGAAAGCGAGGGCAATGGATATAGGATTAGAATTGGGGTTCCAATCGGGTCACATAGCAGTGGGAGAATGGAGGGAAGGGGGAAGGAGAAGGAGGTTATGAGGTTTGAAAATTGGTATGAGCCGTGAGAGAAGAGAAGAAAATGGGTTGAAAAAAGGGTGAGAGGTCCAAACGCGAAACGAGAGAGAGAGAAACCTCAGAGTGGAAAAAGATAAGGAACAACGGAAGCCATAATAATAATAATGGAACTCTCTTATTTTTCTCTTCCTCCTTTATATTTTCTGATATTTCGTTTCATAAAATTTCTAATATTGAGCTTGATATTTTGTTTTTTTTTTTTTTATTGAGAGAAAAAGAATTAATAAAAAATGGAGAGGGGGTGCGGCAAAATAGTTAAAAGGGCATCAAAGAGCCGTGGCAGCACCGCAATGGCAAGAAAGATGCCCATGATAGTGTACAGCTCGTGCATACCCCAGACACCATACACTAGAAAATCAGGTGGCCGTACGCTTCATCGATTGAGAGCCTTGGGGACCGAGAATGATAGTGGGCTCCACCCTCCCTCACGCGCCCCTTCTCCTTTCCCCCACGCGCGTCTCTTACACTCTCTAGGGGGCTCATTATGTGATTCAGTGATTCAAGTTAGAGATAATAATGCAGGCGAATGCCAGTGTCAAATGTGCTTATCCTTAGTATTAGAAATTAGTGTATCTGATTGAGTACCATCATTATTAATTTTGACTTGGAAAGTTTATGCCTGCTAATGTCCCCTCCCTCATTATTTTCCGGTACAACTATGTCCAATGTCCCCCCATACTATAGCCAGTTAGCCACCTAGTGTGGGGCGACGCTGTAATGGATATATTTCACGCTTCTGTACGTTCAGGAGGACTATCCCGACTAAGACTATATATAGATGAGTTCCACTTTACAAAAATATCAACTTCATGATGGGTTCAAATTAAATGTTACGTTGTTAGTGAACAATAACGATAGAATTTGAGATTCGAGTTTGTTAAATCAAGTCAACTTGACAATC
The DNA here is from genome assembly GCF_003086295.3 of Arachis hypogaea. NCBI lineage: Eukaryota > Viridiplantae > Streptophyta > Magnoliopsida > Fabales > Fabaceae > Arachis > Arachis hypogaea. Next base: position 133,006,070 of record NC_092048.1, read on the forward strand.
ATATTTATTCTCCACTCTTCTAAATAAGCAATGACAACTGTAGTTTAGATACTCAAAGTTCAAATATCATTCCTACAGAAATGGTTCTCCGTAATTTATCTTGGACTCCAATATTAATTAGGACCGGGAAAATGGACATCATTCTCATGAATAGGGAAAAGAAAATGCAACTTTAATATCTGAAATGACATTATTGCGACTTCTCCAGCTACCTCAATTATTCGATCAACAATGAACACCATTTCCTCTTTTATTTTGGGAGGGGGGGCACATAGGCTTGCTATTTTTAGTATCACTCTTTCTTGCTTTCTGAAAGTTAGCATCCCTTTTGCCATATCTGCTGCATCTTGTTTGTAAGGAAACTAACCAGTAAGAAAAAATAGATACATCCATGAAAGTAATTTGAGAGGAATATTGATGAATTAGTACAATTTTGAAATTCACCATATTTTCCAAGTAAATCACAATAGAGTCTACCTACGAGCAAATAATTTTACTAGTGAAATATTTCGAAGCAATTAAGAGTATTTTGTAGTTGAAATTTTGGAAGAAAAATATATTTCACTTTATTCAAAGTCATTTTTTCCCCCAAATACCTCAGCTTATAAACACCCTTTAGTTTTTTCTTATAAAAAATTTAAAAAACGTAAACACTAATCAACGACTAATCTCGAACTAAAAATAAATAAAAATTTTAGACCTAAGGACAAAGGAGTCATTATACAACACTGAAGAGAAAGGGGGTGGCATCGCCATGGACGGACCTATGGCAAGTGTGTGTAATCCGCTTCCGTAGGTTCGAGTGGGGAATAACATCCCGCAACGCACATGACGGAGAGATCAAGGGGACGGGTCAACTTTGGCCCCCACGCGCCACATTACACGTGGTAACATGCAGCGAGCCACAGGCAGCTTGGTGCACTTCACAAGCCAAGTGGTGAGCTGAAAGAGCGAGTATAGTTTCACGCGCTACGTTTGAGAACGGAGGATTGTGTAGCTGAGGAGCAACGGGAGGGCCCCACGGATTGAGAGGGTCTGGGGAGAGAAGATCAAAGAGGACGGGGATTCAGACGTCAACATCGATTTTAGGACCATCCGACGTGGGACCCACTGACCCAGTAACAAAACATTACTGCTCTATTCTCTCGCGCTCTCTCTCAAATGAAAAGGGATTGCCAGCCAAGCACGTCCAGGGTAACGTTGTTATCATCTTCCATTTTTCACAAGACAATTCGTCATTAACTCTTACTATTAGAACTAATTATGCAACATAAATAGGAAAATCCATATGTTAACGAGATTACGCGTTTTAATCTTTTTCTGTTTTTCATGCTGGTTTGAAAAATAAATCCTGTAAAATATCAATTATTGCTATCACTTCACAAAGTCTGAAAGTTTTGTTGGTAAGAAAAAGTTACATGACTCGTGTGTAAATAACTAGAGACTCTTTCGAAAATTAATTTATACATATAAAAAATTTAGCTTACATGTGATACATTGGAAATAAGATATACGAAATTCCTGAGTCCTAAATAAACAAAAATAGAAAAAAATTTGGCTAAAAACTAATTAAGGTGACGATGGTGGATGAAGAAGAAACGGCATTAGGTGAGTCTCCGTTCCGCGCAAGGGTGGCGTCCTCATCCGGACGGGGACGTTATCGCCTAATTTAATTTAGATTGATTTGTTATTACTTATTAGTATGAGTGCGAGCACTTAATATTAGTATTTAGTGGTGCCCTCGTTCTTTGCTCTGAAATCTTCAGATTATGATCATTAATTTGAACAAAAGAAGAAATATAAGCATGTGGTAAGAGAGAGCAATGTGGAATGTTGATAATTAGGAAGTGGGGCGAGGCTGTGACAGGTGGGAGTGGGCAGCAGTGAGAGGAAGAAAGAGAGGGCCATGGCCATGTGATTCTGCCACGTTTCACAGATTCTCTTGTCCCCGTGGTCCCTTCCTGCACCTGCGTCCTCTGTTTCACTTTCACTCTCACTCTCTCTTTCCCCTTATTTTACCATCCTAACCTTCACTTCAATCACTGCTGTATACTTGCATACTTATATTATAGGATTTCACTATCATGTATCCTATACATAACAATTAACATTATTATTAATAAATTTTTTCTAAATATTTTATTTAATAAATATAAAACAATGATTGAAAATTAAATTTTATATATTTTTTATAATAAATTTTTTACTTAATAATTTTAACATATATTTTTTAAATTCACATTAATAAAAATAAATAAATTATCTAATATTTAAAATAAACATATTAATATTATGCTCTCTAGCTACCATTAATTTAATTGAAAAGTGCTTAAAAAAATATAATCTGTAGTAATAGAAATACAGTAACATTAATTTTTTTTAATATTTAATTGTCTTTATGTATTTCTTTAACTTCTTTGGAAAACTTGTTAGTATTGCAAGTGTGAGGAGTGTTGAAGTTAGTTCCATATCAAAGAAAGTAAGGAAGAGTGAGGAGTTTATAAGATGAGAGACCCATTAACTTTGACACCTTAAGGTTTTGAGTTGGATGTGGTGTCTTCTCATCTTATGTTCTCTCGCTTGATTCCTCCCCGAAGTCTCCCTGATGGTCGAGAGTTCCCCACGGTTGGGCCAACAAGTGGTATCAAAGCCGATGGTTTAATCGGTCTGGTTTAAGGAGTATTCAAGGTGAAGCATCAAAAGTCTTCCCGGCAAAAGTGGTCCGGGCGGCGTGTCCCGCGGTGTTTTACGGCGGTGTGATGGATGAATACTTGTGGTGGTGGAAGAGCTAGAGGGGAGTTGATGCTTGATGTGGATGCTCACACTTGAGAGGGAGATTGTTAGTGTTGCAAGTGTGAGGAGTGTTAAAATTAGTCCCACATCAAAGAAAGCAAGGAAGAGTGAGGAGCATTAACTTGACACCTTAAGGTTTTGAGTTCCCTGATGGTCGAGAATTTCCCACAGTTGGGCCAACAAAACTTTCGTTGGATAATCTTTTTCTGCGTTCATATGGACCGGAGAACCATTTTAGAAGAAATATTGTGTTTTTTAACCCCATTTTACGTTTGACAAATTAAAAAAAATTATATATTTGTACTTTTAACTTTGAGAAATTAGAGATATATGCTTTTAAAAGTATTTAAAAAAATATTTTTTAAATTCTAGTATAAAATTATATATTAATAAATATGCTTACTTATGTTTACTTTTTATTATATTTATATTTATTAAAACCATTTTAAATAATAAAAATAATTTTATCAAATACAATTTTAACTTTTATAACTTTTGAAAATTATTTAAAAAAATAAAATAAATTATTTTAAAAAAATAAATATTTTACCGAATCAACCCTAAAAAATTGTTAGCCTTCTTATTGTTAAGATCATGTCAACACTTCATATAGATTAAACATGGCGGACATGGTCGTCGCAATCTCAATTAAGGGGTATCCAATTATGTTTTCCCCAAAAATATATAATAATGGATGATAATAATGTAACATCTCAAACACCGTACGCCAACCATGATGTACATGACTAAGACTAAAATATTATAACGTTTTTTACAGTCTTTTTTCTTTCTATGAAAAAGTAATTCCAAATGTTCAAAATTCATTTATGTTGTTGTGTTACTTTTGGTAATTCATGGTAATGAATATAGTGAAATATTATAAACAAAATGATGCTATTTATGTGTATATATGACCATATTCTACATTTGATCACCAATGTGGCAGATTCAGTCCCATACTTTTGCTCTATTTTGTAAAAGAAATTTATCTTGAAGACAGAAACTTTTCTCTTTTTTTTCCCCTACTTTATTCCCTTGCTATCATATGATGTTAGTTATGCAAGTCATTCTTTGTTCTTTTTTAATTATGGAAAATATTAGAGTAAGAATCGAAGAAATTATAATATTCTTATATTGCTCTTAAAGTTCCAAAAACTCCCCTCACTATTTTAGTGTTTTTTCACATAAAACATTTACCAACAGTAACCAGTGACTTGTTAAGAAAAGCCCCACCAAAAGGACGAGAAGTGATTTTAAATCATGATAAAATCTTTGAAGTTATTAGGCTACTTGGTATTAACGCAGGGAAGTGAGGCCCTTCATTTTTTCCGGTGCACGTTTATATATATGTTGGTGTAACCCCACAAGAAAAACCCGTAAATGCAAATGCCTTATCCTGTTTCTCTGTTTCTGGAATTAGTGGACCTTGGCCCCCTTCAAATACATATATATTCCCACTCGTCGCTAAAATTACCACTGTGATGATGAAAATTAATTAGTATGAGAAGAATTGCCGACAGATTCAGTGCTCTAGTTTTTCAACTTGTGCTTCACCATCATCTTACCTACTCAACTCATCATGCTTCCATATTATCTACAGTTCAAACTTTTTTGTACTCTATATATATTATCTTCAAAAACTGAATTTCACAATTATATTCCTTTATCACACTGAGTTTCATGAACGCTAAAGGAAGATATCGATATTTTTACTTTGATTTTTCATGCAAGAGTCTCTTTTAAATTTATTTAATTTTATTTATTTATTTTATATTAACTTTTTGTTTGACATAATATTATATTATAATATTATTTTTTTAAAAATTTAAATTAATAAAAAGAGACACATATTATATCTAATATTTAGAATATTTATTGCTGCCATTAGTTATTATTGAGTGATTTTTTCGCTGTTCATACCTTTATTTAAGGGTTAGAGAAGTGTTAGGGGCTAGCAATTTTTGTGATTTATAATTATCAAGTAGTCATTAATAATGTTTTTAATAGTGTGAGATTTCATCAAATAATATGAGATTACTCACTTTTTTTTACTGGTTACATACTGACCAAAATTTAATAAAGTTGTTGGTCCATAAACTTTTTTTTTTTAATGGTAATTGAGAAAATCGGAAGATTTCATGGTTCATTCAAAAATAGAAAATCGGACAATTAGATTTTTTTTTAACTGTCCTCCATGATTTCGTAATACACTCTTCACCCCAATAAGACAGCAAAAACCCACACTATTCTCCAATATATATTAAAATTAAAAAGCGTTACAAAGCTGACTAAATTAATACTTTTATTTGCAACTCTGAAAAAGTCGAAATTAAACCCCAAAAATTTCATCAAAATACTTAATGATGATAAAATAACTATCATAATACGTCGCACCCTTGTGATTTAAAAAACTAATTAAAATATATTAGATATTTTTCTATTAACTTAAATTTAAAAAAAAAATAATATCGATATTATAATATGATATTAGAATTTCTATAATTAAAAAGTTTAGACTAAAAGAAAAAACTCAGCATACGATAGAAAACAAAGAAAAAAATAAAGTTTATAAAAATTTAAATAAATTCAAAAGAAATTTTTATTTAAAAGAATATATTAGATATATAATTATTTATATATTTTTTATATCAATTTAAATTTCTGAAAAAAGTGTTACTGTAGTATCTTGACAAAATAATAATAATAATAATAATAATAATAATAATAATAATAATAATAATAATAATAATAATAATAATAATAATCTATGTATATACACCAATTAAGGTAAGGATATATATGATTGTTTTGTTTTCGCTAGAACTAAGACATAGTTTGCAACATAAACTTTGAATTGGGATGGTAATAATAGTCTATTAATATACGTGCAAAACAATGGATATTCATGCCACCTACTTGGCTTAGGAAGTAAGCATATTATTGATCTTATCGCATATATATAGGCTTATGAATTATGATATATAGAGGAGTATATGTCTATATGACGACTTCATCATTGTAAAACTCAAGTTACTAATTATTAACTAATGCCCATTAAAATATGATAGCAATGCAACAAATAATCAAACAGGTACGCGTATATCATCATGTTAATATTATACATCCATTAACTATATATCTAAGCATGTAATATGATGCTAATATCATTGTTTGTATTATTCAAGAGGTAGCTAAATGCAATAGGTTAGGGTGAACCCTAGGCAATGAAGACAGAGAAAATAATAATGTACTATATGACCTACTTCTTGTGCCGACTATGTCCTTGTGTTGAGGCAAAACGTATCAAAATGAATGGTATTAACTATTAAGCTTTGCAAGTACCGCTCTTCATAAATAAGTGTTGACTATTACGTATGTTTAGTTCACAAAGTTTACGAAATTGTATGGGCCTCTAACTAGTATGTAGTAGTGCGACAAATGCATATATAGAACTAATTATTAAGAGCAGTACTGTATAATTACCTTGATTTTATCCTATTGATTATGCATGCCAAGAAAGCAAGAAATGAAAACCTTATTATAATTGGAGAACAAATAAACAATTGGTAAACTCAGGAGTTATATTTAAATTTTGATAAATTTAAACAAATCAGACCATCCGAAAACCAAATGCTGATCCTCTTTGAAGATGAAGGCAAGTAATAGCCAAAAGGATTAATGTGCAAGTTATATATATTATGTAGTTTGTATTAACTTATGGAAATTGGAATCAAATTATAGCAAGACTTTGTTATCGATCTTTTGATACATACTATTAAAGATTGACCCTCAGCAATAAACAAGAGGGAGCACTAATAATTAGAAGCCAGTTTAGATATATTCTTTTTTAAACAAGAAAAAAAAATTAGTAGTCCTTTCAAACGGATAACGATTTGTTCTCACTTTCTTGAAAGTTGACATATCAAATCCGAAGAAATGGGAATCTAGTCATTTCTGTGTTTTTCCAAGTTACACAAACCAAATATATTGCTCCAAGCAGAAAAAGCTACTTTAATTATAATAATTGATTTAGTTCTTAAATTTATGTTATTGGCCTGGTTGCTTTTCTTTATTTATTTATTTTTTCCTCCAAATATTGACTTGATCTAAAATCAATTGGACGGTCGAGGATCAACCAAACCCTGTACGCCGGAGTCCTAACGTAATTATTTATGTATATATGCAATTAAAAAGTTAGCGATGATGATAAAATACATAAAATAATGGGCACAACACTTTCTAGCTAAGATAGTCACCATCCTCTCAAAAATTATATATATCTAGTAGTTGCAACGTAACCCATAAATCACATCGCGGGCCATGTCAGTTTTTCATTTCTTTCTCTCTTATATATCAACCTATATGTTATTGGAATTTAATTATATTTTTCATAGTTCCATAATTTCAAATTAAATAAGAATGAAGCAAAGTTTGTTAACAGCTAATTAAATACACATGCATATGCATATGCACATGCGGTTCTCTTTTAATTTGTTTTTGTTTCCTGTTTGTCATTTCATCCCAGATGTGCAATTCTTCTTCCTCGTTCAAATACAACTCCACGAGATTCCTTCGGTTGCTGATAAAGTTCCCAAGTCCTGCAGATACTGTGTTGTACCTTTACGTTAAACCAACATCTTAAAAATCGTTATTAATTAAATCCGAATAATATACAATTAAACACCAATCTCAGTGCATGAAGTGCCCATATTATATCACTTAATTATTGAACATAATTGCTAAGCCATAGGTTATTGTCGCTTAATAGTTTGCGCCGGCAGCAAATCATACAAACAAGATACATTTCACCAAGTGATTATAATTAATTAGTAGTTAAATAATGGCATGTCCTAATCTAAGATCTATCTATTATTTCTCTTTCATTATTGGGATTATTATTGAATGCATAAATAGACACCACATAAGTTGACGCATTCGATCGATGAGATCACTTTGAAAATAATATAAGAGCTAATATATATGGCATATGGTTGGGGAATGGGTTGTGAGGAACAACGTAACATTTATTTATTGAATAAGAAATTAAATAGAGTAGTATGAGGCATTGACCCCAAGACTTTTGGCTTAGTTGTCTCTAAAAAGCTAAGCTAGCTACATAGGTGGGTGGGGGTGCCCAACTGGCCAAACATGAAATCAACAAATGAATAAATTAATAATGGAACTGCAGATTTTCCCTTCAAACCAAAGGGATTCATTGCTCACATGCATTTATGTATACTAGTCATTAGTTTCTTCCTTTCGCTATTGTCATTGGGGAATTTTTGCGAACTAATACACTTTCCATCTTGTTCAAAAGTTTTAAATTTCAATGTTTCGGACGTAAATTAGGGGCATTTCTTTAATTTTGGACACGTAAGGGGCAAGTCCCAAATACTATACATACCCTTTGATCAGATGAAAAAAAATCTCCCCGCCATTAGAGAATGTTTATGAAAATTGTTCTATTTGAATTTTGACTTTTTATAAAATTATTATTACAAATTAAGTAAATTTAATTTATTGAAAAGATTAGTTCAAGAGATATACTGTTCTATTTGAATTTTGAATTTTATGTTTTAATAACATTATTATTAAAAATTAAATGAATTTAACTTACTCCAAAAATTAGCTCAAAAGATAAGAATTATTATTCTATTTGAATTTCAAATTCTAAAAGTTTTAATAAAATTATTATTAGAAATTAAGTGTGCCTAATTTATTTCAAAAACAAATTCAAGAGATAAAATTATCTCACATTTATAAAGATTATCTAATTTTTAATTTTAAATAATATAGAACTTGAATTATACATGAATTTAAATTCAACAACATAACCTTATGTTGTGAATAGAGAAATATTAAGGTTTTAAATTGCATAAAAAAATATGTTTTATACAGAATGGCAATAATAATTTATATTATATATTTTATATTTAGGTGATCAATTAGTTAAGTTTTAGGGGGAAAAGATTATACTATACAAACAATTTTATATGTAAAAAACTCAAAATAACATCATATTCTCTCTCTCTCTCTCTTTCTCTCTAAAAAAAATCATTTCAGAAAAATAACTAAACATGTTGAAACTTTTGAAGCATTTTTTTAATGAGTACCCAAACATGCCATGCTCTTATATACTTTTATGCTTTTTTTTTATTTGGGGAATCATATCATGTGGGAAACTAGAAAATAAGATAATAGAAAATTTTAAAAATCCTTAGAAGGTATATATACTATATAGGCACTTAGGCAGGGATATATAAGAAGGAAAGAGACTAAAAAATAAAATATTAGTTAATACTAATCACTATATGCACAAACACTAACACAGATACAAGACATAATACGATATGAAACACGTCGATACACGGATTTTAAATTCTTATAAGATACAGGGGCACATATATATTAAATATAAAGTATTTTTTAAATAAATTATTATGATATTTTGATATTTTATTGATATTGAAATATAAATTAAATTTTTAATAATTTTTAATAAATAATAATATATATTATTTCTAAATTTATTTTAAAAATATATATTAAGAATAAAATTAGACACACTAATATGTGATGGTATTTAAATGTGTGTCTAAGTATGTTCGAATTTTTTTTTAATAAGACACGATTAAATACAACAAATATGTGTGTTACACAAATATCGATAACATATTCGAAATGTATTTAACACACAAATACACCAATTCAACCAAGTATTCGTGTTTCATAAGATTCACCGTATACAAATACTTTAGGAGAGGAAGGAAAAGGAACCATTACGGCTGCACACGGATCAGATCGGATATAGCCTAAAATTCTATCCGATCCGCACTATATATACTCATCGGATCAGATCGGATACGATATCCGCATTTTTTCAGGCCAGATCCGATCCGATCCGCATCGGATATCGGGTATATCCGCATAATTAAAAAAAAAACTATTTTAAGATTCTATTTGGCTATTTTTACAAAAAAATATCCATAAAATTCATTTTTTACCTGTTTTAACTTATTTACTCCTAAAATATTATCAATAAAAATTATCTTGAATAACAAAAAAAAAACACAAGATTTAAGTTTAATTATTTTAAGTTGAAGTACAACATAAAAAATTAAAAACAAGATATCGTAAAATTCATAAAACAACACACTAAAATTCATATCACATTAGGGTTTTTTTTCTTAAATTATGCTATTTATATGAGACGTGCAGATATGCAGATTTGTGAATTAGAACCGCGAATATCACTGTTAAATTCATAATCTGATAACTCTGCAGATCGAATAATATTTACAAAATTTGGATCGAATACGAATAATTACCGCAAATATACAGATATTATCCGATTCATGTGCAGCCCTAAGAATCACGGTGGGTGGTAGGGACGGAAAGCGAGGAGGCCCTCCCTGAATAAGGTGCATGTCCATGGCATTACCATGCCAACACTACTACTATACTGCACCACTAGGAGGCTAGCTAGGAGCTACCCATCAATATATATGAATTCATACTTTGCATCATTGCTAGGTAAGGGTTTTGACTACACTATACAAACAAATAAAATTCAAATATACATACTAGATACATTATAGCGCTAGCTATATATCCAGTAGTTAGAAGATTATTGATTAATGATTAAACTTGGGTTTAATTTGATTAGGAATCCAATTAAATTGGTCAATTGTCATGTATGTGCTAATAAAATACGAAAATATATAGGATACTTCTGTAGAGACGCTTAAAACGTTTTTTTGTAAAAACGCTTACATTTTGTATTATTATGGACTTTGTACTTATTAATAAATTAGTTATTTTAAATTTTTTAATAAATTAGAATAAAACTGATTTTTTTATAACAATAATAATAAACTCATTTTTTTAGAGATTTAATTGTATTTTTAAATTTTTAGAAATTTAAATGTCCACAAAACAAAAAATAAGGGATATATTTGTCTTTTTTCAAAAAAATTAAAGGTATTCGGTTTAGATTGTGTAATTCGATCGGATCAAATCAGGTCTAATAATTATAATGCAAATAATTGAATTTATTATTATTGCTATAATAAACCAATTTTGTTCTGATTTATTAAAAAATAAATTATTAACCAGTTTAATAAAAATGTCCAATAATAATATGACATATGTAAATATTTTAAAAAAAAAGATATTTTTAGTGCCTTTATTAAAGTGGTCTCCAAATATATATAAAGTTGAAAAGTATATTACTTAGTTTTGTGTTGTCAAAATAAAAAACATTTTTTATTTTTTACCAGTAGTATGGAATTCAAGATTTTGAATTATTTGAAAAAATGTTATGATATAATTTTTTGAAAAAAAAAAGGAATAATAATATATTAAGAAATGTATTATAGAAAAAAAATAGACTGTACAAAGAAAATTCTTCATTATATTTAATTAAAAAAGTTTAATAACCATGTAACAAGTTTAATATCCATGGCAGGTAGTTATTTTTTAATTGAAATTTTTATATATTTTAAAAATAACTAAATAAATTTATTGAAAAATAAAAATATAATCATCAAATAAATTTTAATATTTAACGACTAAAATATGATTACTATAGTTGTGATAATATTATACTAATATAACTAAAATATGATCACTATAGTTAAACTATTTTTATTTGGTAGAAATACGATTATTTTCATGTAAAATTGATATTTTAAAATTATTAAAAAATTTGATAAATTTGATTAAATCATCATCTAATGATTTTAACTCTTAATTTCACATAAAAATAATTGCATGTGAATCTTTAATTTTTTTTTATTTACAATTTGTGGGTATATATAGATACATTAATCTTGCAAGCAAAATAAATAGTACAAAATGTTCATTATTATAAGAAAACAAGTTTAATCACCCGTGTCATGCACGTGATAAGATTGAAATTATAATTTTAAGTTGTTATGTTAAATTTCATTTTAATTATAATAATTTAATTAATAAAAGAATAACTTGTATGCGTTGTTTTTCTTTTCTTAATATAGTGTTAATTATATTAACTATAAAATAGTTATTTAATCTATTTTTTTTTCAATAAATCAGGCATATATACTCAATATGACCATAAATAATCTAGTAATACTTAAATCTACCAACAAAGTTTTATATGTTGGTTTACTGTGAAGTAAGAAAATATCAAAATCAGCTCAAAATGAAGAACAATTAACCCGTGCCATGCCATGCACGTGATAAGATTAAAATTATAATTTTAAATTATTTTGTTAAGATTAATTTAAATTATAATAATTTGATTAATAAAAATATAATATGTTATGATTTATTTATTTTTTCTTAATCTAGTGTTAAATATATTAATTCTAAAATAATTATTAATTGGTTTTAGTAATCTACTTTCATCAATAAATCAAACATACATACTCAATGTGACCATAAATAACTTAATAATACTTAGACCCACCAACAAATTTTTATATGTTGTTTTACTGTCAAGTAAGAACATATCAAAATTAACTCAAAATAAATAATAAATTATTAGAGAATTATAATGCACAAAATTCTCTAATAAACAATAAATAATTTAAATCTACTAAAAAACAACTCAACACTTTTCTTTGATGCCTGCAAAACATATACTTAAAATAATATTATATCAATGTTAGCATACAGTTTTACAATCATCAACCGTATTTACTATACATGACTCCTTCTTAAAAGTTATTCTACACACGTGTGCAGTCGGAAGATAAATTACTGGACTTTATTTTTCTAAATTATTATAATTATGTATTATTCATTAAATGCTAATTGTAATATTGTAATAAAATTATAATAAAGATATTTTTCTAAAATAATTTAGAAGAGAGAATAGTGCTTTCATTTTGGAGGAAAAATGAATTCACGAGGAATTGTACCTCACTTTTATTAGTTGATAATGTATTAAATATTGATTTTATATAATTATAATAAAAATATTTCTCTAAATTAGTATAATCATGCATTATTCGTTAAATGTTAATTGTAATATAATTATAATAAATATATTTTTCTAAAATAAATTTAGAAACGAAAATAATGATTTCATTTTAGAGAAAAAATGAATTCATGAGAAATTAACACCTCACTTTTATTAGTTGGAGAAAAAATCCAGTTTTAGTATATTTTGTCATTATTATACATTTTTCTCTAATTATATATACACCGTTTTCTTTTCTTTGTTTCAACATTTTGAACCTAGGTTTAACTTCTCATAGTTCTCACTTCTTAGTTATTCTATTAGATGTAGTTGATAACTATTAAAATTCTTCGATTAATATAGGAAAAAAATATATTATTATATGATAGAATTAATATGAGTATATTTTATTATTAAATAAACAAAGTTAATATAAAATAAAATTATACATAAAAAAGCAAAAAAAAAAATTAAATAGCAAAAGTGATAAAAATATTATTTTTATAATTTTGTTTTGTCATTTTTATGTAGAGAAGATTAGAAAATAGTAAATTTTTAACTAAATTAATTTATATTTGTTGTATTCAATTTAAATAAGTAATAAAGTATCTTATTTTAATTTATTTCTTAAATTTATATATCATAAAAATTAAATCAAATAATTAATATACCTAATTTTAAATTGTGTGATACTTAAATATCTATTCAAATCAATTAGTTGATATAATTAATTCATCATAATGAATTGTCTTTAATGAGTTAAACAAAATAAAGTAGAAGCATGTTATGTTGATTCTATCATTAAAGGTAAAAATTCGATTTTTATATAATAGAATAGATAGAATAGATAATATAATAGACGGCGAGAAAGAGAAAGATAAACATTTTAGATTCTAAGTTGTTTTATTTAGATGTTGCAATGTACGTATCACATTATTTTACTTATTCTACCCTATGGACCCTTTTGTAACTTTATTTCAGTATCAATGGAATTTCACTACCTTTGTGTACTAAATTAAAATTCAAAATGAAACTGAAAAAAAAAATAAAGAGTATAAAATTATTGATTGAAAAACACTCTAAATAATAAAAAGCCAAATTAATTTTAATATTAAATTCATTAATACGGTTTTAATTTTATATAATAGTTAGATAATAAATTAGTAAAAGCAAATAGAAGAATGACTTTAATTAGTATTTGATAAAATATTCATTTAGAATAATAAAAAAATATAAAATTATGATATTATTAAAAATAATACATTTTTATGTTAAAAAAATTATATTTAAATAAAATATTTATAAAATATAAAATTTAGAGTAACATAGTTTCATAAACATTAATCATTAATCAATTATGAACTAACATAAAATTATAATATAATTTATTTACGAAAAAATAATCAATAATTAATATTAATAAATATAAAAATTATCCAAATACTTTGATCAAAAGTATGAGTGGTTAATTATTATTTATTATTAATAATATTTTGTTCATAACAAAACCTGAAAATATAATTATTCAGATTTAGATTTTAGAAAAATAAACGTAATAGTAACAAATGATCTATTTTATCATGTATATTATAAATTAATTAATTAAACTAACTGATATAATAAATTATAATTAATTAATTGGTATAAATTTTAATAAATTATATGATATTAAAAAAATAAAATGAATACAAAAAATAAAAAAATAGAAGAATAGAAGACTACAATAAAATAAATTGAATGTGAGTTTTTTTTTCTTTTTACAAATTTTATATCACATCCGCTTCGATAATAATAAATAAAAATATATCAACTTAATATCTAAGAAAAAATGATGAGATAAAATCATAACACAATTCTAAAATAAAAGCTTAAATTAAACCATAATATCGTTGCACAACACAAACTAAAATTAATTTCACACTACAATATACCACACAAATAGGTAAATAACTTAAGCTTAATTACGGATTTTTTACGGATTTTTTTTATTTATGTATTCATGATAACACCATGGTCTATAAATGCTTAATGGATAACATATCATATATTGCTTTGAATGATGAGCACATGAGTTGAAGAATGTGTGCTGATTTGTGTCCATGATAGTTGCCTTGTGACGACGCCTCATAGGAAGAAAAAGAATTGTTGTAAAAGCTACCCAACGAAAAAGTAATTAGTAAATGAATAATATTTTCTTCTAGTATTTTTATAGTGGTAAAATAAAAACAGAAGAAATAAAATTTTGTATTTTTATATTAGAAATAGAATTTGATATTTATCCTTATAAAATTAAATAACTAATTAGCTATATTTAAATAAATAAAATAAATTAAATAAAAATATTTTTAAGAATTAACCAAATCAATTAGTCGATACAAATAATTAGTATAATTAATTTTATTTGATTTATTGAATTCAAAAAAATAAATTAAAAAATAATTGATTGAATTAATTAGTTGATATAATTAATTTATTATAATTGATTGGATTTAATGAATTAAAAAAAATAAATAGAAAACATAGGAGACAATGATTTTTTTAACTAAATTAATATGTGTTTATTGTATTTAATCAGTATAAGTAACAAATCATTTATGTTATTATGTACCTTATAAATTAATGAATTAAAATAATTGATATAATAAATTACAATTATTTGATTGATATAAATTATACTAAATCGTGTGATATTTAAATACCTAATCAAATCAATTAATTGATATAATTAATTTACTGTAATAAATTGTATTCAATGAGTTATAAAAAAATAAATTAAGAAATACGCGAAGAAGTATCCCACGTCCATCATGAAGTACAGAAATTCAATTTTTATATAATAAAAATATACATTCTTATATATGTTATAGAAATATGATTTGATTCCATTAACTTGCTTATTTTTTTTTAACTTGCCACCTATATTCAGCATGGAATTTTTATTTTTCTAAAATAAATTTTGAAGAGAGAATAGTACTTTTATTTTGGAGAGAAAATAAATTCATTAAAAATTGACACCTCGCTTTCATTAGTTGATAATGTATTAAATATTAATTTTATATAATTATAATAAATATATTTTCCTAAATTAGTATAATCATACATTATTCATTAAATGTTAATTGTAATATAAATATAATAAAGATATTTTTCTAAAATAAATTTAGAAGAGAGAATAGTGCTTTCATTTTAGAAGAAAAATGAATTTATGAAAAATTGACACATCACTTCAATTAATTAGGAAAAAATACAATTTTAGTATATTAAGTAGAAGTATATTATTATTATTATCATTATTATTATTATTATTATTATTATTATTATTATTATTATTATTATTATTAAAATATTTTCGATTGATAATTGATAAGTAGTTTAATAGTGTATTAAATATGAATTTTATATAATTATAATAAAGATATTTTCCTAAATTAGTATAATTATGCATTATTCATTAAATGCATTCATTTTGGAGGAAAAATGAATTCATGAGAAATTCATACCTCACTCTCATTAGTTGAGAAAAAATCTAATTTTAATATATTAAGTAGATTATATAAATAGAAATACTTGCTAAGTATATATAAAAGAGGAGATATATAATTATATATAATATAATTGCTATATATGTAACAGATATAAATTGTTATAATTATAGAGACTTACTATAATTATATTAAATTTAATTATGAATGTAAATAAATAAAAGTGATAATAATTAATATTATTTTTTTCTATATTTAATATTTACCGTAAATATAAAAAATATTGAGAAAAAAAGTAGATACTGACTTTATTTTATTTTATTTTATTTTACGTCATGGATTTCTTTACTAAAATTAATGGAAGAAAAAAATCTTTGTTTATATATCAATCTCAATCACAATAAATAAGATGAATCAATTGAGCAACTAACAAATTTAATGGGTAAATGTTATTTTCCATTTATGAAAAAAAGGAGGTAATATGCATGTGTATATTAATATAGAAAGAATATAGTCACAACTTTAAAATCTTCAAAAATATTCGATTGTATTATCCTTCAAACAAAAAAATTCATCCTTTATTTTCATTAAATATTTATATTAATTTAATTAGATGAGTGTTTTAATTAAAGAAAAGATTATTATTATTATTATTATTATTATTATTATTATTATTATTAAATAATAACGATAATTATCGTTATTAATATTAAATTGGTTATATATATATATATTGTTACTTCTACAATCAATCGTGTAATAATATTTTCTTTCATTTGTTAACTAATTAAACTTAGTTATTTATATTAAATATATTTAATGATTACTAAAAACTAATCATATAATTATCATTATTAATAACCAATTTATATTTTTATAAAATATTATTTTCTATATTATTATTATTATTATTATTATTATTATTATTATTATTATTATTATTATTATTATTATTATTATTAATGTATAGGTCACCATTAAGATAATAATTTATCACTAATAAAATTTTAGGATAATGAATAAAAAATAGAATTATATCAATATAATTAAAATAGTTACAAATATTTCTAATTGATAATTAGGTTAATAATGCATTAATTATTGATTTTATATAATTATAGTAGAGATATTTTTTTAAATTAGTATAATTATGAATTATTCATTAAATACTAAGTATAATATTGTTATATAATTATAATTAAGATAATTTTCTGAAATAAATTTAAAAGAGATTAGTATAATTATAATAAAGAGATTATCTTAAATTAGTATAATTATATATCATTGATTAAATATTAATTATAATACAATTATATCAATTAAAGATAATTTTTAAAAATAAATTTGAAAGAGAGAAATAGTGCAATCATTTTGGAAGGAAAATGGATTCCCGAGAAAATGACACCTCACCATCATAAGTTGGGAAAAAATTCAGTTTTAGTATATTAAGTAGATAGATTGGTATAAATTATAATAAATTATATAACATTTAAAAAGAAAATAAAATGAATAAGAAGAAAATAAAAATAAATAGAATAGATAGAAGACTACAATAAAATAAATTGAATGTGAGAGTTTTTTTTTGGTACATTTCATATCACATCCGTTTCAATAATAATAATAAATAAAAATACGTCAACTTGATATCTAAAAAAAATGATGAGATAAAATCATAATACAGTTCTAAAGTAAAAGTTTAAATTAGAACATAATAATATCGTTACACAACACATATTGAAAGTAATTTCACACTACAATATACTACAAACAGGTAAATGACTTAAATTTAAATACGAAATATTTTTTTATTTATGCATACATGATAACACCATGGTCTATAAATACTTCATAGATAACATATCTTATATAGCTCCGAATGATGAGCACGAAAGTTGGAGAGTGTGGTAGTTTGTGTCCACGATAGTTGCCTTCTTGCAAATACGCCTCATAGGAAGAAAAAGAATTGTTGTAAAAGCTATCAAATGAAAGATTTATTAGTAAACGAATGATATTTTCTTCTAATATACATGGTCTTTTATAGTGGTAAAATGAAGATGGAAGGAATTAAATTTTATATTTTTATATTAGGAATAGAATTTAATATTTATTCTAATAAAGTTATTATTATTATCAATATAAATGGGTTAACAACTTGCCACTAATAAAATATATGTTCTAAAATTTAGATTCATATACCACAGGAAAACACTATATATAGACTTTAGTAAACAAAATAAATATGTAAATTACCTATTATTAAGGTAATTTTTTAATAATGCATTAAATTTTGATTTGATACAATTATAATGAAGATATGTTTCTAAATTAGTATAATTATATATTATTCATTAAATATTAATTACAATATAATTATATTAAAGATTTTTTTATAAAATAATTTAGAAAAATTATTTGATATATGTGAATCGGGTAACAAAGATTTTTTATTATTATTATTACTATTATTGATATTATTATTATTATTAAAATTATTAAAAGTATTTTTAATTGATAATTGATAAGTAATTTAATAGTGCATTAAATATTAATTTGATATAATTATAAGGAAGATATGTTGCTAAATTAGTATAATTATATATTATTCATTTAGTATTAATTATAATATAATTACAATAAAATAATTTAGAATAGAAAAAAAAATTTATTCGTTTTGGAGGGAAAATAAAGGCATGAGAGATCGACACGTCACCTTTAGTAGCTGGGGAAAACCCAGTTTTAGTATATTAAGTAAATTAGATAAAAATGTTACATGATAACATGATTTGGAGATAATAATTTTATGATTGGAAACTTATTATATAGTTTTAATCAATAATATAATGTTTAGAAAATAGCACTATGGCAGTGAGTTATTAGATCATATTGATGAAAATGTAATTTGCATATTTTTATTATTTTGTCTTTATTTTTTTGTCAATTTTAAATTTAGATTTTGATTCTAATTTGACTTTCTGTTATGGTAACTGATTGACTTCAGTTATTTCTATTTTCAGGATATTCTTATATTTGTCATTGACTCTAGTTGAGTATAAATAATAATATTAAAAAATAATTAAAAACTCAAAATATCAGTAACAATATATATAATCTCAAATATAAGGAAACTCACAAAACTAAGCAACCGAATGACCATATGAAATGAAACCCAGTAAGGTTAGTTGTATCATTCCTATCACTACTCAATTATTGTTCAATGATCTCTTTATAACAATATTAATTGGTATTACGAAGCACATTAATTATGCTTAATGCAAGCCATCAATTCAACTAACTTAATTATTTTTCTAATTAATAACTAAACAAATATTTACATTACCATTTTTAAAAAAGTGATGATTTATTGCTTTTATTACTTTTTCAAATAGTATTATTGATTAACTAATTAGTTAAGCTATGAAATAATTATATATCTTTTAAGTTTATCAGTACTATATATAAATCCATTTTATCGGTTTTACATTATTCTAAAATTTATTTATATGGAATATTGATAAACTTAATTTTTAACTGAACCGATCGAAAATAATTAAATTGGAATTGATTGAACAAAAAATTATTAAATCAACTGAATCAACGAACCAATTCTTTAAAAATAAAATAAAATATTTAATATTTATTAAAACAAAAATTGACCAAGAAGAAAACCATAACACAAATATGTTCTCATTGTTTTGTGGTAATACTTGATCCAAACATATATTTTGTTGGCGCTTCATTTGAGAATTGTGCTATGATTTCATTTCCATGTACAAATATATATAATTAAAGAAAAAGTCTACGAAATCAGTAATTTTTGTATTTTTTGGCCAACACTTAACCATCAAAATAAAAATGAATAATTTTTTATCATTAAATATAATTTCACACCATTAAAAACACTATTAATAACTAATTAATGGTTACAAAATACCAAAATTACTGATCCCTAACATTCTTTATAATTAAATACTGATATTGAAATATAGATCTCCATGATGACTCCAATCGGTTACCTTTGTCCGTTAGATTTTATCCGCAAACACATGAATAGATATAGTTAAACTCCGTACTAGGCGCAATAAAACCCTTTGATGAGTGTTCAGATTTGATAAAGCAAGAGCATGTGAATTATGTGGGTCTACTTGAATTCTATGTGTTGCTTTGCTTAGCTTAGCTTGTGTATATATAGAGCACCAAGAACCCTTTAATTTGTGCAAATTTTCAAAATTATTCTCTCTCCCATTATGGATTTGGATTTGGATTGATGTGAAAATTGAGTGAATCGGAATTTGGCTGCAAAATCTTCAATCTAATATAAGGGGGGAAGAGAGATTCCAATTCCACTGGACTGACATACATGAACCAACAATGAGGAATCCTATGCTATTATTTTGTGTGGTTCAAAATTGAAATAAGTCTCATTATTGAAGGAAAGAAAGCCATGGGCATGCATGCATTGGCCCTTTGAATAGTTACAAAAATGACCCTCCCTTTAAATGGTAAGTTTTGCATACCCTAAGTCATGTATAAAAATGTAACGTCCTACATATATATAGCCACCCACTTTTTGCCACAGTAAATAATGTAAATCTATCTCTCACTCAGTAAAATCCTTCATTCGCATCCATTATTTACTCCATTCGCCAACTTTGTCTTTCCTTTTAATAGACAAAATAAATAAATAAATAACTAGATTCCACATCAATTGAATTTCTTAAAAATTTTATATTCCTCAAATTTCTAAATAATCTTATTAAGAGTTTGATATTTACTCAACTCTTTAAGTGTAAATAACAAGATCATACCTAACATCTACAACATGAAATTTCTTGGACTATATGACAACCATGACTTGTTCAAAATGGTGTGGAACTATATCTTTATTTTTCTTTTAAATATATTAAGACGGTTAATTACTTCTATATATACTATATATGGCTCAATAGCAGAGTTGTGTGATTATTTCTTTATTATATAAAGGAAAATATCAAATATCTGAACTGACTAGTTACTTTCAGATTGCAACTCCCAACTTATATACATACTCTGATGGCATCTAATTAGTGTGTAAATAATTATCGTAACGAACTAATTTTTTCTATTATATGTAGCATAAATATAATTGAGGAATGCTAGGGCCAGTAATTTTAGTGTTTTGTAACCATCAATTGGCCATCAATAGTGTTTTTAATGGTGTGAGATTACATCTAATAGTGAGAGATCACTCACTTTTGTTTTGATGGTTAAGTGCTGGCCAGAAAACACAAAAGTTACTGGCCCTTAACTTTTTCAATATTAATTATATATATGGTAAATTGATTACCCTAATTAAGAATATTAGGTAGATGTGTGCTGATCGGAACTGACGATGCTCGTGACTATAATTAATCATGTGTGTCAAATAACTAAGTATTGAAACTAGCTATGGTAGGGTTCTTTAATGGTGATAACAATTTTGCTAGGTGAGAATTCAAAATAAGAGTAATAATCCTAAGCTTAGGTTACTTAGCTTGTTTTGTAGCCTGGTACATTTTACGATCCTTAGCTAACACTGTTGGATGAATTATGAAATAGGTCATAAATTTGTTTTCCTAAAAGAAGTTTATCATCATAAAATTCAATCATTTTTTAACTTATTTACTATTTATTCAAAATATCTACTATTTCAAAATATATTGATCCGGTCACAATTATAACTTGGTCTAAACTGTCCACGCATAGCTTGGCTTAACGATTTATATTACGTTATAAACTTATAATTAGTCGATTACCACTGAATACATTAATATTATTGTCATGATTAAGGAAAATTCTGTAATAAACGGCTCTTTGCCGAGTACAGGTATGAAGCAAGAAACAGGGGTGGCAATGGGATCGCCATATATCCGATATCGTCCCTACTGGGAATAAGTAGTATGACCACAATCCAATCAATCACGTGATAAATAATTTATTATTGTTATTATATTAAAATGTTAATATAATAAAGTTTTTGATTAAATTTATAGATTTATCATTATGATAGTGATCATAATATTGAGAGATAAATTTTTTATAATTTAATCTAAATTGTTATTGGTCATAGGATTATTAAAAAAGACATTAATAATCCGAAAATATCAATATATATATAATGGTCTTCATTGGATGAAGATTAATAGTTCTCATTTATTAAATTATATATATAGATGGTGCATATAGAGATATGACCATTGAACTGACTCACTCTGAGAATTCCTAATAGTTATAATTACCGTATATTTGTCAATAGGATATTCTCAAGATGAACATAGTAATAGAGTTTCCTTTGACCTGCGACTGTCATAGTAATTAACAATGTATTTATTATACTTTGATTCCGGACACCTAATATCCTAGGGTGCTAGTTGAATGGATATTGGGTATGATTTAAATACTTGTAGAATTAATGATTAGTCAATAAGGAATCCGTCAACTCTCGGTAAAGAGTTTGAGCTCTATGATTATAATGACTGAGATGAATAAAACCTTGGTCAAGGGGATTGAATGAATGAAGAAATGAGTTTCTTAAGTCATTCACAGTTCATTATAATAATGGTAACAAGTTAGAGTTTGACAATTAAACCATACTCTAAAGGTTAACCAAGAGTTGGAAAGATGGAAGGAATTATACTTTGTTCTTCTAAGGTTCTTAGTAAAAATAGATTACTTCAAACTATCGGGTCGTTGAGGAGTGTTGCTAGACGCCAACATTGATTAGTAAATTTAGTATGACTAATTTACTACCCGCTTAGTATTGAACCTATGGGGTCACACACTAACGAGTGTTTTAATCTTTGCTGTAGAATTATTTAATTATTATTTTGATTTGATCAAATAAATAATTATATTAATTCAGATGGAATATTATTATATTTTTTGCTAGCACCAAGAATATAATAATAGTATGATAATTGAGAATATTAAATGAGATTTGAGAATAATTAGTTATTCTATTTCTAAATTTGGATGAGATCCTAACTAATTCCGTTTCAAATTGAGTTATGATATGATTCAGTAATTTGAAGGATTCAGATTTAGAATTTCAAGATATGATTTAAATTTGAATTGAGAATCAAATTTAAAATCAGTAATAAATCTCATACTATATATATGTATGCCAAGAGTAGAGGAATCATAGAAGAGAGAATAACAAGAGTTTTATTCCTTTACCTCTACACACATAAACGTATGTGAGCCTGATTCTTGGAGAAGAATTTTATGGCGTGCAAAAGTTGCAAAGAGGTTCTCAATTTAGATCAGATGTCCATTGGTCAAGGAGTTGACAGCAAAGGTTGGTCTCGGTGTGGATACGCATAGCGCCTTCGTACCATCAAAGGAGAAAAAAAGATTTTTACTAGCGTACTCAGGTATTTAGATCTGATCTACTATATATTGTATATTATTAAAATAAAGTTTAAACATAAAATAGATCTTTAAGGATTACTTTCTTTTTTTTCGCTGCGTGTTATGAACACATGGTAATCCTTCGGTCCCATCCTTCTTTAATTTGAAATTTTGGATAAAACTCGTTTTCACTCCTATTTATAGAAGGAGGGTGAGGATGCTCCCATAAATACGCGTAAAACATCTTTTGTAATGATACTTATATATCGTATTATTATTAGACGTATTAATGAATCAGTTATTTTTTAATTTCTTAACAAACTAGAATAAAACTGATTTTTTTATAACAATAACAATAAACTCAATTGTTATCAGATTCGGTCGAACTGATTAATTTACAAAACCCATTGGACCATATTTTTTTGTTTTTTTTTTAACAAAAATAAGGGATATATTTGTCTTTTTATAAAAAAATTTAAACATGATTCGGTTCAGATTGTGTAAATTGATCGGATCAAATCAAGTCTAATAATTATAATGCGGACAATTGGGTTTATTATTCTTGCTATAATAAACTGATTTTATTCTGGTTTATTAAAAAATAAATTATTAACCGGTTTAATAAAGATGTCCAATAATATCATCACATATGTAAACGTCTTTAAAAAAAATATTTTTAATGTCTTTATCAAAATAGTCTCCTTTATAGAATAATAAAAAGTCAAATCCTAATTTACTTTGTTTTTACTTACTTCTATAACTATTAAAATTTAATAAATAAAATTAAATTTAAAAAATATATATTTAAATGATATATTTTTATATAAGATTAATAGTCAAATTTAATTTATTTTTGAAAGATGGTTCATTTTTTAAATTTGTCTTTAAAATATTTTATCAATTAAATTAGTCCTTCAAAAATTATAAATTAATCATTTTTATTATTCAGTCATTCCATTAACAATTTTTGTCAACAATTGATGATATAGAATGTTAAGTAACAACATACATATATAATACCTAACATGTCCAATTAGAAGTTAAACAAATATGATTATGAAAATCTATCAATTCTCATTAAGTTATATTGGGATTAGGGTTTATATAATTGAAG
The DNA here is from genome assembly GCF_003086295.3 of Arachis hypogaea. NCBI lineage: Eukaryota > Viridiplantae > Streptophyta > Magnoliopsida > Fabales > Fabaceae > Arachis > Arachis hypogaea. The sequence goes on from NC_092048.1 coordinate 133,030,770, forward strand.
AAAAGGACTAAATTGATAGATTTTTATAAACATATTTGGTAAGTGTTCAATTAGACATGTTAAGCATTATATATGTTATTAGTTAACATTTCACATCATCAACCATTAATGGTAATTGTTAAAGGAGTGACGAAAGGATAAAAATGATTAATTTGTAATCTTTAATAAATTATTTTTATCGATAAAATTTAAGAACAAATTTAAAAAATATCTTATCTTTTAAGAAATAATTTGACTATTAATTATTTATATATATATATATATATATATATATATATACACACCTCATACACACTAAGAGAGGTATATTTTAAAGAAGCCACTCACATAAAGATGCTTAAAATATCTTTTTTAAAGTTGTTTTTTTAATAATTAATATATAATCTATACAATCGATCAAACTGTGTTATTTTTGTCAAAATTAGATGAAATAAATCGATTTGACCGAAAAATCGATAAACCAAATCTTGAACCAATTTAAATTAATATTTTTTTATAAAATGACTATAATACCCCTATTATAGAAAACGACTTAAAATATTTCTACTATATATTTTAAAACTCTAAATTCTAACATTTCTCTTCTTTCTATGCCATCATAGAATTAGAATTTAAGATTTTCAAAATTAATATATATAATAAGAATATTTTAGTCATTTTTTATAATAAGAATATTGTAGTCATTTTTTATAAAAAAGAATATTAATTTAGATCAGTTTAAGATTTGATTTATCGATTTTTCGGTCAAATTGGTTTGTTTGATCTAATTTTGACAAAAATAATACAGTTTGATCGATTATATAGGTTAAATTTTAATTATTAAAAAGCATCTTTAAAAAAAGACGTTTTAAACGTCTTTATGTAAGTGACTCCCATATTTTAAACCCAATTATATCTCATATCGTCATAAACCTACCTCTATCAAAACATGACTCGCACTGAATTAGATAATTATCCACTTCAATCGAATAGGACATATTGAATATCCGCGGATTTAAATATCGTTGCCACCTCCTAAGGAACATATTAAAGATAGAGGTATGTTATTGAGTTCTGAGATATAGATCACTAAGATTTTCAGTTCTATATAATTTATTAAATTTATAAAATAACTCCAAAATACAACTTCTTACCACCTATTTATTAAATAGCCACCATCAGTTAGCTTCATCGTTCGGTCACTAGTCATTCATTTCATAGCTTATAACTAGTGGACCATTTTAGGCGCGCCGGGGAGTGGGGGGATTGATTATTGATGGACAACTAATTTTCTGTAACTTAACCCCTCCGATTAGAATTAATTATTTTCAGTAAAGAATGAAAAAACCTTTAATTGCAAGTTTATGATATATATAAATGCGGTATGGTCGTGTATCTTGTTTGCACTTGCGCGCACGCTACTTACTATGTATTAATTAAAATGTTTAAATTTGAAGGAATATGATGAGTATATGATACGGTGTTCAAATTTTTAGGTATACTAGCAATGTCTCTGAATTGGGACCATAAAATATGGAGGGAACATATCATATCCATGACCATGTGCATGATGAATGAAGCATCACATGGGTGCACTAATATACATACATATATAATTCTCCAACATCAAATCACTCCCCCTTTGTACGAACCCAACCTGATGAGAGATAGAAGAGGCCCTTCCCTTCAAATCTTCAATTCCTGATTTTTGGGTCCCAAAACATATATATTAAAGCATAGCAATGCAAGGACATATGAATGTATGCATATATAGTTGAGTGAGGCAGCACTTTATTCTAATCAATGAATGATGAGGAAGCAGCAATGTCCACTTTATTAGAGCAGGCCACTGCTTATCCCAAACTATCCCCACATTCATGCCCTTCCATGTGATTTTGCTCAACCTTTGGGTCCCTTATATATATAGCTTCTCCTTATATATATATATGCCAGCTCCATCAAAAGTTCACCTAAACTCTCAAATTTTAACTTCACATATACATCATCACTTTTCTCTTTTGTAAATAAGAAGATCAATGTATGTGCATGTCATCATCATTTCGCTTCCTTTCTTTTCATTTAAATTTGTTTGAGTTAATTGAGAACATAAAATTTTACACAGTTATATATTCTTAAAATATATTTAATATAAACAAATTAAACACTAATAAATTTTAATTTATATTAGTTAATATTTTTAATCAACAGTCTAATATATTTACTTTAATAATTTAATACTATATTTTTAGTCAATATTTTTAAACGTTATTAGTTAAACTATTAGTTAAAAATAATATATTATCCTGACTTTATAATGTTAGAATTATTGGATTCTTTAATCCTAAGATCATCTATAATAAATCATTAAAAAAATATAAGAGATTCGTGAACATGATTGAAAGAACTGAATTTGATTCTTGTGTTTCTTTCAACCAAAATTTACGAATTATTATTTTAGGTTAAATAACAACTCTTTTATGGGGCAAGAGTTACAAGATAATTTTGATATATTGAGAAGCAAAATTCTATATCTATATTTATACTTGGCTATGAGTTCCCATTATTTCTTAAAGTCCCATATAAAATAAAATATTTAATTTTATTCTTATTTAAACTCAAATCAAAAGTAATAATGACTTATTTCATTTAATATTTATAACAATAAATAAGATCATTTATATAAGTCATATATTATGAAATAGCTAATGTGATTATAATCAATTATATATATTGTTAATAAATAAATTAAAAAATTATAATTTTTTAACAATTTCCTATTTGAATTATACATATATATTTTTTAGAGATAATTATATCTTATAAATTTTGTGTATACATCTAAATGTCATCTCTTGATTATTTTAACAATTTGGTCTATCTCATATATCAATTATGAACTTATCGCAACTTTTATATTAGAATTAAAATTTATGTAATTAAAAAAATAGATTAAATTGATAAATTTTTATAAATATAATTAATTTGTAAAAAACGAATTTAATTAATAAAATTTTTTAGAAATAAATTTAAAAAATTACTTATTTTTTAAAAATTAATTTAACTATTAATCTAATTAATATAATTATAATCAATTATATGTATATCTCGTAGATAGGTTAGGAAATTATTTCCTAATTACACTAGCTATCACTACCAAAAAGAAGGGGTTTAGCCACGGAAAAATCTGTGGCTAAACTCCAAAAAAACTGTGGCAATTATGCTTTTGCAACAAATGAACATCCGTGGCTAGGGAGGGCGACGCGTTTTTAGTTAGCCACGCTTTTTACTCCAATAGCCACGGTTTTAACACCCGTGGAGACATTTGGTTAGCCACAACTTTAGCACGTTTAGACACACTCTTTTCCGTGGCAAAATAAAACATTTACCTGTGACAAAATTGACCAGGCCGGGCTTTTTTGCCATACTTTTTTCCGTGGCTAACGATAGAAGTTAAATTAAAAAAAAATATCATAATAAAAATGCTCTTTAATATAAAATTACATCATATAATATTAAAAAAATTAATCACATTCTTATACGTATTATTCATAGTATAAAAATATAAAATTAACAAATACCTAGTATTGAAAAGCAAATATCCTAGATTAATGGATTTAATGTTAAAAAAATATTCAAATAAAACTATTACAAAATAAATATCAAACTTTGCTAAAATGATACAAATCTTGAAAGTATCAAAATAATGAATTTATCAAGCTCTCCATTTCTTGTTACAAAGACAATCTACATGCAAAAATATTTTCAGGTAAATAGTAAAAAATACACATAACTTCAGCCACTAGATTATACACCACTGAATTATACACGCTGTTGATACTCCAGTTGTTTTGTGTACTCCAATAAAATCTGTTAAGCAAAATAGAGATCAAGAATTAAGTTAAAAAATTAATAGGTCATGATTTGACTCATTCAAAGATGATAAAAAATTAAGGTACAATACTTACTTCTCGGATGTAATTTGCAGCTGCTTTGCGGCCTTCAATTGTCAGTTACATAACATCTTTCAAAATGCCAATTGGTAATTTAGAATCTATCTACAACCAGTAACAAAAGAAAGAATGCATGTTGGAAAAAAAAAAAAGTCTAAAATTAACTTTTATTCTTGACTAAAAGAAATATAAAAAACAAAATGATGTCATGAAAATCTTCTTCGCAATTTGGGTTTACAGATAGAATTCTGATTCCACCGATTTTGCTTGCTTCTTCGGCGACTCAAACTGACGGTACTCGAACTGCAAATTATGGTCCCTGCTCTTTCACAGAACGTCCGGTGTGATCGTACTTAGAACCTAAACAGGAACGTCTTGAGCGAATTGCTCTGAAGGTTAGCTGAATTGATCTGAGTGCAGGAGTTAAGAAATTAGGATCAGGAGAAACGGAAGAAAATATTATTAACGAAAGGGTTGGCTGCATGTTATCAAACTTGAATCAATTGCAGGAGCTAACAAATAGGAATTTTGGAAATAGTGGAAGGGAGTTATTGTTAAGACTGGGTGAGTGGGCTACTTAATAAAAGTTGCGCTTAACATTGCCGCTCAAAATTTCATTCATCTTATTATAGATGTTAATTTGAATTTTATTTAGTGAACTAACTATAACTTTTTAATTTAGAGTAAAATTTAATTTTAATAAAAAAATATCAAATTATAAAATTTACAACTTTAAATTATATTCAAAAATTTCACATACTAATTAGAATTTAGAATTTTTACTCGTTGATTTTTAAAAAAATGGCATCAGTAAAAGTTAAAATAAATAAACTTAAAACTTAAGAATTTGATACCTTTAAATTGAAGAAAAAAATTTTTGTACATAATTAAAAAATGAACTCCCATAAAAATAATTTTAATTTATTTTTAAATTAAATTAATAAAATATAGATATAAAACTAATATTCTGAATTTTAAAAGTTAAAATTCTGCTTATTAATATTGCCATAAATTAAGAGTGAGTAATTAAATAATGAATAATTAAATTAGTTATTATTTCAATAAATCATAGTTAGTATCTTTTACTTTCTAGAATTAGTTAGAACTATTTTATCAAAGATAAATATGTACTCTTTTTATAAGTACTCTTTTTTATAATTTTAACATTTATTTTCAATTGAATCATTTTATTCTATCGCCAAAGTCTCTAAATAATGCATACGGTAAAATTGGACATTAAAACTGCATTTGACAAAAAAAAACACACACAAAAAATTAACAACTAAAATATAAATATTGAAATTGTATGTATATAATTTAGTCTTTTTGGTTATATTACGATCTGATTTATTAACAAGTAATAAATAATACAACCACGTTAAAAAAACTACTGTTAAATCAAAAAGAAAAAATTAATCAAATCAGCGCATAGCTAATACTAAGTAAAAAAACACATGATTCAGAGATATGGCCAAATTCAAGGATCATACGAAGTGAGAAAATTGCACATCATCAACAACATCTAAAATCAAACCATTAGCATACTTTATTAATTTCTCATGGCAGCACTCAAAAGGAGGGAGAAGAATTCAACAATTAAAGAATTGGAAAAGCCTGCACATGATAAATCGAATTTATCTTTAAGTTACGGTTTAAATTTTGAAAAAGTAAAAACTGCATAAAAATATTTTGAGAGGGATGGAGGACAAAACTAAATTAAACGCGGAATTTAAAAGTGAAAATCGTTCGATTTTGCCACAGTAATCATTGAGTCTGTGGTCATTGAGAGAACTCATCTCAAGTTAGCCACGAACAAACAAAATCGTCAAAAAATTTCACAAAATTTGGCCACGGAAATATAAGACGTTGCAAGTGATTACCACGATCATATAAATTTGCCACTCTTTCTAGTTCGTGGGTATCTTCCCGTTGGTAATGTCCGTATTTCTGGTAGTGTATATCAATATTTTACCCCCACTCTGTGTATACCTGCATAAACTATTGCTTATGAGTTATGAGTATGTGATACATGCTGTGCCCGCTGAAAATAGCAAATTAAGTTCATGCTGCCACCAGAAAATCTTATATGCTTATCTTATATCAGTTTGACAGGTCACGATTGGATCACTTTTGATCTTCAGGATTGTTAACTTGCCCGCTAAGGGGTCCACTATACGAATTTGTTCCATATATATATATATGTACTATTATTCTTTTCGAAAACTCCACAATTAACTTATCAAATATATACTAGTTGAGACTAGAATTTATTATATTTAATTAAGCATGACTTTCAAATTAGCCAATCAATAAACTTGGGATACTAGGTGTTACGGCCGAGCACTCGCACCGAGTTTGATTCATGCTTCAGCTCAATAAAAGGGTCACACCAAAATCAGGATCATAGCTCACGAAAATAAGAGAATAAGTGAATGATCTTTATATAAATCTACTCACAGAAAACTACAAATACCAGGGATGAAGATTTTTAAAAATATCTTTGCGAACTTTAATCTTTATATCTTTTAGATATTGAAATAATTATTCTCCACGTACAAGTTATTTTTCAATATAAATTTATACAAGTCATTTATATTTACATGCATATGTTCTTTTTTTTGTCGTTTTTGCACGTTCTTCTTCTTTTTATTGTATGTTATTCTTCTTCTTCTTCTTTAGTTTTCTCTTTTGTTATTGTCGTCACCAACACCACCTCCTCCTCTTCCTCTTCTTTTTTTATGGGAATTTCTTCTTCTTTTTTCTTTTTCTCCTTCTCCTCCATAATCTTTATCATCATGATCATCATCGTTATAGTCATCGTCGTCGTCTTCTTCTTCTTATACGTATCGTCGTTATCGTTATCGTATAATTTTTGCCATATTGATCACGTTGCCTATTCAAAATTAAAGAAAATATTTTTGTACATTTGTAGCAAAATTTTGATGTAAAAATTCTGAATCAGAATTGTTATTGTAATGAATATGTTCTATTCTCGTTTTGGTGTATTTTAAAAATATTATAGTGTATTAATATAAAATATAATAAATAAAAAATTAAAATTTATTTAATTAACAAAGAATTCGTACTTAATAAAAAGTATTTAAAGATGAGTCATATAATATATGTCATACAAGGAGTTAGCCTCATAGTAATTAAAGAGGACGCTCTCCACTCCGCTATGTTTGGATTTATAGTTATTTATAACTCTTAGTGTAACAATTCGGAACATAATGCAAAATTGAAAAGCACGAGTTACAGAAAAATATAATGACATCAGTAAAGCACGAAGAATGTTGTAATAATATTTTGAAATAATAAATTGGTATGGCAAGGTTGGCTAATTGGTTAAGTGTATGTTTCTCGACAAGACATGGAGATAACTATGTCGATGTTCTTCCTCTTCATAATAAGTTTAGCACGTGGTTGGATTGATTATGTTAAAATTTGGAAATCTAATAATAAACCACATGGATCCTCAAAATCTGGTCATATGCCTCTTGACTTTGTGTTGTGTTATGTTATACTCATCCAACAATTAACTTGGACTTTATCGTCTGTATGTGTAGTTGCTTTACTTTCATATCCCGTTGACTTGCTATTAACCCTGTCCGAAACACGTGAAATGCATGGTTGAATTATATTCCACGTTTTATTTTCGGATATAAGGTCGTCATAGACTCATAGAAAGTCAAATATACCATGACTTGAGATCATTATTGCAATCTACTATATAAGTTCGAATGAATATATAGTTTTTTCTCCCTTACATACATGCATTACTTCAAATAAAGTATATATGAGAGCTTAGATTAATGATTGCTCATAGTTTTTTATACGATATATATTTTTTTTAATTCACTATTAAATCACAATAAAATATAATGAATATCATTTATAATAAATTTAACTAAATCGAATGTCAGGAAATTTTGAAGATTAGCAGATTTTAGTAATTTTAGTTAGTAAATGATAATACAAATATTAAATTGTTTTTAATAAATAAATTTTATTAATTTATATGTATAAATTCTGATAAATATGGGTATAAGTTATGTTGACTTGTATATATAAATTTTTATAATATAAGTATAAATTATATATTTTATGTATGTAAATTTTTGTAAATATAAATATAAATTATTACTGAATAAGTGTTGATTCAAAATAATAATATTTAGTAATTATGTAATATTGCTATATATAAAAAAATTTATGACATTCTATTTGTTTCTGTGTGAAAGAATCTCCGAGGTATAGCTTGTTCTCTTAGTGCTTGAACTTGCTTTTTTTGGGAGTGAGAGGAAGTAACGTCGTTCTTGATATAGGAGAGGCAGCGTTGGGCACCTGCAAAGGGACTCCAATGCTCAAGTTAGTAAGAGTAGAAGATATACGAAGTTATTCAGAATGAATAATGTACCTGTGACCTAGTGAGTCACTTGTATTTATAAAATTTTTGTGTTTGGGGCGGTTATGTTTAGTGACCTTGTTTAGAGAGATTTGTGGAGAGATTTCTGCGCCAATTTGGGTTGGCACGTAGTTGTTTGAGAAGAGCGAAACACGTACTCCATGTAGCACGTGGTTATTTAGTTTTAAACATATTTTGATTTATAGTTTTATTTGAGCCGAATTATAGCCAACGGAGGATCATAGCCCCCAATCTTGACCTGTTGTATTTTTGTGGTGATACGAGCTTATGAGTTTTTATGGCGTTATAAATCGGAATGATAAATATAGTTTGTAATCCTAGTTCGGAATAGTGATAGTAATAGTAGTAGTCTCCAAGCTCAACTTGTTGTATGAAAAAATGATAGTCATGCTTGAAATTTGATGTAGGTAAATAGTAAAGTAAAAGAAATTTGAGAATGATTAGGAATAATGGTTAAATAAGGGGGATAAGCCCCCAGTTTAATCTGATAGCATGGAGAATAAAATATTTCTTTGAAAAAGATATTTAGTATGCATCGGCTTCATTTTGACTTATTTTGACCTATAGATACTAATTTGTTTGTAGTTATTATTCCGGTATATAAGTGTCGGGTTGTTTGGATTGAATCAGACTCTATAGAAGAAAATATGATTGAATTTGTTGTTTGGATTTGATTTTGTTAGAAACTGTTTGTGCTTTTGATGAACTGGTACTCAACATTGTTAGATGAACTCATTTCTTGATGTTTGAGTATAGTGAGGTTAATAGAAGTAGCATTATTTGAAAATCGAATTATAATTCAATAAGGAGAGCTGAATTTAAATAATGGATTTGGATAATATCTCGGTCGAAGATTTGTATATGATTCTGAAGATTCGTGGCAGAGCAATTTATGTTTATCGTGTATGAGATGACTTATAGATCAATTAGGAATGATGAAAATGATAAGAAAAATTGAAAGTAAAAGAGTAAAGATATTTCATTAATAAAGAAATAACACATCACCATATGTCTTTGTATCGAGTGGTCGTTGGAAAGTGCGAAATGTTCGAGTTATAATATAATTCGCATGGCGGTACTATTGCTGCAGATGGTCTATAGCATACCAGATATGCTTAAAGAAGGTCAATCAACAATGAAATACAGATTGATAATATTGATAATATACAACTAAATATGACGTAAAATGGTTTAAGTACATAGGTTATTGTATATCTTACAATAGGTCATGTCATATTGAAGATTAAAATAAAAGAATATATAAGCGGTTATTCGCCTCTCAATTGTCATTCAATTTTTAATTTAATTTTTGGATTTTTTTTATTGTATTGTAAATTTATGTTTTGAATTCGTTGGTTAAAACTATAACTGAATCCCGTTAGATAATGTTAGCAGAACATTTAGCTGAATTTATTTCATTTATTGACGGTTTTGGAGTCAACTTCAAATTTGTCTATATTGATTCATGATATGGTAATATATAAGACATTTTCAGTTTAGAAAAGAAGTTAAATGTGACAATGCAAACACATATTTTATTGGCTAAAATCGAAGAAATAAATAATTGAAATTAACGAAGGAACAACACAAATGGGACCGTATGAGTATCGAACAATCAAAATGCTATTGAAAAATAGAATAGTCCTTACTAGTTATTAGCAATAGAAATTTACGATAGATAAAAAGAATTGAGAATAAATGTATCTCACTTAGTCAATAAAAATAAGTAATTTCACATTTATGTTACTTTATTGAAAACTAATTAAAAATTGTTATAAGAAGAAAAAGAACAACTAGTACAAGAATAAATATTGTGGATAGAGTAAAGATTATAAAGCAATGTGAAATAAAAAATAAGACAGAATTTGTATTCACAAATAATATATGAATTTCAAATGAGTTTGAAAGATTCGCTATTACTAAAGGAGTAGAATAGATGATAAGTCTTTTTGAACTAACATCTTGAAAGTACGAAATTGTTCATGTTCAAATTGTTTAGATCCTATAAAATTTTATTCTTGATCAAAGATAATGAAATTAATTTTGCTATTTGGTCAAACAGTTATATAATCTTCCGAGGCCAACATTTCCGATGTAAATGTGAAAATCGAAAACGGGTAGTATGTAACTAAAACAGCATACCACTAGATAATATTATCGGAAAATTTGAAATTTATAGTGCGTTGCAGGATTTTGCTCTTCTGCCATTAATTACATCCTGCAAAAAAGGTAAAAATCATGCAGAAAAGATGGTGGACTTAGATATACGGCCCTACGGTGGGCGCCAAATGTTCCTGTGTGAAAGATATCTCTGAGGTATAGCTTGTTCTGCTAGTGCTTGAACTTGTTTTCCTTGGGAGTGAGAGGAAGGAACATTGTTTTTCTTGTAGGAGAGGCGGCGTTAGGCACCTGTGAACTCTAATGCTCAAGTTAGTAAGAGTAGAAGATATACGAAGTTATTCAAAATGAATAATGTCACTTGTATTTATAAAGTTCTTGTGTTTGGGGGCAGTTATGAATATTTCCCAAACTGCTTTGCGGAATTTGTGTTTAGTGACCTTGTTTAGAGAAATTACGGAGATATTCCTACGCCAATTTGGGTTGGCACATAGTTGTTTGAGAAGACCGAAACACATACTCCACGTACTCCTGATGTAGCATGTGGTTATTTAGTTTTAAACATATTCCAATTTATAGTTTTATCTGAGCCGAATTATAGCCAATGGATTACTATTATTTTTATGCATACCCAATTAGCAATTACACGTTTTTTAATTTGAATATTGGAGCATGAGTGGTGTTGGACTGCATTATGGGGGAGGGAGGTGCTTAACTGAGTTGTGGTGTCAGTGTAGTAACCACTCGGAGGGTCCGAGTTTCTTATGACCAAACGGACCGTTCGATTTCCCTATCAGCAGACGCACGATCCGATTTGGAAGGGGATGGACACTTGTCGCGCATAAGCTTCTCTCCAAACGGTGCCCTAAAACCAAACAAAGACCCATGCATTAACCCCTCTCACCATCCGAATACATTCACTCTCTCACATTTCACTTTCAACTTGAACACCCCCCCATTCTTCCTCTCCGTTTCTCCTCTCAGCTGTGCATGGTGGAAGAAATAAAAGCATGCCAAAGAAACAGAAAATTAAAGATGTTGATCGACCTGAGTTTCATGTTATACATTATCTCGGTGATACTGATTATGTAAGTTTTTTTTTAATATTTTTAAATATTTTATATTTATAATTATCATTGTTAAATATTTACTTCTTGTGATTGTTATTATTAGAAGTGCAAATTAAAAATATAAAAAAATAATTATTAATATTTTTCAGCATTTATATGATTTTTCTGAATTTTTTAACTAATTTTTAATTGTAAATATTATTGTTAGTAAATTTGTTATTATTATTTTGTTAGTTGTTGAAGTTTAAAATGTAAACAGAATGCTAGGAAATTTTTTATAAAGGACGTTTTTTTTTGGGATTTTTAATATTTTTTATTATAATTATTATTTAATATAAATATAACCAAATTAAATTAAAAAGAGAGACCCAACAGCTCAATTTTTGTTATAATTATTATTGAAATTAGGATTAATTTTTTTTAAATGTTTTTAAAATTATTAACTATAATTGTTATTAATGAAGTTAAATGTTACTGTTGTTGTGAGAAACTGTTAGTACTGAATGAATAATAGTAATAATTTTTTAGCACCGTTAGTTTTATTTTGGGAATATTTTAATTTTTTTAATTATAATTTTCATTGTTAGCAAGTTAGTTAGTTGTTATGAATGTTGTTAGAAAATAAATTTAGGCATAGAGTGATTATTATTTTTTATAATTATTTTTTATAATTGAAGAAAATATGTTTAAATAATAGTAAATTACTAATTAATATTAGATATTATTCAAGTTAAATGTGTTATTGTAGAGAATTATGATTAGGAATTTATGTATTAGTTATTATTATTATTAGCAATAAGTTATGAATAATTTGGAGGATTAATAATTAATTTTAGAAGTTAGAATTATCTGTTTTATAAGGATTTAGTAAATAAATTTATGATAGTACTTGTTTCTTGTTGAGTTATTTGTGCAAATTTTGTAACCATGATATTTATTTAATTTTGGTAGGAGCTTATTGTTTTAGTTGTTGTGGTTGAAAAATTATTGTAGAGAATTTTGATTAGGAATTTATGTATTAGTAATTATTATTATTAGCAATAAGTTATGAATAATTTGATGGATTAAAAATTAATTTTAGAAGTTAGAATTATCTGTTTTATAAGGATTTAGTAAATGAATTTATGATAATAACTTGTTTTTTGTTGAGTTATTTGTGCAAATTTTATAACCATGATATTTACTTTATTTTGGTAGGAGTTTATTGTTTTAGTTGTTGTAGTTGAAAAATTATTTTATTTTAGTAGCAAGTTAGTAAGTGTTAACAAGTTGACTAATAATTTGTTATGTTTTCTGTAAAAATTAAGAATGTTGACATGTGACCACCCAATTCCTCAGGATCGGTACAACGATAGGGTGGAGGAGCATTTATGACTTACCGGATTTTATCATGCATCTCAGATTGGGGTAGTCTAATGTCAAAAGGCACTGGTGAATGCTCTAATTGAGCGGTGGCACCCCGACACACATACGTTTCACCTTCCCATTGGTGAATGTGCCGTGACTCTTGAAGATGTGGCTCTAATTCTTGGTCTTCCTACGGACGGTTTTCCTGTCACAGGGATGACAATGAGTAGTTTTGAAGCCTTGGAGGCGGAGTGTTTGCTTCAATTTGGAGTTGCACCGCGTAAGTCGGATTGTAGAGGAAGCTGCATAAAACTGACCTGGCTGCGGGATCTAAAAGAAAATTTAGAGTTGACTGATGAAATCAGTATATATAGGTATGTGAGGTGCCACATTATATTTCTGATCGGGACGATCTTGTTTGGGGATAAGTTTGGGGTAGGTGTGCACTGGAAATTTCTACCCTTGCTTCGTGATTTTGTCACTATTTGACAGTATAGTTGGGGAGCGGCATGCCTAGCACACCTCTACAGGGCGTTATGCAGGACATCTCGTTTTAACTGCAAGGAAATAGATGGTCCACTAACACTTCTACTCGGTTGGGTTTGGATCCGTCTGCCATATCTATCACCGCTTCCTAGGGAACCCCGCAGTTTTCCACTAGCAAACAGGTAATATTATGCTACAATATACCCGTATTTTTTTTTTAAGATTCAATTGAGCTAATTGAATATATCATATTAGGTGGCGTAACTGGGAGCGTGGAGACCGACGGTATAGATATTTGAATCTAGCTCACTTTAGGAAGGCATTTGATGAACTTCAGGAAAGGCATGTGTGTTTTAATTATAGAATTTTTACTTTCGGGTTTAAGGTCTGGGACATAATTATGAAGCATTGTTATTGTTATTGGTATTCTGGGTTGTAATCATGAGTTTCGTCTATTTTTTCCAGTTTGTTTGGGTTGCTTATGCTGTGGATCGCGTGGATCCGAACATCATTCCTGCTGAAATCTACATGCAGTCGGTTGTCTGGAGCGCTACAGTTCCATTGGTGTCATTTGAATGTATCGAGTGGCATGCTACCGATAGGTTTAGGCGACAATTTGGTTTCGTTCAGGGAGTGCCTAATCAGGAGCGGAATCTGGACAAGGCGCATGGAGAAACCCTGACTGGTCCCAAGAATCTTAATTGGGCCACAACACTGAGTCATTCAATTTGGGTGATGCATTGGTCAAACAGGTATAACTACGTTCTATCTGAGCTTCCCATGCCTTCATAGAATCCATTGGATAGTGACATGTACTGGTACCGATCAAAATTTGGGGACCACTTGAACTTGTCGAATCTTGTGGGTCAAGAAAATGATGAAGGTAATCAGGATATGGATGAGGGTAATCAGGATACCGATGATGGTAGTCAGGATATGGAGGATGACAACAAAGAACAAGAGCCACATTCGCCGCATATATCACCTCCAAATCCGCTTCTAGAAGAACAACATCAGTCCTCAAGTCAGTATGTACCTCAGACACAGTTCCCCCCCCATCATTTCCAATACATCAATAATATTGGGGTATATCAGAGTTTGAAACAGGAGAAGGAGGTTCTTTTAGCCAGTTGCTTGGGTTCAAGGCTGCAGATGCAGGACAATCACAATATGGCCATCATCCTGAGTTCGTGGCAGGTAGGTATTCGTTGGATGCGAGTTATCCAAGCCATACCTCATCGGTTGCTTCTGGAGGGTTCGTATCTGTTGACTCTAGTAGGAGTGACGTTGGACGCGGAGTTCTCAATAGTCAAAATCCTAACCGTGTTTCCATGGGACTCATTGAGGAAAATGCTAACACACTCGAGCGAGAGACCGATGCGTATCTAGTAGATCACCCGTATGACGAGGACGATGACGAGGACAATGATGAGGAGGATGAAATAGAGGAGTTCGAAGAGGATGAAGAATCTCATTTTAACTGTAGAATGTTGCCTTCACAAGAGCAGTAATGGGAAGGTTGCGTGCACCCTTCAACACTGAATTGATGCATTCCACTAGATTCGTCGTCATGTGACCCCATCGGTAGCCACCATCAAATGCCAATGTGTACTGTTTGTGAGGAATTCGGTTTAACCAATTTGTATACGCCTCGCCCCGTTCCCGTAATCGCTGGTAACGCACTTCGTACTCCCGCACCGTCCTCGAATATCCTGGAGTATAACAACATAAAAAAAGAAAAATAATAGATGTCAAAACAAATGCTAAAGGTAACTCTGTTAATAACTTACTTAAATTTAATAAATGGTTACCAATGTTGATGACCAATTTTTGGAGGTACGGTGCCTTGAACTTTCTAAGAAAATTCGACTCTATATGCCTGATGCAAAACATATGAAAAGCTCTAGGAGGTGACCAAGTTCCGTTACTGCGTTCCACAGCTGCATTGATGGATTCGTGTCGGTCGGATATTAGACCCACACCATCCCGAGTGACAACATGTTGACGAATGTTACTAAGGAAAAAGTGCCATGCATCAGAAGTCTCTCTCTCCACAATAGCAAACGCAATTGGGACGATATTGTTGTTATTATCCTGTGAAACTGCCACTAGTAAACAACCCTTATACTTTTCGTACAAGTGAGTCCCATCCACCTGGACAATTGGCTTACAATGTCTGAATGCCCTGATACAGGGGTAATAACTCCAAAATACTCGATGCAGTACCCGAATATCACCCACCAAGTCATCACCTTGATATGCAGGCATAGCCTCAAAATGGACAACAGCTGATGGCTCCTTATGACACATGGCATCAAACCATATAGGCAACGCTTCAAACGATGCTTCCCAACCTCCAAATATTTTTTCTACTGCCCTTTGCTTAGCCAATCATTCTTTCCGGTAACTAACGGTGTAGTTGAACTTCGCTTGCACTTCTGCTATCACCGATTTTACCTTTAAGGAGGGGTCAGCCTCAACCAATGGCTTTATTGCTTCTGCAATTATGATAGAATTCAGCTTCGAATGATCCTGTGAAATGGTGGCTCTGGTATAGGTGTGACTACTATTATACCTCCTTATAACCCAACAGTACTTCCTGCTGATCAGACTAACCCTGATAAGCCAATCACACCCTGACCCATACTGTGTACACTTGGCATAAAATGTCAGCGGCTCAGACTCATACATCCGGTAGTCTACGCTTTGTCGTATCGTATACTCTTTTATCGCCTTAATAACAGCTTTCCTAGAACTGAACTCCATCCCAACAGCAAATTCACCATCTGCGACAATAGGAATTTCTGCCGAGACAACCAGCATGGGAAAAATTTAAATTAATACACACATATTTCAAAACCGAGAATAAAGGTAAATCAATATTCACTGCATCAAGTATGATATAAATCTAAACCTTACATAATGTTACTATGTCACTTTAAACAAAATAAGATCAGATGTAAAAACCGGATCGGACCGGCCGGTTCGACCGTCACCCCCGATGAACCGAATACAAACCGGTCCGGTTCTCTAAATGATATTTACAAACTCACGTATTTTTTCATAATCATAATGTAGAGAATTTTATTATTATTTTCTAACAAATACTTGTAGTGTATAACAGTAAAAATAATAAAATATTTACTGTTCATGTTTCATATTGGTTTAAAATAACTTGATATTTTTAAAATGTTAGTAAACACATATTTTTTGAATTTTATTTTTTACATTTCTTAGTATTTTTTATTTTTTATTTACATAGGATCCGGTCAACCGGTTCAACCTCTAACACATATATGACATCAACGCATGATTAAATAATGGTTAATAAATACTAATTTATTCATAAATAATTCAATAACTAACTAAAAAAAACTAATACGACGAATTACGTACCTGCAGTCATGTATTCCGGAAACTCCGGAACATGCATGGCTTCCAAGTCCAAAACTCGCATGAATGATGGCTCCTCAAACGGCATATCGTTTGCGAGTGCATTTGCCACCTCTGTCACATCTGGATCCATAGTTCCGTCACCTTGATCTTCATCTCCATCTGGACCAATACATTCGTAGTTGCTTTCAAACTCTTCTTCACTGTCACTAATCTTCCCATAGAATATTCCGGTTGGCCTCAGATTGTTCAAACTCAACATACAACTCGATGAATGAGATTTGAGCCCAGTTTTCAATATACATTGAAAACATCTCTTACACGCTCGCTTCGTCCATCACATATCTGGTTTGAAATTGGACGAACCCACTAAACACTGGTATGGGATATATGTATAGAATACATGATATTTTTCTTGCCCTCAGAATCAATCTTTTCACAGATCACACCTTTGAGCTCTTCAAATGAGATGATAAAAGGAATAACAATATCTAGTGAATTTTCACAAATAAACTTTACTCCTTCAGACGTTTGTAACAAAATCTGACCAAAATAATACACTTTTAGTAACACTCTGTCACTTATTTCTCTCAATCAGCAAAAAAAGAGCATAACCTTAGCTACTAAATTCTCTGGTTCAAAACAAGTAAGAAAGAAACCCAAAAAGAAGAAACAGAGGAAGCAGTCGTTGAAGAAGGGGAAGAAGACGCGAGTAAGCTACCACCAACTCACTACACACTTTTATATCGCCCTCTATATTCAACTCGGACCCTTCGACTAGGTTAACCTGATTCAAAAAATATTAAAAAAACCTAATCGGACCATGCGTTTTCATGTCCCGGTTCATAAAAAAATTGCCATCCTTAGCCAAAACAGAGGGTCTGAGTTCAGTCTTCGTGAATTCACTGCCTCAACATACAACTCGGACCATGCGAGTTGATGCTCAATTGCTTAACGTAAAAACCCCAGCTCAAGCAACACGGAGTGTCCGATTTATACGTACCCAAATTTAATTCCTCTCACCTCCCAAATCGGACCATGCGATTTGATGGAGAAAACTTTAGTAACGAAGAACTCGGACGGTCCGAGTTCTTCTTCCTCACCATGCCAAAAATCTGTCCCACATATATGTCTAGTCCCCCTTGATTCCATATCGAAGAATAGCACACATATAGCGTCCATTTCCATAAAATTGAGCCGTAATTACACATGGTTCACTCGTTCTACACGCAGAAATAATTTTTGGTTGGGTCTCATCTCAAGTCATCGAAAGAAGTTAATGATTAAGTCTTCGCGTACAGTTAATGATTAAGTCATCAAAAGAAGTTAGTGATTAAGGCTGATGGTATTTGTGATATAGTGAAAATTCATGTGCAATCAATTTTATGTGAAGTTAATAGTTGAGAGTCGTTAAATAATTTGACTAATTTGATTAAATTTTTATTTAATGGTTCTCAATTATCAACTTCACGTGAAGTTGACTGTATCTGAATTTCCACTTTGTAATATACTAATATTACTCTCTGTTTTTTGGTAATGTACTCTTTTGTTTTTGTATTTAGTTGTTCTATAAAATTAGCGTATTAATGTGAACGCAATAAGTGAAATGGGTTTGGCCCAAATAAACCATGGGACTTCTTCTATGAAGTCCAACGGTCTCTTTTGTTGGAACACATTTTCATTGACCCATTTTGGAAAGCCAGAAAATACTTCCTTCCCCCGTTCCCCGTTTAATTTATAATTTATAATTACTTTTGTTGTTATTCGACTTTAGCCCTGTTTTCATAAAAAATAAATAAATAAATAAACCCGAACACAAAACTAACTCGGTTGTCTATCTAGCAAAGGCCATAAATTAATAATAAAGCCACTCAAAAAATAAAACTAATAACAAAAAACTGATTTGTTCTTTTCTTTAAACAAGCATTACACGTTTAAATAGAATTTAAATTTATAGTAAATTAATCTTTAATTTATTAAATTGAGAAATAAAAAATCTTAAAAAATATCTTAAAAAGTGACTTAAATAAATATAGTTATTTTTAAAAACATATATAAGTTAATTCTTTTACAAAATTTATTATTTTTTCTAAAGTAAATAAAATGAAAAAAAAATTAAAATAAATTAGCCGTTAATAATTAATTAACTTTTATTTAAAACATAATTCACTTTCTATGAATTGTTTTGACCCTATGGCTAATCTTTAAACTCGATTAAATCTGAGTCTAATTAATTTGGATATCGATTTCAGAATTATAAAACTTGAACAATTTAATTATTCAATTAGTTTAATATTAATTAAAAAAATTTAATAATATATATAATTTTATCTACTATTTCTAATAATATATTTATTTAAATTTGAATTAATGATATATTGCTCTTTATCTTTATTATTATTATTATTATTATTATTATTATTATTATTATTTATAATATTTAGAAGACTTTTTAATTTTTTTCTAATTTTATTTTCAATTAAATACCCAATTATTTATTTATTTAAACTGGTTCAATTCAAATTTAATCAATTTAGATTAGTTAAGCTCTGTTCATATCATGTCCCATAAAATATAACTAAAACCAAATGAATAGAATCCCATTTAAGAGATACAACTACTGCTACATTTATTCGACCTAGTGAAAATCGAGCGTTATGACGGTAGTTCAGTATTACTTATCTGAATAAGTAATTAACTCATAAAATATCTCCTATCTGTTTAGATGGAAAATTTTAACAACTTCTCTAATAAAAGGAAACGTTCATCTACCATCAAAGATGGAACTACTATTTAGTTATTTTTTTTACTATAAATATACTAACACCTTTAAGAATATTTAGAATCCGAGAAGTGCTACACATACAAGTCATTTTGGTTTACAAGTCATAGAAGTTGGGTCAAACCCAACAAAAAGGACTTTCACCTATACGAGTGTGTTAACACGCGCACTACTCAACAGTTTTCATAGCGCGCTTCGCGTTCCTCCTCCTCCTCCTCCTCCTTCTTCTCCTTCTTTGCGTTTCTCCTCTTTTTTCTTCGCGTGTTTCATCATCATAGTCTTTTTTTATTACTGTTGTTGTTGCTGCATTTTTCCCTCATTCTCTTTCTATTGATTTTGTAACATTATGTATTTTTTTCTTCTTTGTTTGATTTTGTCTCCGAAGAAGAATTATGAAAATATGAAATAAAAATATGAAGAAGAAGAAGAAGCAGCAGAAGATAAGGAAGAGGAAGAGGAAGAGTTTTGAATTATACAGAATTTATCAACACACATACACCAAAAATTCTTAAAGAATACACCCAATTTTACTGCAAATACAGAAATGTGTTTCCTCTAATGCTGCATTTTTTTTCTTCTTCTTTTTTTTCTTATTTCTTTCTTTCCTTTAGTTGAACGAATGTAAGTTCATCATATTCCAAATAATTTTGTACCATTATGTGTTTCTTTTTCTTCTTTGTTTGATTTTTTTTTGTTTTTATTCTTGTTAAAAGAGTAAAACAACAAAAAATTTGAGAAGATAAAACAAGAAAAAAAAAGACGAATAAGAAAAAAAAGAAGATAATGATGATGATGAAAAAGAAGAATAAGAAACAGCAGAATATGAGGATGAGGGAAAAGAAGAGTTTTGAATTCTGCATAACTTATCAGCATACATACTCAAAAAATTCTTAAAGAATAATACATCAAAATATCTTCGTCTTACACTCAAATTTGCTACAAATACAGAAAAATATTTCCTTTAATACAGAACTTTTATATTACATTCAATTCAAACCATCAACGATGAAACATGATTCACCTATAGAATCATAAACTACTAACAAAAAAATTAACTAGAATCAAATTACACTTCAGCTACTTAATTGAATTCAAAACAATAATCAATTTTGTTTTGGTTCAATTGATAATCTAAACTTGAATTATTTATTATCTTCACCAACGAGATAAGGAGGAGAAGGAAGGAGGAGAAGAAATTCCAATGAAAAAGAAAGAAAGAAGAGGAGGAGGTGGTGGTGTTGATGACGACGATAACGAAGAAAAAGAACGTGCAGCAATAAGAAGAAGTAGAATGTGCAACAAGAAGAAGAAGTAGAACGTTTAGCAAGAAGAAGAACGTGCAGTAACGACACGATCACTAGGGGTGTGCAAAAAAACTGGTTTCACTGAACTGAAACTGTTTTAAATAAACCAGTTTTTTTAAATAAACAATTGAACTGAAACCATAGTTTTTGTGAAAACCAGTTTAATAAAAACCAGTTTTTATGGTTTAGTTTAGTTTTAAACCAAATTAAAACTGGTTTTATTTAAACTCCAAAATTAGTTTTTACATACTCCTTCTCTCTCTCGCTCTCTCTCTCCTTCCTCTTTGTCTCCCTCCTTCTCTCTCTCCCCTTCCCCTTCTCTCTCTCTCTCTCTCTCTCTCTCTCTCTCTCTCCTTCTCCCCTTTCTCCCATTCTCTCTCTCTCTCTCTCTCTCTCCTTTTCCTCTCTCCCACTTCTCTCACTCCTTTCCCTCTCCCTCTCTCTCTCTCCCTCTCCCTTCCCGTCTCTCTTCTTCTTTCTCTCCTCTCTCTCTCTCTCTCTTCCCCTTTCTTTTTCTCTCTCTTCTCTCCCTCCTCTCTCTCTCCTCCCATCTCTCTTCCTCTCTCTCTCTTTCTCCCTTTCCCTCTTTGTCTCTCTCTCTCCTTTCCCGCCTCTCCCTCTTTCTCCCCCTTCCTTCCTCTCTCTCCTCCCATCTCTCTTCCTCTCTCTCTCTCCCTCCTTTTTCTCTATCTCCCCTTTTCTCTCTCCCTCTCTCTCTCTCTCCTTCCCCTCTTTCTTCCTCTCTCTCTCTCCTTCCCCTCTTTCTTCCTCTCTCTCTCTCCTTCTCCTCTTTCTCCCCCTCATCTCTCTCTCTCTCTCTCTCTCTCTCTCTCTCTCTTTTCCCTCTCTTTCCCCTTTTGTTTCTCTTTCTCCTCTCCTTTCTCTCTCTCTCTCCATCCCTTCTCTCTTCCACTTTCTCTATCTCTCTCATTTTTTCATTTTCTCTCTTTCTCTCTCCTATTTGTCTCTCTCCCCTTCTCTTATTTCTCTCTCCTCTTCTCTCTCTTTCTTCTCCCTCCTCTCTCTTTTTCTCCTCTTTTTACCCTTTCTTTCTCTTTTTTCTCTTTCTCTCTCAACCTTCTCTCACTCTATACCCCTATTCTCTCTCTCCCTCCTCCTTTTTTCCAAAACAAGAGATAAAATGAGAGAGAGATAAGAAAAAAGAGAGGGGAGAATGAGAGATAGAAAAGAGAGAGAGAAGAGGAGGAGGAGAGAGAGAAAGAGAAAGAAGGGAAGGGAGAAAGAGTGCAAGGAGAGAGAGAGAGAAAGAGAAAGTGAGAGAGACAGAGGGAAGGAGAGAGGGAGAGGAAGAGAGAGGAGGGGGAGAGAGAAGAAGAGAGAGGGAGAGAGAGGAAGAGGGATAACGGAGAGAGAGAATGAGAGAAAGGGAGAGAGAAAGATAGGAGGGGGGAGAAAGAGGGGTAGTGGAGAGAGAGAAGAGGAGGAGGAGAGAGGGGGAGATAAGGAGAGAGAGAAAAGGAAAAGGGGGAGAGAGAGAGAGAGAGAGAGAGAGAGAGAGAGAGAGAGAAAGGAAGGCAAAGAAATGGGAGGGGGAGAAAGAGGGGGAGAGAGAGAGAGAGAGAAGAGGAAGAGAGAGAGGGGAAGGAGAGAAGGAGAGAGAGAGAGATAAAGGATGGGAGAGAGGGAGAGAAGAGAAAGAGAAGAAGAGGGGAAGAAAAGAGAGAAAGGGAGAGAGAGGAAGAGAGAGAGAGAGAGAAAAGAGGGAGAGAAGGAGAGAAAGAGAGAGAAAGAGAGAGAGGGGGGAAGATAGAGAATGTAAAATCTAATTTTATATATGTTAAGAGAGAGAGAGAGAGAGAAGGGGAGAGGAAAGGAGAGAGAGGGAGAGAGAGAGAGAGAGAGGAAGAGGGATAGGGGAAAGAGAGAATGAGAGAAAGGGAAAGAGAGAAAGAGAGAGAAAGAGAGAGAGGGAGAGAGAGAGAGGAGGGGGAAAGAAAGGGAGAGAAAGAGAGAGAGAAAGAGGGAAAGGATGAGAGAGAGAAAAGAAAAAGAGAGAGGAGGGAGAGAGAGAGAGAGAGAGAAAGGATGAGGAGAGAGGGAGAGAAGAAGAGAGAGAGAGAGAAATAAGGGAAGGAAAGAGAGGGAGAGAAGGGGGATAGAGAGAGGAGGGTGAGAGAGAAGGAGAAAAGGAGAGAGAGTGGGAGAGAGAGAGAAAGGAAGGGAGAGAGGGAGAGAAGAAGAGAGAGAGGGAAAAGGGAAAGAAAGAGAGAGAGAGAGAGAGAGAGAGAGGGAGAGAGAGAGAAAGGATATAGAGCAGGGAGAGGGAGAGGGAGAGAGAGGGGGGGAGGAGGGGGAGAGAGAGTGGGAGAGAGAGAAAATGTAAAAACTAATTTTATATATGTTAAAAGTTAAAACTAGTTTTAGCCTATAAACTAGTTTAAACTGGTTTTTTCAATTAAAACTTGTTTTATTTTTATGAACTGGTTTAAACTGGTGCACTGTATTGTAAATTGGTTTAAAACCTGTTTCTTATGTGACAAAGTAGTTTAGTTCAGTTTCTAAACCATTTAAAATGGTCTAATGTAGTTTCAGTTCAGTTTATGTAAAAACTGAATCATGAACACCCCTAACGATCACATTTATAAATCTGTTAAATTAAGAGGCGTGTAAAATATGCGTGTGTAAGACATGCATGTGAAAGTGATTTAGAGAAAAATAATTTGTATAGACTTGTATGGTAAAATAGCTTGTATGTGAAAAATAATTGTTTAGAATCCAATCTACTAAATCTATTAAAAATCAGCTTAAAACATTTGCTAAGTTAAATATCAGAGTCTTTTGTAGATACCACCCTCTACCTCTTCACAAAGAATTCGAACGGTAACACCTAAACACTAATACAAATCGGACAGACAGTGTCTAAAAAAAAAAAATCTAAACCTCAAATTCAAGTCCAAATCACCATTTTACCTAACCCTCAAAACATGCCCCACTATAAAAAACTCTCAAATTCAAATCCATCCAAACCAATTAAAATAGAATGAGTTTGGGGTTCGGAAATCAAGACCCGCAAGGCCGCAACACTTATTAGGGGTGAGCACAGGTAGCAGGTACCCGATTACCCATTCAAATCCGAACCGAACCAATTAAATTGATTTTGAAACCAACGGATAATCGGGTCCAACCCGAACCAAACCGATGACTTTTGTTAGTGATTGGTTCGGGTATCGGTTTTGGAGGTGTGAAACCTGAACCAACCCGCGAACCCGATCATATATTAATTAAATAAAAAATAAAAAATATATATGGCTTTTTCATTAGACAATGATTATTCATTATTAATATGTTTGGATTTTAATGAGTTTAGTTTTTAATGTATTTAGTGTTTAACATATTTGGATTATTTCTATTGATGTTACATGTTTATTGTACTTGTTGAATTTTTAAGATAAAAATTTGTTTTTTTTTTAAAGAATTTCAAAGTCATCGGATATCCAATTACCCGAACCGAACAAATCTGTTCTTAATCGATTTGGTTTGGTTCAGATACATGTACACAAAAATATAAATCCAAACCAAACTGAACCAATTACATTTTAATTAGTTCGGTTCTAATTTTACCATAAATCCGAAACAAAGTGACGGGTACTCACTCCTAACACTTATTTTGGGGGGTGATATGGCAAATTGGCACGTAAAAGGTGAAACGTGACACGTAGTTAGACTTAGAACATTTGGCAGAAAACAAAACAAAACGCAACCTCATCATCATTCTTCTCCATTCTTCTCCCTTCAAATTCCAATAATTCAAACTATATCAGCTTCCAATGTCCACCGTCAGAATCCAAGCTTCGGCGTGCGCGCTCTACTCCACCTTCAACCACCTCCGCCACCGCCCCAACTCCGTCGTTTCGGTCTGCAGGAATGCCAAGAATTCTAGCGCCCTCAAAGTACTCTCAATGTCTTCTTCTCCGCCTTCTGCGCCCTTCGAAATATGCGTCAAAGCTTCCATAACCACTCCCAACAAGCTCGGAGACTGTAAAAACACCAACTTTCACTTTATTTTAGCTTCCCATTGCTTTGCCTGTTCGAAAATTGAAATTAAATGATACATATTCAGGATGTACACAGACATGTGTTGTGATTCTTCATGACTTGAACGAGTTGTGTGTTATGAATAGTGCTGCTTTTGTTTTTGGTTTAGGAGCTTAATTGCATCCATATTAAGCCTTGGAATTGGATGGTCATTGTAATGTAACTTATTTTCGAATTGTATAATTTTGATGAAATTATCTGAGTCCTAGTTCTGAAATAATAAAAGAGGAGTTCAGTTCTGAAACTGTGTTTACTAGAGTGGAAATTTGATGCCTTTGAAGAAAATGGCCGTAGCGTTATCATGTAATTGAGGGAGTAAAATATTTATGTTTGGTTTTGACCTTTGAACTTGAGGTTCCTATAATCAATTAGTGACGGTTGTTTGAATTGTCTTTCAGGTCCCTTCTGCCAAAGGGTGTTGCTGACTCTTGAGGAGAAACATCTTCCTTATGACCCCAAGTTGGTAGATTTGACCAACAAGCCAGAATGGTGATCTTCTGGTTCATTTCTTTTTGTTAAGTTCTTCCTTTGTACAAGAGTATACAGTTTGTTGTTGTTGTTGTTGTTTTTGTTCTTGTTCCTTTTCTTATTGTTTGTGTTACTGGTTTAGGTTCCTTAAAATCAATGCTGAGGGTAAAGTTCCTGTCATAAAGCTTGATGAGAAGTGGGTTTCTGATTCGGATATCATCACACAAATTCTGGAAGAGAAGTATCCTAGCCCACCATTGGTAACCCCACCCGAAAAAGCTACAGTGTATGTATCTATCTTCTAGATTTCCTGATCATTACTAGATACTTTTGTGCTATTATTATGCGTTTCTTGTGCTTGATGTACTTGGCTTGGAATATTTAGAGAAAAATGAAGCATGGTTGCTGCAAATTAGACAAGCCTAGCAACATTTGCTTTCTCCTCTGTCAGCTTTTTATTCTTAAATGTTAAGATGAATATATTAGATGTCCCCCAAATGACTAATAAAGGCATGAATTTTTGTATGTAGTGGGTCGAAGATCTTTTCTACATTTATTGGATTTCTCAAGAGCAAAGATCCCAATGATGGAACAGAGCAAGCATTGCTAAGTGAACTAAGCTCTTTCAACGATTACCTTAAGGAAAATGTACGACTTATTTTTGCTTTTCTTTTTCTTCTATTGTTTGCATTCTTTATTGGGTCAGTAATTTGTTGATAAAGTCATAAACATATTTACCATCTTCTATGGTTCTCCTTGATGAACCAAAGTTTGATCTTTGTGCCGTTTCTGTGTATATGTCATGGAGTTATTATGAAAGCTCACATACCCATTCATGATATGCCAAAATCTATTTTTATCTTCATTCTTGTAGACATTTGCTGTAAAATGTACCACTGATATTTTTACTCCCTTTGCATAAGACGTCTGGGATTTGAATTGAGTTGATTGTTGAATTGGAAGCAAGTAGTCCAGAACTTATTCCTGAACTAGGAATCTGTTGCTTGAATCAATCCTGGGAGGTAGAGACATAAGCTAGAATCTCTCAATTCTTTCCCGTGCTCCAGGGTAAACTCTAATGTCATTTCCAGCACATTACTTAGACAAACATAGAGAAACAAGTTGTTTGACTAATCTAAGGGCCCTTTGCAGGCTTGTACTCCCAGGTTATCTGAGAGTGATTATGGAGAACTTGATTCATAATATTTGTATGGCACCCTTTGCCATTAATGTGACATCTTGTGTGCCACTAATTCGCCATGCTTAACTAGCAATTACTCTTTGGTATAATTTGAAGTCTGTAAATTAAAACTTGTGCAGGAAACTTCCTATATTTTCATTTAACGGATGATTCTTGCAATTTTCATATAGGGTCCTCTTGTCAATGGGAAAGACATATCTGCAGCTGACTTATCTCTTGGACCGAAGCTGTATCATTTGGAGATTGCTTTGGGGCATTATAAGAAGTGGAAAGTTCCTGATTCACTTCAATCTTTGAAGTCTTATATGAAGGTATCTTAAAGCTGATTCTGCCCTCCCAACTTCTATCATTTATTTGTATTTGAGGAAAAACTCTAGAAGCTTCATTAACACCCATAGTTAGTTGTTACCATTTGTGCAAATCATGTGCAAAAAGTATTATGCTGTGATTGTCGAAAAACCGTAGGCAATGAACAAAAAAGCAATCAATCAGGATGAAGAAATACTTGATCCTTCTATTCAGAGTTCGAGTGTTCACACTAAGTGACTAAGTGAGATGCTCTCTCATTATGATATATAAAATCTCTTGTATGCCATTTTGAGTTTCATATATCATGGTAATGAATCCTTTTGCTAAAATTCACTGAAAGGTTGCAACGAAGTTTGTTGTTTGGTACAATTAACAGTGTATTAAAATGTGTTGGTTCATCTTGTTTGCTATAATCTAATAATGCTGAATATACAGGATATTTTCTCGAGGGAGTCATTCATTAAAACACGTGCACAACCCCAGGATGTGATTGAAGGTTGGCGTCCAAAAGTTGAGGGCTGATGATATGATGTTGAATAATTTCCATGAGACATTGAGGTTCTATGTATACATATAGCAATCCTTAAAGAGTTCATAACCTCTATCCTTTTTTGTATTATCCTAGGTAATTAAATTACTATCAGTCTATCACTTGCCATGTAAGGTTAGTTGGCCACAGATTGTAATATGTTTGGTACTTGGTAGTTGGTAGAGGCCAAGAGCCTTGCATGTAAGATTAAAATAATTGTATTCCCAAAAGGAGTCAGCATTACATTGCTTGTTTTTCCTTTAGCTGTGCACCGTTTTAAGAACTGAATGCGAATGCTGGTGGGTTAGTACTTAGTAATATTGACTCCTGTAAAAAGATATATTTTGTAAACAATAATTGAACGTAAGGCATAAGCCTTGTCAAAATAAATAAATAAGATTTAGGTGATGATATAGATTAAATGGAATAAGAATGGGCGGTTTCAAATGGCTAAACTAATTGACCTTTTAAGGTTGTTTTTTTTTTATTTTGGTCAGGAGGTTGTTTGTTTAACTGATGGGTCAATTTATTTATTCGTCAGTGAGACATAAGGCCCAAAATAAACATTACTGAATTGAGTTGTAATTCCAAAAGCCAAAAGATAACCCATTCCAAGGGAAGATAGAATTAAACGCCGTCTGTGGGGATCGAACCCACGACCACGTGGTTAAAAGCCACGCGCTCTACCGCTGAGCTAAGACGGCTTCTTGTTATTTAATTTGATACAAAAATTATATTGATGCATAACAAAACACCATTTAAAATACAATTTCCAACATAAAAAAAAGATTTATATTCTAATAAAATTTATCATAAATTAATATTAATTTAATATCCATATAAAATAAATTCATTTCACAGTCAATCAATAAATTTTAAAATCAATCATTTTAAGAAAAAAAATAACACTGTATTATAGATATAACATGTGCAAAATCAATGATGCTATGTTAGATTAGATATATATTAAAAATTGGTCATCAACTAACTACTATGTGTAAGAATTTGTATTTGACATCTCATAAGTTTTTTAATTATATTATTATAAATAAAAGAATTTGTATTTGACATCTCATAAGTTTTTTAATTATATTATTATAAATAAATTTAATTATTTTTAGATTGTTTGTTACAAGTTCGATCCAAAACACAAAGAGGGTATAACTACCTCATATTACACTAACTATCCCTTTGACAATACCTCATATTACACTAACTATCCCTTTGACAATACCATAAAAGATAAGAGTATTACTACACATATAAATCTTTTTGGCATACAAGTTATATAAGTCGCTTACATAACGCGTGTGTGAAATCATGTTATTCTTCTTTGTATTCCGCGTTCCTCCTTCTCTTCCTTCTTCTTCTCCTTCTTTTTTGCGTTTCTCCTCCTTTTTCTTCGTGTATTTCATCTTCATGGTCGGGTTTTTTTTAATTACTATTGTTGTTGCTGTATTTTTTTCCTCCTCCTCTTTCTATTGATTTTGCAACATTATGTATTTTTTTCTTCTTTGTTTGATTTTTTTCTCCCAAGAAGAATTATGAGAATATGAAATAAGAAGATGAAGAAGAAGAAGAAGTAGCAGAAGATGAGGATAATGAAGAGGAAGAGTTTTGAATTATGTAGAACTTACTAGCACGCATACATTAAAAATTCTTAAATAATACACTCGAATATCTTTGTGTTACACCCAAATTTGTTGCAAATATAGAAAAATATTTGTTCTAATGCTGTATTTTTTCCTTATTTTTTTCTTTTTTTTAGTTGAATGAATATAAGTTCGTCCTCTTCCAAGTAATTTTGCAGCATTATGTGTTTATTCTTCTTTTTTGTTTTTATTCTTGTTAAAGAAGTAAAACAAGAAGAAACTTGAGAAGATAAAATAAAAATAAAAAGATAAATAAGAAAAGAAGAAGAAGAAGATGGTAATGATGGAAAAAAGAAGAAGAAGCAGCAGAAGATGAGGAGGAGAAGGAAGAGGAAGAGTTTTGAATTATGCAAAACTTATCAACACACATACACCAAAAATTTTTTAAATAATACACTCGAATATCTTCGTGTTACACCCAAATTTACTGCAAATACAGAAAAATATTTTCTCTAATGCTGTATTTTTTTCTTCTTTTTTCCTTATTTATTTCTTTCTTTTAGTTGAATGAATGTAAGTTTATCATCTTCCAAGTAATTTCGCAACATTATGTATTTCTTCTTCTTCTTTGTTTGATTTTTCTTGTTTTTATTCTTGTTAAAAAAGTAAAACAAGAAGAAACTTTAGAAGATAAAATAAGAAAAAAAAGAAGATGATGATAATGATGATGACGAAAACGAAGAAGAAGAAGAAGCAGTAGAACTTATCAGCATATATACACTGAAAATTCTTAAACAATACACTCAAATATCTTCATGTTATACCCAAATTTGCTGTAAATATAGAAAAATATTTTTTTAATGCAGAATTTTTACATTACATTTGTAAAGTCCCACATCGGTTGGGGAGGGGAACGAAGCATGCCTTATAAGGGTGTGTATACCTCTCCCTAGCATGATGTGTTTTGACGAGTGAGTGTGGGGGGCTTCGGCTATCATCCCTATCGTCAAAGGCAAAACCGTGAGACCATGTGTGCCAAAGCGGACAATATCGTGCTAGCGGGTGGTCTGGACTGTTACAGATAGGGATGATAGCCGGAGCCCGGATCGATGTGCCAGCGAGGACGTTGGGCTCCCTTAAGGGGGTGGATTGTAAAGTCCCACATCGGTTGGGGAGGGGAACGAAGCATGCCTTATAAGGGTGTGGATATCTCTCCCTAGCATGACGCGTTTTGATGAGTGAGTGTGGGGGGTTTCGGCCATCATCCCTATCGTCAAAGGCAAAACCGTGAGACCTTGTGTGCCAAAGCGAACAATATCGTGCTAGCGGGTGGCGCATTTTATTTTTAATATGGAGGAAGGTATGTGGTGATACAGCATTATGGAGAATAGGTCTGCTTTCCCTGCATGTGGTGTCAGGGGACTGAAATCGGACCGAGAGATTTAGAGTAAGGAACTTGGGCGGTCCGATTAGAGGAAATATACAAAAAAATATTTTTTTAATAAAATTCGGAGGGTCCGTTTTGATTTAAAAAAAAAGAAGAAAAATCCAAAAAACGGAGGGTCCGTTTTCTTTTAAGGGAAAAATTTAAAAACAAAACTTGTAAACGGAGGGTCCGTTTTCAGTTTAAGGAAAAAAAAAACAAAAAATGTAAACGGAGGGTCCGATTTGTGGTTAAATAAAAACAAAAACAAATCGGACGGTTCAATTTGTGGTCAACGAATTTTTTAACAAAGAACTCGGACGATCCGATTTCTCTCTATCCCACACCTGTGTCTAACACTTGTATACACCATAACCAAGCACAACTCACACACTTTTCCAATATAAAAAAAAATTAGCCAGCGGGTGGTCAATTTCCTTCTGGTTCAATTGACAATCTAAACTTGAATTATTCATTATCTTCAACAGCGAGATAACTGATGATGGAGGAGGAGGAGAAAAAGGAAGGAGGAGAAGAAATTTCAATGAAAAAAGAAAGAGGAAGAGGAGGTGGTGTTAATGACGACAATAACTAAAGAGAAAAATGAAGAAGAACGTGCAATAACGACACAAATAAAAACGTGTGTGCGTGAATATAAATGACTTGTTTAGTGCCAACGGCTATCAAAGAAAAGCACATAACACACATTTAGACGCTTTGTTTAATGCCAAACGCTGTCATTGGTTCTTTGCTAGGAAACTCATACAAACGCTTTGTTCAGCCTGTCAAACAAACGCACATACCACGTCTCACCTTTTAGTCAAGTTATATCTTCATTTCTTTCCGTTGATATCCACTTTACCAAATGCACTTTTCCTTCTACAATCAATTGAACCCTAATCTTCACTTTGTCTATTTTTGGGTCAGATGTATCTTTTTCAATAACTACATCTTTTTTTTTCTTATTTTAATGTCACCTATTTTGATATATATATATTTTTTTTTTTGCTCTTACTTATGTAAATGTTCTACCACAACTTTTTTATTACTACATTATAGCATGGGCGAAGATCCAAAATTTTAAATTCTTCTTACATCCTTCTTAGAGTCTATTATATCATTTTTATCACTTGTTCTTAAATCATTCCTTTCTCCTCTTTGCTGATTTTTGTGTTCTTTCCTTCTTTTTTATTTGGTCATTTTTTTTTGCTATTCTTTTTCTTCCTTTTCGATGGGTGCTCGCTTTTCTTTTATTTGTAGCACTCTTTATTTTTCTTTCTATTATTTTACTACCCCTCTTTTAAAATTGTTTTCTCCAATTTTATCATCCTTTTGTTATTGAATTTTTTACCTTTCTTTATACTTCTCCCATACTAATTTATATCAAACTTTCCTCGATAATATTTTCAAAATCAAATAGATATAATGGTCCTAAAAAATATTCGTTTTCTTTATCTCTATTTCCTTCCATTAATTTACATTTGTTTGATTTCTTATAAGTTAAGTTGTCTTTTTTATAACTTCTTCAAAATTTATATTATCATGGATGCACTTAGGTTGAGATTGAGCTTTTATTAAAAGTTAAAATGTTCGGATTAATTAATTTTTTTATCCCTAACATCTTCGGTCAAAATTAAAATCTTTTTCAATCTTTTTTTAATTAATATCATTCTTAACATTACAAATCGTTTAAAATCATCTTTTTTATATGAAACATTAATTTACGGACGACTATACCCTTCTAATAATTATAATTAAAAAAACTTTTTTAGAGTAGAACACAGACGCTGGGAGTTGGGTCTCTCTCTCTCAACCATTCCCAACAGCAACAACAACAACAAACTCATA
The DNA here is from genome assembly GCF_003086295.3 of Arachis hypogaea. Classification (NCBI taxonomy): domain Eukaryota; kingdom Viridiplantae; phylum Streptophyta; class Magnoliopsida; order Fabales; family Fabaceae; genus Arachis; species Arachis hypogaea. Next base: position 133,063,051 of record NC_092048.1, read on the forward strand.
AATCATAATCTCCTTCGTACTACCTGAACCCTAACAACCCCAAACTAATCTAAATTTTTAGGGCCTGATTACGATCAAGGCCTTCACTCGTAATTTCCTATTTTATACTTACAGTGAACGTGTTGTTGTTATTGTTGCAGCAGGCCAGCAATGATGATTGTGGATCATAATGTTAATTGGGGGTGGTGGTGCATGACAGGTGACAGTGAGGTGATGGTAGAGGTGGTGTGAAATCAGCAGTAGGTAACAAACCTTGTGAAAAATATGATGATGGAGGTATAGTGGTGATGATGTGGTGATGGTGGTAAAGGAAATGAAGTGGTGGTAAAGAATGGTGTTTAAGTTGAGAGAGAACAGAAAAGGAAGAACCATGGATTATGTTGTGATACGTCACCCTTATCCTCGGCCGCCCAAAAAGTTCGGCACGTGAGCAGATGAGATCGGCCTCTTTGTATCCTTGTTGCCTGGTGATCTGAAAGCTTTTTCCTCATCCCTCCGCTGAGGTTGTCTCTCCGGCTTTTGGGCCTCTCGGAGCTCTTCAATCTCCATTTGACCTGCAGCCCTTTCTCGGAACTCCTCCAGTGTTTTTGGTTTTGTTATCGCAATGGTTTTCCGGAATTTGCCTGGTCGGAGGCTGGCCTTGAGGGCATGCAAGTGGACAGCCGGATCCAAATCTTGGATCTCCATAGTAGCTTCGGAAAACCTGGTCATGTAGTTCTTTAAACTCTCGTGTTGGCCTTGCTTGATTGTGCCTAGGTAGTCTGATCCGTGGACATAAATTCTCGATGCAGCAAAATAGTCAATAAAGGATCTCGCCAACTCCTCAAAGGGGGAAATTGAACCTGCAGACAGTTTAGAAAACCACAGTAATGCAGCACCATCAAGATAGGTAGGAAAAGCTCGACAAAGCACGGACTCGTTGTTAGCGCCGTTAAAAAAATCATGGATTGAAACTTTTTGACATGAGCTCGGGGGTCACCGAACCCCTTGTATGGTTCCAGTGCTGTAGGTAATACAAAGTTTTTCGGCATCTGGAACTTAGTGATCTTGTCAGAAAAGGGGTTCTCGAGGGTGATCTTTTCCTTTGGTGGAGTGATGTTTATGGGATCCGTATTGCCCTGCGCCGAGCTTTTAGAGCTTTCTCCTTCTTGCTTTCCATTGTTCTGTGTGGACAGTTCAGCTATCTTCCGCACCTCCGCCTGGAGTTCGGCGATTTGAGCTAAGAGCTCTGCCTATGTGGGTTGGGGGTTCCCATTGTCAGCCATGTTCGAGGATAGGGAATCTTGCAAAATAAGGTAAGATACTAAATAAAATGAATGGTGAGGTCAGAGATATTCCGGCCCCACGGTGGGCGCCAAGTGTTTCGTCCTAGCACTGGGTGGCCGAGCTTTAGCGACTCCGAGCAAACAACTGTCGGAGAGGAAGAGCTATACGTCGGCCTGGATTGAACACCGCGGCGGGAATACCTGCAAAAGATACTCCGACGCTCAAGTTAGTGATAATCTCGAGTGAAAGTAATTAAGTAAATATGAAGACTGAGAATGGAACCTGAACCTTAGCCGAGGATATTAGCTCGGCTTTATAGGCATTATTTTGCCCGTTTGCTGCAGATAAGTCCTAGTTTGTAGGTTGGTTATGATATTATGTTTTGGTGATTAGGTTTGCTGAGCACGTTTCTTATTTTCAAATGGGTGAGGCCATTTCTGTATGCTCTCGCGCCGAGCTTATCGGGCAGTTGGCGTGAGGCCGATCTCATCTGCTCACGTGCCGAGCTTTTTGGGCGGCCGAGGATAAGGGTGACGTATCAGGTTGGATTATATATATTTAAAAAAATTATGACTATTAGAAGGGTAAAATTATCCGTAAATTAATGTTTTGTATGAAGATGATGATTTTAAAATAATTTGTAACATTGAGAATGATATTAATAAAAAAAAAGGTTGAGAACGATTTTAATTTTGACCCAAGACATTATGAATGAGAAAAAATAATTAACCCTTAAATTCTCAATCATTTGTAAATCAATAGAATCTCATCTCTCCACCTGTATTTTCACTTCTCTATGCATCTGTAAAATATCTTCATTTATAGTGCCTATCTTATTATTCTCATTATTCATTAAACTCATCACATATGTTGTCATATCATTGTCTTTTAGATTATGGTAGTAAAATTACAATCACTCATATCATCCAAAATATCTTTTTATATCATTATTTTTTCCTCTATATTTTTTGGTGTTGGTGTCAGGTTCCTTCACAAATATTTCATATTTTTTCCCATTAAAATTCAACTATAGCAAATTGTTAATTTGAGAAACGTAAATAGTGTCAACTAATGCTTTGTTGAAGCTATCCGAATTTCTCAAATTATCATCTATTTTTTTGTTATTGGCCCCGTCTCGGCAATTACAGTGAAATTTTTCTCACACTGCGCATGGAAACAAACTCCAAAGATTTTAATCTATACTCTTCTGGTTCTATCTGTTTCATATCAAGACCATCTTTTTATTTGTCCAAAGTGGTTTAGGAGAAATGATAGATTTAGAAATTCACTCGTATTATCAATTGAGTTAAATGTGAGGACCATTTTAAATAGGCCAAAACATTTAACATCCTTGAGGGTGTGTCAATCTTTGAAAAGATTGGGAGTGATTTTTTCTACCTTCAATGGGATTATCAACTCCCCATTAATATTTATTCCAAGTTTTTTTATCATTGTTTGATTGCCTTACAGTAGAGATGAGTTGAAGGCAGTGAAACCACCAGAGCTCCGTTCGAGTCAACAATATTGGTAGCAAGAAATTAGATCACGATCTCAGGTAAAGGAGGATGCAGAGACCCTTGTAGATGTTGGAAAGGAGTTTGATTGCGACACATATCTAAAGCTGGGCAATGAACTAGAGGCAATGATGTTGGACTGTGGGGACTTACGAGTAAGAGGCGATGAGAATCTATTTGGATACGGGGACTATCCGTCAAGTTTTGTCCCTCATTTGAGGCGAAAGAGAAAGGCAACATGAGACTGAACCCAGGCTCGAATTGAAGATTGAAGGGAAAAAGTTCGAATTTAAAAGAGGAGATATAGATTAACACTTTTAATAAAATGAACAAAAATTAATTAATATTAATTTAAATTTAAATACAAAGTAATGTAATAAAAAATATTGTTGAACGACTATTTTTATTTGTAGTTTTTTTTTTAGTAGGATTTAGGACTAAGAAAACAATTTCGGAAATTTGTTAGTATTTGGCGGCATAATTCCCAAAAGGTTTAAAAATCCCGCGAGGACCAAAATAGCCCAAAGTGTATTTGCGCCAACGTCACGTGCATCTGAAGTCTGAACCACTCGCTCATCTCAACCACGTCATCGATCTGCAACACACTCGAACTTCGAATCCAGACGGTACATCAATAGATCAATCAACCGTCCAGATCGCCTGATCAAATCATCCCGCGGATCCACGTTCCTTCAACAAAACCCGAACACCACACATATAAATACAACACACATCGCAATTCATAATCATTGCGTAGCTTACTCTTCCTCTCTTACTCGGTAACTATCAATTTCATTATTCTTCATCCCATGCTTAATTCTAACTTAACTCCAATATTATTCTAAGCTACTGTTTTGTTTCTAATTGTTGTGCAGATTTTTGTTTGTGCTAATTGGTTTCTGAGACAGCAAGATGTCTGGTCGTGGAAAGGGTGGCAAGGGATTGGGGAAGGGAGGAGCAAAACGTCACCGTAAGGTTCTGCGCGATAATATTCAGGGTATTACGAAGCCGGCGATTCGTCGTTTGGCTCGTAGGGGTGGAGTGAAGCGTATCAGTGGTCTCATCTATGAGGAGACACGTGGAGTGCTCAAGATCTTTTTGGAGAACGTGATTCGTGACGCCGTTACATACACGGAGCACGCTAGGAGGAAGACAGTTACGGCCATGGACGTTGTGTATGCCCTCAAGAGACAGGGAAGGACTCTTTATGGATTTGGTGGTTAGGACTAAGAGGGTTTTACTCTGGTTTAGGGGTTAGAAAGTTTGTGACTATGTTCAGCAAGTTATCTATCTAAGTTTCGATGTCAATTATTCTGGAATGTAATCAGTAATTACTCATTGCAATGTATTAACTATTAATATGCGTTTTCCTTTACTAAGTTAGGGGAATTGAATGCGGAAATTATTGAAACAAGTAAGCTCGTTTTATTAAAGACAGTTGCTTAGCGATTCGAATATATAGAGCCACTCATTATATATACACGTTACTACGTATACGCGACCACATCAGGGATGAAAATTCCTTGAGCAACATATGATATGGTTCGTTTGCTTGCAACTGCAGATTCACTGAAAACGAGATTTGAAATGTTCCGACAATGTAGAGAAATTTCTTTAGATTGCTTCCACAATGATATAGAAAAATTAAGCAAACAAGCTGTTAAATCGTTGTGAGCAATGCATGTTAAGTTAAATAAATTGCAAAAAGGCAGATTGAGTCCAAATAAAAAGAGAAAACAGAGTTAGTGTAAAGGGTTAACTTCAGAGTAGGTAGCTTTCTGTTAAAGGGGTTTGGGTACCCTTATTATATAGGTGCTCCTCCCTCTCTTGTTGGTTCGGTTTACATGTAAACTTAATCATGGTAAATCGAAGATAGTAAATTTAATTTATTAGCAAAGCAATGCATGTGATTAAATTAAATCGACTTAAATATCCCGGTGAACAATTGAGATATTAGAGTTGGCCCTTTCTTGGGGTCACCAGCGATCTAGGACAACTTAAATTTCCTCTTTAGTAGTAGATGTGGACTTAATTATTACATTTGTGTTTAATTTGCAATGCTGTTTTTGTAAAATTTGTGTAGCGAGTGATTAGCTTTTGAATGAGGCTTTCGTTCTTGGTCTCATATTGTTAGCCAATGAAGACAATGACTAGAACTTGTGATGATTTGCACTGGGTCCTGTCGGTTGTGGTGTTATAAGTCCTAACATCTAAATTATGATAAAATGGGTGCTGTTGTGAAATATCATCAACGTTAGATGAATGTAAACACATTTAAAGTTGAAAAAAATATTTTATATATGGTATCTACATATAACATTTTTATATATAAACCTTCTTTATCATTTAGCTGGAAAAAACGCATTTAACATTATGGATAATGAGGATCAGGAGTTAAAGTAAGAATTATGACAGGCAAGAAGCGACAAACGATGTTATAAAAAATTGTTTGACGATGAAGTTGTAAGAAGTTATTGCTCCTAATCTGTTCCCTTTAATATGGTCCCAACTAGCAGTGTTGAACGACAATAGTGAATGAGTTGGTGTCACATCTTGCAACACCCAATTAATTGTTCATATTCTTGGGCGTCTGATTAGCTATATAGTAGAATTGTAAGGACAGGTAAAACCTTTTTTTTCTTGACTTGGGAATGGTCAATTTGTTAGTGTATAATGGAAATTTTTTAAGTTAGAGACGGATTGCTTAGATTGTTTTCCCGAGTACGGGAGTACCTCTTTATTTTTGTTTTTGGGCAAATTAAATAAATAACTCATTAGAATTTATAATTTAGCTAAATATTCTAAATATAAAGAGTGGACATAAATGCTCTAAATTTATCTAAATCAAATCCATATAATTCGATTTATCTTTGTTTTATCTAAATCGAAATAAGCTAATTTGATTTATCTTGATTTCATGTATATAGAAATTATTACATTTGGTTTTAAGGATGAAATTTTTTCCCTCATCTCAGTTTTCTTCTATTGAACTCCTGTAGTGATTTGGTGTAGGAGATTGTCCTGTTCTGTTCTGATGCGTGGTTAAAATTTCGAAAACGAGTGATGCGAAAGAAAAATGAGGAAGTTGGCCAGGGTGTGCCGTTAGCTATGGAAGAAAACCAACACTTAGTTGATGCCAATTTTCAAATTCAACCTGATGCTTCTTCTACTCTTGCTCCGGTAGAGGAAAGTCCAAGTCACGTCAAAAACGTATCGAAGGAGCCGCCTGTTGAGTCTAAGGCGAAGGCATCTGCTGAGTCTAAGGCAGAGCCACCTGCTGAGGTTATGGCAGAGCTGCATCATGTGGCAAAGGTAGAACCACCTCTTGAGGCCAAGGCAGAGCCATCTCCTAAGGTCAAGGCTGAACAACCCCTTACAGCCATGCCAGAGCCATCTGCTGAGGCTAAGTCAGAGTTACCTGCCCAGGCTACAGCAGTACCACCTGCGGAAGCTGAGGCAGAGGCTCCTTCTGATGATAAGTCTTAGCAACTTCTGAGACTAAATCTACGCTACCTGCTGAAGCTATGTCAGCACCAGACTCTGCGGACAAGGCTGAGCCACCACTTGAGGACAAAAGTGAGAATCAAGAGGCGGTTCCTGAGGGTATTCCACTGCAAGATATTCAAAGCAGTGAAAATATTCTTCAATCAATCACAGTAGAACTTGATGTAAATAAAACTGATCATGAGGAAGTTTCTGACCCGACGGAGGAAGCTAATGAATTTACTCAGAGCAATAATGGTATGTACAAATATGATTCGATTTACACGTAAAACCTAATCATGGTATATCGAAGATAATAGATTTATTAACAACACTCATAATTGTGCATCTTCTTTAGCGTCCGTTACCTATAGTAGTAGACTTGTAGGGACCAATCAAACCTTTTTTTTCTTGACTTGAGACCGGTCAATTTGTCGTTGCTAAACTTAGTTTATAATGGGAACTCTCAGGTTGAGAGGGATTTTTTAGTTTGTTTCCCTGAGTACAATAGTACGTTTTCTATTATTTTTCTTTTGGGTAAAGCACATAAACAAGGTTTATAATTTATGTGAATGTTTTAAATATAAAAAGTAGATGTGAATCTCCTAAATTTATGTAAATCGAATTCACATAATTCGATTTACTTTCATTTCATTAAGCTAATTCAATATACCTTGGTTTCATGTAAATCCAAGCCACTACATTTGATTTACTAGCAGGCTAGCAGCAACACTCGCAATTCGAATCATATCTATTCGATTTATTCATACGCCCTATAATTTGAATCTTGTTGGTTCGATTTACATGTAAACTTAATCATGGTAAATCGAAGATAGTAAATTCAATTTATTAACAAAGCAATGCATGTGATTAAATTAAATTGCAACTGCAGATTCACTGAAAAAGAGATTTGAAATGTTCCGACAATGTAGAAAAATCTCTTTAGAGTGCTTCCACAATGATATAGAAAAATTAAGCAAACAAGTGGTTAAATCGCTGTGAGCAAGGTATGTTAAGTTAAATAAATTGCAAAAAGGCAGATTTGAGCGATTGAGTCCAAATAAAAAGAGAAAACAGAGTTAGTGTAAAGGGTTAACTACAGAGTAGGTAGCTTTCTGTTAAAGGGGTTTGGGTACCCTTATTATATAGGTGCTCCTCCCTCTCTTTTAACAGTAATTTTACCGTTACTTTGGGCTACATTAATGCTGAAGTTCAGCAGACTCGCCCTCAACTCTTTGATTATCACATAAACAGAATGGAAGGGTCGCTAAACATAATCCGCTAAATAGTACAGAAAAACATTCCGAATTTTAATAGCAATGAGAATAAACATGTAATTCACTCAAACCTTGCACACAAGTTTGTTGTTGACAGTGGATGAAGTGTGGGAGAGGGATGTGAACAGTGAGCCTCATGAGAGGGTCCACGGAGATGCTGACCAATTTGAGACACCCTACGGTTCCAACATTTTCGAGAATCATGCCACTTCGGGTCGCTGCACCCTATGCCCGTGGCCATCGAAATTGAAGCAAAATTTATATAATTTGACATGTTGCAAGTCTCCAGCTTGTTGAAACCCAAAGGGGAAAAGGCTGATGAGTGTTGAAACTTGAAACACGTTCCAATGTTTCTTCATCGACTCAAAATTGACATTACTTTTCTTTTATTTATTTATTTTAGCCGTTTTCCCTTCTATTTTATTTTGTCATACCTTATTGAAACAGAGGCTTCATCTTATCTTTTTTTTTTTGTGTGTTATCTTTTTTTGTTTGAGAAGCATTAGAGCAATATAACCTTTTGGAAAGAATGTTAATCATTTTTGCTAGAATCAAGCAAAGGCTATATATATGTTCAGGTTACATCTTTTCTCTAATTTAAACGACTTGTATATATCATTGAATATGTCAAATTGAAAAGTTTGAATAACAATTCTCTTCCACCTAAAATCAGTTTAGAGATATGAAATTACTAATACCAAGTAGCTCCTAAGGTTGAAGATTATGGAGTAAAAATGTAAAATATACCTTCCATGAGGCAAGAAGCGTGTCTCAAGTTGCCGGTATTCAGTAACAAAAAGACAAATACACAAATCTGATGAACACAAAGCCCAAACGGCTGTTGCATGTTTATCATGAGATTCTATTATGGAAAGAGTAAACTCAGACTCATCATCAGAAGATTGAGCAAGATACTCGTAACGAAGCCGTAATTATTGCGCAAGATACTGCTGCCATTGTGGTTTCCTCCACTTTTGCCTTGCTAACTTCCCCGTCAACACCGGCTGATGTCGATGCCATTTGAAGGGAAACCAGTTCTAAGGTGTATTGAGAGTGACAATGAATTGTATTCAATGAAACTAATCAAAACTATCTTAGAGTAACACTGATACATGAGCATATATAGTATAAGCTCTTAACAGAAAACGGAATTGGTAACTAAATTCTGTTAGTTGATTAATTCAAGAACCAGTCTTGAGATAATACAATTATGAATTATCTTGATGTGATCTTGATCCATTCACCTATATACTCTATTACCATTCTTCAACTATAACTTACAGAACATTATTATTCAGAAACTAACTGTCCGTTATCAAAATAGCATTCTAATTTATTTCTAATAATCTAATAAATAAAATATAGGGAAAATCACCCTAATAAACCAATGGCACTAAAAAAATTAGGTAAATCACTCAAACGAGATTAAGTTATGTGAATGTCCCAAAAGGATCTTTTTATGTAAATCTTGATTAAAAATTTTAAATCGACTTACATAGACTAGAATCTTCATGAAACATGATTAAAGAATTGAAAAAGACAAGTTTGAATTGAAAATAATAATTATCTGTTTAATAGAAGATGTTGAAAATTTGAATAATTATCAAGAATATTCAAGAGAGGTATTTGATTATGAAAAGAATGATATCAAAGCATGCAAATTCTACAAGCTTCATGATCATCACCAATGTAGTCTTAGTTGTTAAGAAAAAAAAATTATTTTATTAAAAAGTTTAGTTTATATAAAGCCATACATGCTTTATGTATTATGTGTGTTCCAAACAATAAAAATTGTGTTATGAGAATTGAGAGGTGCTCCTTTGTTTTATAAGTATTAGTGAGTTTGATAGATGAAAAATATGATAGCGTTATTTTTGTGAGTAAGTGATTCTGCGGCCAATATAGTGTGGGTATTATACTGACATTTGGTATCAGAACTAGTTAATCCAGCGCCTAGTGTTTGAGAGTTTGTGAGGTATGAGATGGTTCTCACATAGTTACTTATTCATAGAGTCAGTTTGGCAAACACTTTTAATATTGTGTGGTCCGGTCCCAAGTTAGATGGAAAAATTGATTATAGTTATTGGAAGACTTTGATGTTTACCTATTTGAAAGCTCAGAACCTGTGGAATTTCATCGAACCGGGTTTGTAAGAAGGAGCAGATGTTGCCCAACAGAAGAGAGATCAATTGGCGCTATCTCAAATTCATCAAGGAATAGATTATACGGTGTTTAGTAAAATAGCAAATGCCAAAAATGCGAAAGAAGCATGAAACACTTTAAAGTTATCATACAAAGGCATAGATAAAACTCAAAAAGTAAAGCTACAGTCTTTGAAAAGAGGATATGAAAGGTACAAGATGTCTACCTCAGAAACTATTGAGCAATATTTTACTCGTGTTACAGATCTTGTCAATAAGATGAGAGTCTATGAAGAAGATATACCCGATAGTAAAGTGGTGGAGAAAATTCTTCTCACCATGCCATTGAAATATGACCATGTGGTGACTACGATACTAGAGTCACACGATATGGATACCATGATGATTGCAGAGTTGCAAGAAACCATGGAAAGCCACATCAGGTGAATATTGGATAAGTCAGAAAAATCAACTGAGGAAACCTTGAAAAGTTGGGTGCATTTAAACAATGCTGCAGAATCAAGCCATACACAGGAAGGATGAGGTCGAAGTTTCAATTTTCAAAATAGAGGCAGAGGAAGTTTTAGAGGAAGAGGTCGTGGCAATTACAATCAAGGAAGTTATAATAATTTTACACCACATAATCAAGGAAGAGGTGCAATGAATTTCAGGCCTGTCAACTGAGGAAGAGGTCGAAGCAATTTTTATCAAGAAAGAACCAATTTCAACTGCTTTTATGTGAAAAGTATGGACACAAAGTAGCAGATTGCAGATTCAAAATGGTGAATAACAATCAAGCATACGTTGCAGAAAATCAACATCAAAATATTGATGATAATCCAGGCACTCAGACTTTATTTTTTACAAGTAATTCATGTGGTGAAGATGAAAATATATATTACTTGGATAATACTTGTAGTAATCATACGTCTGGTAGAAAGGAGTTATTTTATTCACTAGATGATTCAATTAAACTATTATTGAAGTTTGATAATAGTACAAAAATTTCTATTGAAGGAAAATGGCATATACTAATTAGATTGAAGGATGGTTCTCTGAATAATATTTCTGATGTTTTCTATGCTCTTGAACTTGATTACAATTTACTAAGTATGGGGCAATTATCTGAGAAGGGATATAAGATGATAACTTATCGTGAATATTGCACTATATTTGACAACAACAGAAGGTTCATAGATAAAGCAAAGATGACTTCAAACAGAATGTTTCTATTAAAAATTCAATATGTTAATCCCTCTTGCATGAGTACTGTGATATTTGATGATAATTGGCTGTGGCATATGCGATTTGGGCATTTTCATTTTTATGGTCTAAACCACTTGTCAAAAAAGGACTTGTTTCTAACTTACCACGGATTCATATTCACAATTGTATTTGTGAGATTTGTCAACTGGAAAAGAAGCACAAAGATCCATTCCTTACAGGAAAGTCATGGAGAGCTAGAAGTTACTTGAAATTGTACATTCAGATATCTGTTCTGTTGAAGTTTCAAGCAATGGTGGTAGCAGGTATTTTATCAATTTTATTAATGATTTTAGTAGATATACATGGGTATACTTTCTGAAGCAGAAATCAGAAGCATGTGCTATCTTTAAGACATTCAAGGTATTTGTTGAAAAACAAAGTGGCTGTAAAATCAAAATTCTCATAACAGACAGAGGGACAGAATATTTTGCGTGTTCAGATAACTTTAAGCAACACGAAATTCAACACCAACTAACAACTAGATATACTCTTCAACAAAATGGAGTTGTTGAAAGAAAGAATAGAACCATCATGGATATGGTCAGATGCATGCTCAAGTCAAAACAAATGCCTAAAGAATTTTGGGGCAGAAGCCGTCGCAACAACAGTTCTTATTTTAAACAGGTGTCCAACAAAGAGTGTTCGAGATAAAACTTCAGAGGAAACTTGGAGTGGAAAGCAGCCATCCATCCATCATTTAAGAGTCTTTGGGTGCATAGCTTATGCACACGTACCAGATCAATTATGGAAGAAGTTAGATGATAAAGGCAAGAAGTGTATCTTTCTCGGCTATAGCACAGACTCAAAAGCATACAAGTTGTACATTCCAAAAAACAAAGAAAGTAATCATCAGTAAAGGCGTGACGTTTGACGAGAAAGACATGTGGGACTGGGACACAAAGACAGAAAAGTAGCCAATTGTAATTTAAAATACATGTGATGATGACGAAGAAAGACAACCGGACATAACCGAAAAACCAGAATCATCTAGAAGACCTCAAAGAGAGCAGAGACTACCTGCTAGATTAGCATATTATGAAGTTGGTAATGACAACGATCCGTCCGATGAAGAAATCATAAATTTTACTCTATTTTCAGATTGTGAGCCGTTGAACTTTGAAGAAGCCTCTAGAAATAACAATTGGAAGAAAGCAATAGATGAGGAGATTCATGCCATTGAAAAGAATGACACATGAGATCTGATAGATTTACCAACAAATAAGAAGCAGATTTGAGTAAAGTGGGTTTACAAGACTAAGTACAAATCCAGTGGTGAAGTTGATCATTTCAAAACAAGATTAGTTGCAAAGGAATACAAACAAAAACCAGAAGAAGAAGTGTAAGTTGAGCAACCTACAAGATATGAAGTTCTTGGAGAAGAAGATAAAATTTACAAGTTGAATAAAGCTTTGTACAGGTTAAAGCAAGCACCAAGAGTATGGTACAAGAAGATTGATTCTTATTTCACTCAGAATGGTTTCAAAAGATGTGCATTTGAGCATACGCTTTATATCAAGTTTGTTGAACCTGAAGATATCTTGATTGTATTTCTTTATGTTGACAATTTGATTTTTACTGGCAACAATTTGAAGATAATTACAGAATTTAGGGAGGCTATGATAAAGCACTTTGAAATGACATATATGGGCTTGATGTCTAAGTTTTTTGGCATTGAAGTAGTTAAAAAAGATGATGTAATTTTTATTTTTCAGAAGAAATATGCAAATGATATTTTGAAGAAATTTCAGATGGAGCACTTAATACCAGTTTTTACTCCGGTCAAAAAGAAGTTCAAATTGTTGAGAAAAGATAAAGGAAGAGTAGTAAATCCCACATACTACAAAAGCTTGATTGAAAGTCTAAGGTACTTGATTGTGACTAGACCAGATATTGTGTTTGGAGTTGGTTTGCTTAGAAGATTTATGGAGGAGGCTTGTACCAACCATTTGGAAGCGGCAAAAAGAATTCTTCGATATATCAAAGTTACTTTAAATGATGAAATTTATTATGAGAATAATAATGAAATAAACCTTGTTGGCTACACTGATAGTGATTGGGCCGGAGATATAGAAATAAGAAAAGTACTTCAGGATTTGTATTTCATCTTGGTTCTGGTGCAATTTCATGGTCGTCAAAAAAACAACTAGTAGTAGCACTTTCTACAACAGAAGCAGAATATATAGCAGCAACAAATTGTGCAACGCAAGTAGTTTGGCTAAGAAGAATTCTTAAGGAATTGAACGAGAAACAAAGTACTCCAACGACGATATTTTGCGATAACAAGTCAGCTATTGCACTTTGCAAAAATCTTGTGTTTTATGGAAGATCGAAGCATATTGATATTCGATTTCACAAAATCAGAAAGTTGGTGAATGAGAAAGAAGTTTTTATTGAGTACTGTCCCATTGATGACCAAGTTGCAGATATCTTTACAAAACTGTTAAAGACCGAGTTATTTTACAAGTTGAAGAAAATGCTTGAAATGATAAATTTTACAAGCTTAATTTAAGGGAGGCAATGTTGATTAAAAATTTTAAATCAACTTGCATGGACTAAAATCTTCATGAAACATGGTTAAAGAATTGAAGAAGCAAAGTTTGAATTGAAAACAATAATCGTCTATTTACTAGAAGATGTTGAAAATTTGAAGAATTATCAAGAATATTCAAGAGATGTATTTGATTATTAAAAGAAGGGTTAAGTATTTTTTTTCTTCCTTAACGTCTTGGGTCAAAATCAAAATCGTCCCCAACCTTTTTTGTTATTAAAATCATCCCCAACGTTACAAAACGTTATAAAATCATCATTTTTACAAAAAATAATAATGCTTTGACAATTTTGCCCTTAAAACAAAAATAAAAAAAACCTCTTCCCCTCCTTCGCCACTAACCCCCTCCCTCTGTCTCCCTGCATCTTTATCATCTACGCATCAGTCACCTCTCTCTCTTTCTCTCTCTTAACCACCACCACCACCACCACCACCACCACCACTACCACCGCCCCACCCACTATCCTTAACTCTTTTCACTTGAATCCCTTACCTAACACAACTCCAACAACCAACATAAAACCACACTCAAACTTCAACAATGCACAATCTGGTCAGGAATCCATATAAATACCAGGTGCATTTTTACATATATCACATCGAGGAACATCACTAGGATCAACAAGTCCAACTCGAACATGTCTACATAACTTAACACAATTCAATTCCATTAAATCTTAATTTTAATTCTATTCCTGCTTAAGATAAAAATAAAATAAAACAAAACTCAATTCAGCGGATCAGTAGACTAATAGAGAAAAGCTTTAGATCTTGTTTAGCAACCAATGGCCTGAACAATTGTATTCATATAAGTGAATCAAGTCGAACGATGCAATATACTTGTCCTAGGCTCTTAGTATACAATAAATTTTAAATCCGTGCTAATAATTTCATCTATTATTTTTGCTCAATAACAATTCAATTTGTGTAGTAAACTAATCGAAATGACTAGACATTAATGAACGGAAGAACAATAGCTTGATAAAATTGAAGTCAAACCTTGTCATCGCAAGAGTGGCAAAGAACAGCCTCGTCGATGGCCCAGAATAAAATTGAAGCGGCGTTTTGGCATACATTGCAGAGGATTCTCATTGTCTCTCTCTTAATAATTATGCCTTTCAAATGTCAATTATTCTTCAGCTGCACTGCTTTCTCACTCTTTCTTCTTCCACAATGACAGTGCCTCAACGCAAACTTTGCGATTTGAACAAGTGATTCAGGTAGTTAGCATCATTAACAGAAGAAGAATAACGAATAGAAGGAATGAATAAGAAGGAAGTTGAAACTTGGAAAGCAGGGTCAGGGGGTCTGAGAGTTTGGTTATGTTGGTAGTGGGGCGTGTCTGAGAGTAGGAGGAAGGGGATTGGGGGAGGGGTGGGGGAAGAGATCGAAGAGATGCTGGGGAGTGGGGTGGAGTGGGGTTTTGTTTTTTTTTTTTAATATTATTTTTATTAATAGTGAAGGATAATTTGGTCAAAAAATATAATTGAAGTAGAAAAGGACGATTTTATAACATTTTGTAACGTTGGGGATGATTTTAATAACAAAAAAAGGTCGGGAACGATTTTGATTTTCACTTCAAACCTTAGAAACGAAAAAAAATACTTAACCCTTAAAAGAATGATGACAAAGCATGCAAGCTCTACAAGCTTCATGATCATCATCAATGTAGTCTTAGTTGTTAAGAAAAAAAAATTATTATTTTTTTAAAAAGTTTAGTCTATATAAAGCCATAGTGAATTCTATGGTGCCTAACTTTTGCCTAACTTATTTTTTATGGCAAATTTTGAATATTTAATAATTATTTACTTTTATATTTTTAAAATTAAATATTAATTTTTAACCATTTTTAGTAAATTAGACAAATATTTTTAGACATCATAGCAATCACTCAAAGCCATACATGCTTTGTGTATTATGTGTGTTCTAAATAATAAAAATTGTGTTATGAGAATTGAGAGGTGCTCCTTTGTTTTACAAATATTTGTGAATTTGAGATGAAAAATATGATAGTGGTATGTGAGTGAGTGATTCTACTGTCAATATAGTGTGAGTATTATACTGACAAAATCGAATGAGACATTATTAATATAGCATTTTTGGTAATAAATCGAGTATACCTGTTTTAATTTACTATCAAAAATATTAAATCATAATGTCTAATTCAATTTATATAAAAAAAATTCTTTGAGAATATACACCTAACGTAATTTTGTTTAAGTGATCTACGTAATTTTTAAGTGCCATTAGTTTATTAAGATGATTTGTCCAATTTTTTTCATATACCTTTTAAAGTATTATCTAAATAATAGTCTTGTAAAATTAAAATCATCAAATACACAAATAATTTATCAAATATAAAACTTATTAGTTACTTATAAAAAAATATATCATATTTTCATAATTTCTATCACTTTTGTTTTTTTGGATGTATTTTTATCGTGTTAAAATATATTTTAGTAGTTTACTCAAATTGTTTTAAGTATTTGTGATTTTAGTACCCGGATAAAAGCGTTATTTCGTTAAGTATACTTATGACTAGAGCCTTGTAATAATAACCGCTTACTTGTTTTTCTAATTCCCTTAACAGGCTAAAAATCTAATATATATTTATTATTTTAAAAACATAAAACAGAAATACAATTTTCCTTGTTTAGAATTAATGATGATTTAATATGGTACTAGACTACTAGTATATCATTATTCATTAGTCCTATGCTTGTTGAACCTAATCAACCTATATTAATTGACCTCACTCTCTTTCAGTCACTTGGATGGAACATCATTATCATGTGTGTCAGTATGTGATACCTTCTTGTTGGTGGTGTTGTACAAATAAATGCCTGGGCGTAGCTGCCACTTATTACTAGTGACTAGTGAGTGCGGAGTAGTGACTACTGACTAGGGAACAACCATATCTGAATCTAACGGACTCAGAACACACGTGATCCTCCCCCCATAAAATCGTCACCGTCGGTTTAGTACGGCTCTCTTACATCAATTTGGATGCTACATCTGTTGAGGTCACGAAAACAAGGAGCTCCCATTCCGGTTTTGGGCTTCCAATTGGGCCCCACCTTTCTACCGAGTTACCCCGTCCACCTTCAGGGACATCTCTGTACTTTCACACTATATTATTAAAAACAATAAAAAAACATAAGCCACGTCAGCGATCCGTGCGTTATTCCGGTGGCAATACCCCACCGTCTGATCACTCACCCTTCTGCGAATCCCAACCGTTCGGATTTTTCCCGAAAACATCAACAACAGCAATTGCAAGAAAAAGAAAGAAGCTCTTGCGTTTTTTTTTTAATTAATTTATTTTTTATTTTATCTTTTCTTCCTTCAAATCAGATCCTCAATTCTTTGCAGGTTCTGCTCAAACGAACGAGACAGTTCTTGTGTGAGAGAAGAGAACCTTGAATCTTGGAAGTTGTATTTCTTTGCGGGAACGAGTGTTCTGCCAAACCTTTAATGGCGACTCCAGAGGTTAATAAACCTCGTTCACTCCCTCCATACCCCGAGGTAACATTCTTCCCTTCTTCAAATCTCCATTTATCTGTTAATACTTTACCTAATTCAAAGTTTTCAGTTATTATTTGATCTTAAAACTTTCAGCTATGTTTTTAATTGTTATTATTATTATTATTATTTTTAGATTTTTTAGATGATTTCAGCTGCATTCAGAATCTTCCCTTCTTGCTTTTTCTTTCTTCATTTTCTTGTTTAGGTTTAATCTTGATCTGAATTCTGAATATTTACAACTGTTCTTGCTATGCTTCCATTGGAATTTCAAAAACTTGGAGAAATGAAAAAAAAAAGAAAAGAAAAATATATTGATTAATTAAGCATCTCCCCCGATTTTGCATTTATAGGAAGCTAGAGAATGGAAATGAAAATTATTTCACTGTATTACGGGTGAAATTAACTAAACAAAAATGACTATAGATTATTTTAAATCAGTGGAAACTGAGTGAGCTTTGTTTACGCGTGTTTTTGTTTGGATTTTCTCAGATGATTTTGAAGGCGATTGAAGCTCTTAATGAAGAGAACGGTTCGAACAAAACGACGATATCAAAGTACATAGAATCCACGTACGGAGGTTTGCCTCAGGGGTACAAGGCACTGCTCAATGTGCACCTTGCAAAGATGAGGGACAGTGGTGAGCTAGTGTTTTGGAAAAACAACTACACCATACGTAACCCCAACACGCCGCCACGGCGGGGCCGGGGCAGGCCCCCAAAGCCCAAGGACTCTCTCTCCCCGGGCATTATCATTGCACCCTCCAGGCCCCGGGGACGGCCCCCAAAGGACCTAAATGAGCTGCCACGCCCACTAAAGACTAAGACCTCGGGTGGGAGTGGCAGACCGAGAGGGCGGCCAAGGAAAATGGCCCGGCCCTCTGGGGGATTTGATGGCTCTCCACCTCCAATGGTGGTTGGGGGTACGCCTAGTGGCAGGGGGAGAGGGAGGCCTCCCAAAATGAAAGGTCCATTGGCGGAAATTAGTGTTGACCGATAGGGTAACCCTTTTTTGTTCTTGGTTGTTGAATCATGGTAATGTTTATTTGGAGTGTTGGGGTTAGAAAAGTGTCTTTGAGTGTCACGTGTTTATGTACAATTTGTGTAGCGTTAGTTGATAATGAAGCTTTGGTGGTTTGTAAACTGTAACTGTGAAAATAGGACAATCAACAATGGATATATAGGACTTCATGGACTCTAAAATCTCTGAAATTCATGACAAAAAATTTCTCGTGTGTGTAGATTATTCAGTTTAAGATTTTTTTTTTAATCTGAAATTACTAATAATTAAGTTTGTATTAGTGGTCTGAGCCTCTGAGGCTATGTGCTGGTTTACAAATTGTGAATTCAATTATATAATATTATTTGAACAATGCTAGGGCCAGTAACTTTTGTGATTGGTAGTCATCAAATAGCTATTAATGATGATTTAATAGTGTGAGATTTCATTCAATAACTCACCTTTCTCTGCTAGTTACATGCTGCCGAAATTCAATAAAATTGCTTCTTAGACTTTTCCATATTATTTTTCAAGGCATGTAGTTTGTTGGCGAAACATTGTTTGAAAGTTGAAACACATTTTTCTGATTTCCAAAGCAATTTATGCTTTTTATGTGTTAGAATATAGAGAAAATGACAAATAAGTCCCTGATTTTTTGTTCTGGGAACATTTTTGTCCATCACCATTGAAAAATACTTTTAAGTTTCTGACCTTCACAAAACTTGGACAGATCAGTTCCTCCGTCCAAATGCCTCCGTCAGGGACTGATCCGTTCAAGTTTTGTGAAGGTCAGGGACTTAAAAGTATTTTTCAATGATCAGAGACAAAAATATCCGCGAGGCAAAAAGTCAGGGACCTATTTGTCCTTTTCTCTAGAATATATTAGGATAATTCTAATGAATGCTAATTGATATATTATAACATTATGGACTATTGTTTTTTGAATAAGAAACCAAGATGACCACATTAACAATCTTCACTAGTAACTAATTTGGATTGGTCGATTGGTTAGTTTATTCGTTTACTTAAATAAGTGTTAGTGTGTGTTTGGATTTACGTTTGTGAAATTGGAGTTCGAATGAAAATGATTTTGTAGAATTGATTTTGGATAGAGGTGAGTTTATGCTAACATGATTTATGTTTGGCAATTTTATATTAAAATTGATTTTGATAAAATAAATATTGTTTGGATAATATTAGTTAAAATCACTTTTAGATAAATAATTAATTCATTACTAAAAAATATAATATTAAATTATAATATTATTTTTTAAGTGTATTTAATTTTTTTTATACTTCTTTTAATATTTTTTTATATAATATTCTTTATAGTACTCTATTTTAGTATATTATAATTTTTTACTATTATAATAAAAATTGATATTTATTTAAGAAATTAAAAATAACATATAAAAATTGACAATTTTTTAAGTAATTTTTTATATTAAAAATTAATATTTATTTATTAAATTAAAAATAACATAAAATAACACTTTTTAGTATTTTTTTAAGTACTCTTAATAATCTTATTTTTATTGTTATTTTAGATTTTAACTTTTTATTAGTTATATTTTTATTATTATTTATTATTAATTTTTTATTTAATTTATCATTTTTAATAGGAACAATAATACATATTATAAAAAATTAAAATAATAAATAATACACACAAATTAGAATAATTATTTTAATACTCTTCGTATTCTTTTATTTAGTATTATTTTGGATGATAAAATTTTATTACTTAGGATTCTATTGTTATATACGATCAATCTTTTATTTATTTTGTCTTTTTTAATAAAATCAATAATTGATATTATAATAAAATTACAATAAAAAATGTAATAAAAAATTAAAATATAAAAAAAAGTATTAAAAGTGATTAAAAAAATTATGGAGAAAATCTACAATGAATGACCAGCAACAAACCTAAACGTACGTTGAGTGAATGCAGAAGTTATAATTTTTTGTTTCAAGTGAACGGTTTTTTGGATACAAAATTACTTCTGCGTTCAGAGAATAAAAGTTGCTAAATATCAAAGAACAACGTTAAATGAACTTAAAGGCAATTATATCCTCTCCAACGTGATTACAAAATACACCCTTAAAAATTTAAATTTTATTTTGTATATGCAACAATTAGTCTTTAGTATGTTGAAGATGTGGTGTGCATGCTTTTAAGTCATTTATATTAGAATAGGTTGCGTGATTAAAATAGTTATATTTGTGTCTTTCTTTTAAGTATAATTATGGTTTTAGATTACAATTTAAAAATATATGTAATAAGTAGTTTAAAATTATGATTCACTAAAAAATTTATTCTGAAATTTTAGTAATTTTTCATAGAATTTAACAAATGAACAATCATAGTTCCCTTTCGGCTTTCACTCTTTACCTTTTCACAAAACCTATCTCATAAAGACATAAATAGTGGATCACATCTTCTAAAGTTTTCTTTGTAAAAATAAAACTTATTTTAGATTTTTATACATTACTAATCTATTTAAAACTGCTAAATCATATTTGTTAATAGTAATGTAACCATTGACCGCATAATTAATAAGCTCTTTACTCGAGAAAAATAATGTAATGAAAAAATGATTTTAATAGAAAATAAGGAAAATATTTTGTTAGATATATAGAAAATCAAAGGAAAGAAGGTTGACAAGGAACATTTTGATTCCGTGTCGAAAATAAAATAAGAGGAAGTATAGAGAGTCAATAAAATATTTGTATAATATATACAATGAAAGTTTAGGGATATTCAAAAACTCACGTGCAGTTATTTTCGTATAAAGTTGATATTCAAAAATTATTACATGATTTGATAAATTTGACTAAATTATCATCTAACAACTATTAATTATCAACTTTATATGAAGACGACTGCATCTGAATTTTCACCAAATAAATAAAAAAGTTGGTCCCACAGTTATCAAACTAGCCCATCGATGGAACTGAAAATCCGGTTTGATTTGATTGTCAATTCGAATTGAGTCATTATTTAAATCGGTGAGAATTAATTCAATCAAATTTAGTCAAATTCAATAAAAATTAGTCAAATCCAATTTTAATTCGGTAAAATCCAATTAAATTAAACAAATAATTTATATACATGAAATTTTTTTATTAAATATATTATATAAATACAATTAAATTATATTTTTAAATTAAGAAAATAATATTTAATAATTATAATATATTTTTTATTTATATATTATTATTTGGATAAAATATATTTTTTGTTTCTAAAATTTATTAAAAATATTTTTAAATTTTATTTTATTTTAATTTTGTCTCATAAATTTTGTATTAAATATATTCTTGGCAACCTTTTTTTTATAATTTAGGACTAATTCAGTAATAATTTTACAAGAATAATTTTCAACACATGTAAATTAAATATAGTTGTCATGCATAATTAGATTGGCCCTAAACTTTCTGTAAATTTAGCTGTCAAGTATATACTTGATGCAAATTCAAAAATTTTTTAGACAAAATTTAAACAAAATAAATTTAGGAGCATTTTTTAAACTTTTTGACAAACTTCAGGAATAAAAAATATAATTTATTCTTATTTTTATTTTTTCTATATATACTTAAACAGTATAATAAATATAAACTAATTGATGAGTTATTAAAATTTTAAAATAATAATGAATTTAATACAAAATAAAGCTAAAAAGATATTTATTATGAAAATAAGAAAATAAATTTAATTTTTATATAATTATTTAATTATAATGAGATCAATCGTTTTAACCTATAACTTATAGATTGAACCGACAATCTAATAATTCAATAGTCTAACTAATTTAATTGTTTAATTATCGGTTCGATTCTGATAATTATAGTTGGTTGAAATTCGATATATATATATATATATATATATATATATATATATATATAAAAGAAGGTCGATCTGAATATTTAGATACATATTGTAGATTGATCTATATTATATTATAGAGTAAAAGTTTTTGCACTACAATTATAGAATAGATAGGATAGATAATATGATAGAAAGAAATCAATGGTCTTTCATTTGCTTCTCTTCGATGGAAGTCTTATTTTCTCAAAATATATCCTAATTTTTGGCCTAATTCTTCTTCTGATGATCGATTCAACCTCTGATAAAAAAGATCTATCTTGGTTCTATTTAATCACTAAGAAAATCCCACACCTAGAAGCCCATTTACTCCAAAATTTAGACAAAAATAGAATTGTTATCCCTGGATCTTGGTAGAAACGGACGATATTTTAGTAGGGAAATTAACGCCTCATAGTTTCGAATCGAATATCTTTAAAAAGATCTTTTGTCTCATGGTAGCCAACTCCAAAGAATCATTTGTGTTTAAAATAAAAGTAGAACAAAAAAAATGTGTAGACTAATGATGTATTGACAATATAAAACGTTTTATAGAGTTATGTAATAACAACAGTTTTTTTTATGATCATTTACATAAAAAGTAGTTATTTTTGTCAACGTAGTGTTATATAATTAAATGTACATATAAAACGATTTTACGCTCACAGTGTATCAAAATTAAATTCTTTTACCAGTGAATCAAAACTTTTGGAGCTTAGTAGCTTACAACGGATGCTCTTATGATTCAAATCTAACACCAAATATGGCATTCGTATATGGTTTTGGAGAATCTAAAAAAGCCAGAAAAAAAAAGTGGATAGCATGTTTCTCCAATAAAAAACAACACGAGTGTTACCTAATTGTTGCTAATAATCTGTAGACTATGGGTAACGGTGACAAATTTTGATAATAATAAAAGAAAATGGATTAGTGTGTTGGTGCTTTTTGTAAAATATTATTATGTTAGTTGGTCACATAGTGTGTACGTAATATTCCCTTCCATCTTTTTTCCCCTATTTTGTTTAAGAAGTTGGGGAACACAACACTATAGCTAGAGCATATGGAAAGTAAGATACTAAAATTTATAATAAAAAAAATATAAAAGTAACTAATTACATTTCAAAATTAATATCACATCAAAAGAGCATATGTCTATGCTAGAAGCGATTCCTCACATATATAAATCTTGGGTGGAAAATTATTATTAGGTGCGAAGTGCGAACAAATTTTATGACTTACAAATCAAAGTTTATTATATATTATTAATTTGTCTAATATGTATATTAAAAATTTGATTGAAAGATGAATCAATTTGTCTGACAATAATAATTCTCAAAAATTTATAAACAATAAAAATTTATACTAAAATAATCTATTTAAAATGATTAGGAACCAATTTGAGTATTTATTTATTTGTTTAAGTGTTGCATAGTTAAACATATATGACCCTACTTTCATATCATCATACATTTATACTCAATTTTTTTGGTGACATACATTTATACTCAATTTTATAAAGAAAAAAAAAACGGAAAGAAAAAAAAAAAAAGGTTAGAAAAAAGAGAAAAAAGAAGAGAGTTAAGAGGGTCACTTCATCCAAAAACAAAGCCCAAAGAACAAGGGAACCTTAAAAAAGATCTTTGAACTTCAACATAATTGCCATGTCATCGATCAAGGTTACCCTGTAATAACGGATCCATCACCGTCCGATCATCATCCATCTCTTAAATCCAAGCTGTCCATTATAATCCCCAAAAAGGATGAAGGAAGAAGGTGGGTGAAAAAGGGGAACTGTTTGCATCTTCTTTTTTTATTTTATTTTTATTATTTCCTCTTTTTCCTCTGCTTTGCAATTTTTTTAATTTATTTATGTTACCTCTATATCACACCATTAGATCTTTGCAAGTGCCACCCAAACCAAAAACTGTTCCTTTGGGTGAAAAAAAAAATTGAACCCTTCCTCTTACAACCCCAAAGTTTTCATTTTTAATATTTGGAGTTAGTGACTTAGTGGGGTGTGCACTGTGCCAGCTAGCTACTCAGCTGCCTCATCAACCTGCAACATACATCAATGGCGACAGAAGAGGATACTAAACTTCCTCCATACCCTGAGGTAAACTTAGCTAGCTTTTAACCAAGCAATTTCTTCCCTCTTTTTAAACCCTAATAAATATATAAATCAATATCCAAAGAATGTTCCTAGTGAAGCAAGTAGAATTTTATGAGGATCAAGGTCGTTTGAATGTTTTTTTTTTTTTAAAAAATTGGTTTCATTTTCTTTTTTGGCCTACATCTTCATTTGAGTTTCCATGTTCCCTAACCGTTATAGGCTGATTTGGTTTTGTTCATCAACTTGAATCTACTTAGTTGAATTAGAAGGCATGTTAGGAAAAAGAATTTAGGGTTTGTAGAAATTTTAACAAGAATGCAACACCCCAAAGTTGTTGTAATTTTGACTGGGAAAAATATTGTTTATCGTTATTATGGGATCTGAGACTTGAGACTCATTTCATGCAATTATTACAGTTCCCATATGAACATGGCAGAAACTCATCGATTTTATTTTATATATATTATTTTTGAATAATACATGTATTAAGTTGTATCTGTTTTTGTGTGTTGGGAATGGCATATGGTGCAGATGATAATGAAAGCAATTGAAGCTACGGGGGACAGCAATGGCGCAAACAAATCAGCCATATCAAACTACATAGAGTCCACCTATGGGGAGCTGCCAGCAGGGCACACAGAATTACTCTCCCACCACCTCAACAACATGAAGGAGAGTGGTGTTGGGAATAAGACACAATTCCCCCTTGAGAAAACACCTTTGACAGAGAAATAAAATAGACACAATCACAACACAAGAATTTAACGTGGAAACTCCAATTACCGGAGAAAAAACCACGGCCGTTGTCAAATGACAACCAGAGAATATCACTATGTGAAAATTGTTACAACACATAGACTTCTTTCTCTCACCGGCACCCCAGTACACCCACACTCTTTCAAAGCAAATATCTAACTACACCTCACAACACTCTCTAATCAAAGAGTACAGAGGAAAAGAAAAATCAGATACAAGCTTAAAGTGTTTCTGACTGGTGCAAAAACAAATGGAGAACTTAGCCTCATATTTATAGCCTAGGCCACCCACTCCATTTGCTATCCTAAGCAATGTGGGACTAATTCAACCAAATCCTAACAATCTCCACCTTGATTGAAATAGTCACACATCTTCAGCTTCCATTGTCAACACCGACAATTCTTTGCTGCCATTGTCTATACCGACAATCATAGTTCAGAGAACTATCATACTCCACCATGAAAGTATACTCACTTGGAATTAGACCACTCCAAGCATTTCGCCTTGGTACAGATCGAAACCTTGCTGAAAATTCATGGTGCAACTTCCAAATTGGCTTTTCCTGGAAGTTCTTCAGCCATCGACCTAACTCCGCCACACACCTTGCATCTCAACGCCAACCAATGCCCGTGTGCAATTGTGGACCTGATTGCCACAACTCATCCTTATCCATGGCAGTGCGGTAATACCATGAGGATACTTCTTGTCTTCTAGAGAACATCATCTTCTCTCATAGAGAGAGCAACCAGAGATCTTCTCCTTCAACGCCTTGTGCAAACCTGATTGTATCAACACATCCTTGACTTGTATTTGCCACAAGCCAAAATTGATTCTTCCATCAAAATTTTCTATTTCAAGCTTCACAGCACTTGAATATCCTGACATTGTTGCAACCGTATACTGGAATAGTATAACTCAACTGTAGACCGTGCACTAGGAAGGGTCCCCAGGAAAGAGAGGTGGGTCACAATGGACACACTTAAATACCAAGTCTTTCCTTAGCCAGAACCTTTTCCAAACTGCACTCTCACAGAGTCACACTGCCTTCCAGCAACAACAACAGCAACCAAAGATCAACCTCAAGCCACAGGACAAAATTCTTTTCTGATGTGGAAGGTCAGACTAGGCTGCAACCACAGAGCATACTAAGAATAAATCCCACCGAACCGAAGCTCTGATACCACTTGTTGGGAATAAGACACAATTCCCCCTTGAGAAAACACCTTTGACAGAGAAATAAAATAGACACAATCACAACACAAGAATTTAACGTGGAAACTCCAATTACCGGAGAAAAAACCACGGCCGTTGTCAAATGACAACCAGAGAATATCACTATGTGAAAATTGTTACAACACATAGACTTCTTTCTCTCACCGGCACCCCAGTACACCCACACTCTTTCAAAGCAAATATCTAACTACACCTCACAACACTCTCTAATCAAAGAGTACAGAGGAAAAGAAAAATCAGATACAAGCTTAAAGTGTTTCTGACTGGTGCAAAAACAAATGGAGAACTTAGCCTCATATTTATAGCCTAGGCCACCCACTCCATTTGCTATCCTAAGCAATGTGGGACTAATTCAACCAAATCCTAACAAGTGGCGACCTCACGTTCTTGAAGAACAACTACATGAAGCCTGACTCTAATGCCCCACCAAAGAGGGGCCGAGGCAGGCCTCCAAAGCCCAAGGCCCCTCTCCCTCCGGGGACAGTCCTGTCCTCACCAAGGCCCCGGGGACGTCCCCCCAAGGACCCTAATGCCCCACCTACTGCCAAAGTGTCAAGTGGCAGGCCTCGAGGCCGGCCCAAGAAGGTTCCTAGGACCACGGACGAGTCTTTGTCATCGGTGTCACCTTATGCTTCCTCCACTGGAAGGCCAAGGGGCAGGCCTCCTAAGATGAAGCCTCACATGGCAGAAGTGAGTGTCGAATAATGAGAAATATTTTGTGTATTTATTTTGTTGAGTATGAGTATGTCAAACTAAACATACATTTGGTTACTTTTAAATGAGGTATGGATGGATTCTACATCCTATTTGAGAGTAACCAAGTGTATAACATAAAATAAGTACGAGGAATATCCCGGTGAACAATTGAGATATTAGAGTTGGCCCTTTCTTGGGGTGACCAGCGCTGTAGGACAACTTTAATTTCCTCTTTAGTAGTAGATGTGGACTTAATTATTAGATTTGTGTTTAATTTGCAATGCTGTTTTGTAAAATTTGTGTAGTGAGTGATTAGCTTTTGAATCTCAGATTGTTAGCCAATGAGGACAATGACTAGAACTTGTGATGATTTGCACTGGGTTCCTGTCGATTGTGGTGTTATAAGTCTTAACATCTAAATTATGATAAAAATGGGTGCTGTTCTTGTGAAATATCATCAACGTTAGATGAATGTAAACACATTTAAAGTTGAAAAAATATTTGATATACAGTATCTACATATAACATTTTTATATATAAACCTTGTTTATCATTTAGCTGGAAAAAACGCATTTAACATTATGGATAATGGGGATCAGGAGTTAGAATAAGAATTATGACAGGCAAGAAGCGGGAAACGATGTTATAAAAAATTGTTTGACGATGAAGTTTGGTGGATATTAAGATGTGGTGTGCAACTGCAAAAAGTTATTGCTCCTAATCTGTTCCCTTTAATATGGTCCCAGCTAGCAGAGTTGAACGACATTAGTGAACAAACTGGTGTCACATCTCGCACCACCCAATTAATTGTGCATCTTCTTGGGCATTACCTATGGTAGTAGACTTATAAGGACCGGTCAAATCTTTTTTTTTTATTTGGACCGGTCAATTTGTCGTTGCCAAATTTAGTGTATACTGGGAATTTGTTAAGTTAGAGACGGATTGTTTAGATTGTTTCCCTGATTACTGGGGTACATCTCTATTTTTTTTGGGGAAATCAAATAAACAACTCATTAGGATTTATAATTGACGTGAATGTTCTAAATATAAAGAGTGGACGTAAATGTTCTAAATTGATGTAAATCGAATCTATATAATTCGATTTATCTTATTTTATGTAAATCGAAGTAAACTAATTTGATTTATCTTAATTTCATATATATATATAGAAGTCATTACATTTGATTTATGTGAGAGATTTTTAATGGTTAATGTATGTAATTCGAATCAATATGATTCGATTTACACGTAAAACCTAATCATGGTATATCGAACATAATAGATTTATTAGCAACACTAATCATTGTGCATCTTCTTTAGCATCCGTTACCTATGGTAGTAGACTTGTAGGGATCAGTCAATTCTTTTTTTCTTGACTTGAGACCGGTCAATTTGTCGTTGCTAAACTTAGCTTATAATAGTAATTCTTAGGTTGAGAGGGATTGGTTAGTTTGTTTCCCTGAGTATAATAATACGTTCTCTATTATTTTTCTTTTGGGGTAAAAAATTAGATGTAAGTGAGAGAAAGAGAGAGAGCGTGGGTGGGAAATACAGAGAGGGGTAGATCTAGGAACCATGGCAATGATCCCAGGGTTTGGAACAGAGAAGAGTATCGGCGGCTGGAATATGAGTCCTATTTGGTTTTTGTGAGCAACCTCCCTGCAGACATATCGAAGAGAGAGTTATTCCATTTGTTCAATTGGACAGGACGCATCAATGACATATACTTATCCCGAAAACAGAAGAGTGGAAATATATACATTTTTGCTTTCATTCGCTATACGACGAAAGGAATGGCGTTGAAAGCTATAGCGGAAATGAATCAACTGAGACTAAGAGGGAAGATAGTGTTTGTCGGAGAGGCTAGATACAGAAGAATGGCGGAACCAACACACAAATCTCTGAGACCAGGAGGAGATGACTTGCAACACCACACCATTTAGAAGCCGCATAGAGAGGTAGTGCCGATTGA
Source organism: Arachis hypogaea (assembly GCF_003086295.3). NCBI lineage: Eukaryota > Viridiplantae > Streptophyta > Magnoliopsida > Fabales > Fabaceae > Arachis > Arachis hypogaea. The sequence goes on from NC_092048.1 coordinate 133,091,702, forward strand.
TGCTGTGTCAGATGGACGTGCTTCACGAACGAAGAAGGATGGAAAGGACCCGCATGGCAATGGTTGGACGAAGGAGGTGGAAGTTGAAGTGGAAAAGGAAAATTTGGAATGGCTGCAGCGAAGTCTTGTTGGGGGCACGACGAAACCTATTAATTTTGAATCTCTGAAGGAAGTCATGGCTAAGAACCTATCTAATGTCGTCCAGGTTAGGGAAATGGGAGTGTACAAAGCTCTACTGACTTTTGATAGTGCTGTGCATGCTGAAGAAACGTACACCTTGAACTTGAATTGCCTCCTACGTTTATTCCACAGTGTATGGCGGTGGGAAGAGTCGGAACATAGTGAAACTCGTAGGGTGTGGCTTGAGTGTTTTGGGGTTCCGTTATACGCATGGTCTGCGAAAACTTTCACCACGATAGGAGGCCAGTGGGGGGAAGTAGTTGGGTGTGCTCGAGAGATAGAATTGTGCAATTCTTTCACGGTAGGTCGCATCTAGATTGATACATGCATAATGGACGTTATTCAGGAATGGATCCATATAACAGTGGGTTCTGGGGGCTTTGATGTGTTGGTAAAAGAAGTTGGACATGAGACGTGCAACCTGCAGTGCACGGAGAACCTGGGTAATGAAGTTATAATAACCGGTGGAAAAAGAAACTCTGGCAACACAAATACAAGCTTAGGAGTGGGTATGGAGCATGGATTTCAAGTAGGGCCGGCGCACGGGGTCACTCAAGACGAAGCCATGCTCATACAGGTTAACCGGGAAGAGGAAGGAGACAAGGGTAGAGTGGTAATTCCAATGACAATTTTGAATGAATGGTTTAATGGTAGTAATTCTCAAAATCGCTTGAATTTTAAATCAATTAGTTAAGGGCGATAATCAAGGGATGGCTGATTTAGGGGGATGCAGCTGATTCAGCGAGGACGTTGTCTTATGATTATAATGGGCTGAATGGGGGAGTCAATAAGGGGAAACAAAAAAAGGCTTCCCATAACTCAAATTGGGCCTGCCAAAACAAGGGGAGAGGTGTGGACCCCTTTAGTTGTTGATGGCAATGCCGGAGATGACAAGGGCAATTCTTTTAATGTTACTGCATTTATTGTAATTTTTTTGTTTTTGTTTTATTTCTATTTGACTGCTCCACTGTACTGTGTTGAGCTCTTTGCATTCAAAAAAAAAAATTTCTTTTGGGGTAAATCACATAAACAATCCATTAAGGTTTATAATTTCTAAATATAAAGAGTAGATGTGAATCTCCTAAATTTATGTTAATCGAATCCACATAATTCGATTTACCTTCCTTTCATTAAGCTAATTCGATATACCTTGGTCATGTAAATCCAAGCCACTACATTTGATTTACTAGCAACACTCGTAATTCGAATCATATTGATTTGATTTAATTATACGCCTATAATTCGAATCTTGTTGGTTCGATTTACATGTAAAGCTAATCATGGTAACTCAAAGATAGTAAATTCAATTTATTAGCAAAGCAATGCATGTGATTAAATTAAATTGACTTAATTTGATTTACGTAAGGACCCCGTGCTATATAAGATCATAACGTGGAATGTTGAATAGAGATAAATTTACAATGGCAAGTAAAGAGAGTTTTATAGTTCTTGTGCACTAGAAAGACATGATTAAGAAAAAAATATTTACTGATAAGGATCTGTTGAGTGTTTTTATCACCTTCTACAAGCCTTGTTGATTTTCAGAATATCGTACTACAGAAATTAGGATTGCATGAAATGAAACGGATAGAGAAGTTATATTATAGAATTCCAAGGTATGTTGTTAGCGATGGGGTGAAGTACGACTCATTTGTGATAGACAGTGACGAGGATCTACAAGTTTTATTTCACTGTCGTCGCCAATTTTCGAAGGTGAGAATCCCTGAACTATTGGCCAAGCTTGTGGATGTGGTCTCTAGCTCAAGAAGATCAAACTGGAATCATCAATTAGTAGCAATGGCAACAGCCTCCAATTCAACTCTATTGTTGTGTCTTCATCTATCCTGGCATCTGCGGGAGATTCGGGAGATTTGGTGGCATTTTTGTCTTTCGCATCTGATCTACACCGAGAATGCGGAAATAGGTGCTAATTAACATAAGTACTACTGTTATGATCCCAATTTCTAGAAAGATTGGAGAACCAGATACGGTGGAAGACGTGCTAGGGGATGATGATAATGTTGAGCCTACCATGATTCATGACGACAACATGATAACATAGGGAGGAGTATTCCTATTGGGGCTGGTGGAGCATGGAGCTCGGGAACTCAACAGTACCACTACACTTTTCGACTCTAGACTTAGATGCCATGAGACAGCAGGTTCCAGATGTAAAAGCTGGTTTTGGGCCAAAGGTTCACAGGATACCATAGGTCTAGCTGAAGTCCAAGCCAGTCAGCAGTTTTAGAATAAAGAGTAAGGCGTCCTGTGTGAAGACTTATAGTATCCGCCGTGGGATTGAGTACAAAGTGCTGGAATCGAACCATGCCAAGTAATACAGAAAAGCATATGAAGTTTGGAAACAATTGCAGATGGTTGATTCGAATCACTCTATGGCAGTGGAAAGGTATCTGGGAGCACTACAAGAAAAAGTAATATTTGTAAGAAAAAATTGTTAAAAAAAACGAAATTTTGAAACAAAAAGAATTTGTAACAAAAAAAGGGGCTGTTGTAGTATGGCCATTACAAAAATTTTTTGTAACAAAAAATGAAATTGTTACAATTCAAAGTAATATTTTTTAACAATTTTTTTTATACAAAAATCAAAATTAGTTACAAAAGTGATAACAAATTTTGATCTTCAAAATATTTTTTGTGACAATATATTTTTTCTATCATAAAATTTTGTTACAAAAAATAACCTAATTTTGTAACATTTTATTTTCTTTAGTTACAAAAACACAATTTTTATTTTGTAATATTTTTTTATACAAATTACATACATAATTTACCAAATTAATTTTTAATTAATTAATATATTATCTACTTTACTGAACAAATCAACATTTACATAATATGTAAAAACATAGATAATTCAAACATGCTTCATTTAACTAAAATTGTTTTAAAACAAAATAACATTAATGTCTACATTGATTAGTTCTACAAGTTATATTTATTACACAAGTTCAACCAAAAGTTAAAAGTCTAACATAGATTAGTATCTCTATGAATCAAAATATTCTTGAGTTCTTTAGGTAACATGTTGTCACCATTTTAGCACTCTTGTAAATGAAAAAAACCGAAACAAAAAATTAGAAACAAGATATAACACCAATTATAATTCTTTCTATTAACTTCTATTCTAAATTTTTAGAAAAATTTTGACAGAATCTCCCCTAAAACTTGGATATTTCTACAGTCTACGGTTCTATCAATAACAACCAATTCATTACTCATTTCTCAGCTATTACACAATCAAATTTATCAAACCAAATAATAGGACATTTGTCATTTATCAACCATGACACAAGTAAAATGTAATAAATAGATCCATATACAATTAAACTATACTAATAATATATGAATCATCTATGAATATGTATTAAAACTATAAGCAATTTTAGGGGGTACCTTTAATTGTTTAGTTTCTTTCATTGTCAAAGCATACTATGAAAGAGTTCACAACGGCTTGTTGAGCTTCCAATTGAGCTTTCACTCGAGCTAATTCTTCCTCTTGCCGTATTCGTTGCTCTTCAAGTTTTTCTTTGAGCACATCATTACACAAGCAAAATTCAACTAAAAAATTCAATAAATAAATTCATTGTATCTACCAAACAAGTTAATGTATCCTCTAATTTGATGACCTTCATCTAAGTTATCACATACTTAAATAATTTAGTTAGATGATTTATATGAACAAATACAAAACTTTTTTTTGTATAATTATTCATTGATAAACAGTAAATGCTACCTTGTTAGGTACTTATTGCAGTTGCTGCACAAGATGGATTTGTAAAATCTACAAAACAAAGAATAAGAGGATCTCCACCACGCTGCAATGAACATGCATTTCAAACTAAAAGAAGTCACAGTGAATTTCAACTAATATTCACACACTCAAAATTGAAAAAGCTAATAATGTTACCAACAGTACACTTACATGTTTGGATAACATCAAAGAATGTGAAAAACTGAATTAAAACTAAAGGAAAGCTCATAAAACAAAAGTAAATAAGAGAATTGAATCCTAAAGCAGTGTATCTGCAGAAAAAGGATACGAGCCACTTTCCTTCTTTTACTATCAAAAGGGAGACCTTCAACATATAAAGTACTTTAAGCATCCGAAGGTAGAGGAACCGTTTCTGACCTTGGCCCGAAAACTGCATCTCCTAGTATGCCCAAACAAAATTAAAAGAATCCAACTTACCAAACTGCAGAAATATGTCCAAAAAAAGTGAAACCAAATAATTAGATAAAAAATTATAACTGAGAACAAATTCAGAAAAAGAAATCCTAAGGAAATAACAATCAAAAACATCAAAAATTCAAAAAACTTAAAATGACCAGAGGAAAGTGCTGTTGGTAACATTATTAGCTTTTTTAAGGAAAGTGGGATTCTCTACGTCAGAGTGTAGAGAATTCCCAACGAGGCAACCTGTGTAAAGAAAGAGTAAAACACTAAACAATTAAAGCTACAAATTTTCGAAAATGATGACTAAAATTAAGCTAGGAAATTCGAAATTTATAAAAAAAAATTAAACAGAAAAATTAAAATAAAACTAACTAGGTAACACCAAACTTAATTCAGAAATTAAGAAAAAATAATAGCACCAAAATTTCAAAAATTATAAAGCAAAATTAAATAAAATTAAAAACTAAAATTCCTAATCTAAGCAATCAAACAACTAATATTTGTCCATCACAGTCAATCCCCGACAACGGCGCCAAAAACTTGGTGCGAAATTTATAACCCACAAATTAACCGGTAAGTGCACCGGGTCGTACCAAGTAGTACCTCAAGTGAATGAGGGTCGATCCCACGAGGATTGATGGACTAAGCAACAATGATTGAATGATTTACTTAGTTAGACAAGCAGAAAATGGTGTTTTGAGAATTCAAAAACATTAACAGTAAATTCAGAATATCAGACAGCAAGCAGTAAATGGTTTGTGAAATATATGGAGAAAACAGTTAAGGCTTCAGAGATATCTATCTTCCGAATTGACTTTTCTTACCAACTATTTTAATCATGCAAGATTCAATTTATGGCAAACTATATGTGACTAAACCCTAATTCCTTATACCTTCTTAGTCTCCTCTAACCTTCATCAACCGCCAATTTCTTGGTCACTTGATTTCAATTAGAGGGTTAATTTCAATTCTAGTTTATATGCCATAGAAACCCTAATTACCCAAATATAAGAGGATTATATGTCACGTATCCCGTTAAGTCCAGATAATTAGAAATTTAGGAGAAATTATTTTCAAGCTGTTGTTCAAGTAAAGAGCTTTTTCAAGTTTTACAAGAACTCAATTAGACAAGGGTCATACTTTCGTTCCACCCAGATTCATAAGATAAAGAACGAAAACAATTCTTGAAATAGAAATCAGTACGTGAATTAAAATAGAAAAATAATAGTACCAATCCATATAATAGACAGAGCTCCTAACCTTAACAGTGGAGGTTTAGTTGCTCATGGTTCAGAGAGAAAACAAGGATTCTGTAAAACTGTAAAGTGCGGAATGAGGGAGAAATGAAGAGATGAGCTCGAAGGGCTGATTCTTTTCCCTTTTATATCTAATCTTAATTAATGTAAAATATATTTTCTAAAACTAAAGAATATCTTTTCCTATTTATAAATGAAATAAAAGTTTAATCAAAATTAAATGATGATCTTCATGCATCTTCAATTGATGAATGGAGACCACTTTGATTCCTATAGCTGGCGCCTAACTTAGAGGACTTGGCGCCTAACTTGGAGGTGGCCGAATCCAAGTGAATGCATTTGTTGTACTTGGCGCCTAACTTGAGAAACCTCAAGTTAGGTGCCACCTTGGCAGTGTCCCTTTTAAGATTTTCCTTTGTCCTGGCGCCTAACTTGGTAAAACCCAAGTTAGGCACCACCTATGCAGCCTTGACTTGATGGATTAAGTTTGTCTTGATGTCTAACTTGGAGAATCCCAAGTTAGGCGCCACCCTTGCCGAAGTGCTGGAGAAGAAGTATGAACTATTATACATCGTTGAAAAGCTCTGAAAGTTAGCTTTCCAACGCTACTAAAATCACGTCAATTGGACCTCTATAACTCGAGTTATTTATGTTAGAGTGCAGAGAGTTCAGGGTTGACATGTACAGCATCATTCGCTTTCTTCTCTTTTTCTACAAAAACTCCATCAAATCCATCTGAATGCCACCTAAAATAAACAGAATTGCACATGACTCAAAGTAGTATCCATAGTGGCTAAAAAATATTTAATTCTTTAGTAAACTCAACAATTTGAATGCATATTCACTAGGAAAAGATAGGAAAGATGCTCACGCATCACCTTAACTCCTGGTTCGTATCCAAGTTCAATACTACATCCAATATTTCGAGTCCTAAACTTCTCAATTCTGTTATGTAACCTAAACGAAAGGAGGGTCCCAGCTCCGAACAGAACAAATCCGTTCTACGTATCCAGTATCACACTTACCTCGATCCTGTTGCGGCCAACCCGCACCTATGGCTCTTCCTTGCGGACAATCCTTAGACATGTGCCCTGGTGCCCCACATCGGAAATACATCTCCAGTCCGGCCCTGTGCGGCTCATCTGGAGTAGTCTCACCATAACCTTCCTGTAGCAACGCCTACTTCATGGAGCAATCTTATGCGAACTGGCTCTTCTTAACTAACTCAGTGAAACTCGTTAGTCTTTGTGGATATACATAGTTGAAGATATCTCTCTTAAGTCCTCTTTCATACTGATGAGCACACATCCACTCTTCATAATCGGCTGGATTTCCTTGACAAGCTTTTGAGAAACGGCACAGGTTATTGAATTCCCGGGTATACTCAGTAACATACATATCCTTCTACTTCAGCTACATTAGCTCCAACTCCTTTTCAGTGCAAATTGCATGCAAGAAATATTTTTCGTAAAACTCTGTCTTAAATCTGTTCTAAGGGATATCTGTTAAATCTACCTGCAAGGTATGACATAGCTCCTGCCACCAATTCTGAGCACCTTCCTCCAACATACAAACGCTCTGTCACAGTGGATACTAACTTCCACCTGTGCAACAGCGTTAACAACATATTAGCCATGTTGACCGTAGGACAACATTGATTCGATTTAAAAACGCTAGGAAAATAATTAAATATGACATTTTAAATGTTAACGACAAATTTGAGACTTACCCCATATGTTGGAGACAAAAATGATACTTTACTCATTAATCATTATTAATTAGTGTTGTTTATGTTATTTAGTGGGAGTGTTATTTCCTTTGACTTTTCTTTCGTAAAATGTACGTTTTATAAAAAAATTTAAAATTTTGGCCTTTTGCAGCCACTGCAACATTATTTTTGTTGTAATTTTCAAAGAAATGATAATTTTTTAAGAATTTTTAAGTTATTATAAAATTTTTCAAAAATTCATTTATTTTTTTTCTTTAGAAGCCTTCAAGCTTATAGCAATTGTTTTCAAAACCTACTTATCTTCTAAAAATGTTTAATTTCAATTAGCATTACTATGTCTGTATGCCATTTTTTATTATGGGTTTGTTTGGGGTCATTTTCAAAAAAAAAAATTAAATGATATTTTTTTAAAAGATTTTTTATAAAAGAAAAAAATAATTTTTTGTTTTGATATTTCATATAAAATGATCTTTTTATCTATCAATTATATTTTGGTAAAATAAGATAAAAGTACTTTTTTATTCATTTATTATATGAAAAATATTTTTTAAAAAAAAAACTTAAAAAAAATATAAATTATAACTTTTCAAAAAAGATATTTTTTATTTTTTTAGTACTTTTATTTTTATTATTAAAAATTTGTCAAATATATTAAAATATAAAATATTTTTTTATTAAAATTTTTTTATCGATTTAATGACGTTTGAATATACACTATGGTAACGTTTGGTAGAGAGACAGAGACAGAAAGACTGAGACTAAGAGACAGAGACTAAGAGACAGAGATTAAAAGACAGAGATTAAAATAAATCTCAGTATTCTGTTTGGTGCAAAATGGGAGACAAAAATTGAAACAAGAATAAAATTCTAATTTAATTTGGACAAAGGTAAAATTAGAATTAATTAATTGAAATGAGGGTATTTTAGGTATAAAATGTTATTAAAGTTTCAATCTCTACTTTTTAGAAGTATTGAAATACTAAAATTTTGGAGATAGAGACAAAAATTTTAGTATCAATCTTTGAACCAACAAACATAATACTGAATCTCAATTTTTTAGTCTCTGTCTCAGTACCTCAAAATAAACGCTACCTATGGCTGCGTTTATTTATTGTCTTTTAAATACATGGACGCAGACAGAAATACACAAAGAGACATATACACAAAGATACACAAATTTTTTTATTGTGTTTGGTGATACTGGACAAAACACACAGTATAAACTAAATATCAATTTTATCCTTATATTATCACCAATGGAATAAGGACAAGAGTAAATTACTAAGGATAAAAGAGTAAATATTTGTGTCTCATCAATGTGTCTCCGTGTCTCATTTTTTTTAAGGACACCAAATACATGTATTTTATGTATGTTTGGATATTACCGTATTCTTGAAAATTCCGTGTCTCAACAAATAAACGATGGATGTGTACCATCGTATCTATATATTAGTGTATGTGTCTCATCAAACAAACACAACATATCTAATACTAAACTATTAAGAGAGGGTTGTCAGGTAGTGGAAATCCAACGTGTCTTGAAAGAAAGAGCTTAAGAGTGGGTTAACTGTGGTACTTTCTATAAGAGTTGTATCATCTGTGGTCTCTCTTCCTTCATTTCTTGTGCATCATTATTAGGTAATATAAAAGGTAATATTAGCTTCAATGTCTTTAATACTTTCTAACAAATCCTCCTCTTATTCTCTTTAACCATTAATAATTTGTTGTATTGTCTCCCTTATTTCAATTAATTTTTTCTTTTTTTCGTACATATTTTTCAAATTATTTGTTGATTTTCAAATTTTGAATTTCACCCCATACATCATATCCATTACTCTTATTTATTTATAACTCCATGCTTTCATTGTATTTTGGCATTTGCTTCTCCCCTCTTCTATTTTTCCAAGTCGAAAATGTTAATGTTAATGTTCCTTAACTACAGGAGTAAAATACAGAAAAAAAATGACCATTTATGTTTCTAAAATGATTTAGGATTAAAAAGTTTTTAAAAAACTTGCTCATGTGATTGATAAAATGTTCTTGAAAGAGTTGTGTGCTAATTTTGATTTGTCTCTATATATCTACGTATTCTTTTTTATTTGTTTTTGAAAGAGTTGTGTGCTAATTTTTATTTGCCTATATATTGTATTTTCATTTTTTTTATTTGAAGGATATAATTTTGGCTTTAAAAATTTTTTATTATCATATTATTAAATTGGTTTATAACAATTTATAGAAATTAAAATTATTCACCATCTGTATTTTTGGATAATAGGTTTGGTTTGATAGGACAACTTATTCTATTTATTTATTTATTTATTTTTTTGCAGTTTTAGTTTAGTAGCACTTACCCAAAAGAGTACTTTGAGAGGCTTCTCAACTTCAATCCATTAAGAAGTAGCCTATATATACAAATTAAAATTTGTTGTATCATTCGCTTTCATTGTAAATCTAATAAGAGACCAATATTATTTCTAAAGTTTATAGAATATACAAGTACATTATTGATATATTAAGTAATTATTGACACAAGTATTGATGGTTTATTTTGAATTTAATCACTAATAAAATGGAATACCACGCCTTTGTGTTTATTTTTAGTATGGTCAGTGACATTTTACAATTTTTTTTGCGAGATTTAAATAAATGGAACAAGTTAAATACATATTTTAGTATTGTAATAATTATGGTTGCAATCTTTAACAAATTGTCTAAAACTATTATAAGTAATCTATAAAATTTTTACAGCACCCCTAATATTTTTAAGTCATTTTTTAAATTTCACTTAAATTTCACACACGCTTGCTATAATCTTATTTTTAAGCGTGTGTGAAATTGTCTAATTATGATATGATTTTTAATATTTTATAATTTATCTTTTTAGTATATAAAAAATAATACATGTTTAACATTTAATTCTTTTAACTATTATAAAGATAATTAAATTTATAATTCAATATGCATTATGTTGTATTGTCTATGCATATTATCAATATTACATCGAAGCAATATTTTTTTTAGTAGAGGCTAATATTAGAGTATAACTAATAAATCATGGTTTTAATGAAATCCTAAATATTTCTATATAATTATTAAAGTACTAACGTTCTCCTATGTTTTTTTTATTATGTACTTCTAAATAAAATAACTCTTCATCCATTTCATGTTTAATTTCATTTGCTTTCTTATCAACTTTTGTTTGTCTTTTTTTTATATGCTTTTGAGATCCTTTTGTTCCCTAATGCATTTATGGCCTTTGTGTATTTATCATTTACGATATATTTTGTAATCATTTCTACCTGTATCTTTAATATATACCCTTTTTGTTTTCTTTGATAATCGTAATTGAATCATGCCGCATGCCTCCTGCATATTAGCTTATTGGGTGGAATATTGCTTTAATATAATAGCTCTTCAGTTTTCAATTTAATGCAAGGAGATGAGCATGATTTGATTATCCTTACTCCTAAATAAATATCCAATGCTCTCCTTAAAGTTATTACTTTCTCTTTCCATCTGTTCATTTCCTCTTTCCATAACTAGCAAGGATGTATGACAACTATTTTCAGGCTCCTTATTTCTTTTCTGAAAATTAATCCTGATATGGTTATATTCTATCCTTCACTTGATCTTGCATAATGCTTTTAATTTTTTAAATAGTTTTACTTATTTTTCAGTTTTGTTTTTTTCTCCCTGTTATTTTCTTTTGATTATCATTTCTCCTTTTTGTTATGATACAAATTCAGGACGTTGAAGAGATCCCTGCATTGTTCTGTAGGAGCTTTAAGGACGTTATATCTAACTCTTTGTTGTTAATCGATGCTAATGGTGATGAGATCAAAATAACAATTCAAAAAGGGGATCGAACTGCTATCATAGTTCAAGGTTACAAGCAACTATTGGAGAGATATCGCCTTGACCATGGTGGTTGGCTTAAGGTGAAATATGTTGGTCGTGACAAATTTCTTATTGATCAAGCAATGGACCACAACATGCACGTAGTTTCTAACTATGTAGTCCCCTTCAAGTCTTTATTGGATAATAAAAAATTATTTGTCCATGAAAATAATGTGGATTCAACTGCTCATACATCTGGATTAATGGATGGGGGCTTATACGTTTCTTCAATTGATATATCCCCTGCATTTCCAATGGATCTTCCTGGTGATATGATTGAATCAATAGATCAACCTTCATCTGAAAATGTGCTATCGATGCCTTCAACACTGTCCAACGAAGTTCCTGTCATTGTTCAGAATGATTTGTCTTTTATACAGATTTTAGAATTTTCTAATCATCTCATGAATTCCTTTTTCGGAGATTTAGCCAATCAGGATGTACCCAAAACCCCTTCTAATGTAAACATCTCTCATTTTACTCCATGTGTAGACGAAATATATGAGAATAATTCCGTATCTCTCATTTTATATAATACTATTTTATGCGCTTTTTTATCTATGATAGGAATGAATTTAAACCATTATTTTTTATGTATTGTAATTATAGGACTTGATCATTCTGCATGATTAACAGTGGTTTTTACTATGTAATACATATTTTCTGCAGATTTTTTTTTTCATTTAACATTTTATAAAAAGAAATTAGTGAAACTGATTGCATTAATTTGTTTCCTAGGTGTTCAGTAGCATATTGAATTTAAAACTACTCTTCCATTCTTATTATGCAGAATAAAAAATGTTGCAATCTATGCTTCTTTTACATTGATTATTATTGATGTATATTAACTTTTCTATCTTTAAGACTTTTAATTTCAGTCTTTTCTTACCTTTTTGTATTAAAGTACCAAAGTTTACACTGTTTCACCTTTTACACCTTCATCGTCTTATTCATGTTTTCTTATTCAAGTACATGATTCTTCTTCAATTGTCCTATTTTTGAAGTATCATACTTTTCCAAGCATTTAATGTTCTCATTCATATACACCATTCCTGCCAATTGGATTAGGTATATAGCAGCTAATTTTGTTTGTTTTGATAATGATCTCAAAGAGTTTGCACAATGGTTAATTCAAATTGGCGATGGGTTGGCAGGTGATTCAACAGATGGTGAGTCTGAGGTAGTCATCTCTAAAGACATTCTAATTAATGATACTGATGATGGGTTTCAGAATTTGGTTACATTTGTCTATGCGAATTTATTGTTGAACTTGAATAACATTGATTACTTCAAGGAGCGCACAATTCTAGCACCTACACTCGAAGTTGTGCATGATGTCAACAATACAATAATGCAATACATTAATGCTGATGAAAAAGTGTATCTTAGTTCAGACTCATTGTGTGCTGAAGAGGGCAACATGGAATATGAGATGGATGCTATCACAACTGATGTGTTGAATTCGATAAATTGCTCAGGCTTGTCTAGCCACCAGTTGAAACCCAAAGTTGGTGTACCTGTTATGCTATTGAGGAATATAGACCAAAGCAATGGACTTTGTAATGGTACTCGATTACAGGTTCGAAGATTAGGTAATCATGTCATTGAATGCAATATCTTGACAGGTGACAAGTGTGGCAAAATAGTTCTGATTCCACGGATGAATATGGTGCCTAACAATGAAACACTTTCATTCAAGTTCCAACGTAGACAATTTCCTCTTATATTCTTCCTTGCAATGACCATCAATAAATCTCAAGGTCAAACTCTAAGCATAATGGGGTTATACTTACCCAAACCTGTTTTTACGCATGGTCAATTATATGTTGCTTTGTCTAGGGTCAAGTCTAAAAAGGGCTTGAGAGTTTTAATAAAGAACAATGGCTCACTAAGTGATAGTTCTACCTTGAATGTTTGTGTATAGGGAGATTTTTCATAATCTATTACTCGGAGCATTAAATTTTTTATGTGTAGAGAAATCTCTATTTGTATCATTCAGTATTATTGATTAGTAAATTGTAGATGACATTTTTAAGTTGAAGTCTTGATATTTTTATTAGGTGGTTCAATGTTTCATAGGAGGTTATTAGGTAACTCTATCCAATGGTAAACCTATTTTTTTGTTGATTGTTGAGCAAATATATAAAATTATGTTTTTGTTATATAACATGACATGAAGAAATTTTTTTACATTAGTAATGAATATGCAAGAAACAATTTTCAGTTTTTTATTTATGTTAAAACATTTGTATATATTAATTTAATTCAATTAAGGACAGACATTAGGGGTGGCAATATGTACCCTACCCGGGTACCCAATTCGATCCCACCCGATCGGGTAGGGTTGCCAACCCGATCCGCAGCGGGTAGGGTAGGGTTCTCGTGCGGGTCGAGTAGGGTGCGGGTTGAGCCTCAACCCTATCCGACCAACCCGCACTCTATATATGTTTATGTTATATATTTATATAAAAATATGTTTTAAGTGGATGTTAAATTAAAGATCTCTCATTAAATGCAAAAGATCCTTAACCATTAAAAGAAAATCATTAATTGATAATTTAATATTTTTTTTACATAAAAATCAGTTCTATTTTAAATTATCATCAAGTTATATAATAATGTTGTATATTTTTTGTAACCCGCGGGTAGGGTCGGGTATCCGCGGATTAAGAACGGATAGGGTTAGGGTTGAGATATTCTCAACCCGCGGATATAGTAGAATTGAGTTTATATAAAAATCTCAACCTGCAGGTAGAGTTAGAATTGGATCTAAACCCTACCCAACCCTGTCCATTGTCACTCCTAACTGACATTAGGACATTTAAGTATAATTTTATTTGATTATGATATACACTATTATGTATAAATGATGTATTTTGTTAATTCAAGTATTAAATATTTTCTGTGCATCGCACGGATCATTCACTAGTATGTCTGGAAAACAAGGACACAACAGACAAGTAATGTGACGGAAATCATCCAATTAAAAAGAGAAAGTATAGGGAGCCAATGACCTAAGCGTACAATGTGTACAATGAAGGTTTGGAAAGTATTAGAGATATTATTATTAGTGTTACATTGTCTTGTCAAGTTATGCTTTTGGGATGAGTGGTTTCAGGATATGGTATAAGAATTCTAGATCCAAAAGGTCAAGGGTTCGAACCTTGGTGAACCCAAAATTAACTTTTTATAATATGAGATGTTTATTATCCTTGGTATCCGGATGGGTATCCCTAGCAAAGATTTATAAGTGATGTTCATTTGATTCATAAACCAAAGATTTAGCCTATTGTACACATTGTACACTTAAGCCATTGGCTCCCTAGCACTACTCAATTAAAAAAGAAAAAAAATGCAAACAAGGGGGAAATAAAAGTTGCGTTGTTAGCACTTAGCACAGTTGCACACTGCATTAAGAAAAGCAAAATGACAAGGAGGCCCCTGAATGGGCACTGGACAACCCAAAAAAAAAAAACGCCTTTCCGAGGGGCCAAGCAATTACGCTAATATATATATATATATATATATATATATATATATATATATATATATAAGAGTGATAAATTAGACCCAAACCAAAATCGCAGTGTTACTCGTTTCGCGTGCTGCATCGCGGAAACCCTACAACCCCCTTCTCTATTATTACCAATTAGCATGGATCCTTCCCCTCTCTTTCATTAGAAACCCTAATTCGCCTCTCTTGTTATTCACTGCCTCCGATTCGAGATCTTCCCCCCCCAGAAAGCACACACTCACGCGCATAACCTCTCTTTCCCTCTCTCACTATTCACAGATTTACGCTCCATACACTCCGTTGCGTTCTTCGTATACATTCCTCACTTCTCTTCTCATCTCCAGGTAAAATTCCCCTCTTCAATTTGTTATTATTGTGTCCGCGCGCCATGTGAGTAGATTAGGGTTTCGGTTTCTAATCTGGTTCATTTTTTTGTCTGTTCGAGGAGGCTAGAATTCTGAACTAGTATCGTGCCTTGATTTGCTTATTATTCTTCTATTGCATTCTAAATACGGTGCTGAAATGCTTTGATTTGGTATTATTAAGGTTACGGTTTTGATACGGTTGTTTAGCCGGAAGCTGGATTATTTGTGGAAAATCATGTGCGTTTGTGTTGTCGGAAAACATAGGAAAATGTTTGTCTTTTAGCAGATTATTCGTTGTTTCTCTCTATTTCAAAATATGAGGACAGTCTTCCATGGAAACCGAGACTTATCTGAACTGTTCGGCTAGTTTTAACAGAATGCTCTCTTGCAAAGATAATCATTGAAGTTTTTGTGGGGTCTGACAGCTAGATGTGTTTCAAATGTGGTTATGAAATTGACGATAATGACTATTGGATAACCGAATCTTCTAGGAACATAACTTTTTCTTGGTTTATTTATTCTTTGTTGTTAAATTTTACATTTTTTTCCTCATTAGGGTAGTGATATTTTATATATCTAACTTGGCTTCATCTTTCTTTTTAACAGGCCTACTTTGTTGACATTTCTGGAAGAATTAAGATCAATGGCATCTTCCTTAGTCATGTCACTTGATGATAGAATAAAGAACAGGAGTAACAGAGGGAGAGCTAGAGGACGTGGTAGAGCCCGTTCTGGCCGTGGAGCAAGCGGGACTCTTGGTGGTGGGAGAATGAATGGTACTGTTAATGGTAGAAGAATGATGACTGGTGCTGTTAGTGCTGGAAGAATGACTGGTGCTGGTCGCAGAGGTCCTCTAATGGTTAATGCTCGGCCATCGTCTTATGCTATCGCCAAGGCAAGCTCAAAAACATGGACCCTTATACATGTGCTTGAGATTCTGAATACTATTAAAACTAATTATGAGAGGATTCTGCAATATAGAAACTCAAAACCAAGAGGAACTCCTACTTAGTATATGATCCATGGAGAAGCTCATGCTCGATCATTTTGCATCATCAATGCTCTTGTCATAGTACCATGTTACAATTAATATGCACCTAAGAGTTGTTTTTGCTTTTGATTTTGGGGGCTTTGCTACGATCTCTGATGTGTGCAGGAGTTCTTTGGTTATTCCTGGCATATTATGTGAATGAACTTCATTAGTTGAATTTCAAAATGGAGTTCTTACCTGTAGCACAAAAATGATATAAACTATAAGCGGGGCTAAATTCTCTAAACCATGCTAATCCATTTCATTTAGATGAGATGATTAAATGTTTGCTTGGTATCTATGGACTGTTTTGGTGGATCCTACTGCTAAGTTGGTGATGCAAGAGTTCAGTTTACTTCCCAATTTCATGGTATTTTGCAAAAGGAGCTTTTCGCTTAACATCAGAACTGGAGTTCTCAGTTGTAGCGTAGCACCAGTTTGTATGCAGTGGGTTGAATTGTTACTCCCCGTTTACTGTCTTTTTACCTAGAAAATTCTTGAGTATGGGTATGTTTTTTGAATACTTTGCCATGGGCAGATCCACTTCATGAACAACATGTTTTGTTTATTTTCTGGGGATTATCCTGCTCTGACTAATCTTGAAGAATGGTGAATGTCTTTTTTGTGGTCATAATCTGATGTGTTCTTATGCCACTCTGGAATGTGTTCTCTTTGCTTTGGCCAGTCGATTCGCAGAGCCAGGCCTTTTCCATGGCAGCATGATTTATTTGAAGATAGTCTTCGAGCTGCTGGCATACAAGGAATTGAAGTTGGCACCAAGTTGTATGTGTCGAACTTGGACCATGGAGTAACCAATGAAGACATAAGGGTACATATTGCATCATATCGTATCATATCATAAGCTCCCTTAGCCTCTATTTCTAGCCAATTTCTCTGGACATCCACTTGAAACTTGATTTGCAACTCAGGAACTTTTTGCCGAGCTTGGAGAGTTGAAGCGCTATGCTGTTCATTATGACAAAAATGGTCATCAAAGTGTAAGCATCAGATTTTTCATTTTAAAAGTTGATACTGTTTTTTTTCCCTTTTGTTCCATTCTATTTGTTGGGCATTTGGGAATGGGTTACAATATACAAAATGTGACATCTTTTCTTTCCCAGTTTAACTATGCAATAACATGGTTTGCCATTTCTTTTGAAGTTCAACAATGTTGTATAAATTTGATTGCATGCCTTTATTTGGTAATCTATCTCATTGAAAAACGGAGAAGTATATACCTTAACACATCCAGAAGAATTGAAGTTACGTAGGCTGCTAAATTAATTTCTTAAGAACTTGTGGATTGACAAAATACAGTTCTCGATTCATTTGTTCCAAATTGGAAGCCTTGAGGTTGCCGAATGCTAACAGATTTCGAAGTCTAATCTCTGCAAAATGAGTTTTAGAATGTAGTAGCATTTTGGAAGTTCTCATTTATCTTTTTCTTTACAGGGTTCTGCAGAAGTTGTTTATACTAGAAGAAGTGATGCATTTGCTGCTCTTAAACGATATAACAATGTGCTTTTGGATGGAAAACCTATGAAGATCGAGATTGTTGGTGCCAATGCAGAGTTACCTGTAACGGCTCGTGTGAATGTCACTGGAGTTAATGGGCAGAGGAAACGGACTGTTGTGATGGCGTAAGTTACATTAATTAGCAATAGAGGTGTTTGACACATCTATATGGCCATGTCCATGTCTCTGCATCTTTTGTGTAATCAACTAATGATGCCTTTCTCATTCTGGAATTGTGAAAAATGTCAATTACTATTTCAACCCTTGATATCGCTATCCTTCAAACATATAAGCCTATATCTTTCCGTGTTGATGGAAAAGTAAGTACTACTTCAAATTGTGAGCTGATGTTAAGAGTGTTTGCAGGCCAAGAGGAGGGCGAGGTGGAGGTCCTGCTGTCCCTAATCGTGGTGCTGGCATTGGTGCTGGGTAAGTCTGTTAGATTGGCAATTGCACTATGTTGATATTACTATGATTTCTCAATGGCATGTGTGTATGAACTTCATAGGCATTATATTTATCTTTTACTACCATTGTCAAAGCAAAGTTAGGTATTGCTTTTGATCTAACTTGGTCTCTAAACCTTCAGTTTACAATTAAATGTAGATGGGATGTTTATGATAGTTTTATTTTGATGTTTTTGCCACAGATGTTAATATCTGTTGGGTTTATTATTTACTTGTTCATTTTCTCGAGTTTGGAGAAGAAGCTTGTGTTAGATTTTCTTTATTCTCTGATCATATGATACTGCATAGTGAAGGCGTGTATTTGATAACGGATGGCCTTTTGATATGCAATCATATCAGCAAAAAGTACCTCGCTATATTTTCCTTTTTCCATAATCCAATTTTGACTTGTTTAAATTTTGTTCAAGCTTATTATATTAGCTACTGAATACCTTGTTTCTATTGGTTTACTATATTACAGTTGGGGACATCGTGGCGGCCCCCCAAGGAGTGGGAATGGACGAGGTCGAGGTCGGGGGCGTGGCAGGGCCGGCGTCCGAGGTCGTGGGAAAAAGGATGCAGTTGAGAAGTCAGCCGAGCAACTTGATAAAGAATTGGAGAACTATCATGCTGATGCCATGCAGTTCTGAGGAAGCAGTGATATTAACTTCGTAGTACCGGTTAATATTTGCCATGTAGTATGTCCTTGTACAAAATCAGTAGTCTGCCGTTATTATATATCCTACACTGCTATGAGATGCCTACTTGTTTTGCGACATTATCTCGTTAGAGGCTGAATGACTTTTAAAAGTTGTTGGATGATATTTTTCCTGCCCATTTTTATTATTGGTGTAAATTGCAATTGCTTGCTAGAGCTTAAGGTAGTGTTTATTTCGAAAGATTGGAATTGAGACTGGTGATTAAAACTCATTATTGTGTTTAGTGGTAAAAAACTAGAATTAAAATTTTAATTTTGAAACAATTCCAGGGTTTTCAGTATTGAAGTAGGAACATATGGGATTGAAATTTCTAAATATGGGGATTGAAATTTTAACATTTTTTTAATAGTTAAAAGGTATTTTAGTAAATATTTTTATTTTATTTTTATATATCTTTTGAATTAAATAGATATTAAGACATAATTCAATGTTGTATACATCAAATATAATATAGAGATTTTTAGTTTCATTTTTCTAATTTCTGTTTCTGTTTGAATCGCTTTTTCAATCTTAGTCCAAGAGTGTTGGTCGGTCCTTAATCCCTTAAACCATGTTTGCATCGAGTGCCTCTTCTATCTATCAATGTAGACATTTTCAATTTTATGGACGCCAAAAATGTACTTGTAGGTCTTCGTTAAATGCTGTCGCTATTAAACTACAATAATAACCATTTCGGGGATACACAAACATAGTAGAAACTAGAAAGATACCTATATGCATATTGGATAGTTCGAGTGTTTTGAGATATTGCTTTCGACTGTGGTTGTAGTAAAGTGTCGATGTCGAGTTATATTTACTTCTCATTTTCATGGTCACCAACTTTTAACTGGGTGCAGCCTAGATATTGTTAAACTTATCCAAGCAAGAATTTTGAAATTGAAGGACTACGGAATGAAACTTTTATTATGAAGAATGCACTGATAAACTGTTATTATGTGCGCGACGAGTTGGCGCAGCTCCAAACTTATCTACATCTTGTTTACGCAATACTCACAAAATTCAATTTAGTTTCAAAATTGCACAGTTAAATTTAATTACTTCTAAAGAATAATTGATCGTATTTTTAATTGTACAAGTAACCAGATTTCCTGCCCAATGCCATTAGAAGTTACTTATTCTCATAGGATATAGCATTAGTATATACAGATAAATTTGGTACTTTTATGGTTTTAGTCATACAAAATTTTAATAAACCATTTTCTTCAGAGTATCTAGCAGATCATGCATCCCACTATGTTCAGACACCTTTTGTGTGTTCGGTTCATCCAAAATTAGAAAGGTTTGAAAAAGATTGATCGATATACGTTTCCTTCACAGTTTTAACATTTATTTCATGATCAAAACATTGGATTTTGAGACAGCACTTGCCGTCATATTATATTAATCTTAATAATACAAATAATTTCTCGTAACGCTGTACACACCATCATTTTACCTTTTACATTATACAAACACTGAATTATCTAAAAATACCAAAAAGCGGTTGAAAAAAAAAAAGAAATTCTCACCTAGAAGATGTTATTGTGGCAAATTTGCAACATCTTCTGACTCATTCTTCTTCTTTAATAGCTTTTGGACAACATCATCCCAGTTTGGTCTTCCACCACTTGTTCTTGATTCAGAACTTGAGGCTTCTTTCCCGTCACTGGTGCTACCTGTCTCGGCTTCATTGTGTTCACCCGGTTCATTCTCTGCAGCATCCACTGCATGGGGTACATTCAAGCTAACAGCTCTTTCCAAAGCATTCCTATGTTCTTTCTCTATGGTCTGCAATCTCTCGAACTTTTGCACCGATGGAGGGACTATCACGGTTTCGGTACTATGTTCCTTCATTTGCTGGAAGAGAAAACCAAAAATACTTCACTTTTATTGACAGCATATCGCACGCAAATGTAACTAACTAATAGATCAACACAAACAGCAAATGGTGCTCTCACACTAAATTTCCTTACTTGTAAAGCTTTCTCTGCCTCCCTTTCGATCCAAATAATTCCATGATCTGATGTTGCATTGCAGGATAAGACGATATGCTCAAATCTTCCATCAACAGGAATGGCAGTTCTCACTTCAGGAGGAAATCTCCCACATCTGTGTTTACCAAGAAATTAGGAATTATATTACAATATATTATCAAATAAATGGTCAAATTCGTACCTAAAAGATCATTTGTTCTTCAAATTGGTCCCGTAAGAATTTTTTTAATCAAATTCATCCTTCAAAAATTTTAGACTAGTTTGGTAAAGTTTTTACTTTTTAAAAGTAGCTTATAAAAGCTAACTTTTAAAAGATGGCTTTTTAAAAGTTGTAGCATTTATGTTTGGTAAATCAAATTAAAAATTATTTTTAATAATCACAAGCAACAATAATTGCATTTGGTAAAATAGCTTTTAAAATTTAAAAATACTATAATAGACAAAAATGCAAGCATTAAATTTGAAAATTAATTAACATATGAGGTTATATTAGACTTTTAAATTTTGAAAAGCACAAGCCAACTTTGAAAAGCTCTATCTTAAGGTGCTTTCAAAAGTACTCCGATCTTTTAAAAGCTACAAGCACAAGCACATGATCTTTTTTATTTACCAAACACAAAATGAGGAGCTTGAGCTTTTAAAAAGCACAAGCACCTCTTCGAAAAGCTTTACCAAACTAAGCTTAAGTTAATCGCATTAGTCTTTCTGTCACTTTCTTTGTTGATGGTGTCAAAATTGCTAATGTAGCACGTTAAGTGACATTACAACACACCTAAGAGTCTTAATTGATTATTAACATAATAAGTTTATTTTTATTTTTTTGGTTACTAACATAATAAGTTTATGAAATTGATTAAATCAAAATCTAATTGTCTAATTGAGGAGAAAACTTGAGGCATTAGAATCTCTTAATTTAGGATTGATTTGATCTAATTTCATAAATTTACCATGTTAACCACCAATTAGGACTACTAGGTGTGTGTTGCAATGTCACATAACGTGCCACATCAGCAAATTCTAATGTGATTAGCAATAAAAGTGACAGAAGGACTAACATGAGTAATTTAAAATCTTTGAAGGGCGAAGTTGATTAAAAAAATCTTTTGAAAACTAATTTGGAGAATGAGTGATATTTCATACACTAATTTGATTATTTACTCATATATTATCTATAGCAACAATTCAGGATGATATTGAACACTCACTTTATGATCTATCGCAAATTGTCTACATTACTACAATTGGGTAAAGTAACACAAATTCTAAACAAACTCCTCAATCATAAACCAAGATTTTCTATAATTCTATTATTGTTTTTGAAGTATTTTTCTAGGTAGGTAGAACCCAAAAAATATTAACAAAAAACAAAATCACTCAATGTTGTGTTGTTACTATATCTGATTAACACTACATCCTTGCGGTATATATTCCTTACTACAATCAAAACGAGACTACTTTACCAAGGGAGAAGAAAGGGAAATTCCCACAATATTTAGGAATATTGGAAGTTTACTATAAACAAGAGTGTATGGAAGTGAATACCTGCAAAATTTTCTCTCAACAATATGGTACATTCGTCCAGGTGCATAAAGTCTCCTTGGATCTCTAAGCTTTCTATCGTCTGGTATGAAGGTGTCCCTCAAGCAAACCAAGAATAATAAGCAGGGCAAGCTGTTTAAATCATCAAGGCCTGGTGTAAGAGATCATTGTGATAATTTACTCCACTCAACAAAGATTAAAAATATGAATGGAGAACAAATCACATGCACTTGAAAGTTGAAAACAATAGTGCTCCCACATTGCCGTTATACGATGAAGGACATTACTAACCAGAATATGGATTTGAATATATCTTCCAATGGAGTGGCCGTTCTTGGCAAGAAATCGTCCTGAAGAAGAATAAAAGCAACTATAATTAGAATCAACATTGTCAATGATCAGAAAGTTGAATAAGCAATTAAATGAGCATCTTTTCAATTCCATTGAGATTAGTAACAAAAAGCTTGTTGATATAGAATATCTTCCTCGCCAGATTAACATACAAACACAAATTCTAGCTTTAGAATAAACAAAGTAATGCCATATAATAATTTGTCTTCAAGAATTGTCATGATTGTGACACACTAGCACTATATTAGCAGGAACACAAGCAGGAGTATCGAATAGAATTTGATTTGTTACCTGCAGCACAACAGAGTGTATGACATTGGCATACTTGACAGCCAAATTGAGTGACATACACCTTGCAGGAGCAATGGCATAGCACCGAATCTTCTCCTTTGGTATCCCTCCCAACCTCTCCCTATGATTCACCACCAGTATAGTCAGCAACGACACAACCCCGGAACCAAGGGAGTGCCCCACGAATACCATATCATAGCTGCAACCATTATCCACCCACAACTTCTTGAGGGTCTCTGATTCCTGGTTCAGCAACCAAACCGCCGACTTCAGCAAACCATGGTGAACATACCCGCCATCAAACATCTGTAACATATTTGGTAAGTGGTAAACACTATCAAGGTTTTATACAATAGCTACATTCATCCTGAATAAAAAAGGGTCCAAGTTTCCAACAATTAAGGCCAAGGCATATAAAAATATTCATCATAGTTATAATAATTCAGCATGTCCTTTAATAGATTATGAGTCCTTATAGGCAGATTCAAATAAAACAATTTTTCTTTGTTTTAATCAAAACCAAACATAGGCAATTCAAACCTCTCGTACCTAGCTCAGCCCCCAGCCAGCTGATTTACGCGCTCGTTAGTAATCTATACCTAATATGAACAGTTTTTCTTCTTATTATTAGAAGGGACGTTGATTAATTAATTCATAACAAAGTTTGAGCATTAGTTTTCTTATAGTTGCAAGCAATATTAGTATATTACTATGTTGAATAAATAAATGTTATTCCAAAATCCAAATACAAACCTGCTTCCCAAGGCGGTTATCCAAAAGGAGCTTGTAGTCGCTCTCTTTGGCGAGGTTGAGGCCGCGGACGGCGAGCACGATCTGGCGGTGCTGGTGGTCGGCGTATATGAGATACGGCGGCACGCGGCCTTGGGTTTCAGAGTGGCCGACACGCTTGACGACGCAATCGGGGTCGACGCGGTAGCCGCCGGCGGGCTCATAGTGGGTAGGACGACGGAGATCGGGCTCGTAGATGGCAAGGATGAGGCGGCAGAGGCGGGGGACGGGCTCGAACTCGTCGGGAGTGGCGGCGGTCCACGTGGCGCTGTCGTAGGAGCCGATGTATGTGCAGCGCTTCCACAGCCAGCGTGCGCAGCCGAGCACGAAGACGCACTCCACCCCACATGACAATGACATTGGTTTCGGATGTTTTGGTCAAATGGGTCTCCGAATATGGTCGCAAGTTTGGAGTTTGCGGATGGTTGAAGAAAGGAAGATGTTTTAACTTGGTAGTGTGTGTTTTCTTCTTCTTCTTCTTATGTGCTTTTGTGTGCTGAGTTGTGACTTGTATTGTCTAGTGTTTTGGAATCTTAAATCCTTAATTGGGGGGTTAAGGGGGTGGCGGTTATTGTGCACATCAGCACATGGAATGGAAGATTCGAGTGTGAGAGGGTTTGTTTATAGGAGCTGGATGAGAGAGAAAGAGTGAGATTATGACAGATTGAATTGGCATAGCAGCTTCTGATCTTTGGCCCCTCATTCTTCTTTAAATACTCCGAAAATGTGTTTACTGTTCTGATACTTGTCTTCAACTACAGCATTAAGTGGTAACTTTTGTCTAACACCAAAGAGGCAAAGAGCATTGGACATTGGCTGCTACTTTTATGCTAATTCTATTATTTTTCTATATGTATGATCGTAAATTTAATGACAACATAATAGGGTAAATGTAGCGCAAAATATCCAATACTATATGTATTTAGTTTAATTTAATATTACATTCGAATTCATGACTTTAAAGGTTACACAAATATAATATAAGAATGTAACTATTGTTCTAATGTAATTAAATAAAGAATTTAATTTTCATATAATATTAAAATAAAAAATTTATACAAATAATTAATATTATTATATTAGTAAAAATAATTAATTTTTAAACTTAATATTTAAAATATTATCTAAATACATGAATATGAACTCTTAAAAAAATAAGTATTATATTAAGAAAATTTAAAGGTAAAAGGTTATCAATTTTAAGGAGAATTGTTAATTGTGGTTAATACAAATATCCTTCTTCAAACCAAAGAATCAAAGATGGCGATATAGTCATAAAAAGCATTTCTCATTGGCAGTATTGTTATTGTGTTTAGCAAAATCCGCCGTACCAACCATACATCGATGACAACCGGGTTTAGCTTTTTGACAACGAGTCATTAATAAGATACTAGCTTTCAGAATCTCTTTCTTTTATTTGATCAAAGTAAATAATATGAATATGAACATACAAAATCAACGCTCATTCTATATCCTTCTTTCAAATAAAAAGACTTTTCTATTTAATTATTTTCTGTATCACTTTGCTATATATCATGAACTCGTGCCTGGATTAGGCGGGTCAATAATAAAGAAATAAAATAAAAAAGCCATCAAGAAAAATGTTATTTATTTATTTAGTGTTTCCAATCTTCCTAGCTTTTTTTTTAAATAACTTTTTCCCCTTTCTTTTTTTCCATCTGGAAAATTCAATGAAGAATATTCTTTATACATGTTTTGAAGGTGAAGGAAACGCTTTGGCAGCCACCTAGTCCTTCCTTAAATCCTACTTAATTTACAGCCTGGAATATTGAATTGTATTATCCGATCACATCTTACATTGAAAAAAAGAAGAAAGGCTTCCACAAAAAAATTGGCCTAGTTAATGCCTTGTCAACTGTCAAACGATATTCTAGTACAAAGTTGAATGGACCAGACCACTTTGGACTTTGAAGTTTGAGATTGCAACATCATCATCATTTTTCACAGAATAATCTAATGAGGAGCATATGTTCCTTAAGGAATGTATCATAGCAAAACCACTCCCCATGTTACTACTCCTATCACCAATACAAGGTTTCTATGAACATTGTTAGCAGAAGAATCTAAACTTGTTGAGTTCATTGATGCTGCTGTCACATTACCAAAGGTTCCATTTTTGCCGAGACTGCACATAATCACATATTTACAAATAAAATCAACAAAGACACAAAAAAACATATTATTAATGAAATGAAGCATAAAAAGGCCAATATGTCTTACCTTCCCGGAAATACACAAGAACCGTGACCTGCATTCGTTAACAATGTCATTAGTTATGTATAATCTTAATTTTGAGAGAAACTATAAAGAAACAAAGTGGATTGATGTAATAAACAGTAACTTACTTGGATTGGAGGTAGAAATTGTGGCCATTTGATTGAAGTTACAGGCTTCAGAAGACCTTCCCATCAAATGGTAGTAAGTATCAAAAGCATAGTTAGCATGTGCAACCACATTGTCCGGTTCATAGCAGGGTTGGCCCTGAAGCAATGGAGAGCAATCCACCTTGCCAGGTCCACAAGCCCAATCTATTCCAGCCTGCAGCATCTTGGGATCAGCATCATCCTTGGCGACGCAGTAAGTTTGATTTGTAGTATCATTAGCCAAAACTGCTCCTGACCCTGTGAGATGCAATATGTAAATAGGTTTTCCATTTGCATCAAACAATCCCCAGTTCTTTTCAGACAATGGCCCTGCTTTTGTGTCCTCATTGTAGAGCTCATAGATGTAAGTACTAATGGCTATCCCCGGATGCTTGGGAGTTCCTGTCATGTTTAAAACATGTTTGATGAGATTGCTGTTATATCCATTTGCATTGTCTAATGTTGCGTCCGGCTCGTTCCGGTCGCCCTTGGAAGGCCATCCTGTCTCCGTCACCACCACCGGGATATTGGTGAAGTTTAGAAAGGACATGGCGAAATATGCTGCGTCCACCACAGCATCAAACACATTGGTGTAGTGTACAAGTGTGTTGGAATCTATGGCTTCTTTGTTGGGAGGCAGAGGCTTGAAAAGTGCATAGTCCAATGGAATCACCCCATTAGATTCCATGTAATCATAGTACGGGTAAATGTTGAGCATTAGATAGGAGCCTGTTGATTGCAAGAAATCAAGCATTGGAATCAAGATAGGATTCAGGGAGCGGTTAAAGAAGGCTTGGGAAGGAGGGAACGAATCCAGGATCATGGAAGACGAAAGGGGTGTGGAAACTTTGATCTGGCGATCCAGATTCGAAGCGACAAGAGCTGAATGAATGTACTTAAGGGCATTGACTAGGATTTTTGCAACGTTAGGAAGTGTGGTTAAAACCTCAGAACCAACACAAATGGATGTTATGTTAGTGGATGGATAATGTGCTACAACATTTCGGTAAACCCAATTGGCAGCTGTGGAATTTGATTGGGCAATTGCTAAGAGTTCTTCATTGGGGACAGAGACAGAAACTTCAATTCCTGTCTTTGCAAGTGCAATGAGCATGGCTTGGTCAGCATCATACAACCGAACATGGTGAATTTGCTGTGATTTAAGAAGTGCTACTACTTGTGTTGGATGAGGCATGTCTGAGAGAGATGTTCCAATGTTCACTCCAATGAATGCTTCAAAGGTGGTAAAAAACAAACCCAAATCAGCATCATGTTCCATTTAACATAAGGTGAAGACCATAAGTTATTGAATTGAAAGGAGAACAAAACCAACAAACTGAGGTGTCCTTCTTTATTTAATGTATCTGAATGATTAGAGGTGGACCACATAAATTGTCATTCAAGAAGAAGATCAAAGAACAAATGCCTATCTACCCTCTCATTATTTTCATTCTAAAAGAAAATATGCAACAAGTAAATAAAAAGGGTTGTGCTTGTGCACATGGGGGTATCTTTTTTATAACTTTGTTCTTTCATTCAAATGTGTAAATACATTAAAAACACCAACAACTCTTCCATTATTAATTCCATGACTAGTATTCTTAACACACTCCCTACCCTAAGATAAACACAAAGAGAAAAGCATTATTAAAAGTAGAATAATTAGTAGTTGCTTGGACCTAATACAGTGTTAAAGAGCAGGCAAGAGAAGAACTCATCCCAAAATCCACCTCTGGAGAATGAAGCAAAAGTAGTTTTCACTTTCAAAGCACACTTAACAATGAAGGCCAACTCATGAGAAATAATATATATGTTATTATTCCAAAGGGGAATGTTAATGCTATAATGAACAGTTCAAACATCAAGAAAATCTGAATGGGAAAAAAAATTAATGTTTATCCCTTGACAAAGAAAACACCCATGTTGAGAGAAAGCACAGCAGCAAAGAAGATAACATAGATATGTTTATAGTAAAGAAAGTAATAGAAGAGGGCACTACTCAGTACTCACCTTCATCAGCTGCAAGTAGAGAGATTTGAAGAAGAAGAAGAAGCAGAAGACAACAATGTAGAGCCATGTCCTCCGGGTTGAGAAACTCAACAATGGAAAGAGGAAGAAGGTGATATATGTGATAATGTGAATGAGAGAGAAACAAAACAAAAGAAGTGATGTTATGGAATTGAAGGAGCAATGCAAGTGGGGAAAAGAAAGGTGTCAGAAAAATGAAAATGGTTAAGGAATCCAAATGAATGCTGAAAAGAAGCAGAGTCAGCAGAAAACGAAACCAGATTGCAAGGACCAAGGAAAGGAGAGTGACTAATATTTTATGTTTGCACTTCTTTTTAAGTATTTGGATTCAAGATATGGTGAGTGGTGACTACAAATATGATAATTTGTTAAAGGTGTATGTGCATGTAAATTACAATTACTACATAAATTGGTATTATTTATGGTTAACTGTGTGGTAGCCGTTAAAGTAGGAGAGTTTAATTGGCTTTAGGATTTTGTCTTGTAACTTGTAACTGCAAAGCATATGATATGAGATGAGATGAAAAGAGACCAATGGATGTGGTGTGGGGCCAGCAAAAAGGGAAAAGGACCACTGCAACTTACAGACAGGTACTCTACATAGAATCAACAACGGTCAAATATTATATGGGATTTCCCACCCTTACCCCTTCTTTTCTTCTCTTCCTCATTCATTTTTAATACTTTTAGTTGGCTCAATGTGGAAAATACTTTTTTGTTAAATTGATTTTATTAAATATAATTTTTTATTATATAATATTTTCCAGATTTTACTTAAAAATATATAATGAAAAATCACACTTTATAACATCTATTAAAAAAATATTTACGCTTATTGTGTTAAAATTAAAAAAAATTATTCAATTTTATTAACTATTGGCGTATATGGTGATTAAATGTTGAGATAATAAGATATGTTAAAATAAAAATTTAGTTAAGTAAATATAATTTTATGTGAGGAATAATTTCTGACTTAATTTTATGGTACTTGTATGTTTGTCGTTGTTATGAATGAAATATAGTAACTTTTTTTAACGTCAAAATAACCTACAGTAACATTAGGGGAGAAAAATTTAGAATAAAATTGAGTATTTCCATATATGTATAACTTAAAATTAAACTTACATTTCTAATGTAGCTAAAAAAAATTTCCAAAACTTGTAATGACACATCTTCACATTACTGATGTTTTGTTTTAAAAAAAGAGGGGGAAAGAAAAACACAATAAATGACTCATGTTTTTTTGTTATTATTTGGGATGCTTGGTTTGGGAAGAATGGGCAGATCTTTAATAATAAGAGAGTCAGTGTAAAAGAAGTGTTTCACAAATTTTTGACTAGTTATAGAGAGTGGAATAGTGCAGATCCTTTTTGTTGTTGATGACAATGCAAAAAATAACACTAAAGATAGTGTTCAGCTTATATTTCCTTATATTTTGGTTCGAGTCCTTTGTTTCTGCCACTCCACTTTATTGTGTTGAGCTCATTTGTTTAAAAAAAAAATAAGAGGAAGATAAAATTAGTAGTTATCATCTTCTATTTTTTTTTTTTTTCAAAAGGATTAGATAACTTTTAATTTTAAACATTACAAACTCAGATACACTACTCATTCACACACATATTTAAGGATTCTATTCATACTTGGCCATTGTCACAGTTTGAACCTGAATACAGATTAAAGCATCGTATATTACCACTCTACCAAAGTCCTAACTTCTTTTCTTCGACCTAATGAATTTCTTGGTTTTTTGGACTTGAATGAGATCTTTTTATCACTTCTCATTAACTCTCCACTTCTTTTCTAACCCAGGAAACAAACAACATATGGCCTTAGAGAGAATAACACATCACTACAAAAATATGGGCGGGCTTAACAAAAAATATTGAGCCTTTTACCAAAAACAAATATCGAGCCTTTCCTATACTATACACGGGACCTTTATTTGGCCCAGATTATTTATATGACTCATTTGTTTGCTCTAGTAACAAGGCAAATAGCTTATATGCTATCATTGCTATGTGAACTTGTCATCAACATTTATCTGAAATCAAGTTGATTTTGTAAATTAGACAATAATTTTAACATTATTGTTTCCAACCCATTAATTATTTTTAATTCAAATCACAGCTTTATCAAAATTTCCCCCTATTAGAAATTCTTTTATCGCTGTCTAAGATAAAAAGAATGAAATGAAATAAATTAAAGTGTCTACTCTTATACAAAATAAAATTGTATAGAGAATACAAAAAAATAAAAATAAATAGTAAATCAAATGAATTTTATTTTCTTTTAAAATAAAATTTAATTTTATTATCAAATATATTCGTATTTTATATTTTATGTATATATTTATTCTGTACGTGAATAACCATAAATTAAGAGTAAAATCCTTTCCTGATCCCTAACCATTTATAAAAAGGATCTGGCACCTTCTGGCTATTAAAAAATAACAACGTGATCCTTATCCATTTTTTCCGTATGACCGAAAGGATCCTCTTGTTGGTTTTTGGATAAAAAGTAATCGGAAGAGTCTACGTGTACCGGTCACTCTTATACGTTGACAGACTATGGTGGATAAGACAAAAATTCTATACACAGTCATAAAAAATGTTGCAGTTTTGATTCCAATTCTTAATAAGAGCAAACCCAAATGTTAATGTGAACCTTAGATATCTCCTACCTTTAGTGATGAACATGAAAAAGCATTCATCAAGTTTAATCCGTCGTTCATGGAAAGAGAAGTTGCTCGGCTCTTCAAGCAACAATGCTGGCAATGTTGGCATGACGAAGAAGAAGTTCACACATCCAACCTGCAATTGTGGAGCTTATGCTATTTTTTTTTGAATCCACCACATCAAATAACTCAAATAGGTTGTTCTTTGGTTGCAGTTATTTCAAAGTATATTAATATTCACTCCATCTTACAATCTTCTGTGTAATTAGGTTGATTAAAAAATAATTGTTCATAATTATAGACTCCTTCAACACATTGCAAATATTTTAAGTGGCTGGATGAGCTCATAACTGAGTTTGACTATACGGTGGTGAACGTGTAGAAGATGGAAGTTCATGGTAGATTAAAGGAGTTGGGGGACAAAATTAAAGAAATGGAGATTAAGCTATATAATGGAGTTCAATAAAAAAGTTACGCAAGACAAAATAGATGTATCATCATAGTATTTTTTATTGCCGTTGCTCTTGGATTCTTTTTTACTGCACTTCAACCTAATAGGATGTAACAAATTGTAACTTATTTTGGATATTAATGATATAAACTAGATGCATATTAAGAATGGTGACTGAGATGTAAAAATGGTTGGATTTTAATGATGGAAAGATTATTGTGAGTTACATTGCAAGTAAGAATGTGATTTATAGTCTTCTAGTATTTTTCACTGTTTTGAGTTAAAGTGACAATTTTTTGTATTTTATTATTTGAAATATGTTTTCATACAATTTCATTGAGTTAAGAATAAACCAAATTCAATAAGCAACGAAAATCTTTAGCCTGAAACATAAATATTATAATATATAGAAAGTTGCAAACTATTTACAGCATGTAATAATATCTCACAAAGACAACACTTACATGCCATTACATACTATCCCCTGGTAACTAAACAAAACAGATAATCTAAAGTATTCAAGTACTAAAAGTTCCAAAATACTTAATTAATACTATCCAAAATACTTAACTAATACTATGCACAGTTTGCATTTAGATATGAGCTACAAAATACTATCCAAAATACTAACTATAACTATCTAGTCCTCATTTTTTTGTGAAACTTTGAAAGGTGGTGCATTGGTTCCACATTCCTTAAAGTTTGGTGGTGCTCCGAAGCTTGGTCCCTTGATTTTTTGTTTGAGTCCTGATGTTGGGGTGAATTAGAACATCCTAGCTGTTGTGCCAGTACTAGTTGCCACTTGTGTCTCGAGAGAAATTCCAATTAAGTTAGTTGATCTTGTAGCCATCCTTAGTTGGGTTAATGAGACTTGATTTGTGGGCACAGTAGGTGGAAGTAACGGCCCATGAACTTGAGGTATCGATGGCTTACGAATTGTCTGCTTCTTCCTAAATGGAGCAGGAATGATCTATGGACCGTTGATCATATTTTGCAAGACATGGTTGCTTGTAGTTGTGGTTAGGCCTGGGGCAGTTGGATTAGGTATGGTTGTTTTTTGTGCCTGTGATCCATTGTCATTTTCACTACTTTGTCCATTGATGTTTTGAACCTTTTTTTTACGAAACATAATGTGAATTAGAATATGAACATGACACTAAAAATTCAGTCACAATGTTATATTCTTTATTACTATTACTTCATTCGTAGGAGCAGACTAGAACATTGAAATTTCTTCTCTTGTTTGTTTAAGTGTCATTGGAGTAAAATTTCTTGATAACTTCTTTGTATACTTCCTTGCTTTGGCCTATAAATTTTGCATAATGTTAGATATCCTATTTTAAGTCACACCATAATTTAATACCATAAATTAGTCATGAACTAATCACAGGATCTAAAACTGCAGACGGAACAGTACCAAATTTAGGTGCAACATTAGCTGGGTTATCACCCTGTAAACAATAATAAGACATTTAGAAAACATATAAACCCCTCATTAAATCATATCTAAGACACATAAATTTCTCATTAAACCATTTGCAAGACACATAAACTCCTTCGATATTCACATTATAAGACATTTAAATATTTGTAAATCCTAATACTAGCCTAATTATTGTACCTTTGATTGTCTTGCCTTCTTCTTCTTTGGTTGCCAATTGGGATCCCTTGAAACTCCTTTACATGTATTATAATAGTGACTCCTTTTTTTTGCACTTGCTACATGTCACTTCGAAGGTCTTCTTCACTTTATTTTCTGTTAGTTGGCTCTCAGACACAGGATCAACAGTTCTTCTCTTTCTAGGACAACCAGTGGTCTCTTAATGGCAGGTGCCACTGGCCTAAGAGCATCTGATGTCTCCCAAAATTTCTCACTATTTACAGGTTGAATTGTTATACCATAAGTGGCATGCATGACATCCATAATAAGCCACTCATGCGCAAAATTTTCAGGCTTCAAGTTAAACTTCTGCAACCTTGAGATTGTAGCAACTGCATATTTACATGGCATGTCTGCAACAAATTACCTTATTACATGTGTACATAATAGAAACTACAAATTACTATTATTAGAGAATTACCAGTAAGCTGCCATAAATTACAAGTGCAGATCTTTTTCTTTATATTCACTCCAAGCTTGCTTTGGCGTCTTTGAACCTCAAAGACAACTCTTTCGTCGTCTCCAGCCCACTCAATTGTCCACTTATTGCTTTCAGACTTAAAGAATTCATCTCCAATCTTTGCTGTTGCACGAGTCAATTTTTTATGATAATTACTTAACCTCTTTTTATGTCCAGCCATTTTTTTCATTATATACCACCTCAAATCCGCACACTTTGCTCTCATTTTATGCTTTTCATTTTTTATATACTCTAACTCTTTCTCTTCAAAAAACAAACATGTCCTTCAATGCTTGCTTGAATTGTGCTAGAGTGTCAAACATTTCTCCAACTTTAAAATCCACTTCACCATAACTAGTGTCATTATCAAATTCATGAAATTTAGGCTTTCTGCCCTCATCATTAGAAAAAATTGGAGATGCTTCAGACTCATACTAATATGACTTGTCAATATCAGAATCTACCTCCTCCACAATGAGCTCATCATTGGCCTCTGCTTTAGGCACTTCATTTGAGCTTTCATCCTCACCCATAGAGTCATTACAATTTGGACCATTGTCTCCATCATGTTGCCCTTGCCTTGACCCATTCATAGACTCATCCTTATCCAAAATATACCTTCTTATCCTCCTCACATATCTCTTATTTTTCTTCTTCTTGGTTTTAGGAGATAGGCCATGATCATCATTAACTTTTTTCTTCATAGGTGCCACAGTCTTCTTCTTAGGTGCTGCTCTCTTCTTTTTAGGTGTCATTGTCTTCTTTTCGGGTGTGTTCTTCTTACTCTTATTCCTAGGTCAAATCTTTGACTTTAACTCCTCACTACTACTGCTGCTTAGTGTCTCATAACCAGGTGGGGGAGGCTTATAAGCCTCATCTTTAGCGCTCTCATAGCCGTCATCAGTGGAGGAATCACTCAATTCTACAGAAATATCTTCTGCTTCATTCACAACTGGATGGCTCACAGGATGATCAAAATACACATGCAACTCAGCAATTTTCAAATTTGCCATCTTGTTATTACACATTTGGTTAATTTCTTTGTCACCTTTCAAAATATGGAGGCCAGACTCTAGGTAAGGGGCAGTGGGATCTTGCCAATATATAATCTTGTACTCTGTATATACCTTAAACCTTTGAACATCTCTTCAAAATCCTTAAAATTAACAAAGTTAATGTCCAACTTGGAGAATCTCTCTACCTTACTATCAAGGTAGCAGAGTATTCCATTTTCGTCTCTTTCAAACCACCCCATGGTGAAATACTAGTATAATCTCAACAGACATCTACAATATATAAACTTTACTCAATAAGTCACAAATAAATTATAATTAATAGACATTGATATGCCCAAAACAGACAAAAAAGCTTTATTTAAAGTAATAATCCAATCCCAATGAAAGTGATTGTTCTTCACAAATGTAAAACAATACACATATCATACTTTATGGTAGTCCATGGGAAGAATACTTGCTTCAAATAAACAAATGAAGGACCACAATGATGTGGTTTACAAACGGTTGAAGAAACTAACTTCCAAAACCGAAGTGCGGCTCTGTCAACAACACGTCACCAC
This sequence comes from Arachis hypogaea, assembly GCF_003086295.3. Lineage (NCBI taxonomy): Eukaryota > Viridiplantae > Streptophyta > Magnoliopsida > Fabales > Fabaceae > Arachis > Arachis hypogaea. The sequence goes on from NC_092048.1 coordinate 133,126,724, forward strand.
CTCCGTCAGCAAACGCCACGTTACTGCGCAGTTACTTTGCCCTCGCCGGCTCTTCTTCATCATCGTTTCTGACAGGAAGTCTGACCATCTCTAGGGTTTACGGTAATTCTATGTGTACGATGAGGACAAAGAGTGAGAGTGTGTGATATGTCAGAGAGAGAATGAAAAATGTATTTTAAAATCTGATTTCATCGTACATCAAAATAGCAACATTTTTAATTATTGTACATGAACCTAATTGTTTTAACAAATTGTTTGAATTCACGTCACAGAATTATCGTTATATGTAGGATTTTTCAATTACATTTTACAGAAAAATTATTATAAAGTCCTTTCGATCACACAGAAATAATGAATAACGATCGCGTTATTATTTTTTAATAATTAAAAAATATTAAATTTTTTTCATAAATAATTAGGGACCAAGAGAGATAAGATTTTACTCTAAATTAAACCTTTATAGATAAACATTCATTTGCCAATGTGTGTGATTATTGAGTTAGCATGATGTTTCGACCCACCCCTTGGCTTCCACTCATTACATTCTATAGTTTTCAAAGTTGAGGCAACAATTATTACCATCTTTGCTGATTCATCTAAAACGTGGAAGTTTCTCGAATTTAATGTTTACTTCTTGTGTCCACACAAGCACTTTCTCTTGATATCTAATCTTAATAAATAGAAAACAATTTAGTTGAGTGAGGACGTTATACGTGACATTGTCCAATGTAATATTGATCATAAATTTTCAAACATTATTTGAACGTCTAACAAAGTGTGTTGGCGTAGTGGTATAAATACGTCAAGTGCTTGTTTAGGTGTCAGTTATTAAAAAAATATTTTTTAATAAAAAATATATTTTATATTTTTTAGTATATTTGACAAAATTTTAATAATAAAAATAAATATACTAAAAAATTTAAAAAAAATTAAAAGTTATAAGTTTATATTTCAAAAAAAATTTTTATTTAAAAAAATATTTTTAATGTAATAAATAAATAAATAATATTTTTATATAAAATATTTAAATATAAAATTATTTTTATTTTTTTTAAATCACTTCTCGAAACTAAGAAGATTAATTTGTAGAAAGCATGAATTAAGTGATTTGTTAATTCTAATTGCTTTTAATTTGTTGCATGCAACATACATATAAAGTATTTGCTACTATGACATTGGAAGAATACGTACGAGTAGGGGTGTACAGACTCGGTCCGGTCTGAAGGTCCGGCCCGGTTCCGAACATTTTTGGGACTAATTTGGTGTGATTTCATCGGGTTTAGGGCCGGGTAAGGGTCTAAAAAATAGACCCGGTCATTATTTCGGGTCGGGTCCGGGCCATAGCTCGGGTCACCCGAAGTCGGCCCGGTGGCCCGGTCATCATACATAATTAATATTTTGTGTTATTAGTGATGGATCATGACTATTCTTATGTGGAATTTAAGTATTGTAAATCTTAATATTTTGTGTTATTAGTCATTATAAGACTATAAGTTAATGTTTTATGTTTAGAATGTATAAGACTTTAGACTAATGCATAATATTGTGTTATTTGTATTGATTTAAATATTTGGTATTATTAGACAATATTAGTATTGATTGTGGTTATACTTTAGTATTGATTGTGGTTATGCTTTAATTTTAAAGAAGGGTTGGTTCTTGTTATATTTTTCTAAGTAAATTTTACCATGTTAAATAATGGTTGGAGTCTTGAAAATTTGGATGTTTTTACATGCTAGCTTACAAGAAGGTATCAACGTAATGTAATGTTAACGGCCCGGTTTTCACCCGGTATAATTGTGGCCCGAAAGTGTATTGGTTTCATCGGGTCTAGGGTCGGGTTCGGGTCTAATAAATAGACCCGGTGTATATTTCGGACCGGGTCTGGGTCACATCAAACCCGGCTTCACCCGGCCCATGTGCACCCCTACGTACGAGCATAAAGCAATTTGAACCCGCACTAATAAGTATAAGGTGTTTGATATGGTACCTAAAAAGTATTGTCTAATTACTAACATAGGTAAAATAATTAATTCTAAATTTAAAAGTATAAAAATTAAAAAAATTTAAATATTTTAAAGTTACTATAAAAAGTAATTTAAATAAAAGTTAAATACTAAACAAAAGACATCATAGAATTGGCCTAAGTATAAATACCAAAAATAAAAGGTAGTTTTGAAACATGTTATACCAGGGACACGAAGTCTGTTACATGTATATTGAAAATTTATTACTAACTAGTCACGTGCAGTTATAATATATATATATACGAAATATGCATTAAAAATGTTTGAAATAAAATATATAAATATATATCATATATCATAATTAATTTTTTGTGTATATAAAATATTTTTACTTTTGATATCTATTTTCCAATAATAACAAATGTGCACACGTGTTGGAAAGTAATTGAAGAATGAACTTAATAAGATAGTTGAATACATAAAGTTACATTAGTTTCAAAAATAAGATAAGACAATATGCTAAAAATATGATAAAAAAAATTAGTATTTTTATATTTTGTTTGGTGATAAATTAAATACAATAAAAAAGTATAATCTATCTTTATTTTTTTCATATAAAATTTAAAATAAAAAATAAAATGATAAAATATAATTATAAAAATTTAATAATAATAACTATTATTATTTCTTGATAATATTTCAAAACACAATAATATTTATATTCATATTTTACTTGTTAAATATAATTTTATATTTCAATATATAACTATGATTTAGTGTCTTATTCTTATAAACAAAGGCAACCTAATTGATAATGATAAAGACCAATAAAATGCAAAGTCCAAATAAAAATGTCTGGGGCTTAGTATAGTGGTTAACAAATATTTGGTGCAACTACACCTGTATTTGATAAATTGGAGCAGCTCATATAAGATGGTACCCTCCAAAACATAATGTCTGGCTTCCATATATATTCTAATAATGACACACCTTGCATCAGAAGAATGTAGAACCCATAATGTGGCTTCATAAGATAAGGTTTCTACAAAAATGAATGGATATGTAGCAATTAGCATTCCCATATCGAAGAATAATCAAATATGGAAAAGGCCTTTTCAGTATCCATAATCATATAAAGTGATTGCTATTAGATAATATTTTACATAATATTATTAAATTTTTGAAAAAGTCGCTGAAAATATTAATGATATTCCCTCTCTTTTTTTTTTCCTAATCATTTATCTTTTTTTGTGGATTTATAAAAAGATGTTGCCGTCTAAAATGTTGACCTCTTATTTTTTATTTTTTCCCCATTTCAATATAAAACAGAACCAGTCATAGCTCCACCTTTTGGACCCATTATCAAGCTCCAATTTTTAGCTTCAAGTATATACTAGACAACATAAATGCATAATATTTAAATCACATTTACATGTAGTGGTGGGTGGGGACCAAAGATTTGTTGGGATTATTAGTTCCAAATCAAAATGTGAAAAGAAAAGTATAAGTAGCCAATGAAAATATTAAACAATGTGAATAATTTATATATTGAATGCTCATTTTATTAGGTGTGCGAATGATTATTCTAATATTAATTTAGGTGAATAATTTAAAAATGTAGTATATTTTAATTTAATTGGTGATTGTTCATGTTGTTCAAGATTTAAAGTATTGCATGCCTTATTTAGGAGCCTAACACCTCATCTCATTAGACCAATCGAATGTTGGTATTCATGAATTATTATTTGATCGTTTATTTTTTATATTTTGTATACATGGTTTGAGTTTATAGGAAATAAATAATAATTTATTTTTTATTGTCTAATTTATTGCATTATAACGTAATTTAGAGTTTAAATCATATTAATTTTAAGTATATTTTTTAAATAGTTATATTTTATAATTCAAAAATTTTATATTATATAATTATTCTCCAATAAATATTGCATTTTCTATTTTGTTTTCAAAACGCATTAGCATTAGCTTATATTGATGTCATTTTTGCATGTTAGGTTAATTCATATTCTTCTGATATGTTAAGTTAAATATTTATGCAATAAACTAAATTGAGGTGGCAAGACGTCAATTTAATCTATTATATATGTCGGCACTTAATATATTAAAATTATAAATTAACAATAAGGACTAAAATAAAACACTTTTAAATTGTATTGAATAAAAAATTAGATATTTAAAAAAGATAAAAATAAATTTATTTAAACCTACTATCTAATAAAAAAACGAAATGGATCGAACAAAAATATAAGTACATATTTAAAACGCCTCAATCTAAATATAAGCAAAAAAGAGTAGTGTTAGGAAGTTTTTTTTCAGCTAATATATTAGTAAACAAAATTTAAAATTCTTTTTTTTATTTTATTTTAAATTTTAAATATTAAATTATAAATTATAAATTTTAAATTCTCTAAAAAAAATTAGAATTAAAAAAAATAGTTAATATTGACTAAATGAAAGTTGGTTTCTATCTTTTTGAACGAAAAATTGAAAGTTATTGCTCTATAAATATGATTCTCCTGAATTTCCCTTTCGATACCCCACCTTCATCTTCAAACTCCAATTCTTTATAAACCATATATATGAATTGTCATTGGTTTTCTTTATTGAGACTTATTATTCAGGGGGAAATAAAATAAAAATAAAAAGGAGATACGAAAATGTGAACTTTTTTATATATATTGGTTTATGAGTGATAAATTTTTTAAAAATGATGTAATAAATTATGTGTTATATGTTGTTGTGGGTTTTTATAAACGTCAATAACGTTTTATTTGTCCTTTTGTAATTAAAATAATATTTTTTTATAAAATAATAATTAAATAATATATCTTTTACTTTGAAATTATCCATATATAAAAGTTGGGAGCCATTTAGATAAAGATGCTGAAAACGTCTTTTTATAAAGATATTTTTTAATAATTAAAATTTAATATATATAATCGATTAAATAGTGTTATTTTTGTCAAAATTAAGCTAGATAAATTAATTTAACCGAAAAATGGTGAATCAAATTTTGAACTGGTCTAAATTAATATCGTTTTTTTTATAGAAAATGACTAAAATACTTCTATTATATATATTAATTTTAAAAATCCTAAATTTTAGTCTTTTATTTTTTTATCGTAGGGTTAGGATTTAGAATTTTTTAAATTAATATATATAATAAGAGTATTTTAATCATTCTCTATAATAAGGGTATTGTAGTAAAAATAATAATATTAATTTAGACGAGTTCAAGATTTGATTTACTATTTTTTCGATTAAATTAATTTGTCTAGCCTAATTTTGACAAAAGTAACATGATTTAATCGATTATATATGTTAAATTTTAATTACTGAACAACATCTATAAAAAAACGTTTTAGACTCCTATAAAAGTTTTAGCTCGAAAATGTCCTTCCAACCAAGCTAATGGGACAAGCATTATTGCGTCAAGCTTGTATGTTGCTTAAGTCATTCAAGGGTGGAGAAAATTTTAAGTGGGCATAGTAGTGATAGTACACCAAGTTTAAATTTTCTGGCTTTGCCATTCAATTGTATATAATTAAGAAAAAATGTAGGTGTGATGTGTGACATTGTGAGTGACCAAAGCATTACGAGTTGGCTTGTGTCATACTGTCGTGTATCGAATTAACAATGGACACATGCAATTATGGGAAGAAGAACGCATGGTATTGCAAGAAAGTGAAAAAACAAAGAATTGTACTATAAAAACTAGTAGGTAGTCTATTTTAATGTAAAGGTTGAGGACATAACAACGTCAAAGGTGACTTGTGAAAATAATGCACTAATTGGAGCATTGATTAATTATTGTAATAATAATAATTGATGAAATGGATGCCAGAAAACACTATGCTTCATGAGGGAATTGTACCTCATATCCAATGAAATGCTTTGCTTAATTTAATTTGTAAAGCTTTTTGCTTAAATTGCAAATGTACCCCAGGGCCGGTAACTTTTATAAATATTGAATAGTATGTTGCTTACCATGCGAATATAAGAGAGTGGCATTCTCCAATCCAATGAAATCACAGAACCAGAGACGAACCTGCTCATGTAGTAATGTATTTGTTCTCAGTAAAAAAAAAAAATACAGAACTACTTGAGAGGATGAGAGCTTATTTTACGAAAGAAAAAAAAATGTGGATTCAAAGCTAATTCCAAATGTTTATTTATTGGGTTGTGTTTTGGTTATCTTGTAATTTATAGGTGCCATTAAATTATTTCTCATAAATATTTAAATTGATTGGAGGAGGTGTACAAATGATTATATATATTTTTAATTTTTTTTGAAGTAATAATTTTTTTTGAATTTGTTTAAATTTTTGTAGACTTTTTTTTTGGTCATATGTTATTTTTTTATTTTTCTTATACAAAAAGTTTGAAAAAAATATAATAATAGAAAATATAATTATAAAAAAATGATAAAAATAAGAGAAAATGACAAATCGATTTTTGATTTTTTTGTTCACGGACATTTAAGTCTTTGAGAATTTAAAAATACATTTAAGTTTCGAATCTTTTAATTTGTCATATTTTAAAAATTCTTTCACATGTGCGTTCGTATCAATCAGGTCAGTACAATAGAAGTCACGTTTGATTTTTTTGTTGGGTCCGATAGACCCAAGTGAACATAAGAGATCGATATGTCCAAGTTTTGAAAATGATTGAGACTTAAATAAATTTTCGAATCCTTGAAGATTTAAATATCCGTAGATCAAAAGGTTAAGGACCTATTTTATCATTTTTTCTAAAAATAATAATAAAAAAATAAGTCATGTTTTTAATTCAGTATTTCTATCCATATCTTTTGTTCACATTATAAAAATCCAAAAAATTTAAACCGATAAAAAAAGACAAAAATTATTATATCTCTAATTTTAATTACCTTAAGATTCATATCCCATTTACTAACTAATAACTGTGCACTTGTTACTTGTTGACATTTTTATTTTTTTTGTTTGCACCGACTCTTGATTATTTTCAGCAATGAAAAACCAAGAAAAAAAAAAGAAAAAAACAAAAGTATCATTTAATTTTTGATTATGTTATGTAAATAATAATTTTTATAAATAATATAAATAATGAACTTTAAAATGACTTAACAAAATAAAAAAAAAAATATTCTGTTATCTCTAAATTATCTCTTAAATCTTAATATTAAAATAATTGCACATCTAGTAAATTGAATATTTAATGAAAAAATTGAATAAAATAAAAATCATCCAATTAAAAATAATTAACATAATCATTTATATATCTATTAAATTGAATATTCGATATATTCATTATTTAAATATAATGGTATTCATATTAACATTTTATCAATCTACAAGAAAATCCAAGCAGATTTATGTTTGTCGGGAGTTGAGTTACTGTTTAGTACCTCATCTTGCAAATGCTATTTCCCTCTCGTTTTTCTCGACTACCTAGCTAGCTATAGCCTGTGTTTTAATTCATGATCGATATTATTGTTGATTAATGAAATCTTTTTAGAAAAATTGTTAGGAGATAATATTTTTAATGAAAAATAAAAAGTTAATTTATGCTAGTTTAAGGATAAAATATTTATTTAGTTCTTAATATTTGAATTAAGTCCTATAACTAGTTTTATTTCTTATATTTGAAATGTTCTCTTTTTATCTCAAATATTTTATTTCATCTTATTATAATTTTATAATAACTAAAACTATAAAAATTATTTTTTTATTATTATCTTTTTTTATTTTTATTTTTTATCACAATAATTATCACCACTATAATAGAAGAGTATTTTAAAAAAATATTAATTTTGATCAAAAAATTAAAATATAACAAAATAAGATGTATAAAATAAAAATAAAATGTTTTAAATGTTAAAAATAAAAATAAAATTTATTTTAAATATTAGAAATTATAATAATACTTCATCCTTAATTTAAATATAAAGTGTTATATATATAATATAAGAAGATTTATATGTATGAGCAGGCGAAGTCAACATTTGTACTCATGGGTATTGATTATGCGTTGATACATGTTTGTGACTTTTTGAGTTTAAGATAATCCAATAATTGTCCTCATAAAACAGGTCAGGTACACAAATATAGGTCTTAGCCAAAAAAATATGACAATCGGGGAGTTCTCGACAATATGCTTGAATGTTTATATATATATATATATATATATATATATATATATATATATTGGACTAATAGTGAGAGTTCTCGATAATTTGGGAGATTTTAGAGAGAAATTAAGTGAGAGAATATAAGATAAGATGATACCACATTCAACTCAAAACTTTAAAGTGTTAAGTTAATGGGTCTTTTATCTTATAAACTCTTTACTCTTTTTTATTTTTTTTAATGTAGGACTAATTTTATACACTCTTCAAGTTTACAACATTAACAATATATACACCGTCATCGTTTAATATTCTTATATTTCATATGATTTGTAAAATAGTTGTAAAAAGTCAAACAATCAATTTTAAAAAATATATATACGATGGTATATACATACTTGAAAAACATGATTTTCTTTTACTAAAAGCTAGTATATTCTTTAACAAAGGCATAAGCATAATAGCTTGTCATGAAATTATTTAATTAAAAAAAATAAAATTAATAAAAAATATATATAAATATTATATCTCTAACATAGTTTAAATAGTAATTTATAGCTTTTATTGATTATTTATGAAGAAACAAATAATAAATATAATCCATTTTAATCACTTTTGAAGAGATAAGGACCTAACTTGACAATCATCTACTTACTTTTTCTAAAAGGTTTTTAAAGAATAATAATATATGATTAATAAACATTATTATTTTTAATTAATAATAATTTATATTTATATTTATAGATATTTTGTATATAAAAAATATATAATTTATATTTATATTTATTAAAATTTATTACATATAAATTAATATAATTTATATTCATATTTTTAAAAAATTATAACATATAACTTAACAAATTTTATTTATTTAAAATAATTTAATATTTATACTAATTAAATAAATAAATAATAACAAACAATACTAAAAATTACTAATTCCACACGTTTCTCCTCCTTAAAGGTCTATGACATTAGGGATTCACCGCCAATTATAGCGACTTGTGGGAAGCATTCTAAGCTGTAATAATTATGGTTGTATAATAAGGAATTTCTTTTGGTGAAAAGTAATATTGGATGAAAAACAAAGTTTTTGCTAAATTATGAAAATCATGCATATCTTATATAATAATTTTTTTTGGATTTTTTATTAAAAAATTAAATTTTACTCTTCGCTAAACTATTTTTTTTATCACAGTATTATCTGTATAAGTATACGTATAATTATAAGCAGTAGTATATTATAACTACTAGTAAGTCATTTGAATGAAGTTAATGACACATCATGAGTGATGATCCATGAATTGACCTTCTAACGACTGCTTTAATTTGGAAGTGATTTGACCCACTAATTAAGTATACCAAATCAACCAATCACATGCCTTCAATTATGTTTCATGGGATAAAATTCATCATCATATGGCAAGAAATTAAATAAGAACCACTAAGAATCTTGCTTTCCCATTGACAAAAGCTGTTCAACACTAATACTAATTCACAATAAAATGGAAAAAGAATTAATATTTAATCCATCATGTTAATTTTTACTTTCTAGTTTCTACTACCAAGGTGGGTTTGATTTAATAATATCCAATTGGTCCATTTTCAAATATCTGTATTTTCAATAGTAATTAATGACTTATAATAATCATAGAATATTTACTTTTAGGCTATTCTATAATTTATTCTGCATCAAAGGCAATATTTCAAAAACATTGTGTTTTTAGTAAAAATAGTTTGAGGGACTTAATTTAATTTTTTTATTTAATATATAAATTTAATTATAAACTTTTAAATTTTAAAGATCTAATTAAAATTTTAATAAAATTACAAGGACCATTAAAATAGTTAAATATTTTTTAAAACATATTTTCTTTTAAAATTAGGTGAAAATATATTTTTTAATGTTTAACTTTTTAATACTCATACAAGTATGAAATTATTTTAAAAGTTTGATTTTAAAAAAATTGAATAATTCTAAAATAATTAAATTTGCATTAATTCTTATGTCGTTACCTAGATTATTTTTTTATCAGTAGTAGATGTAGGCTTATTTGTTATAATCTTTTTTTAGTGGGAATACATAAGAAGTACATAGTATATAAAGTGTAATAATTCAACAAATATTTTTAAAGAGATTTTTCATTCTCTTCAACAATAAAAATAACTTATTTTTCTCTTTCAAAATAATAATAATAATAATCCAGGTAACATATGTTATGAAATATTTTGTTATTTTAATGATTAATTTTTAAAAAAATATAAAATAATATATATAATTATACATAAATAAATGATAACTGAATTTTTATGTTGGTAAATTATTTTTTTATTTTAATATTTAGTCATCACCCTCGTAGAGAAACACAATTATTCAGCTAGCAATGATTTTCCTCAAATAAAAATGGACACAATTGGCCTATGAGAGACACAGCCACGTATAAGATGTTCATTAGTACGTGAACATATGCCTCCAAAATTCTAATAAAAAATTATGTAACTAAATCTTTTAATATTATATGTATGTGCAATATGGAACTTGCAATTTGGGGCACAAAATATTTGGTTTCCACTTGTCTGTATATGAGCTTCAATTCAGCTTTTGATGGTAGAATCCGTAGGTGATATGGATTGAGAATGATGCGCATAGTAATGGGGTACCATCTATATATGATTCACTGTCACATCTTGTAGGGTATCATGTCCATTTTTTGTTATAGTGGATAAATGATTATACTTCTTCCAAGCATAGCCCTTATAGGTGAATTAGAACGTCAATCCGCCAAGAAATGATGCCCAATCCCACAACTTTATTAATTAGTTCTTAATTGTTACAATAATAATTCAGTGGAATATAATATACGTAAGAAATATTTATATTGTTATTTATCATCAAATGGTTAAATTTTCATATTCAAATAATTAACCGGTCTAAAACAAATTAAAGGGCAAAAAAACTGACGGTTTGTATCTTTTTAAGCAAGGCGAAATGATTTTAGATTTTACCGAAAGACTGAATCAAAGTTTGCATGATAACATTGTTTGAATTTTGAATCATAGTTTTGGTCTTCGCAGACAAGATTCTAAGGAAGAATCGCTGAACTCCATTCCTATGGAACAAGTTGACAAATGTAAACAGAAAAGAGTGATAGAAGAATTATGGACATAACGCGGAACGCGGCATTATAAATCATTTGATATGAAGAAATGAAATGAAACTTCACTTGTGTCGTTCTGAGAAGACAAGTATGCCAAAAAGAGTGTGTGAATACCATAACTTTGAAAGATTTTTGTGTAATTAATTTATTGAACTCCACTATGTAAATAAAGGTCATTTTCTTTGTGTAACGAGCTAGCCACAATTATCTCTTAACATTATATTGCCTAACACAAAAAACAAAACCAATTCATACGCGTTTTGAAGCTCCTTTGCGGATTAATTGAAGTGCTTGCATGCTATATATCTAGCTGTGATGATGAAACTTATTGCTAGAAATGAAGAATGAAGCGGCTTCAATCGATGGAGCAAAAACTTATATTTTGTTGATTAATAAATAATCCACTCAGATCATCAATACACACCTGCCGCCAATTCAATTGCTAATAAAGGGATCAAATCCACACAACATTCGTAGCCTTCGCTTTTCCATAAAGACTTTTAAATCTTTAATTTATTACTGTTATTTTGTACTACATATTGATATTTAACTTTTTCAACATCTATTAATTAAATTAACAAGATAAGAACAAGAATATTACTTTTCAATTTCAGAACAATGGGATCGATGCTGTAATAATTAATATTATTTAAGAATTTAACTTGTATTTGATGTTATTTGAAATAAAATATTTTATTATACTATACAAATATCTAATCTTATTATTATATTTTTATGTCATTAAAAACAGTTTATTATTTAATTGAAAACTCATATATATCTAAAGAAGACATACAAAACACAAATATATTTGATTAGCAAGTCATATAGTTTTCATTTTTTATTTATAGCGTGGAAGTTAAATAATAGTAATAGTTTTGTGTAGGTTTATTTTCATTAGATAATTAATCAAATATTAATTTGTCTAAGTCTCAAAAACGTGGAGATGAAAGGGAAAAGGTTTGACTAATTTAAGAGCGATGTACATACATTGACTTGGTGTATGTACGGACAATGCCCTCATAATGTATGTGCATACATGGAATCTTTCTCTCCCACTTAGATCTTATGATCCCTTTCATATTGTTTTGTCCTTCATTGTTTTCAGCAGAGCCTTAATCATCTCAAGTAGTTAAGTTCATATCTGCTTCCTCAAGTCAAATGTACAGGTTACATTTATTTTATTTGGTTAGGTTGTTTCTTGATTATCACATTTTTCAATCCAACTTATTCACAATCCAATTTTTCATGCCGAATCTTGCAAATTAAAAGTTTACTAAAAAATAGAGGTCCAAATAAAATATCCTTATTTCAGAATTTGGAGACAACTTTTGGCTTAATATCTATTTATTTTTCTTCAAATTAAAGACACTTATCTTAAATAATAAAATCTCTCAAAACATTTATCATTCATAATCTACTGTGCTGTTATTATTGTATTTAGTAAAATATTTAAGTATCATATATAAAAATTAAAATTAAAATAATAAATTTTGTTCATCATCTAATATTGTTCTAAAAAAATAACTTTGGCTTGCAGCACAAGTATATGCTTGCTGTCATCATACAAACTTAGACAAGCATATACATTCATATATTAAGTAGAGGTAATATATACAGCAGCTAAAAGGACCATTTACCAAATGTTTGTCTATATATGTATTTAATTACCACTTAATATAATTACTACCATAATATATGTACACAGACCATAATGTGTTTTAATTAGTGAAAAGTATATATAAAGTAATAAAAAAAATCAGAAGTATATATTATAATTAGGTAGAAAGTGACTATATATATATATTCAAATAAAAATATATTTATATAAAAATATAACTAAAATTGTGATAGTTTGATAAGTTTAATTAAATTATTTAATCTAATATATATTTATATTTTAATTATTATTTTTGTATAAAGATATTTTCAAGTAATGTGAGTACAGAAGACTTACACTTAGTAGTATAGCAAAATTACTAGAGAAAGTAAATAAACAAATAAAAAATGGAATTGAGTACATTAATAATAGTGATATATATATATACTTAGATAACACATGATGTATAGTATAATTTTATACAATAATATTACTTGTACACTAAAATCAATCACTAAAATTAATTATTAATATATTTGTATATATATAGTTTAATTTATTTTTAATTTATATTTATATTTATATTCTAATATATATTTTATATTGGTGGCTGATTTTAGTGACTGATTTTAATATATATCTAGTCGAATCTTATGTATATATGGACCCTTTCAATGTTACTCGTAATTTACGGTTTTAACTTTTAAGATAAGGCACCCTTTCTACTCATTCCCAAGCTAAGAAATTATATCAAGTATTCATCGCGAATTCTCAAATTTAATTTGAAATTATCATAAATAATGAACTTATAATTTTGTTAAAAATAAGCTTTAGAATTCAAGTGCAATCTTGTTAAAGTTATCATGGATATTGTGTAGCAACCCTGTTTGTTAAGGACTTTCTTTTCTTTTTCCTTTTGGAAAATGACTTTCTTGTTGTATTATCTACTTCTACTCTGTTTTCTAATTGATCTTTCATTTCTTCCTTTTTTGATGATCAAAATAATTTTGGCTGTGCTATGTGAAAAAAGTAACTCCTAACCATAAATCTTATATAAATAAAGATTAAAATAAATCCCGTAACATAATTTAAAAAAAAAAAGTTTAAAGGATCAACACTTTTTGGCTACTCGAAAAAAATAAGTTTTGTAAAAATTAATAAATTTCTCCAGCCAAAAATGTTTCAAATAGGAGAGAAATAAAGTAGCGCACTCCCATTTTTAATTCTGATCGATTTGATAAACCGCATATCAATGTGGATTTTCACGTGAATTTCTATTCATGATAACAAATTTTTGGTTATTGATCATCTTTAGTCATATGTCTTAGCTTGTCTCACTTTCTTAATCAATATATATTTACATTAAAAAAAAAGCATGTAAATTTTACATAAGAAAGTCATTCTCTTGAGGTTTGTTATCACAATAATGCATTATTATTTATTCTGATACTAATATAAAAGCTGCATCAAGTTTGTTAATTATATGGAAGAGAACATTATAAATGTATTTGACTATATCAATTTTAATTAGAGTTTATTAATGCAATGAGCAAAACAAATTATACCAGAATTAAAATATAGATTTTGTAGGTCATAGAAATAAGATGCTTTATTGTGATGCTGTTTGAGGCTAGCCGCACTTTGATGAACCCTTTGTTTGCTTTTTTGCTGCTGGAAAATATTTATAATAACGATAACACTAGGCGTCCAAAATTTTTTAAATCAAACATTTAACTAAGTCGTAACGTATTTTATTCAACGCCGTTATTATCATGGTCGTCATTTTTTTTGTTCTTTTTTAACGCCGTTATCTTCTTTTTTTATTTAATTTTTTTTATCATCCATCATTATTATTATCATTATTATTGTCATCTTCTTCATCTTTTTTTTAATATGTATTAAAAAACTTAGAACATATAAATTTTGATTCACAGTACATAAAACTTTTTATATACATCACAAAAAAATTTAAAAAATTACATGTCTAAAATATTAATACTTAACTAACAAAATACGAACAATAATATTAATATTAAACCGTTGGTATGTAAAATTAGGGGTAGTAGCGAAGACAATTTTATGTGAATTAGATTTTGTTGTAGTGAAAGCACAAAAAATTTAATACACATAACAGAAATTTTAATGTACAACAATTTTTTAAAAAACTACATATTCAAAATATTAACATCTAACCAATAAAATATATATAACAGAAAAATTTTAGTGTACAATACAAATATTTTTTATGCACATCATAAAAAATTTTTATATACAGTACAAAGATTTTTAAAATACCACATAACTATAATATTGATTTACCCAACCAATAAATTATTGATAACAAAAATTTGTGTATTATGCACAAAAATTTTTATATTATGAATAAAAATTGTTATGCTATATCTATGGGATGTCAATAAAAAAAATTTGTGTACTGAAAAAATATAAAAAAAATAATAATAATATATGTGCACATTTATTTTGTTAGATTTATACTAACTTAATTAATTTTAGATATAAAAGTGTATAGCATCAACGTTATAAAAAATTGTACAACTACGCATTAGTTTAATTTCACAAAGATAATTGATCGCCGGCCACGAGGAGATTGTATTATAAGATAAGAATAATAAATTCTACATATCATATAATTAATAAGTAGCTTCCCGAGCATATATTTGATTAATTTTCAAATATATGCGATTTGGATAAATCGGTTAAGAGGTTATTGAATGGCATCTAGTGCGCAGATTTCCGATGCTTGCTTCAAAATCCAATAAATATACACTGACGTCTACTTTTTGGATGACTTCCATTTAAATAACTTCATTATTTACTTTTATCAAAATTTTAGGTATTGGAATTTGGAACTATCTCATTTTTTCTTTTTCCTTTGTTTTCTTACCCACTTAATTAATTAATTTTGAGCTGTTTAAGTCCTGGATTAGAAATATCTCAAATGATTAAATTGGTAATCTTTCATTATTGCTAACATAGTGAAACACGAGTGTAATTTAGTAGCAACAAGAGTTAAATAGCATTTAATATATGAAGTATGGAATGAAAACATATATTTATTGAACTTGCTATGTAAGAAACAATATGGAATTCTAATTACAAAGGTTAATACTAGGTCGACAAAAATAACAGCTAGAATTTGTCTTATTTACCATTAATTAATTATCATAACAATTAATAAATACCAAATAAGACAAGTTATGATTGATTTTTTTTTGTTACTAAATATTTCGTGTGCAGGTACAAAATTTCAAGTGTGACAAAAGAGATAGAGAAAATAAAAAATATGCCTTGAACATAAGAAGCAACAAACCAACAAGTTTCCACTATCATATACAGATTTTCTTTTCCCCTTCTTTTTGGGGAAAAAGAAAGTGGATAATATATATTGTATATACTAATTACTAAACAAACTATTTGGGGTTCGGTTTCACTGTTTATTCTTTGTAACAACTTACAAGCACATACGTAAGCTGTGATCAAGTGAAATAAATAGAAAAAGAAGAGGAGGATGGGAAATTGCAATCAAAACAAGCCATAAGCCCAAGATTCTGATGAATCCATGATCATTCTTGGGTACTGATTCAGTGAAGCATCAAAAGGTTGCTGCTGCTGTTTTCTGTCACTGTCATAATAATCATCATTAAGAAGCATATCCAAACTGCTAATGAAGTCATCATCATCCCATAAGGCCATGCTGCTATAGTTGTTGTTGTTATTGTCATTGGACCACTCAGAATCTGAGAGAAGAAGGTCTTCAAGGAACTTGGATGATGGATTATTTGAATAAGAATCAGAAGAAGAAGAAGAAGAAGATGATGAAGAAGAAGAAGTGGTTGTTGCTATTGATGAAGTAGAAGCATCACCAGCACATGGAGCAAGGATCTCATCAGGTTCTAAAATTGGAACTTCATCTGTACAGAAACCATTCATCATTATTGTGTCCATGGATTCAAACAGTGGGGTCATGAATTGATCCTCTGCCTCAGGCTTCTCTGCCTCCTTAATTTCAGGTTCATGATGATCTTGTTCTTGCTCTTGAAGTGGTGGTTGTTCTGGTTTGATTTGATTTTGGTGAGTGGTATTATTAGAGAGTGGCTTGTGTGTGACAGGATCAATTCCTAATTTCTTGAGCTTTTTCTTGATGTGGGTGTTCCAATGATTCTTGATCTCATTATCAGTTCTTCCAGGCAGATGTGAAGCAATCTTAGACCACCTACCAAACAAAAATACTATTTATTATTGAAAAGGAATAATGGCTTTAAAGCCACTTGAAAGTTACAGCTTATCATAAAAATTTTGCTTTCTTTATTATTAATCATTAACGTATGCAGTCAACTTTAAAGAAGTGCAATCATAAACAAAGACTTGGTCTATTGGAGATAGAAAGAAGCACCTGTTGCCTAATTGAGCATGGAGGTCAATGACCATTTTCTCCTCATATTCTGATAGAAGGCCTCTTTTCAAGTCTGGCCTGAGGTAATTTGTCCACCGAAGCCTACAACTTTTACCACACCTTAACAAGCCTGCATCAAAATCATTTTCCAATTTCATTCATATCCAAATTCCTACATTAATATTAAATGTGGTGGACATGATAAGAAGGGAACCTGCAAGTTTAGGGACAGCTCTCCAGCAACATTGGCCATTTGTGAGGATGAAGTTGATCAGCTTCTTGTCTTCCTCTGCAGTCCATGGCCCCTTCTTCAACCCAACTTTATCACAGCATGGTTGCCTTCCCATTATGAGAATATGCACATAAACAAGGGAAGCTTTGAGATAGAGCAGCACCACCTACTTATTTATATATACACAAATACAATAGAATTGAATTGCTCTAAAGTCCAAAAGTCATCAAGCCCCCACTATCTCAATTTGCATTTTTGATTTAAGAGATATAAATAATAAAAGACAGGTGTTGGTTAGAGAAGGTGACACGGGCCACACGTGCTAGGTCATGGTCAGAAAGCGCCAACTCATCAACCTACTTTGCTTCGGTTTCAAGCGTGAGATAGAGATAATACTCCATTCCACTATCTATCTCAATTCCTGCAAACAGTAAACACCATTCTCAATTTGTGTATGTAACCCTCCAATTACTTCATATTTTCCGACCAATTGGAATCTCACCCCCACCAACACCTCTTACAATTCACTACACTCTTCTTCTTTGCCTTGTTAAACATTCATTCATTTCATTCAATCTCTTCATTATTATTTCAGCCCCTATAAACTAATTCTCATTTATTTCAACTCTAACTATTGACTTCTTTAACACTTTTTATTTGAAAATATTATTTGTGTTCACACTAAAGCCTTTAATGAATAAAGTATTTACTAAAATATAATTAATCCTTTTAAGCAACAAGGTTAATCAACCAGCATGCACTTTAATTATTAGCAAAAATATATATATATATCACACCGAAAATCAATTAAGAACTCGGGATGTATATCAAATAAGAGCCAATTTTATTTTTTTTAAGTAGAATTTTCTAGACATTTACAATTGTTTAAGGAAAATATTAATAAAAAGAAAGGAGTCACGAGGAGTGTTAGGGTCAGCAATTTTTATGATTTATAACCATTAAATAGCCATCAATAATATTTTTAATGATGTGAGATTTTATCGAACGATGTAGGATTATTTATTTTTCTTTTACTGGATACATAGTGGATAAAATTTAATAAAGTTGCTGGCTCCTTAGATTTTTTCAAGTAGTAATTATATGAAGCCATGATTGAGATTAAAAGATGATGTGATTTATTATTTGAACGTAACCAGTTTGAATTCCTTTAGTAGTTAGCTAGACTCATGAAGGTATAAATTAAAGAACAATGTGAATTATCAATTGTCTAAATAATTCTATTCAGCAATAAATAAGTACAAAAAGATAAAAAAACTAAAGCAAAAGTGGGGGAAAAAAGGGTCAGCTTTTCTTTTTCATTCCTTTGTTCTTAGTCAAATCCTATAATTTGTGTATTGTGGCCTGTGGGTGATCGATGCAATGTGAGTAATGATGAAAATTGTAGCTACACATCAATTACATGCATCATATAAAACTAACGGATCATTGGTGCACGTTCTTAAAAAAAATCATAATATCTATACTTAAAAATAATTAATTCCTTAATTAAATGCTCATAAAATCAATATTTTACTTCATTCTAAATATTATAAATGCGCAATGTTTGCAGAAAAATAAAAAGCAAGAATAACTTGTTAGAAAATGTAGTGTGTTGTTTTACCTTAAAAGCAAATATACGAAGACTCTAGCTTTTAAGACGTAAAGAAATAAGTTTTAAGGTTGTTTCCATTTATTTACCATGACTCTACATATACCTTTCAAGTACGCTCTCTTGTATTTACTTCTTGTAACCAAAGTCATCAGGGTTGCGTCATTCTCGTTGCGACAACAATATAATAAACTAATGACCGATAATGTATAATTAATTAGTGAATTCACCCACGATAAAAAAATTGCCTATCTATTATCTTCAATAGTCTAATATAATAAATTTAACGTGCATAATACATATTATAAAATTCAACCTAGGAATATGTCTCATCCATCTATCCCATAGAGTAGAGGAAGAAGTTTAGATATTTCAAAAATATTCAATCTTTTAGTGTGTTGATGTTAATTATAAAAAATATATATAATATATAATAATTAAAATTTACGATTAAAATTATTAAAATATTAATATTTTTGATACATTTAAAATTTTTTTTATAGTATAAGGTTATTTGAACTCAAAATTAAATTAAATCTCTTGTATGAGTTTAGTTTGCAAATTTATTTTTTATCTTTTGTAAAAAAATAAAAATAATAATTCAAAATAAAATTTTATAATTTTTAATAAAATAAAAAATATCCAAACCAAAGGCAATCTTACCTTTTTCTCTTACTATCTTGTCAATATATATATATATTGAACCCAAATCTGAGGTCCCAAAAAAAAAAAAAAAAACCTGAGCTTTACCCTAGCTAGCGTGACTATATATATAAGAAATTAACAAGTTGGGCGATATGGTGGCTATGGAGAATCTGCGCTTCTTTTGGAAAATCCAACTCTCTCTCTCTGAATCTCGATCTCTATATATAGCCAGCTCAAGTAAGTTTGCAACATGGAGTAGTTGATCCACCAGGATTTAATTAGCCATGATACATATTTAATCTTGAATAGGGAGATTGTGTTCCCCTAATTTAATCTTGATTATGGTGTCATGATTCAATAATTATTCCTACTAGCAACTTGATCCATCTTCCTTTCTGCATGCATGGAGCTTGATCAGATCGAGTACTCATAAGGATCGAAAAACTGACAAAGAAGGGGGCTTAAAAACGACGATTTCTCTTCTCTTCAATTTAGGGTTTTAAAAATTAAGGGACGGATTGGACTACGTTTTTCATGGATTTTAATTTTAAAAATTTTCTCCACTCTTTCCTATTTAAATAATTATCCATTCTTCTCTAATTAGTTATATATATGTGATTATCATGATTGGTTGTTGTATTAGTATGTTCATATCTCCCATTTCAGCCATGTAGCAAAATAGTTTAGGGTTTTTTTTATCAATCTTTTTCCTTTGCTTTAATTGTTTCTCCATATTAATTTTTCGAGTTATTATTATTATTATTATTTCCTTGTTGGATTTCGTAGGTTAGTTAGCATTATTACTTACATGTTTTTACTTTCTTATGTTATTAAGATAGAGTCTTCCTACTTATCTAAATAAATTCTCTATTTTTGTGAGTGATGCATAGAGCAGAGAAGTATATTTATGTATGTATATAATGCTGCGGTGTATGTTTTTGATGGCAAATCTTAGAAGTGCCGTCTAATATGTTGTACTTAGGTTCAAATTTTAGCTGAGACCAAATAGTAGATGAGAATTTTTAAATCGAAAATGTTTAGCAACCAAAGAAAATAAGCCAAAAACAGTCATAACTTGTCTTATTTAACATTCATTAATTATTGTGATAATTAATTAATGCTAAATAAAGTAAGTTGTGGCTGTTTTTTTTGTCACCTAGCATTACCCATTTTAAATGTTGTGCATGTGAGCGTGTAGTGTATATAAGTTTGTGATGTTGTAGTGTCTAAAATTAGAGACTTCTAGTTCATCTAAATAAATAAATAAAAAGAACACAATAAGTGAAGTGCATCGTACTATTGTTAGTGGCCGGTATTATTGTTGCATATACTACTACTTACACCACCAAGATCAAATGAAACAATTTGTTGCTTTGATTTAATACATCTGTGGTGAACTTTCGATATTTATAATTAAGGATTCTTCGTTAAACTTTAAGGCAGCTTGTTACATGCTTGCAATTGCAAGAGGAAATATATGTTTAATATTCTCAGGTTGATTCTTTGGTTTCGATGTAGGAACATATGGTTTCAAACTCCTGTTTCATAAAGGAAAATAAATGTAAATAATCACCAAAAGATAAATATTTAACTTATTAAAATAGTTTCACAATTTAAATCTTAAAGCATTGAAAACCAATAATAACTATGGTCCACGGTGGTGTTAAATATACACTCTAGGGCAATATATAAGTATTGACTTAAAAAAAAAAAGACACAAAAAACGAAGATTACTATAAGATACATATAAAATTTAAGTATAAAAAGAATGTTTTAGGCTATCGTGTTTGTTTAGTGATATTCTTTTACTACCACGCCGCTATGATTATATATCAAGTTATATTTTTTGGTGACTATATATCAAGTTATATAAGTAATGATAAATCAGATTAGGAATTGATTCATAGATAGTATGAATATTTAAATGATTATATATTTCATAATAATAATTCCATTGTAAATATTAAAATGAAGATTTTTAAGTATATTTTGATCCATTAAATGATACATGGTCATTATATCTACATTAAATTAAACTGTTAGCTAGCATTGTATAAGTTGCAAGAAATATGAATAAGGCGTCAATTTTTTAAGGCACCGATTGAATTATGTATGCTTTAAGCCTATCATTTCATTCCAATGTGTTGTATATATATTAGTTTTAATAATAATATTTGAAAAATAGTAACAAATTAATCTAAACAGTTTAAAATTATTTTAGCGTTAAAATAATTGTGTATATTTAAATATAATAAATATATAATTATAAATAATATGTTTATTGAATTATAGAGGTTATATTATATAAAATAATTTTAAATATTGTATATGTGTGCGATGTTTTACGAAAAGTTGATATTGTTAAAAGAAAATTATATGGTACAGATCTAAATCTGTACAGATTTAAAGATTTGCTTACTTAAACCACATTTTCTAAAGCCACACTTTTCACTTAAAACCGTAGCTCTTCACAAAGAAAAGTGTCACCTAATGGAAAAAAGTAAATTAGAAGATTTAAGAGAAGAAATAATTAAGTTATCAAAATTAATAGATCAAAAATTAATGATTTTAACTAATGTTAACTGTAATGACACCGAATTCTTAAAATCAATACAAAATAATTTTTCTCAAAATCTTTATTTTACTATAAGCTTTATTGAAGGACTTCAAAAACCTGAAAAAACTTATTTTTCACACGGAATTTCTAAGAAATGTTATCATGGAAATGATTCCCCACATCTTTATCATACTTTTAACCCACAATTAAATTCTATAGTAGATATGCTTGAAAAAATACTAGTATCCATAAAATTTCAAAGAAATAAGGAAAAAGAAAATCCAAAAGAAGAAAAATTTAAAAATATAATCAACATAACAGATTTAAAAGTAAAACCACCACTAAAATTATGAATATTGAAGAAAAATTAGAAGAAGTTACAATGCTTTTTAAACAATTAAAAATGGCTCAAGAAAATAATATTATGGAACAGGGATTTCAGATAGAAGAAGAAATAGTAAATTCTGAAAATATAGAAAATGAAGAACACATCCTAGATTATTCAAGTGACGAAGAACCAGCAATTCCAATACAAGTAAAAAATGAAGCTGGAACATCTAAGGATAATCAATCTCAATTTAAATGGGAAACAGGTTTTGATAATTATGCTTTTAAAAAAGGGTTTATAAATAAAGATTCAAAATATACAAAAATATCATCAAAATACGTTCCTAAAATCCAGGAAATGGAAGGAGAAAGAATGCTCGATTTAGACTGTAAAACGAATGAAAAAGAAATTTTCGAAAACTGGTTGAATTCCTTCTTATTAGAAGCCTTTACTAATCCAAAACTTAATGAATTATCTGGAAGAGACATTTGGAATTACATAGGGTTTCATACTAAATGAGCTATAAGAGATTATATGACATCAATAGAAAACCAAATAATAGAAGAATTAGCAACAAAAATAACAGCTTATGATAAGATATTATATATAATGATGATTCTATATAAAGAATTTTTTGGAAAAAATATTATAAACAAGAAGTCTATAATAAAGAATATCAAGAAGCAAAAAACCATTTAGCTAACATTCACATATATGATCTATGTAATGTGGAGTCTTATATATGTGAATATAGAATACATTATTATAAATTAAAAGAAGAAGATAAAAATCATTATCTTAGTATGTATATAACAAAACTTCCATATCCTGCTAATGAATTTATTATGGGAAGATTTATAAGAGAAATAAATAGAGGAACAATTGAAAATAATTTTGGTGGAGCAACCTCTGCAATAAGAGAGGAAATAAAAGAACGTTGTATGCAAGAAGCAACTCAAAAAAGATTTGCAAATATAATTAGAATTTGCTGTCAGGATAATGAAGAGATACCTCAAAAATATGGTCTTAATAAAAATTTTCAAAGAAAAAGAAAATATCAATTTAGAAAAAGAAAATACTATCCAAACTGGAGAAAAAAGAGGTATTTTAGAAAAAGAAATAACAATAAAAATAAGAGACAAAAAAGTGATTATTGCCCAAATAAAAAAGAAAATTGTAAGTGTTGGTATTGTCAAGAAGAAGGACACTATGCAAATGAATGTCCGAAAAAGAAGGATAAAAAGGATCTTACTAAACAAATAGAAATTGCTAAGTCTTGTTTTATGGAACCTTTAGAAGAATCTGATGATAACTTAGACTATATTTTTGAATATGTCTCGGAAACAGACTCAGAGACTGAGTAATAATGCTACATTTATTACTATAAAAATAACAGAAAAATATATAAATGCTTTCATAGATTCTGGAGCAACACAATGCTTTGCTAGTTCAAATATAAAACTTGATTGGAAAAAATTAAAGAAACCATTAAGAGTTAGAATAGCTGACAAATCAATACATAAAATTAACCAAAAAGCAGAGATGGTTGAAATTTTTATTCAAAATTATAGGTTCATTGTTCCATCTATATACATGTTAGATTCTGGAATGGATTTTATCATAGGAAATAACTTTTTAAAGCTATATCATCCATTCATTCAAGAACTAACATATATAGTTTTAAAAGCTCCACACGATTCTTCAATAAATCAAAAATCAAAACGTATAAAAATACCGACTACTACTATAGATAAGATCTTAAAATTTAAAATATTTTCTATATTAGAGACATATTATTTAAATTTATACTTTCAAATAAATATCCCAAAAAATAATCTTGAAATAAAGATAGAAGAACTTTTGGATGAAATTTGTGCTGAAAATCCTTTAGATATTAAAAATACAAATAACGAATTAGTAAGCATTAAATTAAAAGATCCGACAAAAGAGATAAATGTTCCAAATAAAATCCCTTATTCCGCAAGAGATAGAGAAGAGTTTTCATTAGAATGTAGAGATCTTTTGGAAAAAGGAATTATAAGATTAAGTAAAAGTCCTCATGCGGCTCCAGCCTTTTATGTCGAAAACAATAATGAAATTAAAAGGGGAAAACGAAGAATGGTTATTAACTATAAGAAGATGAATGAAGCAACTATTGGTGATGCTCATAAACTTCCAAGAAAAGATTCTATTTTAGAAAAAATCAAAGGAGCAACTTGGTTTTCATCTCTTGATGCAAAATCAGGATATTGGCAACTTCGTTTAGACGAAGAAACAAAGAAATTAACTGCTTTTACTTGTCCAACAAAAGAATCAACAAGTATGTTGCTCTATGAATGGAATGTATTGCCATTCGGATTAAAACAAGCTCCAGGTATTTATCAAAGATTTATGGAAGAAAATCTAAAAGAGTTAAATGAATTTGTTTTAGTGTACATTGATGATATACTAATTTTTACAAAACAGGATAGAGAAGATCATCTTCAAAAATTATTAATAGTTTTAGAAAGATGTAAAGAAAAAGGATTAGTTCTTAGCAAAAAGAAAGCAAGATTAACAAAACAAGAAATAGAGTTTCTTGGATTAATTCTATCCACTCAAGGAAAGCTAAAACTTCAGCCAAATGTCCTAGAAAAGGTAAATTTATTTCCAAATAAAATAGAAGATAGAAAACAATTACAAAGATTTTTAGGGTGTATAAATTATATTTCTGATCAAGGATTCTTAAAGAATATAACAGAATACACTAAAAACTTATTTCCAAAAATAAGTACTAAAAAGAATGGAAATGGGATGAAAAAGATAGTATGCAAATTCAAAAGATTAAAGAATTATGTGAAAAACTTCCAGAACTTTATATTCCAGAAGAAAATGACTATTTAATAGTAGAAACAGATGCTTCAGACATAACCTGGTCAGGATGTCTAAAAGCTAAGAAAGCTATAAAAAGTTTGGAGCAAGGAAAAGAATCACTAGATTCTAAAAATTCCCCAAAGGAATTACTTTGCAGGTATATTTCAGGGACTTTTACTCCAACAGAACAGAGATATACCACTCATGAAAAGGAAACTCTAGCAGCAATTAAATCTCTTAAGAAATGGAAAATTGATTTACTACCCAGAGAATTTACATTAAGGACAGATTCAAGCTACCTAACAGGTTTCATACGATATAATTTAAAAGTTGATTATAATCATGGACGATTGGTAAGATGGCAATTATTTTTGTTACAATATCCAATAAAAATTGAATATATTAAGGGTGACAAAAATGTTATTGCAGATACATTAACAAGAGAATGGAGTTCGTCTACAACGCATTAGATCAAGAAATTCAGAAATACGAACAAGAACTCGAAAAATGCAAGCATTGTCAGCAAATAAGGACACAGATCCAATCCCTCAAGAAGGGCATCGAAGCAATGAAATCAACACAACAACCAAAACCATCAGAGCTCAGCCAGCTAAGCGTGGTGGACAAATCAGGTGAAGAAAAAATTCCAGAAAATAAAACAATTGCTGAAATTATCAAAAAATCTACCCAAGATAAAAAATATTATGTAATTTATAATGGCCCCATGAAAGGAGTATATGATGCCTGGGAAAAAGCAGCACCATTTACACATCAATCAAGGATAATTCATAAAGGAGGGTTTTTAACACTGGAAGAAGCAAAGGAATCTTTCAGGGAATATGAAGCTCTTCATCCAGAGCAAACCCTAAAAAGAGCAGATAAAGCTCCAATTCAAACCCAGAGAACAGGGATAATAAGAAACATTCCTACAAGGGCTGAAATCAAAGAAAAGAAAAGGGTCTGTAGATCAAATCTCAGAGAAACCCTTAATATAGTCCTGAACTGGACTGAAGAAAAAAGAGCAATTTTGGGATATTATCCTATTGCCAAAGAACAGCTAACAAAGCTGGTTATATTTCCAGATGCATCCCCATCGGACACCTATCAGTTTTTCCAGTATGGATTAATTGATACAATTTTAATTTTTAATGATCTAAAAATTATTAGTGAGTTTCCTGCAGGATTCGTTGATGCAGTGAAGAGATTTAAAAATATGATTGACAACGTAAATCCAAGGGATATATCCCTAAAATTTACGAACAGTCAACCTATTTTTAATGAAGAAGAAGAATGCTTGGTTCCAGCACACCAAGTAATATTCATGTCCGTCTTCCCAGGAAATTTTCAACCAATTGATCAAGTTCAAGATTTAACAATCTACAGTCATGAAGGAAGGCTAGCCAGCACACTAGCAAGGGTCTTCGAAAGAACTCAAAAGATAACAAGGGAATCTCACACAAGAATTAATTATAAAAGCAGAAATACTTTGCTTGTGTCTAGTAAAAGGAATGAAATTGAAGAAAGAGAGATGAGACTCTTAGTAGAATTTGAATCAGCATTCTACAACTTATCTGGACTCTTAGAAAAGCTCCCTGAAGGGATAAAGAGGAATCTCTGCTATCTGATAAAAGACAGAGAAGACCACAAGTGCCAGCTATGCGTTTCAGAGTTATCTGAAGAAAGCAATAATAAAACGGAATCAACCCACATGATAAAGGAAGAAGACAACGCATCTGAAGGTCACATAATGAAAGAGGAAGACAGCACATCTGAAGCATCTCTCAACATTATTGCATAGTGACGTAAGCGCTTAGGTCATAGAGCACCAACAATGTAGCTGGTGCAAGATAATAAACAATGACGTAAGCAATGACGTCATAAGAAGGGTAAGGATGGGAATTGTCCATCAGACCCAACCATTATAAATAGGTTGCTTAGGCAATTGTAGAGGTATCAGAAAATAGAAAGCAGGATGCAAAGAGTACTCAAATGCTAGGAGAGCAAGGAGGAAGCTGCCGAGGCGATTCTATGGTCTGAAGAAGAATTCCCATTAGGGAAAAATAGTTCTAAACTCCCCTCTGGAGTTAGTATTTACAATCTCCCCTCTGGAGATAAAAACACCTTATGTAAAATATATTAAATAAAGGAAGTTTTTCTCCAGAAAGGTACATATTCATTCTAGTCTTTCAATTATGAATTATTTAGAAAGTTTAGAATTAACAGAAGAATCTGATTATTATAGATTAACTGCTTTATTAGATAATGAAAAACAGGCTGTTTTAAAAACAGAATTAAATCTCAAATCAAACGAAAATTTTAATAAACAAAACCTTTTAAAAGAAGTTTTTAATAGAAAAAATATAATATACTATGGAAAAATTCAACTTGAAGCCCCTATAAAGATAAAATCCGCCAATGGAGAACTTGAAATAGCTTTGATAAATGATGAAGAATTAAGTAAACAGATTAAGAAAATTAAGGATCAACAAAAAAGATCTAAAATTGGATGGATTCATATTAGTACTATACAAGTCTTAATCAAATCTACATATATGAAAGGAATTAATTCACCAATAAGCTTAGCAATCTGTGACAAAAGAATTACTGATGACCCAATAGATCAAATAATTGGAATTGTTCATGGAAACTTGGCAAACGTAAATGTTAAATTTAATGCCCATCTGGGATATGCTATACCCTTATCAACTGAAAATCTTGGAAGATCTATAAGTCTGCCTTATAAATTTCACAGAAAGAATCTAATGGAACAAGATGATGAACCATTTTCAATTACATATGCAATAAATTATGCTTTAACAATTAGCCATCATAGTATAATATTTAAAAACAGAGAAAGAATTTATGTCGATGAATTATTTCAGAAAATTGTAAAAACAGAAATACCAAAATATAAAGCTATTGAAAACCCAGTTCTATTATTAAAAGAACCGTCAGGAAAATTAGTTTCATCGAATTTTCAAATAAGAGAATCTAAAATTAATAGCCCTTTAAGTCTATCTAAGTTGAAGATTAAAGAAGAAAATTCTGAAATAAAAGAATTAACAAAAAAGGTCGAAAAATTAAATGAAACCCTAAACACTAAATTATGACAATAAATAAAGAAGAAATATATGTAACTTATCAAGACAAGAAACAAGAGCTCTTTGAAAGAGAAAATCGTTTGAATTATTTACAGTTTTCTGAAATAAATCAAAGAGCATTTGAAACTCTAAAAATAATCTATGACAAGTTAAAAAGAGAAGTTGAAGAGCTAGAAAAATTAATAAAATCTCTAGAAAATAGTGATGAATCAATGATAGAGTTTGCAGAAATTTTAAAATAAATAATGAAGCATAAAAAGATTGAAAAACCAGAAAATAAAATAAAAAGAAAAAGGGCAGAAAAATTAAAAAGTAAAATAAAAGAGTATAAAAGGGAATTAAATAACCTTCAGATCGAAATTGATGACCTTATAATAAAAAGGATAGAAATAAGAATAAATATAAACAAGTTGGAATTAAACTTAAAAAATTTTTAAATGCCTGGAAAACCA
Source organism: Arachis hypogaea (assembly GCF_003086295.3). Classification (NCBI taxonomy): domain Eukaryota; kingdom Viridiplantae; phylum Streptophyta; class Magnoliopsida; order Fabales; family Fabaceae; genus Arachis; species Arachis hypogaea. The sequence goes on from NC_092048.1 coordinate 133,155,764, forward strand.
TATTATGACTTAAAAGAATTAAAGCTGTTGAAAGAAAAAATGGAAAATGAAGTTGAAAAATTAAGAAGGTATTTAGAAACAACAGAAAGTGTAGAAATAAAAGAAGTTTTTGAGGATTTAAGAAATTATAAAATACAAACAGATAAAAGATTTTATATACAATAATCCATGCAAAAAAGAATATTATAAACTAAAACAAGATTGAAAACTATAAAAATGAAATTACAATATACAAGGACTAGTAAAAAAATGGTATCATATAGTAAAAATGATTGCAAAATTGGTATCAGAGCCAAGTTAACGATTAAGGGTAACACTTTTTCTTTAAGCAACACTTTTAGTGGCACGCTTTTGAGCCACAAAAAGACAAAAATCTGTACACCCACATCTGTACACTATAAGGCCCCATTGTTAAATTCTAACTATGTTAATGTTCCTGCCAGAGGTTGTATTTCGGAGATTAGGAGTGGTAGAAACTAGAAACAGAGAATTATGTGGCTTTATGTAGTCCGTCCACGTCCTCTTTTGTATCGTCTTTTTTTTTTAATTATTCTGTTGATTTCTATAGAAATTTTAATTAAATTTTTATATATTTTTTAATTAAATTTTTATACCATATTAAATTTTATAACTAAATTTTTATCATGATAAAAAAGTTAAAATTAACATAATATTCTGTTAAACTAATTAGGAGCAACATACATGAGAGACAGAGAGAGAATGAAAGCATACGAAATGGAAAAACACAGAGTGAAAAAGAACTAATTAAATAAAACATAATAAGGGCTTAGAATAAAAAAGAGTATCAACGACTGGAGCTTGATTCTTTTTCTATTTTTATTGACAATTTACCGGAAAATATATTAAAGATAGAACTCTTTAATCTGTTTAAATGGATAGGCAGAATCATAGACATATACTTGTCATGGAAGCATAAAAAGGGTCAAATCTATCTATTTGTATTCATACGATATACTACAAAGAGCGGAGCAATGAAGGCTATTGCAAATATAAAAGATTTGGTGCTAAGAGGAAAGATACTTTTTGTTATAGAAGCGAAATATAGAAGGGGAGCTATTTTGCAGGATATGAAGGGTAAAGAAAAAACGGAGATCACAAGACATAATGTTGAAGTAAGCGCCAACAAACAAGGAGTGGAAGAGTAGCCGAAGAGAAAGTGGTAAAACAGCAGAGTGTTGCACCCATTAAAGAGCCGAATAATAATAGGTGGACAAAGAAGTTAGAAGTACCAATAGCAAATGAGAACGTCGTCTGGCAGCAAAGAAGTATTATTGGAGGCACGAAGTCGGCGATCGATTTTCAAGCACTGCGGCAAAAGATTCATAGGAACTGGCCAGGCGTAACACAAGTATGGAAATTGGGAGCATACAAGGCAATGTTAACTTTTGACACTGTGCTTAGTGCTGAGGAATCTTATACTTTTAGGATGAATGACCTATTAAAAATGTTTTATATGGTGTGAAGATGGGACGAAAACGAGAGAAACAAATCTAGAAGAGTATGGTTAGAATGTTATGGAGTTCCACTACATGCATGGTCAATAGCGACTTTTTGAAGGATAGGGGATCAATGGGGTGAGGTGGTTAAGTGCGATAAACTCATAGAATTATGTACTTCATTCAGTGTTGGTCGAATTATGATTGATACGTGTGATTTTGATATGATTAATGAGTGGATTCACAATACAATAGGTACAAGTGAGTTTGACGTCCTTGTAAGAGAGGTGGGTGAAGAGGTGTACCAAAAAGAATGTGTTTAAAAGTTAATGGCTAAGGAAGGAGACAGACACATAATAATTAGAGATGAGGTGCAACACGAAGGTATTGAATAATGGTGGTGAACAGCTGGTGGCTGGATGGGACCAGGAGGTGGTGTTGATGACGGAGGCATAGAGAAAGGAAGAACACGATAAGTACAAAAGGGTAATTTCATGCTTAGATTTGAATGAATGGAATCATAAGAATCCAAAGTATTATTATGAGAAGATAACTATGTGAAATTCATGGAGAAGGAGGATTCTCAGGTATCAATTGAAATGAATCAAGAGGAAGATTCGGCTAAAACAGTTTCTTATGATTATGAGGCTTGCAACAGAAAACATTCATATTCACATAGAGGAGATGAAATTGCGTTGGGAACAAATAGGCCCAACAAGTGGGGTCTCTTATATCATGATTGTGTGAAGGAGCTTACCCATATTGGAAGACCTTCCAGCGGGCTCCCCAACCGGATCAGGTGCGACCCATATTCAATGTTGGCCCGGCAAGGGAGAAAGGCACTGCACATGGGTGCTACGCAGATTGAGCCTGAGCGTGCAGTTGGCTCAAGGGCTGGAATGGTCGACAGAACGGCAGAGGGACGCAAACACTGTAGCGTAACAAAGGAGGACGCACGGGTTGCCGCGATTGCATAGCTCGATGGATGGACAAACGACGATGAGAAGCAACGCACCGTGGAATTGAACGACGTCAGTGAGGGAATCAAAAAGGCAGAATCACAGAACCAAGTGCAACTCACTTGGACGATCAACATTCGGATAAGACGGGAATGGTGCAGGCTGAGGCGGTGGTTCCAGGAGTGGAAGTCACAGCTATTGGGCAAGGAAATGTTACAGACATAAAAATAAGAAAAAACGCACAACATGGACAATGGAAACCTAGCGATGAAAACGGGTATGCAACTGGAGGAGGAGCAAGGCTTAGAGGAGGGCGGGGCAGGTGTTCAGAGCCATGGACAAGAGGAAGAATGCGAGAACTATGCAGAAAACAGATCAGATTTGGAGGCTGGTCTGGATGGAGGCAGTAAGTTCCACAGGGAGGATCAACGGCTAACTTAGGAAGAGGAAATGGCAGAGAACAAAGAGGCATGGAAGCTAGCTGTAGAGTCCGGTGCTCAATGCAGGGATGAGGAGAACATCATGGCTATTTTACATGAGTAAAATGAAGCAATTGCTCTGAAGCAGGGGAGGCAAAGCAAAAAGAAAAAAGTTGAAGGAGTCGGCCAAAAAATCATAAACAGGTGTGTAATAAGCTTGTTAAATGATTTTAAACTCTTGGAATATTAGGGGATTAGGAGGTGTTGAAAAATTTAGTATGATAAAGAATTTTAAAAGTAAGTTTAAGTTGGACATGTTGAGTTTGATAGAGACAAAAAATGAGGTGGTTTCTAAATTTCATGTAATACGCATTTGGGAAAGTGACAGAGCTAGATGGGAGTTTGTAAGTTCAGTTGGGACTTCTGAAGAGTTATTGTTAATATGGGATGAATCAATTTTTAAATTGGCTAATTGCTATAAAGGGAATACATGGTTGTGTGTAGAAGGGGTGATAGTAAAAGATACTTTTCATTGTGCTATTTGTTTGGTTTATGGACCACATGTGAGAGCTGATATGATTTCTATGTGGGAAGAGTTGAGTTATATTGCAGGGTTATGTTAGGTACCGTTCTGTTATTTGGGAGATTTCAATGAAATTTTGCATTTGGAAGAAAGAAAATGAGTGACTAGTTTGCCAATATCTATTGACGATTTTAGAACATGGATGAATGATTTGGAGTTAGTTGATTTGGCACTTAATGATCGCAACTATACATGGTTTAGGGGGACTGTCGTGCAGTCGTATTAATAGAACCTTGGTTAGTTTAGGCTGGCTCGATACGTATCCGGAGATGCAACTGAGGGGAGGACCAAGAGGTTTATTTGATAACTGCCCTTTGATAGTGGAGGACAAAAGAAAATTTGAAGACCCAAGACCGTTCCGTAGCTTGGACTCGTGGTTCACACATGAAGGGTTCTTGAGAATGATGAAGAAAGAGTGGAGGGAATTAGGAGATGGACATCTCTTAGACAAGATGAAAGCATTGTCAATACCGCTAGGTAGATGGCATAAGCAGCATTTGGGGATATAAATAAGAAGATAAAGCAGTTTGAGAAAGAGATAAAGAAGGTGGATGATATGGTTAGCAGTGGACTTTATGATGGTACAATAGAGGCAAGGAGAAGGGCGTTAGTGAGGTGCCGTGAGAAGTGGTATATTAGGCAGGATATTCATTGGAAGCAAATGTCTATATCTCGGCATGCTGAGAAGATGGATAGGAACACAAGGTATTTTCACAATATGACTTCGGCGAGAAGAAGGAATAACTGGATTGAGTCATTGGTGATTAATGGGAGACTAGTGAGGAATCATGCAAGAATAAAAGTTGCAATTAGAGATTTTTATAAAAGTTTGTACCACTAGAAAGCTTATCCAAGTTTGAGCTTTACAGATGGTTTAGTTAATCGATTAGAAAGGGAAGAAGCTGAAGCCCTTGAGGTGATGCCATCGGTGGAGGAAGTGAAAGATGCTGTTTGGGACTATGAATCATCTAAGACTATAAAAAGTGATGGGTACAACATAAATTTCATAAAAAAGTGTTGGCATGAGATTGGAATGGATTTTACTGCAGCTGTGATGAACTTTTTTGAGACGACAAGGCTACCAGTAGAGTCTAATGTCACGTGGATAACGTTGGCTCCAAAATTTATTAGGGCTAAGGAGATAAAAGACCTCAGACCTATAAGTATGGTTGGATGTGTCTATAAATTTATATCTAAATTGTTGACAAGAAGAATGAGGAGTATAATGCCAGGTTTAGTTGGAGAATCACAGAGTGCCTTTGTAAAGGGAAGGAAGATATATGATGGAGTTTTAATTGCATGTGAAACTGTGCAATGATTGAAATTGAAGAAGAAGGCATCAACAATAATCAAATTGGATTTCCAAAAGGCATATGATAGAGTTAAATGGTGCTTTGTTGATAATGTGTTAGAAAATATGGGATTTGGTAGTACATGGAGGGCATGGATCAGAGAGTGTATTAAATCGGCATCTATCTCTATTCTGGTTAATGGGTCACCATCGAAACCATTCAAGATGGAAATGGGGCTTCGTCAGGGCGATCCACTATCGCCATTTTTGTTTGTTCTGGTAGTAGATGTGCTTAACAGGATGATCAGGGAGGTGGTAAGGAACAGGCGAATCTCTCCACTTTTAGTCGATATGAATAATATAGAGTTATCACATTTATAATTTGTCGATGACACTATATTATTCTGCTGCTGGAGGAGGAGACAGTGTGAAGTTATCAGAGACTTTTGAGGTGCTTTGAAATGATATTTTGGTTGAATATTAATTTTGACAAGTCCAATTTGATCCCAGTGAATTACAGTCAGGAGTGGGTTAGTCGGATGTGCCTTCTTCTCGGATGCTACCAGACAGCTCTACCGGTGAGGTACCTTGGTATTAGTCTCGGAGCAAATCCCTGACTAGTAAAAACTTGGAAGCCAGTAATAGATAAGGTGAAAGAAAAACTTAGCTTGTAGAAATCAAAGGTCTTTAGTAAGGCCGAAAAGCTAGTACTCATAAAGTCAGTAATAAACAGTCTACCTATTATTATTTGAACTTGTATAAGTTGCCAAATGTGGTTGTACAAAGAATAATCTCATTGCAAAGACGATTCTTTTGTGGGAAGGAAGATGGACAACCTGATCTGGCTCTTGTTAAGTGGGAGATGGTCCAGACACCGAAAAATCTAGGAGGGTTGGGTTGGGAGATATGGTGGTCTGTAATACTGCTCTATTGTTTAAATGGTGGTGGCGTTTCTCAAAGAAAGACTGTCCGTTATGAAAAAATTGTGTACTCCTGTAATAGCTTAAACCCTGATCTATTGTTGTCAACTTAGACAGTACCAGTGAAAAGAGGTCCGTGAAGAGACATATGTCAACTTCAAATAAAAGACCAACAGGTCCGACAGAAGATGATTGATGGCCTTGCTATGGAGGTAGGGGATAGTAAATCCACCAGATTTTGGGAGGATACTTGGCTCCAAGTGGAAAAGCTGAAAGACTCCTTTCTGATACTATTCTTGATTTCAATCCAAAAAGGATCAGTAATTGGGGATCGTGAGTTTTGGGATGGGATAGAGTGGATTTGAAACTTTCAATGGAGGAGAAAACTTCGCCATTGGGAGGTAGATACCTTGGATCAACTGCTTCATGTCTTGCAATCTATTATTGATAGCAAAAGTACAAGATAGAGTGGTGTGGAAATTTGACAAAAAGGTGTTTATTCTACTAACTCATTTATTCAGATTTTGCAGGAAGAGACTATGACCGATGATATTTTGAACTCCAGATTCACAAAAGAAATTTAGAAAGGATTACTTTCGCCTAGAGTTGTTTACCTGGTTTGTTTTAGTAGGCCAGGTCAATACAAATGAGCGGCTAAGTAGATTCGGAATCATTGAATGGAATGATAATTTGTGTGTTTTGTGTAAAAAGGATGTTGAAACTGTACAACACTTATTTGTTACTTGTGAGTACTCTTGACAGGTGTGGTGTGTATGGATCAAGGTGTTTGGATGGGAGCGGACTATCCCAACTACCTTAAAAGATCATTTTGAGCATTGGCAGAGTATGCCTTTGACAAAAGAGTTGCGCAAGTGTTGGTTAATTGAGTTCTTCTCAATTATATGGACTATTTGGTTACGTAGAAATAATGTCATTTTTTAAAACAAGGTAACAGACGTGGTTGATTGTGTTGCTCGATCATTCAGTTGTGCTAGGAAATAGTGTGGTAGTTAGCTCATGTTATTGATGGCTATACCGAAGATGACATAGGAGTTATTTGGTTTATATTTTTATGTTTTGTAAATGTAAGTTGTTTGCTCCACTTCAAGTGTTAAGCTCTTTTTTTCAAAAAAAAAAAGAATATTCAGTAAATGTTAAGCATATTTGTTTTGTTTAATATAATATTCTGTTAATTTTGGTATTTTTGTTATGGCAGGGACTTAATTACAAAATCTGATATGGTATAAGGACTTAATTAAAAAATATATATATGGACCTAATTAAAAATTTAGTGAAATTATAGAGATCGACAAAATAATTAAACATTTTTTTATTTTATGTATTTTTTTTTAATTTTTTTTAGAATAATAAAGATAAATCTTAAGTTTTTAGATTACAAAAGTTTTAATATTTATTACAAAATTAATTATTTTAAAATTTAAATCAATAAAAAAATATATGAATTATCATATATATCTCTAGTAATAACTTATTTTTCTTTTGTTTTATATATATATAATATTTTAAACAAAGTTCATCTAATCATCTTAAACTATGATTTTTTTTTGTTGCTTTCAATAATATTATTAGTCGACATTATTAGGAATTACGTAATTAAGTTTTCTTAGCTAGCATGCTTTTTGGATTGAATTTATAGTTCGTTATTTTACACAAAAAATAGGTAGGCTTTCGTATGTATTATTGAGTTGATTTTATAGATCATTTTTTTAGAACAAAAAGTAGGTAGGATTTTTTTTTTTTTTTTTTGGTGTGGAAAAGTAGGTAGGATTTATGTACAAAGAGAGAAAGTCTCCATCGCTAATATGAATTATTTTCGTGTTAGAAGCAATAAATAGTGCCGATTCCAAAGAATAATTGAGAGTTCGTTGATAATGTATATAATTTGGCGGCAAATACTTCAAGCAGAAAAACATTAATATACTGAAGCTGAAGTTATATTATTATTAAATAAATTGAATACAGACATAATGTTCCCGTAAAAATATTGCGTAAGGTCATTTATAATGCTAGCCTCAAATAAATACTTTACTAGTTTTTTTTTTTTTTAAATAAATACTGCTACTACTTGTGTATACTTTAAGCATAAGTGCAATTCCATGTGATATATATATATATATGATGATTATAACTCGGTTAAATACGAATTATACTTTAAATAAAACAGTTATCTTAATGTTATAATTCGGTAACGGCTGAAATAGTTCATAATTTTTATGATAATCATATTAATCATGCATTAATTCTCACAGCAGTAAGTAAATTCTATCTTTTAATTTTTTTAAAAAAAATACTATCTGAATTAATATGAGTGTTCGTTGAAGTATTCCCTCACCTGAAAACTCAGGTGAAATCGACTTTACGTGAAGTTGATATCTGATAGTCGTGAGATGAAAATTTAGTCAATTCAGTCAAATCATCTAACGGCTCTCAAGTATCAACTTCACGTGAAATCGACTGCACATGAGTTTTCACCATTCCCTCACCCATCCAATCCCCCGTGACAAATTCGGTTAGGAAAATTTAACTAACAAATGTGAGTCGTCGTTAAGGATGTTAGTGGTTATAACTTCAATTTGCCATTTGAGTTTCTTAAAATTGTTGGGCCACTCGGTTTGGATTGAAATGGCAAGGAGGATTGTTAGAGTCAGCAATTTTTGTGTTTTGTAATTATCAATTGGTTATTAATAGTCTTTTTAATGGTGTGAAATTACATCCAATAATGAAAAATTACTCATTTTTCTTTTGATTGTTAAATGCGAGCCAAAAATACAACAGTTGCTAGTCCCTAAATTTTTCCAATTCACAATCCATGTGCCTAATATTTTATTCACGAACGTACTGAGCTATATATTGCAAGCATATAGCCAAACAATGAATCATATTATTGGTTAGATTGCGTTAAAAAGAAAAAAAAAAGGGCGTAACTTCACTCCTCAATATATAAAATTAAGTGCTTTTTTTTGGTGACTCAATATAATTAAGTGTGTCTTATTATTTTATGAAAAGTTTTAGTGTGTCTCTATATTTATATCGCGTCAAATATTAATAATATCAACGCTTCATAACCTATTTTCTTAGAAATAATGTAGTAAAATTAGCAACATAATTATGATTTTTTAATATTATATTAATAACACAAAATATGAAACTCCTGGTGAAGACGCGACTATGCCACTCTATACATATTGACGCGTGAAAAAAAAATATTAAAATTAAAATTGAATGGTTTAACTAATTTTAAAAGTTAATTTATAGGATGAAAAATATCACATTATTATAAATTTTTTAGAGACTTGATTTTTGAAAAATTAGAGACTTGTAATACATCATCATCGCATTTAAAAATGATCATTTGGAGACAAAATATTTTACAGGTGGGTGACCCAAAAATATTAATTAGATTGGATAAGTTTTGATGATACAATATTAGAATTAAAATTAAATGAGTTTGACTAAACCTAAAAGTTTTTTAACATAGATTTTATTTCTTTCTCTTTTTATTGGTTTTATGATAATTTTTATTTTTTTTGAAGTAAATAAGAATCGAATTTAAACTTTTAAATCATATAAATTTTTTGATACGTATCATAAAATTACTTATCCTAAAAATTTATAAGAGGACACATACAAATAGTTATATATATAATAGAAGATTATATATATTATACATGACAAATATATATATATATATATATATATATATATATATATATATATATATATATATATATATATATATAAAGTTTTAAAGTGTTTGGGTCACAATTTTGTAAACCAAGTCCATATTTTAATATCTATCTTTTATTTATTAATTTCTTATTGTGACCGTGACATGCCAACAGCACAAATGAATAGGTTATTGATAACGTGGTCAAATTAAAATATAGGCAGAAGAGCAAAATAAAATTGCAATAAGTTAAACGTTTACAATTACTGATATAAATCATATATACAACGACGATCACCAAACGGCAAAAGATTCAAGGTATTTTTTCTTTTCTTTTTCCGAATATTATAAATATTTATTATCAAAAGTTTAAACTAGCTATTAGAAAAAATAAAAATCTTTGATCTAGAATGAAAAATAACAATGATACTTTCTCTCTCTGAACATGAAATTGCTAGCACTACCAAACGTATATATGCAAGGTACGTACTACAAAATAAATCCTGCTAGTTGTTATCATCTTAGTTGTTTAACCAATCATTTTCTTAATTACTGATTGTTAAAAACAATGACTACTAGCCATATTTCTTAATGAGAAATAAACTTAATGCTAGCATCCTTAGAATATATAAATAGTAATGAAGCAGCCATGGCGACATGCATTCTTCACATTAATTAGTTCGTTGTTTTATTAATTAATTCTCAGCTTTTTTTTAGTTATTCACACGGTATTTTTTAATTCGACAAACAAAAAATTAATCTATTGCAAATTTAAGTATTATTTAAAAGTTTATAGTTAAGTTGTTACCGACACAATGTAATATTCGAACCTCCCAATACTTTTCAACACTTACTTAAGGAGACAAAATCAAGTATCACTTTAATTATGCGTAAATAGGTCATATATAACCAGACAAAGGTTATGATGGAGTCAGCTGAGCAAATAGTCAAATTTAATTTATAACATGTTAAAATGTAATCAAGTTGCTTTGCGTTTTCCACTTAAACACTATAAATTAAATGTGATTAATACCATCGTCCAATTTTAAATTATTTATTGACAAGGATATATATTATATTAACTAATTTAAAGAGATTGCTTGAGTTTAGTGGATGGAGTTAGTTCCTTATATATGGCTGGATGTGCAATATTTTTTAATATCCAACGGACTTAAGAGATCAAAATCAGTTTAATGAGTAAGAGATTAAAATACAGCTAATTAGTTGATAATATACTAAATTAAAAGTCAATTTAATTATACTAAATTATATACAAACAAGAGGTACATTTTAAAATTTTATGTCACTAATTAAGTTTGGTATTGTGCTGTAATGTCATTTTAAATCCAAATAAACACCTCGGTATATTGGTGTTATATATTATATAAAAAAAAGCATTATTCGTATATCAAATACTCTTTACATTCACATAATAATATAATTATTATTAATTAATAATCAATTTAAATTATTTTTTAATTAATAAAACAAAAAATACATATTTAATTATTAAAAATATTAATATTAAAATAACATTTATTATAAAAAGTGTAAACGTAACCAAATTGTGATAAAAATATTAAAAACATATAATCCGTTAAGAAACATGTTAAGGCATATCCGGCCCGTTTCTTTTCGTGTTCAAGAAAATGAAACATCAACAACCTCCTACAACCAATAATGCTTATTTTGATTTTGATATATGCAGACTGCAGATATATATTTTTGTCTTTTTTTATTGTTATTTGTGTAATTTGTAGAATTATTTGAGATACACAATAATGAAATAAATAAACAAGTATAAAGTGGTTGATTTTCTTTTTTTCTTTTTTCACCTCAATATATACCTATCATTTTGTATTTTATTTTTAATTTTATTTTTAATGTCAAGAATTAATTATATACATTTACTGGTATATATAAGGTGTGGAAGACTGGTGGAAGAGAGCATGTTGTTAACACATTATTTATTATTAAATGAAAAATAATCATATGTAAACTCGACTTATAGTAATATCCTTTTATCTAGTAAAAATTAATGAGTTGACGTAGTGTTTTTCATGTGTAGTAAATATAGTATAATCAATGGACGCTCTTAAAAGATAAAATATAATTTTTGTTCGTGCATGTTGTTAGCTCTCACGATTTACATAATAAATAAAATAAGACACTTACGTAAGGAGTTTTCAAATGTTACAATCAGATAAAGGATTATTTAAGTATATCGTCCTTTTTTTAATGAGTCATATGTACACATTAATATCAAGTTCATTAGTAATTTCTATTATTTTGTTGTTTGAGTAACTTTTTCAGCGATAATTGTTGTTAACTGGCTCTTTATTTGTCATAGTAACATTGTATATTGTGCACTATGTGACATGGCTCTTTTGACGACACAATAAAAAATAATTATTAAATTCATTAAATTAGATAGAATAAAAAAAATAGTATTACAAGTTACAACGGCTTTTCATTCTCTTCCCTTCACTCCACTCTCAAAAGTTACTTTGAATAGAGCTCTAGCACACCGTGAACAAGAAATTCTTCATGTTTTTTCTTTTTTGTTTTTGTTAGGAATGAACGCAGATTGAACCGGATCAGATATGACCAAAATTTCTGTCTGATCCGCACTAAAATTATTGGATTAGATATCGGATATATTCACAAAACACAAAAATATTTTAAAAAACTTATTTTTATTAAAAAAATCGATAAAATTCATTTTTTTATTCTTTTAAGGGAGTCACTCAAATAAAGACGCCTAAAACGTCTTTTTTTAAATATATTTTCCAGTAATTAAAATTTAACATATATAATCGATTAAATCATGTTATTTTTATCAAAATTAGACTAGACAAATTGATTTAACCGAAAAAATAGTGAATCAAATCTTGAACTGATCTAAATTAATATTATCCTTTTTATAAAAAATAACTACAATACCTTTTGTTCATACCATGGCCCAACGATTAAGGCCCAGGGTCCAAGTAAAAAGGCCCAACCCAAAGGGTTGACCTCACCTTTCACCAGATCAGCCACTACGAAGTCGGTACTCGTCACGACTTGCTCTAAAGAAGACGGGAACGAGGGTTAGCTGGCAGATAAGCGCTCATTTGAATGAGTAACTGCCCCTAGAATCTCTCTAACCACTTCCACGAGCCATATCTTAACTTCCCTAAGATAAAGGGACAGTTAACACCCTAGAAAAGTGGCACTACTCCAACGGTGGTTATTGGTCCACCACTATAAATACACTGACACCCCTCAGGTATCTTTAAGTCCCAATACTCTCTAGGCCTGCTCACACCCTTGCTGACTTAGGCATCGGAGTGTCTTTGCAGGTACCACCCTCATTCGTTCATACTCACAAGTCGGACGGAGGCCCTCAAGGCGCTGACCCGCACGAAGGCTTCCTTCCTCAGACGATTGGGCCAACCCAGCGAGTCCAGCCCAACCATCTCCGGTTACCCATCGTAACATTGGCGCCGTTGCCGGGGACCCGAGAGATCAACCAGTGATGGCGGACAGATTCCCTGAGGAGGGTCATGTGGAAACAGATTCTGAACAAGAGAATCTGGATATCGGAAATAATGACGCGGACCTAACCCTCCATCAGGAAACCAACGATCAACACAAAGGAGGAACCTCCGGAGTCAAAACCCCGAAGGTAAATTCCTCTGAAGGCCGTGAGTCAGAGAAAGACGGACAGTCCCACGCAACTGAGCTTATGGGATTAGTTCATATCCACCAAAGTCGTTTGGAACAACTAGAACAGGAACGGGAGCGACAAAGGGAGATAGAAAAGCACCTAAGAGAGGAGATGGATCGACGAAAAGAGTTGGAGGAAAAACTCTTAAAGTTAGAATCCTCCCTCAAAGGTCGGAACTCCCGTGACGGTAGAGAAGAGTCGCCCCTAGGGGGGAAGATCCTTTTAGTGAGGACATAATGAGGGCAAAAGTTCCGAGAAACTTTAGAAGCCCCGATATGGACCTCTACTACGGAACCACTGATCCAAAGCATCATCTGAGCAATTTTAAAAGTCGGATGTATCTGGCTGATGCTTCTGATGCTACGCGATGCAAAGCCTTTCCGACAACCTTGTCGAAAGCGGCAATGAAGTGGTTCGACAGCCTCCCCCCGAGGTCGGTTACCAGTTTTGAAGACCTCTCAAGGAAGTTCTTGATGAGGTTCTCTATCCAGAAAGACAAAGTAAAACATGCACCAAGCCTCCTGGGAATAAAACAGGAGGTCGGAGAATCCTTACGAGCCTATATGGAAAGGTTCAACAAAGCATGTTTAGAGATTCGAGACCTGCCCACCGAGGCAGTCATAATGGGGTTAGTCAATGGGCTCAGAGAAGGTCCCTTCTCACAGTCCATATCCAAAAGACATCCCATTTCTCTAAGTGATGTACATGAAAGAGCTGAAAAGTACATCAACATGGAGGAAAATGCTAAGTTAAGTGACCTGAGTTGGCGACCTGGGCACCCTCCCTCAACAAAAGAGAGAGAGAGGGAAACCAAGAAGAAGGAAGAACTCGGTCTCGATAGACCAAGAAAATATCACTCGTATACTCCTCTGAAAGTTTCTATAGTGGATGTATGCAGAGAGATTTGTAACACCGAAAGGCTGCCACCCCCCAGACCCATTAAAAATAAAAAAGGGGGGAGCCGCAGCGACTACTGTGAGTACCATAAAATATATGGTCACTCCACAAACGATTGCTACGACCTCAAAAATGTGATAGAAAAGCTGGCGAGAGAATGTCGGCTTGACAGATATCTCATAGAAAGGTCGGACAGTCATGGGAAGAGAAAGCGAGATGATATGGATAGAAGAGACCCACCACCGCAGACTCCGGAGAGACATATCCATATGATCTCAGGGGGGTTCGCGGGAGGGGGACTCACCAAATCCTCTCGCAAAAGACACCTCAAGAGAGTCTACCAAGTCGGAGGAGAGTCATTCGACCTCCCAACCATTTCATTCACAAAAGAAGATGGGCAAGGAATAATCCCTGGACAGGATGATCCAGTGGTAATAACTATGATCCTAGCAAATGCTCATCTCCACAGAACCCTAGTAGACCAAGGAAGCTCAGCGGACATCCTTTTTAAGCCCGCTTTCGACAAACTAGGGTTGGATGAGAAAGAATTAAGAGCCTACCCCGACACCTTATACGGACTAGGCGACACACCAATAAAGCCACTAGGATTTTTTCCCATCCACACCACCTTTGGAAAAGGGGAAAAATAAAAAACTCTGAGCATAGACTTCATAGTCATCGATGTAGGGTCAGCATATAACGCTTTAATTGGCAGAGCTACCCTTAATCGACTCGGAGCGGTGGTATCCACTCTTCACCTTTGTATGAAATTCCCGACCTTAGCGGGGATAGCGACGGTAAGGGGAGATCAGAAATTGGCAAGGAAATGCTATAATGAAAGCCTAAACCTGAGAGGAAAAGGCAGAGAAGTTCACACAGTAGAGCTCGGAGGCACAAGGGCCAAAGAGGAGCTGCGTCCACAACCGGGAGAAAAAACCGAGGAGATACAGGTCGGCGAAGAGGAGGGAAAAAATACCCACATAGGGGCCAACCTAGGGGAAACCCTAAAACAAGGGTTGACTAAGCTCCTAAGAGATAATTCCGATCTCTTCGCCTGGAAGGCCTCCGACATGCCTGGGATAGACCCCGAGCTCATGTCCCATTGGCTCTCGGTTTATCCGGGGTCCCGACCTGTACAACAAAGAAGACGCAAGCTCGGCCCAGAACGAGCCCTAATAGTAGAAGAGCAAGTACAAGCGCTCCTAGAAGCCGGCTTTATCAGAGAAGTCAAGTACCCAACGTGGCTAGCCAATGTAGTGCTAGTCAAAAAACAAAATGGTAAATGGAGAATGTGTGTCGACTATACCGACTTAAATAAGGCCTGTCCCAAGGACCCTTACCCACTGCCAAGTATTGACACCCTGGTAGATTCCAGCTCGGGGTATCAATACTTGTCATTCATGGACGCCTACTCGGGGTATAACCAAATCCCGATGTATGATCCAGATCAGGAGAAAACATCATTCATCACGCCCAGAGCTAATTTTTGCTACGTGGTCATGCCGTTTGGATTAAAGAATGCAGGGGCCACATACCAGAGGCTGATGAATAAGGTGTTTGCCTCTCACCTTGGAAGCCTAATGGAAGTATACGTCGACGATATGCTGGTAAAGACCAAGAAGGAAGTCAATCTCTTGGCAGACCTCTCACAAGTCTTCGACACCATAAGGTTACACGGGATGAGACTAAATCCCTCAAAGTGTGCCTTCGCGGTAGAGGCAGGAAAATTCCTAGGGTTTATGCTAACACAAAGAGGGATTGAAGCTAATCCCGACAAGTGTAGAGCTATTCTAGAGATGAAAAGCCCGACCTGTTTGAGAGAGGTCCAGCAGCTGAATGGCCGACTCGCAGCCCTCTCCAGATTCTTGGCAGGATCAGCGCTAAAATCCCTTCTGTTGTTCTCCTTATTAAGAAAGGGATGTCAATTCGAATGGACTCCGGAATGCGAGGAGGCATTCCAAGAGTTCAAAAGATTCTTGAGCCAACCTCCTATTCTGACCCGACCTATAGCTGGGGAAGACCTCGTCCTATACTTTCAAGCTCACACAATAAGAGTTCGCACGAACCAACCCATGAAGCAAATCCTCCAAAAGACGGATGTTGCAGGGAGAATGGTTCAATGGGCAATAGAACTCACCGAGTTTGACTTAAAGTATGAAACTCGGACGGCGATTAAAGCCCAGTGCCTCACCGACTTCATCGCAGAATACGCAGGAGACCAAGAGGAAAAACCAACTACATGGGAACTTTATGTAGATGGATCCTCAAACAAAATAGGAAGCGGTGCAGGCATAATATTGGTGGACGAAAGAGGGACCCAAATAGAGGTTTCCCTCAAATTTGAATTCTCAGCTTCAAATAATCAGGCGGAGTATGAAGCCTTGATTGCTGGATTAAAGCTGGCGGAAGAAGTCGGTGCTACAAAAGTGATGATATACAGCGATTCGCAAGTAGTAACCTCCCAGATAAGTGGAGAGTATCAGGCAAAAGACCCAAATATGAAAAGGTACTTGGAAAAAACTCTGGAACATCTTGGGCGCTTTGCAGAAACCGAGGTCAAACACATAACTCGGGATCTAAATAGCAGAGCAGACGCCCTATCCAAGTTGGCAAGTACCAAGCCAGGAGGGAATAACAGAAGCCTGATCCAGGAAACTCTCCAGAAACCCTCCGTAGTAAAAGAAAAAGACAAACAAGAGGATGTTCTTGAGGTAGTCGGATTAAACCTCGGTTGGATGAACCCCTTGGTCGAATACATGAAATTCGACATCCTCCCCAAGGAGGAGAAAGAGGCTAAGAAGATCCGAAGGGAAGCACAACATTACACTTTGGTGAGAAATATCCTCTACAGAAGGGAGATATCAACACCATTGTTAAAGTGTGTACCGACCTCAAAAACCACCGAAGTGTTGGAAGAAGTCCACAGTGGGATCTACGGAAATCATCTCGGAACAAAGTCACTAGCCAGGAAAGTGATCCGAGCTGGATTCTACTGGCCGACCTTGCAGAAAGATGCCACGGAATTTGTGAAAAAGTGCCAACCATGCCAGATGCATGCAAATTTCCATGTGGCTCCTCCGGAGGAGCTCATCAGTATCACTTCTCCATGGCCTTTTGCAAAATGGGGAATGGATTTGCTAGGACCTTTTCCCCAAGCGCCAGAACAAGTCAGATACCTGATTGTGGGAATAGATTATTTCACAAAGTGGATAGAGGCAGAACCATTGGCACCATCACCGCATAAAGAAGTTGGAGGTTCCTCTACAAAAATATCATCACAAGGTATGGGATACCTCATTCCATTACTACAGATAATGGAACCCAATTCATCGACTCTACCTTTAGAAGCCTAGTAGCCAGTATGAAGATCAAACACCAGTTCACCTCGGTGGAACACCCGCAAGCCAATGGGCAAGCCGAGGCAGCCAACAAAGTCATACTGGCAGGGCTAAAGAAAAGATTACAAGATGCAAAAGGAGCCTGGGCCGAAGAGCTCCCACAAGTGCTATGGGCTTACAGGACAACCCCCCAATCCGCCACTGGAGAAACACCCTTCCGACTAGTCTATGGCGTAGAAGCCATGATCCCAATAGAAGTCAACGAACAAAGCCCAAGAGTGATTCTCCATGACGAGATCGGAAATATACAGGGGCATAAAGAGGAGCTCGACTTGCTTCCCGAGGTCCGAGAAGAAGCCCAGATAAGAGAAGCAGCGTTGAAACAAAGGATGACTACAAGATACAACAAAAAAGTCATTCGAAGAGCATTCACCGCAAGTGACTTAGTCTTGATCAGAAACGACATTGGAGTCAACAAATCGGGAGAAGGAAAGCTCGCTGCAAATTGGAAAGGACCATACAAAATCAATGAGGTCTTAGGAAAGGGCTATTATAAAGTAACCGACTTGGACGGCACCGAGTTACCAAGGTCGTGGCATGCTTGTAATCTGAAAAGGTACTATAGCTAAAAGCGAACTCTACTCCCTGATGTACTCTTTTCCCAACTTCATGATTTTTTCCCAAAAACCAAAGGGTTTTTTCTGGAGAAGGGTTTTTAACGAGGCATCATAGTAGAGGCTAAGGGAAATAGACTGTCAAAAAACCCTTAGTAGCAATAAAGTACCTCCCCAATTAATAAAGATCTTTTTATCTTACAAATATCTCTTAAATTCCTTTGTTGTTTTCTCTTTCTACGAAACGCGCCGACTTAAGCTCGACAAAACATGAAAATCCCATGAACCGACCTAGATGGTCGTCAGGATAAAACGACGAGGTACAAGTCGGTGTAAAGAGGTTATAAAAGGTGATCGTAAGAAACTTGGAAACATTCCGACTCACAAGTCGGAATGAAAAGACCGAGTAGAAATAGAAAACGAATCGCAAAAATAACCTAAGTCATAAAAGCTCAATGAAACGAAATTGAGTACTAGGAATAACAAAAGAGAGATAGGAAAGAACCAAAGAAAAGGCTGCCCTAAAGATCCTCAAAACGAAAAGGTTCAGGAAGGCAGACAAACCAAAGAAAAGGTTCT
Source organism: Arachis hypogaea (assembly GCF_003086295.3). NCBI lineage: Eukaryota > Viridiplantae > Streptophyta > Magnoliopsida > Fabales > Fabaceae > Arachis > Arachis hypogaea. The sequence continues at coordinate 133,174,218 of NC_092048.1, forward strand.
TTCAGAAAAAATCAAGGGGGAATCCAAAAAAATCGCAAATCAGAAAAGCATGCACGCATAAGGTAACTTAGACCCTTATCCAAAAAGGGTATTTATTTTCTAGCATTAAAACCCCTATGAAAAAGGGTATTATAAAGTGTTTCGTTTACGGCCTTAAAAGGCCAAAAAATTGTTCAAACACTAACAAAAATAAATAAAGAGTTTAAAAAAGGAGGGACCCACAGGCCGGGCCCCCAAAATAGCCAAATTACTTTTTAGGAAGAAGAGTAGATGGATCACCACCACCAGAGTCAGGAAGAACGCCGCCAGGACCAGGAAGAGAGGCATCCATAGGAGAGGAAGTCGGAGGAATAGTAGAAGAGCTCGGAGCGTCCTTAGGACGAGGAGGGGACTCTATGATCCTCTGCCCCCGAGTCTTCAATTCTGACTCGGAAACAATCACAGGGGCAGGAGGATCCACAATGGCTCCGTCGATGACGACTTTGTCAGGATCCAAAGGAGGAAGGTCCAAGTCAGGAGCAATGACTCCGACCTGCTCCTTAAAGACCCTCCAAGCCTCCTCGGCGCCATCAGCGATAGAGTCCTCCAACTCGGCATAGGCCTTCCGAGAATTCAGCAGATCATTCTTCACAGCCACAAGATCTTCAAATAATTTTTGATAGCTGCCCTGCGCTGTTTTCCTCAAGTCCACCTCCATGTTGCATTGGGCTTGCAACTTCCTCCCCTTCTCCCGGAGGTTATCTCTCTCCTCCTTCAGCTTGGCGACTTCCTCCTTCAACTCCCTCTCATGCTCTTGATATATACGAAGCCTTCCTTCCAGCTCCTCGACCCTCGAGGTCATCCCTAAAGAGCTGAGAGGAGCCTTCTCAAAAATATCCAAGAGTTTGCCACAAACCCCCGCCGCCTTGAGACTCTCTTCAACCAGAGTGGTAAGGTGGTGACGAACAGACACATCATCCATGCTTATACGAGCTTGGGGGTAGATGTTCTTTCGGACGAATGCAAGAGCATCCGCCTTCACCTCACCAGAAGAGCCAGATTCTAAGGTCTTGCGCTTCTTATTCTCTGGCTCAGGAGAAGGTCGGGCAGAGGGGGGCGGCTGAGAGAAAGTTGAAGAAGAAATCACAATGGGCTGAGAGGGAGTCCCAACGTTCCGAGGAGGAGGAGGAGGAGAGATAACCGCCCTGGCGCCACCAGTCCTGGCGCGAGACTTTGCTTTAGCCTCCTGGACCCTTTGGTAAGACTCCTGAGCGTTTGCCTTTGCCATCTCTGAAAAGACAATAACAGATAGATCAGACAAGTCGGAAAAGTCAGTCAGACAAGTCGGAAATCTAACAAACAAATAAAAGCTACCTAGCTGTGCCTGGACAAAGGTCGGAGACCCCTGGAGAAACTTTTTTGTGTCCAAGTATGGGGCCCTCCCCCACACTTCTCGGAGGAACCCCACAATGGCTGCTTCTACCTCATCCAGACCATATTTCTCGCAGGGGGAGGCCTCCAGCCAGTATAAAGGAAATCGGGGAGAAGAATTATCATCCAGAAAAAAGGGATGGTGACCCTCTACGGCTTAAACTTTGAAAAAATAATTTTTGAAGTCATGGAAGGATTCGTCAAAAAGGGTAAAAATTCTCCGACCCTGTATGGCTCGGAAAGACACCCATTGTTGCTTATTGTTTAGCCCACTGAAGGGTTTGGTCATATGGAAGAGATAGAAAAAAATCTTCAAAGAAGTCGGGAACTCCAAAGCTTGGCTAATAAATTGATAAATTTTCAAAAAACCCCAAGAGTTGGGGTGAAGCTGGGTAGGGGCAACTCGGCAGTGATGCAAAACAGATATCTCAAAGTTTGAAAAAGGAAGAAAAACACCCAAACGGGTGATCATACACTCATACATAAAGAAAAAATGAGGGGCCGCCTCATTGACCCTCCCAAAGCAAACCCAGTCTTCAGGACCCGGGACTACCAATTCATACTTCGGCTCGTCATCCTCAGAAGTACAAATTCTGTGGTGAGTGCGAAGGTTGGTGATAAACTCAGTATCGACCGAGGGTTCCTCCCCTAGGACCGTGACATCAATCCATTGAAAAAGGATATCTACGGAAGCCATTTCTTTTTCTTAAAAAGGTAGCAAAAGACCTACAAGGGAAAAAGAAAAGGAAAATAAAAAAACACGGTCTCTAAAGGAGGAAGTACGGAACTGAAGTCTACAAACCAACCTATCTACAAAATGAAGGCATGCAAATAGAAAAGCATGTTACAAAAAGAACTAACCTTTATCCGAAAATGAAGGTTGGAGAAAACGAAAGCCTTCGAAAATGCAAAAATGGAGCACGAACGAATGAAGGAGAAATTTGAAAAATCGCAGAAACGAAACAATGAAAGAGAGGGAAAGTATTTATAAGTACGTTAGGGGCACAATGGTAAAAACGGGGCAGTCATTAATGAAAATGCACCGTTACCAAGACCATCAATCCCTACGCACATCCCTAACGGACACGACGCTTGATTAGACGTAACTGTTAGAACCAAAAGGTCACAAAAGTCACGTCGGTTTGGAAACATCACGTCGGTCACAACCCCGAGTAGTATACTCGAACCCAAATCTTAAAGAGAAATTGGGCTCGAGTAGGGGCACTGTTCATACCCTGGCCCAACGATTAAGGCCCAGGGTCCAAGTAAAAAGGCCCAACCCAAAGGGTTGACCTCACCTTTCACCAGATCAGCCACTACGAAGTCGGTACTCGTCACGACTTGCTCTAAAGAAGTCGGGAACGAGGGTTAGCTGGCAGATAAGCGCTCATTTGAATGAGTAACTGCCCCTAGAATCTCTCTAACCACTTCCACGAGCCATATCTTAACTTCCCTAAGATAAAGGGACAGTTAACACCCTAGAAAAGTGGCACTACTCCAACGGTGGTTATTGGTCCACCACTATAAATACACTGACACCCCTCAGGTATCTCTAAGTCCCAATACTCTCTAGGCCTGCTCACACCCTTGCTGACTTAGGCATCGGAGTGTCTTTGCAGGTACCACCCTCATTCGTTCATACTCACAAGTCGGACGGAGGCCCTCAAGGCGCTGACCCGCACGAAGGCTTCCTTCCTCAGACGATTGGGCCAACCCAGCGAGTCCAGCCCAACCATCTCCGGTTACCCATCGTAACACCTTTATTATAGAGAATGATTAAAATACTCTTATTTTATATATATATATATATATTTTTTTTTTTAAAAAAAATTCTAAATCTTAACCCTACGATAGAAAAATAAATGACTAAAATTTAGGATTCTCAAAATTAATATATATAATAGAAGTATTTTAGTCATTTTCTATAATAAGGTATTGTAGTAATTTTCTATAAAAAATGATATTAATTTAGACCAGTTCAAGATTTGATTCACCATTTTTCAGATTTGATTCACCATTTTTCGGTCAAATCAATTTGTTTAGCCTAATTTCGACAAAAATAACACAATTTAATCGATTATATGTGTTAAATTTTAATTATTAAAAAATATCTTTATAAAAAGACGTTTTCAGCGTCTTTATCTAAGTGGCTCCCAATTTTCTTAAATAATAAATTAAAATAATACAACATGTATGATAATTATTAGTTGAATAAAATATAAAAAAAAATATTTACTTATTTATTTCTTTATTTTTGCGGATACGCGGATATACGAATCGGATATGCGGATACCTACACAAAATACGCAATCTGATCCTATTAGTGTGTGGATCGGATCCATATCCGCCATTTCGGATCGATTTTAGATAAATATCGCGGATATGCCGATCAAATCCGATACATGAACACCCTTAGTCTTCATTAAATAAAGTTATGACCTACCTGTGTATATTCACGGACTAATTTGACTTTAAATAAAGTTATGATATATCATATATATGACACCTAATATGTCGCGTGTCATTGACATAAAATATATTGAACTGAATTATATTTTAATATTATATTTAATTTAAAATAAATATAAAAATTAAAAAATTAAAAATTATATAAAAATATTTTTAGAAAATATTATTAAAATTTTAATTTTTATTATTTAAAATTTTAATTTTAATAATCATCCAATACACAATATTAAGTCAGTTATTCCGAGAAACAAACACGCAGCAGCCTTAAAAACGTATACTACTAAAGGACTATTATTTGTCGTATTAGTGAGATGGCTAATTTAATTTAGGCATATGATATGATATAGAGAAAGATCTTAGTGTTATTACTCCACCTTCTAAGTGTATATTAATAAAAAATTTAGTGTTTCCAAACAAAAGTAACACGTCGTTTTTCTGTTACTGTACTTTCATTTCTGAAATGGACGTGCTTCTTGCGTTTTTATTTTATAATTATTTATTTTTTTGAGGTCATTCTAACGTATGGCTGCTGTATGCAACTAGTACCTTTGTTTTCTTCATATTGATTTGAAAATTAAGAGAGCAACTTAGGGAGTGATGTTATAACCTAAAAAGGAATAACGAATCTTAAGTCTTAAGTGTGGATGATGATTTTTCAAAAATTATTCGTATTAAAAATATAATTATTTATATATTTTTATTATATTATCAGCTTAAATTTTTAAAATTACTAAAATATTCAAAGATCATCTAACAAGGATCACAAACTAAAACAAATAAGACGGAATTTTAGAATAAATAAAGTGCAAGTGTTATTATACCATTGATGAATTTAGAACCCATACTGTTCAATAACAAAACAATGACACAAGACATAGTTAAATAAAACAGAACACTCATTTAAATGACGGTAAATTATTTAATTTATTTATCAACACAATACATTATTTAGTCTTTAAATGACAGTGTACATATTTTTCTCGTTGAAAAAGTATAGGTAACCAACAAGATTTTTGAACAATGTGTAAACAATGTGAATTAATAGGATTAAAAGAGTAAATTTAATTAGTAGCATTAAATTAGAGTGTAATATATTTTCATTTGATTGGTGATTGTTCATGTTGTTCAAAATTTTCATTGTTCCCTTAGCACTCCCCTATTATTAATTCTTTGTACAGAGACGATGGCTTTATGCATCAGCAATCATGCATATTACATGGACATTAACTTTTTCAATCAAACATTTCATATTTTCATTTGAGCTTTTATGCCATAAATTAGGTGAATTATATGATAAAAATGTAAGTTGACAGATCTTTCTTTTTATGAGATGAAATAGAGATTGAAAAAGTTAGAACCCATATCTTGAACAACAATAAAATAATTAAAAATAACTATAAAAAAATTTATATTTTCTCTCTATACAACTTTAATCTGTATAGTAGAGTGTCTCCATAAATTATACAACTTCATAGGAAAACAAGAAAAACATTTTTTTGGGTCCATATTTAACACAAGTTTGTAATGAAGAAGTTACCATCATGTTTTAATTGTGTGCATTAGCCAACCAACCTATTTGATTAAATTTCATGTAGGGATGGCAAAATTTCTCGAGACACGAGAATTTTTAAGATGACTGTTCCAAATAAGAATTTGATTGTAGAGAATTTTTTTTTTGGGGATGGAGACGGGGGACAAAATTCTTCCGAGGTAAGCGCGGGGACCCGAGCGAGGATCCCCGTCCCATTTCCGCTAATCTCCGAAATTTATAAATTTATTGAATTGTCCTTGATAGTTTATTTCTCATATATGTTTTTTAGTCATTTCACACACACACATATATATATATATGTAATCCGAAACTCTCTAACGTTGTCCATACTCCATCCAATCTCTCTACAGCCACCCTATCGTCACTCTCCCTTCTCACCGCATCGTCACACCTCACCGTGTCATGATCCTCACTGCGTCATACTCTCGATTTGCGGCGTTCCTTTTCGTAACTCTGTCGTCGTGTCCATTCTCCTCTCAGCGTCTTCCACATTGTCTACTTCTCTGTCCTCTGGCTCGCTGTTGTGTCCCCCACTGCGTCATTTCGAAAGAAGTCACAATCTTTTGTTTAGACATTTTATATAAAATCTTGTTGTTTTTGTATAGAATAGATACTTACGCCTTTATTTATATGAAAATTAATAATTAGTTAGACCTATCAGATAGATGGGGAATGAGATCTCTGCAAAGAATGGGCTCCTGTAGAGAATGAAGATGGAGAGCAATATTTTCTCAAAGTAAAAAACGAGAATGGAAAGGGGAAACAAATTTGAAAACAAGGATGAAGAGCAAAGAGGCATCCGCCCCGCCCTGCCCATTCACATCCCTAATTCCATGGCTATTAGCGTAAAACTAATTGGGGGAAGAAATAAAGTTATGAAGGGACAAGAAGTCTAAAAGGAAGTAGAGTAGGGTGACGATTTTTCTTTCTTTTTTGGGAGGTGTTGATTCATGAATCATGATGACATAATGTGATTATCACTTCGCAATAGAAAGTTTCAGAATCATCATCTGCCCAATTCATTGGGCCTGTTATAAGTCCACATGAAACATTGCTCAAACATCTTCCTGGCCCAAAAGTCATTCAAAAATATTAGATATTATGTTTTTATGTTTTTGTTTATGGTATTGATATTTTTTTACTTGATTGAAAGAGAAAATAAAGTTTTAGAAAGCTATTAGTTTCATGGCCCAACAAAAAAAAGGAGAAGAAAACATTAGTTACAGTGATTCATATAATTCAATTGATTTAATGCTTATTGTTATTTCCTTTGTCAATGTTTTGGGAATATCTCAATTAACAGATCGCATTATTCATGCAACGCTGCTGGGTACATAAGATTTAACGTACCCGTTACTGATTTAAAAATCAAAACTACGATAATGAATTTAGGCCATATAAAAACCCATCAAATGAATCTGGCGATGGCAGCTGGCTAATAAACTGTTGCAACAATAATTCATTATTCATATCTTGCAATAATTCAATTTATATATTTGCCTTTTTGGTAATCGTGATAAGAAACAGTGTGCATTGGCGATGCTATATCAACCTTCTTCAATTTTATGGTCCATGATTTTGTATTCATCCTCATAACTCCATAAGACAAAGTCCATAACATAAGTGGACTACTTACGGATATTGGTATGAATATAAGGGGCTTGATATTCTCGTGAAATCGAACTCTTGGTTAAATTCTGTAATAAAATAATTTCAAGTGAAGATATCAATCTCAAACCCATGAATTTGTCTATGTATTAGTTAAAAATAAAATTAAAAATAATAATAGAACCCCACATGTGGTCAACAAGCTAAGCATTGCGATCAAAAGGAAGAATATACCACAAAAATTATATTGTTGATTAGAATTTAGATATTCCTTAAAGTTAAAGGGGCAAATCTCATGCAACATTTTTTTTAGAAAAGAATGATATATATATAATTATTGAGGATGACTGGATGAGACCGCATAACTTTAAAAAGTGAAAAGGATTGAGCAACACAGCTCGGCTTTTGTAATCAGATGAGTGTCCCAACGTGCTATACTCTTTTTATATAGGATATCCTCATCAAAGTGTTCTTTCGAATTTAATTTTATATTTAGGGAAATATTAAAGTGCAAGATAAAGAGAGAAGGAAAGAAAAAGAAAAGAAAAGAAAAGAATAAGATTGTAAAGAGGGAAAAACGAAGCAAAAGAGGCTCCAAAGGCAAACCATTGGAGAAGGCTGAGAATATGATCAGAGCCAATGTGCATGCCACATATAGAGTTTGACGACAAACATAATTTTATTTACCTGCATGAAAAATAAAATTAATCGAAGAAAAAATAAGTAATCATATTATAAACATATAGAACTCATAATTATTTGAAATCTAGATATAATAAAGAAAAAAAAAAAGAAGGAAGAATTGGAATATACCTTGTCCTTCACAAATTCTCCTCAAGAAAGCAAGGAAAATAATGAGTAAAGCTACACCTGCTAATAATCCAATAATTATTGCAAATGTCTTCTCACCTTCATTGTCCGATCTACCTGCAAAACTCCAGAACAAAGCAAATCAACTACTATATATATAAAGTTACTAAGGTAATTGTTCTTTTTACAAATCTTTTTGTAAGTTACTGAAAAATGCAAAGCAAATATTCACATGTAGGTCCATAGCCAATACACATCTTTTTCTTTTATTTATTTATTTGGGTCAACAGCCACTTGTGTGAACATTGAAAAGAATTTTAAACCCTATAAAATGACATGATTCGTTAATAAATTATTATGATTTTTTTTATTTTGAGAAAAAAAAAGCTCTACTTCTCCCTATTCAATTTAAAGTTATATGCACTTTGATCTTCACATTTTTAAATTATTCAATGCAAAGAACTCGTAAACTTTTCTAATTAAATTTTTGCCTTTATCTTGTGGGTAAAAAATTTCATAATCAAATCTATGATAAACATAAAAAGAAAATAATTAGAATAAAAGAATAAATCGTAACTGAATTCGTTGAATAAATTATTAACAAAAGGATTAATCTACACACATAAAAGTTTAGACTTAGATGTAAAATAAAAACCCTCCTCTTATAACATTATATAGAGGTTTTTTTTTGTCAGAATCATATTTTCTGCTTTTGGGCCTTACCATGGGCTTTTGAGTTGTAGTACCCCCCATGGGCCCCACCGGTCGAGAACCTGGCGTAGCACTTCCCCAGAAACACGTCCCCGTAATCGGAGGCGGCGCAATCACTCCTCAGCCGCCGCACCGCCTCCCCAACGCAATCCTGGCACTCCGCCGCACTGAGATCCCCCGTGCACTGAGCCACACCCTTCAGCCGACCCGAACCTCCAACCCGAAAATACCCTCCCGAACCCGCCAACCCAACCATAACCGCTTCCGGATCGCACCCGGCCGAATGCGAGCCGCACTTCCTCAGTACCAGCGACTTGTCCTCCACCCCAAGGAACGCGACGTTGTCGTACTTGACGAAGCAGCCGTCGAGCTGGACGGCGCCGCCGCACGCTCCTGGACAGAGCTCGCCAGCTCGTGAGACGGCACGTGCGACGCAGGTGGCGCAGTCTTGCATGGCGAGGTCGCCTCGGCACTGGTATAGACCGTAGGCGACGCCACTTTGCGAAGATGAAAGGACGGTGAGGTTGTTGTAGGCGGAGAATGTGGCTGAGTTGACCAGCGAGCCAAGTAGCGAGTTGAGGTTTGACTCGTACGGCGAGGTTGGATTATACCTATTATGTATTAGAGATAGTATCATATTAATTAGTTAGAAGTTAGAAGAATAGTTAACTTTGATACCATATATACATTGCGTCATTTGATACCTTTGTTGCGTGCAGCCGCCATAAACGAAGGTGTCCACCGGTACGGAATAAGAAGAGGAAGGGAGTAACTGTGAGGAGAGAGAAAAGACAATGAGGGCCAGGAGCGATAGAGAGAGAGCCATTTTTTAATTTCTCTCTTCTTTGTGTTTGAAGACTATTATCTCTCATCGTGCCATTATATACTTGTGTATATAGCATGTATTTGTTTCTTGGTAACGAAGGGAATATGGAACACCTCGTATATATGTATAAGCAAATCCTCTTCATTGTCTCTGTGGTCAACAAAGTAGACAAAAAAGCTTCTCTTCTTAATAATTCATTCTTGTATCTGCTAATGTGGGGGATCCATGGATCTCAAACGCTTTTCTTTTCTTTCTTCTTTATTTACCTATACATGCCTATTTGCGTTGTTGAGGAATGCTAGGGCTCAGCAATTTTGGTGTTTTGTAATCATCAATTGGTTATTAATAGTGTTTTTAATGGTGTGAGATTACATTTAATGATGAAAGATCACTCACTTTTATTTTGATGATTAAGTGTTGGCCAGAAAACACAAAAATTACTACCCTGACTTTTCCATTTGCATTTTAAAACAGTTGAGTAAAGTGCTTAAATTTAGAATTTTCTTTCTTCAATTTCAAATCTAAAACACTTCATCATACATGTTGCATGATTGAACTACTTATGTCTGCAACAACTAATGGCTTCATTTATTTAAATAAAGTAGCTTTTAAAAAAAAAGATTATTAATTAGTTTTTTCCTTGTTATGGGAAACAAACCCTAATACCTTTCGTGACCTTAATTACTCATTGTAGTTGTTTCTGTAACAATAACTACACATTACCTTTTCCAACTAATAATCTTTAAACCCCATAACTACATTAAGTGGAATATGCTATACCATAGGGAAAGAGGAGGAACAACATGGCCCAATGTTGAATATACGCACCCAAATTAAAGCAAAGTGGCTAATATATTGTAGCATGACTTAAAGTTTAACACAATTTTTAGAAAGAGATGTAATTTGATGTGGACATAATTTAGTGCAAGACTACCCCATTTGACAAGTGGATCGGAGCATGTTCAAGAAGAGCCAAGCAATCAACGATGAAATCGATTATCCATTCTATATTGCCAATAAAACATACACTCAATGACACACTAATACTGATTAATTCCTAAAATCTAGTGGTAAATCAAAATTCTAACACAACAATGTATTAATGCAATACATGCAAGTATCAAATTCAGAGGCATTATTACTCACTCATCACCCATTCACAAGAGAAGGTGCGTTAACTTCATCATATAAAGTATTAGGTTTAATAAATTGTAAAGTAAAAGTTGGAGACCCAGATAGGAAAGGGCTTTAAGCCTTTAGCACTTCTGCTCCAATTCATAATTACCTTTTCTTAGGCTATGTTTTGGTTGGAAGGAAAGAAATAGAGAGGAAGGAAATAGAAATAAAGAAAAAGAAAAAGCAAGAAATTGAGTGGATTTTTATTTTTTTTAGATGTGTTTGGATGGAAGAAAAATAAGAAGGAAAAAAATGTTATAAAAAGACAATTTTATCCCTATATTATAAAATATATTAAAAAAGTAAATGGGTAGTATTGGAAGTAGAAAGAAAAACATTAGTTTTTTCTTCATTTTCTTTCTAATGTTGGAGACCAATTTTTTTTCTATCCATTTTTTTTTCTCTAATTTCCTTCTCAACCAAACAAAGTCAATTTTTTTTCTATTTTTTTTCCTCTCTTCTCTTTCTTTTCATTTTCCTCTGTTAGAGTGAAGACGCAAACGGACAACTGTGTATGTGACTTCGCACTACACACTTTCCAATTATATATTCTCACACTCAAAATTAGGCCACGGTAGATTAATGATGGTTCTTATTCTAGAGTAGTAGTGTAGATTTAATTGAATTGAATATATCTATGGTTACATCAGCTAAATATCCTTATGTATGCATGCATATATGTGTGGTTTAGCTAGCAAAAAGAGGTATGAATATATTATTGCAGCATGGAGGTTACACAAGCTAAGAGTCTTGTCATGTGACCCTCAAAGAGAAACGTATATACCGGAGGATCCTCAAATAATGGCCAAGAGAACATTATAGGAAAGTCACGGGAAATGTTTTTACTTGCCATAATTAATTTCTACAATGTATATATGCATGTCCATTGGCCATTGCAATTTGTAAATTGTAAATTACATTTTAAAACAAAAATGGTCCCCCCATTGAGATCTCATTCAAACCGTGTCCTAAAATAGAAACATTCGAAAAGATATATATATATATATATATATATATATATATATATATATATATATATATATATATATATATATCGGTCCCCTACTATATACTAACACACACGTACTGTGTAACATTAAGGACACTGAAAACAATGTTGGATTAAATGAAGATCAAACACTAATCTCGGGTTTTTCCTTCTTCTAGAACAACATATATGGAAACTTAAGTTCATAATGTATATTAAGGATAAAGAAGACTACTAAAATATATTTCATCAACGCTTAACTAATAGTGATAGTTGAAAATAAATGATTGAGAATGTCCATATTTGTTGTAGTGATCGATGAAAGTTTTGAATTCCTTCGCTTCAAGATGAAATATTTAATTTGATTTCATGTATGTTTAGAGGGTTTAAAGGAGTTTCAAAGCTCAAAAGCTCTAAATAAAGATATCCTGTCTAAACTCTAATCACAAGGAATACCTAAAATTAATTACTTTTTGACTAGTTAGTTGCATATGTACTTGCTTTAATTTGATTGAAGCAGTGTCTGCCAGTGTGGGATTTGATCCGATCAGAAACTAGTCCTATCAAACATATCATAGACATATATATAAATAAAAGATTGGAAGGAAAAGTTTAATTTCATTCATTTGTAAATACTAATATTCAAAATTTTCATTTCGAATTAGAGATATTTAAACTTCTAACCAGTCAAAGTTGTATGTACGTATTGTTACATACATACGCGAGACACACTTGATATCATCAGAAATTGTTGTGTACTTTTTGAAATAAGAAATTTCTCTTTATTACACCTATTTATTGTTAGCAGTCTTAGAATTCAGCACATTTTTAAATTTTGGATTAATAAATAATTAGTATTGATGTTTTTTATAAAAAATAAAAAAAAATCCAAATACATATAGAGAGCGTGAGTATACGCTTTTTACGTTTTTTTTTTTTTTTTTTGCAAAATCTCACTTTCTCCCAAAATTTTTGTCGTCCTCTTTCTTGCTCTCAAAGCTGATGAGCACTCTCAACACGAATCAGCCTTTTTGAGCTCGCTGTCTATCACCAGTAACATTTCTAACCGCAGCGACGTTCCTCTCTGCGACACAGTCACCTCTCTCAACTCTTTGTACATTCTCTTTAATTTTTACTGATGCCTTATACTTCTGCAACATTAAAATTTGTATTATTAAAAAGTTTTAATGTAAAGGTTAACTAGTTTTCTCTTAATTAACTATGGTTACCAAAATTAACCACACCTAATTAATATTTAGCTACAATGTGGTCTCCCAAAACGACCGTATTACTTCTTTGCAGGAATATTATCTTGTTAACACAGTAGGAATCAGTGCAAGATAAGTTAAATTAGTACAAAAGATCTATGAACCTATGCATTGTTCTTATTGTAACACGGTACACTGATGACCAAACACATTAGAACTTTCTATCTTAGATCGTCGAATTTCTCAACACCTCAGTTTCATTAATTATACAATTTTTTTTTCGATTTCTCGATGATAATCATTATATTTATTATTTTGTTTGTTGATTATTTATTACTACAAAGAGGCATTTAGAAATAAAAAAAAATACACGGGACCTCCACCACCATGAGTTGTTTATTGGGATAAAAAAGATTTTGACAAAAAATTGATACAAAAGTCATTAAAACAAAAACCAACGATTTGTTTTATCTATTTTATCTTGTTAATTTAACATATTTTTTTTATCTTGTCATATTCTTCTCTTTTTTTATAAAATTTTTATTTGTGTGATTATTATTGTAGGGTATTATTACCCTTTTAGTTAAATAAAATAATGTTGATGCTAAATTTGCAAACAACATAACAAGAGAACTAATTAATTTGACTAAAAAAAGGAACGAAGAAGCTTAATAAAGATAATAACACAATAACCAAGTTGGGTTGGTCTAGTAACCAAGTTGGGTTGGTCTAGTGGTTAGCTCACTAGTCCGCTTAAACAAGTGTCGGGGTTCGAATCCCGCCTTGTGCATGCAGCAACCCATTGGCCAGCGGCAAACCCTTAAATGGAGCTCAGTACCGCGACGGATTAGTCCTTGACCTGCTGGGTTAGGGGATACCGTGGGAAACCAAAAAAAAAAAAAGATAATAACACAATGAAGGAAAAGAAAACAAAGTAAATAAATAAAGTTTTAGAGTGTTATAGATGAAAAGGACTGAATCTATAAGTCTACAAATTTTATAAACATTGCCACTAATTAAATTTTTGGTACTACTAGATTTTTCTAATATGTTGCTATTATCTTTATGCTAGTTTTAAAGTTTAATAATCCTTGTTTTAAGGTTACCTTTAAATTTATAGATTTGATTTGATTTCTTGTTTATAAATTTGGTGAAAAAAATAATGACAATAAAATGTCAAAAAAAGACAACGTATCAGATGAGAAAAACAAAAAAGAAAGGTAAAAATTAGTTTTGATTTCTCTTTTATCATAAAGAGAATGTAAAATAAAATAGTGTGTGTGTTTTTTTACAGTGATACAAAGTAAAATGAGGAAAAAAATGTTTAAATAAAACAAAAATAGTGTATATGCTTTTTTATATTATGATTTTTTTTTTATTTAACGTTGTGTAAATTTAATTATTGTTTGTATTGATTTAATAAAAAAGAGAAAAAAGATAAAAACAGCACGAGATCGCCAGTAAAATTAGCGAAAAAATCTAAACTAAACAAATTAATAACGCTTAACCGTAGAGATATAAATTATAGTTTTTAGCGTTTGTTGTTTCTTATTTTAATTTTTCAGTATAATTTTTATTACATAATACTACTTGTTAGTTGAATGATGACTAATTTTTTATATATTTGTTGGTCCCGAGACTTTTTGATTTATTATTGTTTGCCGCATTAGTTTGATTGTACCTCACCACCCCTGTTATCTTAATCATTCAATATCATATAAACGAAACCTATTGTGTAGGAGAAAATTGTTTGGTTCAGAAACAGAAAAATTTAAAAGGAATTCCCTCTTTTATTCAGGTTAATCAAAATATGCATATATAAAAGAGGACTAGATATACGTCTAGCTAGAACCAGACATTAAATTTAGAGTATTAAAAAATCAGTAATTTTTGTGATTTGTAACTATCAAATAATCATCAATAATATTTTTAATGGTGTGAGATTTTATTCAATAATGTGAGATTATTCATTTTTTTTTTTGCTGTTTCTATGTTAGCCAAAATTGAATAAAGTTACTGTACCTAAACTTTTCCTAAAATTTAATGCATTGTTGTTGATCTCTGGAGTCTTGCCCTCACTAGAGTACAAGATCTAATAAATTTGTTGCCTCTTTCAAGACCTAATAAATTTGTCTTAATTAATTTATAGTGCATTGTCTTGGTCCCTTTCCTGATCTAGACTCTACACATGCATCATTCATGCCAGCACCGCCAGCCCATATATTGTCCTTGTCATCTACACTATTGGCTCTAGTAGCCCAGCCCACTAAATTATGGGCTATGTCTTTGAGACGAATGAAGTTTCAAGGAACAGATGGAGATAAGCCCAACATTAGGACCAATAAAATCAGGAGATGAGCCCAACTTTAGACCATCCTGAAATTCAGCATTGAAAATGAGAATACTGTTCGGAGGCTTCACGACCAAAAAAAAAAGGAATATCGTCCAAGGCTTCCAAACAAACAAAAAAGCTACCAGAGATTACAAATATAATTATTAATATTGTTACTTCGTATCAACTTAAACTTTTGAGAGTAATATTATGATATAGTATTATATTCCAAAAATAAATTTTTGGTGAACCCAAAAAAGATCCATTCACTCCTACCAATTTTGGAAAAAGTGGTATCATAATAGTAAAAAAGATGTTAACCTCGACCTTTAGAAAATTATTACCGAAATTGTAGGTTTAGGGAGAAAAGAAACTCTTGTAACATTTATTTGAGAGTTTTAAAAAATTCCGATCCCCCTCTTTTTTTGTTGGACTTTGTTAGGTAGACAATGACTTTTGTGAACAATATAAACAATAGGCTCAAATCCATACACCTAGTGAATTAAATGTGTGAATTGAACATCGAATATATCCATTATTCATATTGTTCATTGTCTACCTATACTTTTATTTTTTGTTTCTATCTTGTTCTTTCTCCTTTGAGGTGTCCGATTTTCCTCACTAACTCCCAAAAAGAGGCTAAAAGAAGGAGTATTATTATAATGAAGTTTGAAAGGTTTAACGTCGGCTTTTGAGGTATGGCAAAAGATCCCTTTAAATTAGATTCCTCCAACTTCAAGTTTGCAATCATTCCTGATGTGGGCCTTAGCTTATTGGTGATGTTAAATTTGTCCCCATCTATTTAGCGCATGATGATATAGTAGTAATCTTGGTCATTTCAGTGGATAGCAAACACATTTAAGCATTGGTGGCCTCTGTCTTTAAAAATAGGAATATGTCCCTTCCCATCACCAACTTGTATGTGCCATGCATGCTTCATGACAACACTCGCACATTGTGTGTGAGCAAACAACCCAACAACAATGGTGGGATCATTCTTACACAATTTGCAGCTTCTTCGCGCACCTTCCCTTTTCCTCTCACCCTCTCACTACCATACCCTGCCTTCTCCATTATTTAAACAACATACATACATTTTATGTATTATTCATAAACATGAGAAAATTCAAAATAGCTACTAAGAAGTATAATATCTAAACATGACCATTTGTTAAACGTCCATAATCTTTTAGAAGTCGCATGATAATTTTTTTGTTTGTTTAGATCTATTTTGATACAATTACGGTGATTTATTCGTGGTTTTAAGAATATTTGCGACCATGACTCTGATTTGTCTCTCATGGACCACGGTATAGTCGTTTGATTAATGGATTTAGATTGATCTAACTTTGACTCAAAACTTGGAAGGATCTTCCGTTGAAACCGATAGGATCACTCTTAATAAAGACATCAACGGTATAACACAAAGTTCGAATGAAAGAACATATGTTAGGAAAGGATCAAATTCATTAACTTTGCCTGCATACACTAATTAAACTCGTACCATTTGGGTTACTAATACAAAAATTACATAGCAGCCAAGATTCCTTTAGATATCACTCAATGTCACCTTGTAATTGTAGGAATTAAAAAATGTTCTAGACTTTTAGTTGGATAAAATTATTTAAAAACTTCTACGGAGAAAAGGAATCACATCATATAGACAACTATGTCAAAACTTGATCAGAGACAAAAGACATACTTTACTAGAAGAATGAATATTTCAAAACTAGTTATGGTACTCTTACAACTTCATTATGGTTAACCATTTGTTACATGTGTGTGAAACTTTTTGACCATGAATTACTTTCGTCAATTTTTTAACTAACCATCAAAATAACCAATGATAACAGGAGAAAAAATATTAAGTTTTGGTATCTGTTTATGCATGTAACCATTATGTATATTAAATATCGAATTTGGAATTATATTTAGGTGAATGATATGGTACTTTTGAGATTGTACCTAACTTATCAAAAAAGACAAATAGATAATATTTATTATTATGAATGGATAATTTAATCTTAGATCATTTTTTTTTCTTTTGAAGCAAAATTAGTAGAACTAAAACTACCATTAAGTACTTGAGGGAGGAGAATGAGTGGAATATAAGATTTTTAAGTCTAAATAAGACATTGGTAAAGAAGTTAATCGACTAATTATTTTTCGTCTGTTTATTAGAACTCATCATATCCTAGACTTAAAAAAAATCGAAATAATAACCATTACTTTTTAAATAAATTTTGAGATGGTGCCTAACTTACCAAAAAAGACAAATAAACAATATTTAATAAATTTTAAATATTTTATTTTTTATTTTAAATATTTTATTTTTTATCTTTAAAAATAAATTAGACAATTTAGACACCATAGTAAAAAATACTATAGAACTCACCTTATATTTATACTCGCATATACTACCACTCAGAGAAGTTCTAATTATATATATACTGTTAGTAATTTATCCATGTTATGAGTGGATAATTTAATCTTAGATCATTTTTTTTTTCTTTTGAAGCAAAAATAGTAGAACTAAAACTACCATTAAGTACTTGAGGGAGGAGAATGAGTGGAATATAAGATTTTTAAGTCTAAATAAGACATTGGTAAAATCAAGTTAATCGACTAATTAGTTCACTCGTCTTGTTTATTAGAACTCATCATATCGTAGACTAAAAAAAAATCGAAATAATAACCATTACACTGTAGTTAGAAAAATTATAATTTGTTTCGAATAAATTCTAATTAACCTTGCAAGAATTGTCGTTTGTCTAATCCGCAGTTTTCTTTTACTTGGTCCCTGGTGTGATCCATTCCCTTATCCTATCTTGTAAATAAAAGCAAAAGTGATTCTCGTGCCTCCTAATAGTTTCCACAAGTCTCGCAATTAAGAGAGAGAAAGGGATGTATAAAAATTGATTAAATCTGAATCCACACTTAGTTTAAGGAGAAAAAAACAATTGAGAGGAAATCAATCGCCAAACTCCTATGCAAGGTGGATGAAGCTAGAAACCCTATTGGCTATGAATAATATTATTATATATACTATGATACCGATATGATTTAAGGTGAAAAAATGTTGAGAGCTCTCTTCTAGCCTCGAAAATATAAAATATTTACAAGCGAGTCAGATTTGGCAATTGGACATATCTGATGCTATGCAACTTAGAACTTGCTTTGTTTCACGACCAAGTAGTTTTTGACCCGTGAGACGGTTTACAAGTCTGTCTAGTGCTTCCTTCATCCACCAGTGTTGACAAACTTCTCTTGCCTCAGATACACTCATCTACAATAACAGTCCCCCAAATCAGAAACCTTCAAACATTAATAATTGAAACATTCAATCCAATTGATTGCACAAGTACTTACCCATGTTCTTTGACGAACGTTCTGCTCTGGCCAGAACTCAAGTTGCTCTTCAACAAGAAGTGGGAACATGTACCCTTCATAGAAGGTATCATGGGTTTTGCTCTTGAAGCTCCATTTCCCCAATTTACCCTAAAATACACAAACTTTGACTTAGTTGTAAGAAAGAAAGAAAGAAAAAGTCAAAAAGCAAAGGCTAAGGCTTAGGCTTACCCCAACAATGCCTCGCACCCCAGCTTCCTCTATGGTCTCTCGCAAAGCTGCCTCCTTTTTGGATTCATCAAGTTCCCACCCTCCCTGGCGTTTTGAAAACCACACAAATAATTAACATTTGGATTATTGAGTAATAAGAAATAAATTAATAACAGGTAGGGTGCACTGTACCTTTGGGAATAGCATTCCTTTGCCTTTCTGAGAACTAATAACCAGAACTTCCAATTCGTCTAAATCGCCCAACCAAGTTTTCTCCTCAATCTTATATCTATATGGTATGCATCTGCAAACACGGTTCACCGTATTAGCAACTTTTAATTAACCAGAACAGGGTCTTGTTGAGAAATTCTCTTTTTTTGTTTTAACAGAGAACTACTCAGCATAACCCAACCTCACCATGAGAAACTAGAAAGAGGAAAATGTCCCAAATTTCCCATAATTGAAGGAGAATAAGAAGAAGAATAGATAGGAGAAGGAAGAGACAAACCCCACAACTTGGCGACGACCTTTTCTGTAACGCTGTAACTCCCGACCGGTACGAGAAACCAATGCGACGACATTTTCCTGGGAAACTAAAGCCACCATTTTTGAGAAGAAGAGGAAGAAAGGAAGGGAAGTTGTGGTTTAGTGGATAGCATAACGCGAAGTGAGGAAGGGGACCCTTTTAATAGTGTGGTAACTGCTTAGAGAGAGAGAAACTATGTGCCTTTTTAGGAGAGAGAAACCGCTTTACTTTTTTATAAATTTAGACAACTTTCCCCCTCCTAATCTCTATGTTTTTCGGTTTAATTAAACGGTTTAATTTTGATCAAGTTTTATACGGTTATCTAATTATATTCGTAATTTTTAAATAATTAATATAAACAATTATTTTTTATTAATTAAATATCGTTATTCTATATATAAATTTATTTTATATTAAAATTAATTTTTTTATTAAATATATTTTTTGATTGGTTTTTGTAAAATATAGTTTCATATTATATAAAAAAATTTCCCACATATTTTCTTTCCTATTAAAATTTTGTAAGTGTGATATCACTTTCATTTTATTTCTCTTAATCTATTATAGTATAATATCATATTCTATGAGATTAATTGAGAAAAAATTAAAAGAATATTGGTCCGAAATAAAGATTTATGTACAAATTATTATTGGTAAAAAATTTAAAATTTTATTTTTTATAAAAGTTAATCGGTAAATTTAACATATAACTTCAAAAACATAAATTATCTAATTTTGTTTTTCAAAATTACTGTTATTCAGTAACCTTTTCTTTTTCCACTCATTCACATGTCTGCCAATTTCTTTTTTTTATATAACATAACAAGTTTAAATTTAAAATTTTATGTATATCATAATTTCTTATTATATTGATATTATATTTCCGTATTCTTTGTTTATGAATTTTAAACTAATTTATTTATAAATAAATAATAATTTTAAATAACTGATTTTATTTGTTTGATTATTAATCAATGACAATATCAAAGAATTTTATTTCATTCAACCACATATTTATATTTGTACAAATTAACCTTTCAAAAAATATTTTTATAATTTAATTATTAATTATTAAGTCATTTTATTAATAAAAGTTGAATTAATGAAATTATAATTCACTACTAATAGTTTTTTTACATTATTTACTTAAATAATTAAATATATATTATCATATCAATAAAAATAATTAGCCACAAAAAATTTATCAATAAAAATAATTATTTTTTATTACTTAACAATAACTCTCAGTATTAACATTGGCTCTTTTTTTGTATATAGAAGTAAAAGTAGTGATATACCTTAATATTATAATTTTTTGTATTTTTTAAAAATGTGGAAGATATACAAATTGAAGGGTTCAATTTCTATACTTCAAATTTTTTAATTTTTTTAACAGAAATCCCTCAATCCGATTTCTGTACTCTCACAAATCGAACGATCCAATTTTTATTTATCTAATTAAACGATCCTACATCTAAAAATAACACCCCATCAAACCACATTTTGAGAAAACACCAATACTATTGCAATATCAAAAACAAAATTCTCTATTAACATTCATTAGTTAAATCCTTTTTGTAATTGTACCGAGTGTATGACCTTTATGAGCAAAATAAACAAAATCCAGAAATAAAAGGCAGATTGGGAATGGGATAGGTGAGTGACGTTGGACGTGGGACCCATTTGGGAGCAGATCTGCCGCAATGTATGCCAGGATGTGACACGTGTAAATGACGTGTCATCTGAGTTCCTATGTGGCTGTCATCTACTTTATTTTCTCTTATCTTCTCTTCAACTTCATATTCACTTACAAGTTTCAATCATCACAATATCTTTCTTACTAAAATTGTAAAAACAATTATGAATATTAGTATTAGATTGATTGTCACTAGAGTTTACGGAGCCATTTGGTGAAAGTATACCTTTTTAATTGCCTTATTAGTTATTATTGAGATGCATAATGATGATAAATGGGTGTGATTATATATATATTGTTAGTGTAGAAAAGGTTTTTAGTTTTTCTTTTTAACAAAATGTTTGTAATCAATTTCTTCATTCACTAATTGTATTTCTCAGTAAAACACATCCTCACTAGAATCGTCAAAGTAAAAAGCTTTACTTCATTTTATTTCATCGAAAGTGTTGTATGAACTTCAAAGTAGCATGTAAACACACAATTTAAGAAAATAGGGAATTTAAAAAAAAAAGTCAAATAAATTAATTAATTATTTACAACTAACGAACTAAAATTTTTAAAATTATTTATTTTCAATTTTAATTTATAAATTATAAATTTTTATCATAAAATCTAAAATTAATTTCTATATTCTTCATTTTCTAAAACTAATAGGCCTCTTTTTATTGTACAGAGTCGATAATTAAAAAAAGAAAGTGTGTCC
This sequence comes from Arachis hypogaea, assembly GCF_003086295.3. Lineage (NCBI taxonomy): Eukaryota > Viridiplantae > Streptophyta > Magnoliopsida > Fabales > Fabaceae > Arachis > Arachis hypogaea. The sequence continues at coordinate 133,195,791 of NC_092048.1, forward strand.
CTTTGAAAAAATTAGGAAAGTGGGGCCAGCCCAACGGCCAAGAGATGGGTTCGGCCGCATTCTGCATAGCATAACAAATTTCTTTGTTAAAAAATATTCAATGATGTTTAATTATTTTTTATGTCAAATATGAACACTAACTAATTAATTATGAGAATATATTAGATTGATGATTAAATTATTAATGACAATATTTGACCCAAAAAAGGGGTTTAACTATAAAATAAAGGAAATGACACTAAGAAGCAGATGGACCACCCAATCACATGCAGCAGCAGTTGAAGATGCTGCAGATCATGCAGCGTTTTAAAGTTTCATAATCATAGAAATATAAATATAAATATATATGGATTATTTTGATTTGTGCGTGAAGTAGTGTGAATGAAAGAGGCTTCTTCTTGTATCCAAATCTAGAATCCTTCATACGTCCTTATCAATTATCATACCCAGCAACCAATTTAATCATCTATTATCAAATTATTTCACCCATAATTTATGGATAGAGTGCACCACACGGACTCCTAATAATATTCAACTTCCTAGAAAAAATAAAGTCTCAACCTCTATCTTTTATTTCTTTTCCCTTCAAATTAAAACAAAAAAAAAATATACTATCAAATATAGTCTAATATTAAGCTAATTTCTGTTAACCGTCAATTTTAAGTTAGAATTTTGATCAGTAAATATTTAACAATATAAGGTTTATTGGTATATATTATATAAGAAAAGTAATACATATTACACTAATTAATTATATTGTGTGCAAATTTTTAACAATAAATTAGTCCTGATCTGTCGAGTTGAAGATAGTCTGAGAAATCAAAAAATTATATTGTGTACACCATTTATTTGCAGTATTTCTAATATATTAAATAGGTGATTGTCTGATTGCTATAGAATTTAATAGCACCAGCAATAAAAGTTAAAACAATTTTTTTTTTGAAATCACTGATTCTATATTGAAATTTGCCTAATGACAAATTTACAATGAGAAAACGACCACCACAATGAAAATTAACTGAGACACTTTGTTACTTTCATATATATACCATCATTTGAATAAGCAATAATAAAAAGGGCAAAAGGAATAGTAGAAATTCTAGAAACATGTTTATGCATTCACAAAAAACTGGGGTGCCAAGCAGAATCAATAATCACAATAACTATAATAACAATAAACAAGGTTCTAACCTGTTCAGCCATGCATGGTGACAACGACTAGTTTGATTTCCTTCTTAATCCTAAGTTTGAGAAGACGAAGCACATTATCCACCGAAATACACTTTAATTTGCTGTTACACACGGCAACCCTAAAATTCACAACGAACTAACATGGACAAGATATCGTTGATGATGATACTCTTGTTACCTACAAAAAGAAATAATTGAGTTTTGATGTATGGCTACAAATTTCAATCTATTAAACAGAATTGACAGTTCAAAATCATATCAAGACAACAACAATAAAATCGCAAGCTAACCAATTAATAAAAGAACTCTAGTAAGTGTCATTGACATATAATAATGTGCCTACGTGTTCAAATTTACGGATTCAAAGGAAATGTTATTTTTCATTATATATATATATATATATATATATATAAAGAGAGAGAGATATTATATTCTAAAATCAAAATACTATAAAAATACAAATACATATTGAATTTTAAAATATAAAAAATAAATTATCAATGGTAATATAAAAAAATACAAAAATGATTTGTGCACACTAAAAATCAATTATAATATATTTATGTATAAATATATGTGTAATTTAATTTATTTTTAATGTATATTTTATATTTTACTCGATTTTAATAGATTATTTTAACATATACATAGTGTTGAAAAAAAATTGTGATATAATTATATTTCTTTGGATACTATTAAAAAAATATAACCATATTTTTTGTATTTTATTTTATTTTATTTTGTTGAGTTTTAATTAAATTTATCGATGAAATTACTTACTTTAAAAATTTAAATGAATAGGTAGACATATAAATTGTTATAATATAATAATAAGCACAATTAAAAAATAAATTTAATTTTAATGTACAATTAGCATAAAAAAGATTTATATATATTTAATTATTTATTATAAAAAAATACTTTTTTATGTGAATAATCATTGACAAAATATAATTATTAGTTAGATAACTCGGTATAAAATTGAACACTGTAAATAAAATTAAAATTAACTTCCTAGTATTTTTCTTTTCTATATCTTACTTGAGACCAAGCTCTCTAGGTTTATTACCTAGTGGTTACTATTGAGTATTGACTCCGCTTCTAAGATAGTAATCATTCATATATATCTATAGAAATAGCTCCTTTAGATGCAATCATGGACATGCTAATTGAGTCCTCAGGGTCCAATTTCAAACTCTCGGTAAAAACTAAAAACCCATAGTAATATGGATTATTCGTAACATATCTTATCTTTCTAAAATAATCTTGATATAAAATTCCTCAAAATTTCTAAATAACTAGTATTTATTATATTTACCAAAGTTTTCAAGTATCCATGTGATAACATTAAGCTAGTATCCAAATCATAGTAGGAATCAATATTTTGGACCTAAGCAGATCAAGTATACACATATAGACAACAAGAAAAAGAAAAAAAATAAAAAAGGTAGAGATCAGAGTACAACGACAAATTGGCCATTTTCGAAGTACCACAAAAAGTATGATGGTATTCATAAACTACATCGATTAGCTGTCATGTTGTCGATGGAACTCTCACTATTAATTTTTGTTAATTTAATCGCCATCAATCTCAATATAAAATTAGTTTATGTAAATATTTAATTGTATATTAACATATTACAAATATTTTTTAATAAATACAATGGTAAAGGCTTAAAATATATTTTACAAAAATGTAAAAAAGTAAGTTCAAGTGTGAAAACATGTTTTGGCCTTGATGGATTGATCAATGTTGAGCGTGCCTAAACTACTTTAATATACATTATATTTTATATATATTACACATTTTACATGCACTCCTAAAGTTTTCTTTAGATAACGAGAATACTATATATACATTTATATATATTTATTAAGTAAACGCGAGAAAAAAAAAGTCTGCCTATCTAGAAAAGAAACTTATAGAAGAATCGGTTTGAAAAGATGATAACAATAATTGTTTGTTCTAGATAAGAAAAAATGAAAGGGTGGAAATAAATTAAAATGAAAGGAGACACAGGAAGTGAGACAAGCATTGGATTGATGAAGTCAACGAGTAATGTAGACAGCAGAATATAGAGATAGAGAGATAAATGGATGATCCTCGCATTTCTCTCCGCACACCAAATCTGAGAGACTCTGACTCTTATCGTTTTGACGGTGAACCAATTTTTCTGCAATCCAAACGGCGTCTTATGAACAAATTATTTAATACCATGACATTTTATTTAATTTTATTTGACCCAATCCATTTTTAAATTTTCTCTCTCTATTATACACCATAAATTCGTTGTTATAATATATTTCATGAGTTTAGTTTTGATTAATGAAAGTGTAAAACGGTGTATATAATTATTGGGGTTAATTATATTTTTTTTAAAGATTATTCACGTGATTAATGTAAAAGATTATTAATTTTTGTTGACGTAATATTACGTAATTAAATGTACATATAAAATTATTTTATATTGATGGTGCATCAAAATTAAATTTATATTTATTATGATATTATAGATTAAATGTTTAATACAATATAAAAAAATTTATGTTTACTTAATTCAATATTAAGATAATTTTATCATCAATTAGCTAGGTATATATAAAAATTTAGTTACTAAATTAGCTATTTATATAAAATATATGTTAAATTTTATAGTACATTTTTGTTTTATCATTATAATTAAATTTGATTTTTAATCTATAAATAGATACTCTCAATCCTCATTGTATGTTTTCACATACATTATTTGATGTCAAATTTATTTTTGGGTTCTTACATATTATGATGAATTTTATATTTATCAATGGCATTCAAAAAAGAATATATAGAAATAAAGGAAAATATGTTAAGCTTTAATTTGTTTTCCAGATGTTGGTGGCATGTGTTCACTTGGAATAAGCTAAGTATGCTTGTGAGAAATTATTTCGGAGAAGAGTTACAGTATATATTTCATTATTACTGATGAAATTATAATTATTATGCATAGTTTTTGTCATTTACGATGAGTTCATTTTATCATAATAAGGTGGGAATGAATAATGTAATCTTGTGTGATGTTTAAGTTAAAAATAATTAACAACAATATATGATATTTAAAATAAAGTTTGGGAGACTAATATTGTATAACAAATATTGCTGTCAACATTTAATATAAAAAAATACCTAATATTCTTACAAACAAAAATATTTAAAAAAATCAATTAGAAGAAATATTTAAACTCAATAAAAACTCATTTTTAATAGACTTTATAATTAACTTATTTTATAATTTGTTATAATTTTAACTAAAATGGATTGCTTGTTATACGGTTAATTTTCTAAAATTACTCTTAAAATTAACATATTTGTAACAGATATGATATATATATATATATATATATAGTAGTATTAGAAATAGCACATTTTGTAATTTATAGCTATTAATTAATTATCATTAGTATTTTTAATAGTATAAAATTATATTTAATAGTATCGAATTACACACTTTTTTTAATGATTAAATACTGACTAAATTTTAATAAAAATATTGATTTTTAAAATTTATATATATATATAATCAGAATTTATTATTTTTTACTATTATTTAATTATTAATTTAAATTTTTTAATTTAATTTTTTTTATTTTAGTAATCCAACAATATATTTTATATTATATTTTTAAATATTAATAATAAACTAATGACAAAAATAATAAATTCTGATAGTTCTCTAATAACATTCACCGTGTATAGTATATATATATATATATATATATATATTATGTCTGTGTATGTATGATTCACCACCGAACCAAGACTTTGAGAAATTAATTGAAGTCTGCCTCAGGCTTGACAAACTTGAAGTTGCATTGGTTGGACTAGATGCGTTTTGCACAACCTTTTTGAAAAAACAAAATTTGATCAAAATATGTTATATAAGTATCACAATTAATTAATGGAACAAGTAGGGAGAAGAGTAGCCCCTCATCACTCCTTACGCGCGCCTCCTCCAAAGTATTGAAATGGATTGAATACTTAAATTATAACATTTATTAATTGATGTAAAAAGTTAAGAATTTTCAGGCACCTAAATATAAGAGCTAGCTTGGGAAATGGTCTGATTCACGACTCAATCAATGAATCAAATACACCAAAAAGCAAACATGCATGCATCTTGATCCACCATGAAAATTATGCAAATCCAAACGCTGCTTTTACCAATAATATCATTATTGTTATTTTTATTACAACTTCATCATTATTAAATCATTTTATATCGCTAAAAAGTGTTCTTATAATTTTTTTTTGTTAGGCTAAATAATTTAGGAATAATAAGAATCAAATTTAAATTTTTTATTTATAAAATTTCTGAATTGTATTATAAAATTATTTATTTAAAAAATTTAAGTCATCAAATAAAAAAATATGGATGATTATATATTAAATAAGTTGTATCGCATGCATATATAGTTTCATTTGCTGCTTATTAATTTATTATGCTACAATAAATACAAGTCATACATAAGATATTCCCACTCTATTTGTCAGAAAAAATTATTTATTCAAAAAATTTAAATGACTTATAGAAAAATACATATTCATAGTTATACATTTTTAAACGATTTTTTTATTTGTGTAAATTTTACATATTTTTAGTTTTTTTGTTTATTTCTTTTACATTTAAAAATTCTGTCTGATGATATCATATTATAAATTATTTAATATTTATTCTAAAGTTTTAAACAGTATATAAAAGGCACATTTATAATTTATATATATTCTTTGTAATATGTGCGATCGCTTTCCTCAAGCCTATTGGTGTGTGGTTGGGACATAAAACATTCATCTCAGTCGGGCGAAGTTTCCTAACGCACCAAAATGACAAATTTTCTGTTTCATAATAACTACTGTTATTTAAGTTTTTGGTGAAATAATTAAAAATTGACGTATCTAAACTAAATATATAACGTTTTAATCAATATATATTATCAAGTTTTTGTCATTTGAATTTGAAAATTTGCCTACGACACTTTTTTTTTTTTTTTGAATGGCTTTGCTTTCATATATGAAAATGAAGATAAAAAGTCATTGGAGTTTCACACGTAGTTGGTAATTGACATTAAACTATAGAGTCCCATCGAAATGATCTACTTTTGCTGTTAACTTGATGATGACGGTGATTAACTCTATATTTTAAGTTATCGCATAGTTATTGGTGCTAATTATTTACTATAATGTAATAAAATTATGGTCATTACATTACATAATATAATAATATATACGATCCAAGAAATAATAATAATAATAATAATAATAATAATAATAATAATAATGATTTAGCTAATATATATTTTTATGGGACATGTTAAAATTACAAATAAAAGAAAATATGCAAAGTTTAATTTCTAATACAATTATGGGGAATGTTAGGGACCAGCAACTTTTGTGATTTGTAGCTATCAAATAGCCATTAATGATGATTTTAATAGTGTGAAATTGGTGTGAGATTTCATCCAATGGTTCACTTTTGTTTGCTGGTTACATGCTGGCCAGAATTTGAAAAAGTTGCTGGCCCTAGACTTTTTCTTTAATTATTATATATTTATTAAAAATAAAAATTTAAAATATTTTATTAATAATCATTTTAGCTAATTCATTAAAATATTATTGGTATTTTCAATGAAGTTGTGCAGTGGGAATAAAGGAAATGCACTAATGTGTTAACAGAATAATAGCAATATAGAAATCATGCAGTTGAATTGATAGAATGTTAGTGAGTTTGGTTTTATTGTTATCATTTGGAGCACTTGGTTAAAAAGAAATACCAGAATCTTCAGAAATCAAGAAATAAGTGTTGCGAGAGTAGTCAACAGGTCGATTAGGAGTTATAAAGAGTGGAGTGATATTTGATTTTTTTTTGTTATTAATGATTTTTACCAAAAATAATTAGAAATTAGTTAATTGTATCTGTTTAATACTTTTCCGTTAATGTTTCATCTTACTATGTTAAACTTTTTATAAAAAAAAAAAAAAAAAGCTAATTTGTGCATTGAAGACATATATATGTTAGCTAATCCATATATACTAATTATAATAATGTCACGGATGACGTTAATAACAATAATCTTATGTTGTTTTAAGCAAATGAAAGACCTAATTAGCGAGAATAGTGGGAGGTCTCATGCATGAATATGATTCCCAGTTGTGATTTAATACCGCTAGTCACAAATAATTAAGAAAACAGAATCTTTTTGGCAAATGTGAAATGTTGTGCAACTAATCAGCATAAACTTGTGTTTTTATTCTATTTACTGTTGTTTCCTTAGGTCCACAACCGCACGAAATAAATTAGTTGGTGGAAGCATGGTAGACATGGGTTCTGCTACCTATAACCTAACAAACAATATCTTTGATATGATTTTCATTTATTTGCTCATCAAACATTACATTATATCGTAGGATTATAATTTATACCTATGATCAACTAGCTACAACATGCGCACTATGCATAACAATTCCAAGCACAAATTAATAAGTAATAATTAAACACGATTCATCTCTTCTTATCTCTGTCCACCCTAGGAGAATTGCAATTTCTTGTTTCCTTTTTTAAATTTTAAAGGGACACAAACATGAAGATTGGTGCTATATGCACTGAAAAGTATTTAAATAACCAATAATAATGTGTAGAGTGTTTTCAAGTCATCAATCTTTCAAAGTGGAGATAGTCGTTATAAATTGCCCTAACTTATTAAAAGGTCTGGTATTCTAGTTTATTAAAGAAAAGCATTTTTCAAAACCGCATATTTTGGCCAACTTGATGTATAGTCGATCTTATGTAATAGAAGTATGCTTTACCTAAATAATGAGAAACAGAAACTTGTAACATTACTTCATATTCATATGGTTTATAGGTGGATTCCACTAGATCATTCATTCAGTTGGGTGAAGTCACCCCTATACAATAGCCACATTTTAATATGCTTTAACGCCTTAGCTTTCTGTTTCATCACAATAATTAAGGGTTTTTTTTTAATAAATAAAATAAATATTAAATTTCCAGATGTAATCACGGATACAGAAATTTACGGTTTTTTTTTTTTTGTTATTTATCTCGTCTTCTCAGACGATGAATTTTTTTCCTTATCAATTTATCTCATTTTCTAATGTAATCGAGATACATGTAGAACAAAAGCAGTAGTTTTTAAAATATGAATACAAGATATGGAGCTAGTGGTTCTAGAGCTGATTGATCGAAAATTTACGTGATTCTGGGGTCAATCGTGCAGTCGCTTTGATCGAGTATTGGTTAGCGTGGGATGGATTGAAGAGTTTTCTGAGACGATGCTGAAAGACGGGCAAAGAAGTTTATCTGATCATTGTTCCTTGATTGTGGAGAATAGTAGATTGCTAGGGAGTCCGAGACTGTTTCGGAGTTTAAATTCTTAGATCATTCATGAGGGTTTCTCAAAATGGTAAAAGAAGACTGGTGGGGGCTAGAAAATTTCTCAGATGTTGCGAATTTTTTAACAAATCAATTAGGAGCTACAAGAGTGGACTAAGTTTGATCTTTTAGTTGTTGACGGCATTGCTAGATATGACTATGGAGGGATGTCTGTTTGTTTGATTAGCATTTATTTTTTGTTTATTTGTTTTGTTTAGTTGCTCCACTTTATTGTGTTGAGCTAAACAAAAGCAAAGTATTACGTTACCAGTGATAGGTTTTTAAATACTACCTAGTGCTATCTTGTGAATTATTTTAAGAGTATCTCCTATGGCAGTTTTAATTTTATTTTGAATATTTGTCAAATTATTTATTATAAATAGTAATTTAAAACTAAAAGTAAAATTTATTTCTCTAATATTTAGTTTCAATTCAATTAAAATTTTATATTTTTTAATTATTTTATTAACATAACTATACGAGTGACAAAATTTTATTAGTTCTCTATTACGGTGATACCGTATTATTAAGGTGATACCGATTTCATTTCATCAATCAACTCTAATGCAGATTTAAATTCTAAATCAATTCACTTCTTAAAAGTATCAAAAATAATATTCTAAAAACATTCTAAAATATTTAGTTATTTAGATCTAAAAACACTCTATTAGAGATGCTCTTGGACGAGATACTTTTGCATTAATCTCATGTGTGCTGAGAATGAAATACATGATTAAGTAATTTAGGAATTTTTTTTAAAGTTTGAAGTAATAAACAACGTAATCCTAACTAAAATGACGAGCGAGAGAGGGAGAGAGAGAAGGGGAAACACAGAGCGGGGTAGGGTTTAGGAACCACATCAACATTCGAAAGATCCTAGGGTTTGGAACAGAGAAGAATACTATCGACTAGAAAATGAGTATTTCTCTATCTTTGTTGACAATTTACCGGAAGATATTTCGAAGAGGGAATTATTCCACCTTTTTACCTGGACAGGAAGAATCATTGATATATATTTGTCTCGTAAACAGAAAAATGTTTGATATATCTTTTTGCCTTTATACGGTACACGACGAAAGGGGAGCACTGAAGGCAATAACGGACATGGACCGAATGAGACTACGTGGGAAGACAATCTCAGTAAAAGAAGCTAAGTATAGAAGGCCTATGAAGGAGACATTAAGAAGAATGCATGTCGAGGGTAGAGAGCGTACTGCTGATGGGAATAGGCGGACTCAACGTGGTGAAAAGCTGAATATGCTAACAGGTGAGGGAGGGACGATGAAGACTACATTGGAGAAGGACCCAAACAGAAATGGATGGATGAAGAAGGTTGAAGTAACAGTTGCAGAAGAGAATATGGGTTGGCTAGCAAGGAGTTTAGTCGGGGGGACGACTAAGGCCATAGATTTCAATGCTTTAAAGAATGAAATTAGCAAGAATCTGCCTCAGGTTATTCAAGTCCATGAATTAGGAGCTTATAAGGCACTATTAACTTTCGACACTGTGAAGCACGCGGAGGAAGCTTACACGTTTAAAATTAATAGTCTCCTGTAATTTTTTCATAGTGTCTGGAGATGGGAAGAATCAGAACAAAGTGAGACTAGAAGAGTATGGCTAAAATATTTTGGGGTGCCAGTGCATGTGTGGTCTGCAAAAACATTCAAAAGAATAGGTAGACAATGGGGGAAAGTAGTAAAGTGTGACGAAGTGATGGAATCAAAATTATCATTTAGCTCCGGAAAAGTCCTAATCAATACTTGTATGTTTGATGTTATTACTGAATGGATCCACATAACGGTCGGTATTAGTGGATTTGAAGCCCTTGTGAAGGAGGTGGGACATGAGATATATGGAGCAGAGAGCATGACGGCAGGTGAAAATCTGCTAACGGGGAAGGCCAACTATGATGTAAGTGATATAGAAAGAAAGGCGTCGGTACTGATGTTTGACCCGGCGGCTGAATTGGTGGAGGCAAGGCTGAGGAATCATGATGAAGATAGGGGTAGAACAGTAATTCATGACTTGTTTTTAAATGATTGGAATCAGGAGCATTTACTATCGTACAAGGAAAAAAGGAAAACGGACTTAAATGCATTAAAGGGAATTGATAGAGGCAAAAATCATGGAGATCCTGAAGGTGGCTTAGGCAAGTTGGGCCTTCATGGAACTGGGCTGCCGAATGTTGATACCCAACATAGAATTGTTGAAGGTGAAATGGGTCCTGGAGGGTGGGCTCATTATGAAGCGGGTCAGGAAGCTTCTCCACGGGTTGAAGGGCACGCTGCTGATGAAGGAAGGAGCGACGACAGGCTCTCTTCGAGGAGAAGCTCCTGCGCACCGCTAGAACCGGTGTATTCAATGTTGAAACACACACGGGCGGCGAAAGGTGAAGACACGCGTCAGAACAGCATCGCGCAGGGGAAAGGGAACATAGGTCAAATGGTGATGGTGACAAGTGTGGTGAAACATGCCCAGCCAAAGAGGGAGGATCCATGAGTAATGCCTGTTTGCGGGATGCACGACAGCTTCGGTGATGGGAAACAAGGAGCGGGACTGATTGACGTGGGGGGAGGCAGTGCGGTAGAAATGCTAAGTGATGATGAGTGCCATGGCGAAACCAATGAGCAAGGTAATCGAAACAACAACAGAAACTGCAATCCAGCAGAGAAAGAAGGCAAAGAAGGTGAGATTATTCCAGAGACAGTGATAGCTTGCATGAAACATTGTGCAAACGGTAAAAAATGTAACCATGAGGAAGGTGGCTCCGAAACTAACCAAGGGAATCAGAACATGGTGTTTGATGAAAAGATGGAGTGGGAGAAACAAATGAAGGAGAATAGAAAAAATTGGGCTTTAGCCGTGGAATTAGGTGCAGTTTTACATAATGAAGAAGAGGATATCATGGCAATACTTCAAGCACAGAATGAAGAAATTACAAACAAGAGGAGGCTGGCAAAACAAAAAGAGAAAGCAAGAAGAAGCAGACCTAAGAACTGTAACAAGATGTGTAAAAATATTTTTAAATGATTTACAGTTGTTGGAATATTAGGGGGTTAGGAGGTGATGGAAAGTTGAGAATGATAAAAGAATTGAAAAAGAGTTTTAGATTAAACATGTTAGGATTGATTGAAACTAAGCGTCAAGTATTGACTAAATTTGATGTTATACATATTTGGGAAACTGACATGATGGGGTGGGAATATGTGGAATCAGTAGGTACTTCTGGAGGTTTACTGTTAATGTGGGATGATATGTCGTTTAAAATGAATAACTGCTATAAAGAAAAATGGTGGCTGTGTATGGAGGGAGTGATGACTAACAATAATTTTAGTTGTGTGTTTTATTTGGTGTACGGAGCACATGAGAGAGCTGAAAAGCTGGTGATGTGGGAGGAGTTGAGTTATATTGTGGGACTGTGTCTGGTGCCTTTTTGCTTTATGGGGGACTTCAATGAAATATTGCAAGTGGAGGAAAGGAAAGGAGTGATTCAGTTACCAATGTCTGCGTAAGAGTTTAAGTTTTGGGTACAGGATATACAGTTGTTGGATCTTCCTCTAAATGACCGTAAATACACATGGTTTAGGGGCCGACAATGTAGCCGAATTGATAGGATTTTAGTTAGTGAAGATTGGATTGAAGCGCTTCTAGATACTCGTTTGAAAGGTGGACCTCGAGTGCTATCAGATCATTGTCCGCTGATTGTGGAAGATACAAGGGTGAAGGGAGGCCCAAGACCGTTTAGAAGTTTAGATGTGTGGTTCACACATGAGGGTTTTCTGAGAATGGTGAAAGAGGAATGGAGAAACTTAGGGGATGTTCAATTCACTAGCAAGCTAAAGGCACTGACGACTCCTCTGAGAAGATGGTATAGAGATAACTTTGGTGACATGGATAGTAGAATAAAGAGATTTGAGGATGAGATAAATAAAGATTGATGATATGGTAAGTAATGGCGCATATGACGGTACAATGGAGGCTAGGCGCAAAGCTTTGGTGAAATATTGCGAGAAATGGTATATTCGGAAGGAAATTCACTGGAAGCAGATGTCTCGTTCTCGACATGCAAGGGATATAGATAAGAATACTAGATACTTCCATCAAGTAGCCTCGGCTAGTAGAAGGAACAACAGAATTGATGCGCTCTTACTGCATGGGAGGTTGGTACGGAATCAATCCAGAATAAAGGTTGCGATCAGAGGGTTTTATAATGATTTGTATTGGCAAGAATATGCTCCGTTGATTGGGTTTCGGGAAGGACTAGTGATGAAGATAGAGGGAAATGAGGCTACAGCATTAGAAGTAATGCCTTATGCTGAGGAAATTAGAGAGGCTGTTTGGGATTGTGAGTCGACGAAAGCCCCAGGTAATGACGGGTATAACATGAACTTCATTAAGAAGTGTTGGGATGAGATTGGTCATGAATTCACTGCAGCTGCATTAGCTTTCTTCCATAGCGCCAAATTACCGACGGACGCGAATGTAACTTGGGTGGCACTAGCTCCAAAGTTTGTGGGTACCAAGGAGATCAAGGACCTCAGGCCTATTAGCATGGTTGAGTGTGTGTACAAAGTGATATAGAAGGTTTTGGTAAGAATGATGAGTTCAATGATGCCAAGACTAGTGGAAGAGACACATAGTGCTTTCATGAAGGGCCGAAAAATACATGACGGTGTTCTCATTGCATGTGAAACAATTCAGTGGCTAAGGATGAGTAAGAAGAAGGCGGCGATTATAAAGCTAGATTTTCAAAAGGCATATGACAGGGTTAGGTGGAGCTTTAGTTGATATTGTGTTAGAAAAGATGGGTTTCGGACATAGATGGAGAGCATGTGTAAAGGAATGTGTAAGTACAGCCTCTATGTCGGTTCTGATTAATGGGGCACCGTCCAAGCCGTTCAAGATGGAGAGAGGCCTAAGACAAGGGGATCCTCTATCTCTGTTTCTGTTTGTTCTTGTGGTTGACGTATTACATAGGATGGTGGGAGAAGCTATCAGGAATGGACGTATATCTCCTCTGCTGGTTGGGAGGGATAAAATAGAACTGTCACATTTACAGTTTGCGAACGACACTATTTTGTTCTGCTCACCAGAGACTGAGACAATCTTGAATTATAAGAGGCTCCTGCGATGTTTTGAACTCATGTCTGGACTAAGTATCAACTTTGACAAATCGAATTTGATTTTCGTTAATTGTGAGTCGGAGTGGGTGACAAATATGTGTGGGCTACTATGATGTACTGAAGCGGTCCTACCCGTAAGATACTTGGGAATACCCTTAGGAGCAAATCCTCGACTGGTGAAGACATGAAAACCGATTATAGACAAGGTGGAAGAGAAACTCGGTCTGTGGAAAGCAAAGATACTTAACAAAGATGGGAAGTTAGTTCTTATCAAGTCTGTGCTTAATAGCTTGCCAGTCTAGTATCTTAACTTATATAAGATGCCAAAAGGAGTAGCAGAGAAGTTGATTGCGTTGCAAAGGAACTTTTTATGGAGCAAAGAGGATGGTAATAATGGCATGCCTCTGGTAAAATGGAAATTGGTGCAGGCTCCAAAAAAGTTAGGAGGCTTGGGAGTGGGAGATGCTGTAATTAGGATTATAGCACTTCTGTTTAAGTGGTGGTGGCGATTTTTAAAGGAAGATTGTTCGTTGTGGAAGAAGATTGTATGTTCGTGTAATTGCTTAAATCCAAATATAATGCTAGCAAATCAGTTACTACCTACAAGAGGAGGTCCGTGAAAAGATATCTATCAATTGAGGATAAAAGAGCAACATGTGAAAGACAAAATTCTTAGTGGGCTATCTATAGAAACAAGGGACGGGAGGAGAACTCGTTTTTGGGAGGATAATTGGTTACAAGGTGGACCATTGAAAGAGAATTTTTCGAGACTTTTCTCTATTTCAAACCAGCAAGGATCTGTTATAGGGGATTGTGGGTTTTGGGATGGGTTAGAGTGGATATGGAATTTTCTTTGGAGGAGAGAATTGTTTCAATGGGAGTTGGCACTCGTCAACCAACTCCATGAAAGGCTAAGACCAGTTAAATTATCACCTGGTAGAGAGGACAGCGTGGTGTGAAAATTTGATAAAAAAAAAGGTATTTTTTCTACTAACTCTTTTGTGCAGGTGTTGCAGACAGAAACTGTATCGGAGGAAGTCACAAGCTACAACTTTACTAGCTCAATTTGGAGAGGCTTGGTTCCGACAAAAATTGAGCTCTTTGCATGGTTTGTCTTAGTGGGAAGAGTAAATACCAAAGAGAGACTGAGTAGACTAGGTGTCAGTCATCTAAGTGATAATACATGTGTTTTGTGTATGATAATACCTGTGTTTTGTGTAAAAAAGATGTAGAATTTGTTCATCATTTGTTTCTCTGTTGTGAGTTTACTTGGCAGGTGTGGTATGCTTGGTTGACATACTTTGATACAGTTTGGGTTGTTCCGGGCACAATCAAGGACTTGTTTAAGAGTTGGATAGGAGAGCCTAGCAGAAAAGTTGAGCAGAATAAACGGTTAGTTGGCTTTTGTGCAATAATTTGGAATATTTGGATGGAACGAAATGCGAAAATATTTAAAAATAAAAAAAAGTAGCGTTGAGGACATCAAATTGAGGTCGGTGGTGAGCTTCAAAGAGTGATCTGATGCTGATCCATGAGGTTGTTGATGACAATATCAGAGATGACAATGGATTAATCGCTGTGAATTTCTTTTGTTTTTAGCTTTTTCTAGTAATTTTTTTTTGTGTCGCTCCACTCTAGTGTGTTGAGCTTTTCTTTGTTTAAAAAAAAAATACATGTTAAGTATGTCGTTATCTATATGCACATGATATACACGGGAGAAAAAATATTTAACTCTGTCACATCTTGAAATGTGATCATACATTCTTTTATAGTTGGTAAAATGTGTCTATATCTTAAAGTGTTATTTTTCGACAAAAACGAAGATCAAAGTATTTGAAAAAAAAAAGTCCCTAAAATACGAAATATGACGTCAGAATATTGATAAGTGTCATAATATAATTAATTCACCTAAGCTAAAACACCTTCCACTACAAATATATGACTTAAATTATGTTTTGTGATAAAACCCACTTCACGTATAACCGCAATAAAAAAAAAAAACTATTTACTCTGAAAACATTAATAATGCGGACATCATTAATTATAAATCAGACGAAAAAATCAATATAATTTTTTTATACAAGGTATTCAAAACCTAAGATTAATGTCACACCTTAACTAATTATTCATAAAAATAGATATTTTGTCAGAAAAATTTAACTAATTTAAGTCAATTAGAATAAAATAATTAACTAAACCCAACATAACTAAAATAATATAATCTAGAATAAAAGATTATATTAACTATCTAACAAATTTCTAACAGATACCAATAAGCTATAACTCAAATGACATAATCTTTTCATTCTTATCTAGAGTTATCGAATTGGAGTCTTACTTCTAATTTTAGAAAAAAAACTCCTTCTAACAGATATATTTAATGATTTATAAATTTAGTATTTATTTATTTAAAAGAAACAATTGAGCAAAGAAAATGGGGGATGAAAAATTCAAAAAATAAAGAGAAAAATATAATGTTATGTAACTAGAATTTTGGTTCAAAAAATGTAATATATTTAGATAAATAAATTTCATAATAGGGATAAGTATTGTTTTGGTCCCTCACGTTGAGGATCGGAATCGAAACTGTCCCAACGTAATTTTCGATTTAGAATCATACTTAACGTTTTTTTTTCGTATTAAAATCGTCCTTTTAATTTTTTTAGACAAAAATACCCTCACCACTACCAACACCACCACCACAACCACCACCAACACTAACACCAACACCACAACCACAACCACAACCACAACCACAACCACCACCACCACCACCAAGACCACCACCAAAAAAGCAGAAAATAACACCAAACAGAAACAGAAACAACACCAAACAAAAACAGAAAGCAAGAAAGCAGAAGCAAGGCGTGAGGTGGAGGCGGAGGCGGAGGCGGAAGCGGCGAGGCGAAGGCGGCGAGGCGTGAGGCGGCAGAAGCGAGGCGGAGGAGGCGAGGCGTGAGTTGGCAGAAGCAAGGCGGAGGCGCCGACGTGAGGCGGCGATGCGGAGGCGGCGACGCGGAGGCGGCGAGGCGTGAGGCGGTAGAAGCGAGGCGGACTCCAACGGTAGTGGCTCGCCGTCCCCCTCCTCCTCCCCCTCTCCCCTTCCCCCCACCCCCACCCCCACCCCGCGTCCTTTCCCCCTTTGCGCCGCCGTCCCCCTCCCCCTTTCCCCTTCCCCCTCCTCCTCCCCCTCTCCCCTTCCCCCCACCCCACCCCGCGTCCTTTCCCCGTTCCCCCTTCGCCGCCGCCGTCCCCCTCCCCCTTTTCCCTCACCCCGAACCCGCGTCCCCTTCATTTTCTTCCTCTTCTTCTCCGGCTTCTTCCACTTCCCCTTCTCACTCTCTTCGCCGCCGGCGCCGTCCCCCCATCCCCCCTTCCCCTTTTTTCCTTCCCCTTTTCCCTCCCCTCCCCCTTCGTATACCCTTTTCTTCCCCCTCCCAACCAACGCGTTTTCTTTTTTTTTTTAATTTTATAATTTTTTTTATTATAGGGATAGTTTAGGAATAAATTAAAAAATTTTATTAGAAATGATGATTTTAAATTCAAATACGACTTTAAGGATGATTTTAAATCAAAATATACACCAGGGACGGATTCGATTCCAACCCTCAATGTGAGGGACCAAAACAATATTTATCCCTCCATAATATTATCCATAATAATCCAACTATCGTTAAAAAAAAAAAAAAAACTGATTTGATTTCTACATAATTTTATAGAATTAACAATTTAACATCCAAAAAATAATATTGCTCTTCACCAAGTGTGTTTGAAAACAATCAAATATTATAGAATGGCAAACAAGTTGAAGCATTAAAAGAAAAGCGGGAAAACTTATACTCTCTAAAAAATAATGTGGATTTTTTCTTTAAACTAGGAGATCGATTATATAGTATACAATAATATTAAGGACACAATAATTTAAAATTATTTAATTTGATTTAATGTTTATAATTACATATTTATTATATATAATATTAAATATTTTTACTGATTTAGAGAAGGGGTTGAATTTATGGCCTCTTTTAAATTTGTTCACTTTAATTTCAAACTGGATTTAACTTAGTGTTGTTGTTGAATTTGCAATGTTTGCAAGAGATAATTTTATTTTGTCTCTTATCGATTGATCAAGAATAGAGCAAACAAGTTATTTTTAAGCATTATGAGTTGCTATGACATCTGCTAGATTGATTATGCAGGAGATAATTTTATTTTGTCTTATATTGAATGAATTCCGATTCAACCATTTTATGCAATATGGCTTACATCCACTCTCCATCATAACTGTGGTGGAATTTTCACTATCTTTCACAAATATTACAATAACCAATTTCCTAAAACTATACCCAATCCTATCTGTTAGGACAAACCAAACTTCTACCTAATCTTAATTTGGCTAGGTACACTGCCTAGACTTTTAACCACTAAGTGTTCACCTAACATAACAAGAGAATCCTTTCAAGATCATGAATACAAAGCAGAAATATATACAAAAGATGTTGAAATAATTTTCTGACTTTTCTCCATGAATACTCTTTTTGTCTTTTCTCTTAACGGCTTTTACTGATATCTAATGCCTTTTTCTATTGATAAAAAACAAAGAAAGATAAAAACTGGAAAATGAAAAATTCAATATAAAACCATAAAAGAGAAAAAGGTTAAGCTCAAAAATTATAAGACTTAAACAGTGTGTTCATTCTCCTTGTTCCAATTTCTAGTCGTTTACCCTTTTAAATAAGAGTAAAGTTTTTAAAACTTAAACTTGGTTAAACACATTTGGCTTTGTTCTTCTTCTCAAAATTTAGAGTAGAAAAACAAATAAGAGATGGGATAACAGCAGTGATTAGAGTTAGCTTGAATCCTTACCTCGCTGTTTTTCTTTCTTTTTCTTTTGGTTTCAACAATTTGAGCCATTAATTCATTCTTTGGCCCCAAATTTTAATTGTGACATTTAATTTACAGTAGAGATACACAACCTTTATTTTCTTCTTCTTACTCGAATGGTGCATGCAGGAGGAAGGCAACTTCAACAAGCTAGAATAGTAGCACAAAGACGAAAATACTATACTAATTTTTCTTTTGATTCAATATTTGATTTAATTTTTACTTTTGGCACTAACGTCTAACTTTTCTTCTACTTTGTTGTTTGAATTTGATGATTATCTTTTTCATTTTAATAGAATTATAAATTGAGCTTTTCTTTCTTTACTTGTTTTTGAAATTTTTTAACTTTGATTTAAAGTTATTCGTGTGGGTAATAATCAGAAGAGAAAAGTGAGTGTTTGGTTAGAGTTTAGAGCACAATAATAACAGGCTAAAGAAGAGAATGAATGTTAATTTTTATAATTGGGTCTGTTTTTAGTTTTTTGCACAAAACACACACATCACAAATATTGTTTGGACTTTCAATCTAAAACTATAATATTAGTCATAGTCAAATTATTATTGTTGCTTTTTTCAAACTCAACACATATTATTTAATTATTCTAATAAGAATTAAATTATATAAATAAATTATTTTAAATTATTTTTTATTAATTTTTAAATATTCTTTATATATACAAATGGTACCAAAATTAAATATATGTTTGGATAGTTTTTTAAAAATATTTTTTTATTTAAAAAATCTTTTTTTAATAGAGAAAATTTATTTTAGATTTAGATAAATTTTAAAAAAAAATTAAATATTAAAAATATTTTTTGTTTCTACATTTTTTAAAAATAAGATATTATTGGCTTTAGAAAAAGCAAATATTGTTTTAATGAAAGTACTTTTCTTAAAAATGCATCTAAACATGTTTAAAACTTAATAAAAATATTTTATTTTTTATAAAAAATATTTTTTCTGCTCAAATAAATCAATCCAAAGTAACACCAAGTCTATGCAACCTAAACATGTAATTTAACCAAAGGTTCTAAAAAAAATTAATGTCTCTTTTATTCTAATTAGTCAGAGAAATGAATATTTATAGATCGAATCAAATATAACAAAAATCTCAATCTGATCCGCATTAAATTTATAGAGAAATGAATATTTGTAGATCGAATCAAATATAACAAAAATCTCAATCTGATCCGCATTAAATTTATTGAATTGGATCAGATTTTATATTCGCACTTTTATTCTCAGATAATATGAAAAATAAAAAATATATTAAAAAATTTATTTTTATTAAAAAATAAAATCTATTTTTTATTATAATAAATTCTTTTTTTCACTTTTTTAAATATATTTATTTTTAAAATATTGTTAAACTAATATTTTTTTAACAAAAATATACAATATATATGAATAATAATTATTAATTAAAATAAAATATAAATAAAATATAAATACAACATATTATTTATTTATTTATTATTTTGTAAGAATCTACGGATATATAAATTAGATTTGTGAATACAATGAAGAAGAAGAAAGATAAAAATTAAAGAACATAAAATTTAATATAAAACCATGAAAAAAAAGAACAGTGGCGGATGGAAAAGAGGGTAATGGCCCCTCCCAAGCCTCTAATTGTTTAGTTTAGCCCCCATTTAATTTTTAATTTTTCTCTCTTCTTAACTTATATTTTTTTTGTTCGCCCTTCCCAAAAAATTTCTAACTCCGCCCCTGAAGAAGAAGGTTAAGCTCAAAAGCTATGAGGATCCAAATACTGTATTCACTTTTCTTGTTCCAATTTCTGGCCTTTACCCTTTTAAATAAGAATAAAATTTTTAAAACTTGAACTTAGTTGAACACATTTAATTTTGTTATTCTTTATCAAAATTCAGAGCAGAAAAATAGAGAAGAGATATGATAGCAACAGTAATTAAGGTTAGCTTGAATCCTTATTTTACTGATTTTTCTTCTTTTTTTGTTTCAACAATCTGAGCCATTAATTCATTCTTTGACCCCAAATTTTAATGTGACTTTTAATTTACAACAGAAATACACACAATTTTTATTTTCTTCTTCTTATCTAAATTGTGCATGCAGGAGGAGGAGGACAACTTCAATAAGTTAGAATGGTAGTACAAATATAAAAATATTATTTATTCTAACTTTTCTTCTTCTTTCTTTTTTATTGTTTGGATTTTAGTGATTATCATTTTTATTTTGATGGAACTATAAATTGAGCTTTTCTTTCTTTGCTTGCTTGTAAAATTTTTTAACTTTTTGATTTAAGATTATTTAAGTGGGTAACAATTAGAAGAGAGAAGTGAGTGTTTGATTGGAGTTTAAGGCACAATAAAAACGGGCTAGAAAAGAGAGTGAATGTTGACTTTTGTAATTGGGTCTGTTTTTGATTTTTTGCACAAAACACACATATCACAAATTTTTTTAGAACTTTCAACCCAAGATTATAATTTTAGTCATCATCAAAATATTATTGTTGCTTTTCTCAAACTCAACAAATATTATTTAATTATTCTAATAATAATTAAATAATATAAAATAAATTATTTTAAATTATTTTTTATTATTTTTTAAATATTTTTTATAGGGTTAAGTATAATTTTGGTCCCTAAGGTATAAGTCGAAATTTTTTTCGTCTTCAACCTTTTTTTGCACTCAAAATCGTCCCGAAGATTTAACTTGGTTTTAAAATCGTCCTTACCTTAAGGACCAAAATCGTACAGAGCTGACAGCGGAAGCGGAGGTAGAGGTGGATCGTGGACAGCTTCTTCTTCTTCTTCCCTTCCCCTCTCGTAGGAGCAGAAACACTCTCTTTGTCTTATTATTTTTATTTTATAATTTTTTTGTTATGGATAATTTGGTCCAAAATTTTAATATTTAAGAAAAAGATAATTTTAAAACTTGGTTTTTAAATTTTAGAGATGATTTTGTATGCAAAAAAAATTAAAAACAAAAAAAATTTTCAACTTATACCATAAAAACCAAGATCCTATTTAACCCTTTTTTATATATACAAATGGTATCAAAATTAAGGATACGCTTGGATGGTTTCTAAAAAATATTTTTTATTAAAAAAAAAAAACCTTTTTAATAGACAAAAACTATTTTAGATTTAGATAGATTTTTAAAAAAAGTTTTTAAATATTAAAAACGTCTTTTGCTTTTATATTTTTTAAAAATAAGATATCGTTAGTTTTTAGAAAAAAACAAATATTTTTTAATGAAAGTATATATTTTTTTTAAGATCCATCCAAGCATGTTTAAAAATTAATAAAAATATTTTATTTTTTATAAAATTTATTTTTTCTATCCAAACTAATACTAAATCTATACAACCTAAATAAGTAATTTAACCAAAGGTTCTAAAGAAAATTGAGATGCCTCTTTTATTCTGATTAGCTAGAAAAATAAATATTTGCAGATCGGATTAAATATAACTAAAATTTTGATCTGTCCGTACTAAACTCATTAAATTAAATCAGATTTCATATTCGCACTTTTATTCTAAGATATGATCGAATTCGATCCTTATATTTATGAATCAGATAATATGCAAAACAAAAAATATATTAAAAAATAAAACCTATTTTTTCATTATAATAAATTTTTTTTTACTCTTTTAAATGTATTTATTTTTAAAATCTTGTTAAGCTAATTTTTTTTTAAATAATAAAAGAAATATAATATATATGAATAATAATTATTAATTAAAATAAAATATAAATACAACATATTATTTATTTATTTATTATTTTGTAAGGATCTACGGATATATAAATTGAATTTGCATGTAAATACAAATATGATATTCATGATCTGATTTTATTAGAGGACAGTTCAAATTATATCCATAAATTATAGATCAGATGTGGAAATACAGCCCTAACGAGAGACATTTAATTTACCCCCAAACTAAACTCTTGTACGTAATAATTAAAAAAAAAAAAACTGAAAAAAATAAAATAAAAATAAAGAGCACTATTCTCTAAATATTGGGGGTAAGATTCTTTTCTATTAGGACATATTGCTTTCACTGTTTCCTTTCAATTTCGTGACGCAATTATAAAGTGTAAATTACCACATTAAAATTTTCTAGTCAGATAGCACCATTATTATAAACAAATAAATAAATAAATACCTAATCAGTGAGTGCCCCCGACAAGCTCAAGAGAAATTAGGTATGATGATATGAGAGCGTTGAGTTTCATATAGGTTAGTCAATAGAATTACACACCAAACTCTTTCTGTTATAGCACCCCATGTGTACCCTAGATTTGATGCCTTCATTGAAGGTTGCAGCATGTTATATATTAATCTACTATATTCAATGATAATATTATATTCACACTCTTTTATTTTATATTAAGTATATTACCATCTCGCTCGCGATAATTAAGTTTAGGCCATTTTGTCTACGTTTTTGTTCAAAGTTAATTTTTCCAACAAATATCTATCATTATTCAACATTCAAATTGAATTAAACCACAAAATTCAGTGAAACTAGGTGACATATTTCCAAAGAACGCTTACTTACACGTAAGGGATACTTAAAGCGTTATTGCCTCCTTATTCGTTTTTGTGGTTGTTTTCGTTTGAGATTGAGTTTTCAGTTACTCACTTTTGGTACCATAACCCTTTATTAAAGTCGTAGTAGAAAGAAGAAAACGAAATGGCTAAACATGGGGGACCACACGTTGCATGTAGAAGGCCTATATTGTCCATTTAAATAAGACTTGGGAAAAATAGGTAGATCAGGTCAATACCCTCCCTCACATCCTAAATAATTGTAAGAATGATTAATTTCCTATTTCCAAAGACTACCTTTAAACAAAAGAGTGGGATTTCTTTTATTAAGGACTTGGCATGTTTTTATATATATTCCCTAATTAACACCCGCTCTCCCTCCCTCCCCCTATTTGAATTTGGATTCTCTAAAGTTTAAATTTTATTTTAGAGAGTAAAGAGTGATCTCTCACCGTTTATTTCATAGGTGGGATCAAAAATAAATATGAAAAAGAAACTATTCAAGAATAGAAAATTACACTTTATTCCCTAAAATAAAATTCAAATTTTAGAAGATCCAAATCATTTTTCTTTTCTCCTACCAAATCAATCCTAGTGACATCATTTTCTTTCAGTTATTCAAGATTTAACCTTATCCTTGAGAACCTTACACTTTATTAAGCACAAAAATGGGTATATTGCCCACAAAGAAATGGTTGGGACTTGGGATGGTATAAGATTTTCCTCTTTATCGAGTTAGGATGGTGTGCTCTCCATGACATCCACCACTAGTAATAAGTGATAACTATTAGCTAATAAAATAATAATGATAAGCCTTAAGTTGAAGACACAACAAGTTTGTAGAATTGTTTTTTGCCAAGCTCAGCAAAATATAATAAACACTGATATATATTATCCACTTCATTTATCCGAGAACTTTGAATTTGTGGGAGGGGTTGCATAATTTTCTTGTCTGGTTAGTTGGTCTTAGTTAATACTTGAAGGAGGGCATGATGACATTTATGATTTGGGACCACGGCCGGGGGTAGATACATCATTGGGTATGGGTGTTTAAATTCGGTCCATTCATCATTCAGATTTGCATTAAATTAGGATTTGGGAGCTAGTGGAGCATCATTAATTTTCGAAAATAATTAGTGATTATTTGTTTTCACGAATAAGGACTTCGGCGTAGCAATAGACAAGGACACAAAGGCTCACTACAACTCAAAAGAAATTTCCCTAATAATATGAAGAAATGTTTATGTCTTCCTTCTTTTACATGATGACAAATGTGTTATTTAATCTGTTCATATCTCATAAGTTTTTTTTTTTTTTTTTTAAATTAACCGAATAACCATAATCATAAGATTGTTCTTTTTTTAAAGAATAGAAAAGAGTTCAATAATCAGGATTTGTTCCCTTTTAAAATTTTTATATTATAAAATAAAATTCTTTTTTGACTCTTGTCTTTTTTTTTTTCAATTTAGATAACTTGCATTCTATCTTGAAACTGCAGCGGAATTTTGACTTCTAATAACTACAAAGTAATATGAAATTGAACACTACTCACAATAATGCACTCGCTATATAATTACTAAAGAGAAAAGGAAATAAAATAAAATAATAATAATAATATGAAAAGAAGATGTGAATGTAGTTGTTATTGTTGATGATGATTGAATTGAAATTCTACAAACGTTTATATAGTGATTATATGCTATAATTTCAACAGATAGAAATAAAACTTTTCTATAATAACACTTAGCCTTCCTTTTCTTTCTATCTCCCTCACAATTCTCCACCTCGTTCACAATTTGAAATCTACTCAAATTTTGGACGATCAAAGTGTGATATTCATATCTGGTTGCATCATTTTACAATGACTGCCTACGTACCCTTGTTTAGGGTCAAACCAATCGTAATTCCTCTATTTCTCCATGTATTGCCTAACATGAAGCAATATTGAGCAATTCCAAACAGTGTTGGAACTTGTTTCCTAACACTACTTTAGTCAACATATCAGCAGGGTTTTCATCTGTGTCTACTTTTATAAGAGAAATGTTACCTTTCTCTATAACATCGCGCACGAAGTGATATCTTACATCAATATGCTTGGTACGAGTATGATGAACCTGATTTTTAGCCAAATGAATTGCACTTTGACTATCACAACTCAGATTCACACCATCTTGCTTCAACCCCAAATCATCTAGAAGACCCCTTAGCCACAGTGCTTCTTTCACCCCTTCTGCTACTGCCATGTACTCAGCCTCCGTAGTAGATAGTGCCATTGTAGCTTGTAACATCGATCGCCAACTAACCGGAGCACCATGTATTTTATATACATAACCAGTCGTAGAACGTCTTCTATCTAGATCACCAGCATAATCAGAATCAACAAAGCCGCTGATTTGACATGATTTTCCACTAAAGCATAAACCTGTGTCAATGGTGCCCTTCAAGTATCTTAATATCCACTTGACTTCTTCCCAGTGTGCCTTACCCGGGTTTGCCATGAACCTGCTAACAACACTTACTGCCTGTGAAATATTTGGGCGTGTACATACCATAGCATACATTAGGCTACCGACTGCACTAGCATAAGGTACATTTTCCATGCTTGACTTATCTTCTGCTGTTGTGGGAGATTGTTTACCAGAGAGCCTAAAATGTGGAGCCAACGGCATTACCACTGATTTAGCATTTTTCATTTCAAATCTTTCAATAACACACTCAATGTACCCGTTCTGGCTCAAGAACAATTTTTGGCTTGATCTCTCTCTTTTAATTTCCATGCCTAATATTTTTCGTGCAGCACCCAAATCTTTTGTTTCAAATTCTTTACCAAGTTGAACCTTTAACATATCTATCTCCACCTTGCTCTTAGAGGCAATAAGCATGTCATCCACATACAATAGAAGATAAATATAATCACCTCCAGGAAGCGTACGAATGTATACACAACAATCATAATTACTTCTGGAAAAACCTTGTTTCAACATAAAGGAGTCAAATCGCTTATACCATTGCCGAGGAGATTGTTTCAATCCATATAGCGATTTTCTCAAGCGACATACATGACTTTCTTTACCCTCAACCTTGAAACCCTCAAGTTGATACATGTAGATTTCTTCCTCTAAGTCACCGTGCAAGAACGCAGTCTTCACGTCTAGTTGTTCCAACTCAAGATCACCATGAGCAACAAGACTTAAAAGCACTCGTATGGAAGTGTGTTTCACCACAGGAGAAAATATCTCGTTGTAATCAACACCTTCTTTCTGTGCAAATCCCTTCGCTACTAACCTAGCTTTGAATCTTGTACCATCTGACTTAGTAAGATCATCTTTTCTTTTATACACCCATTTACAACCAATTGCAGTCTTTCCCACGGGCAATGGGACCACATCCCATGTCTTGTTCTTATGAAGAGATTGCATCTCTTCCTCCATAGCGACCAACCAACTCTCTCTATCTTTGTCTTTGATAGCATGTTTGAAGGTGACCGGCTCATCATCCTCCACTGAGAGTGCATAATCTACCAAGTTTAGCTGCCCATAATGTCTCAAAGGCTTGTCTGACCCGAACTTCTGAACAAATTTATAATTCATCTTTGGCCTAGTAGATGCCAAAGAATCCTGCTGCTGCTGCTGTAATGCATATGCATTTTCTCACTAAATTTCCTCATGA
This sequence comes from Arachis hypogaea, assembly GCF_003086295.3. NCBI lineage: Eukaryota > Viridiplantae > Streptophyta > Magnoliopsida > Fabales > Fabaceae > Arachis > Arachis hypogaea. The sequence goes on from NC_092048.1 coordinate 133,222,622, forward strand.
TCAAGTTCATCCTCTGCGTCATCTCGAGTAGCATTAGGATGCTCCACCTGAACATTACTAGAGTCTATTTGTTGGTATTTAGACTCTATCTCCACCACTTGAGTATTTGAAAATTTTCCAACATCACCATCATCTGGCACCATATCTTTAGACAAAGCTACCATAGATCGTTCATCAAAGGTAACATCCCTGCTAATTACAAACTTAGAATCATTTACACTCCAAAGGCGATAGCCTTGAACCCTTCTTGGATACCCTAAAAAGATTGCCTTCTTTGCTCTATCATCAAGCTTATTAACTTTGACATGATAATAGGTTGTGCATCCAAAGACTCTGAGTTTCTCGTAATCTGCATATTCCCTTGACCACACCTTATAAGGTGTGTTTCCATCTAGAGAAGAATACGGGGATCGATTCACTATGTAGCAAGCTGTAGCAACTGATTCTGCCCACCATTCTCTGCCTAACCCGAAATTAGAGCGCATACACCTTGCCTTCTCAAGTAGCATACGATTCATTCGTTCGGCGACTCCATTCTGTTGTGGTGTTTCTCTAACTGTCCAGTGTCATGCAATGCCTTCTCGATCACAGAACTCCTTGAAAGCTCCATCCGTGTGCTCTGTGCCATTATCTGATCGTAGAGTTTTCAACTTCCTACCCGTTTAATTTTCAACCATTGCTCTCTACCGCTTAAAAGTGTCGAATACCTCATTCTTATGTTTGAGGAAGTAAATCCAAACATACCTGGAATAATCATCAACAAAAGTAACAAAATATCTGGAACCACCCTTGGAAGTAACTTTAGCCGGGCCCCAAACATCAGTATGCACGTAGTCTAACAACCCTATGCTTTTGTGCTTGCTTGTAGAAAACTTCACCCTATGTGCCTTTCCACACATGCAATGCTCACAAAATTTTATTTGTGGTTTCTTCATATTCTTCAACAAACCTTGTCCACAAAGCAATGATAGACCTTTCTCTGACATATGTCCAAGCCGCATGTGCCATATTCTCGTGCAATCTGTTTGATCTCTACTTCCACCGATTCCAACTGCTAACTCACCTATAACCGTTGTCCCCAAAAGAGAATAAAGATTACCGTGACGAACTTCTTTCATCACTACCAAAGAACCACGAACAACTTTTAGTACCCCATTTTTCGCAACTATTTTGCAACCATTTTTCTCCAACAAACCTATGGAGATCAGATTTTTTCGCAAGTCTGGAATATGTCTCACATCCTTTAAGGTTCTTACGACACCATCATGCATCTTGATTCTTATAGTACCCAACCCCACAGTTTTACAAGCATGATCATTGCCCATTAAAACTGTGCCACCATTTATGCTTTGATAGGTAGTAAACCACTTTCTATTTGGGCACATATGGTGAGATACTCCTGAATCAAGAATCCACTTATCGAAGATTTCATAAGATTGTTCTGTCACAGAGTAATAATCTTCCTCATCATTTGAGACGTAGCTTGCTTCTTGCTTTTCTTTTGGGTTGTCATTGTTCTGTTTCTTGAAAGTTATCCTTTTATTTGGACAATTTGCTTTGAAATGTCCAGGCTCACCACATTTAAAGCATGTTCTCTCCGTGTGAGGTCTAGATTTTGGCCTTGACTTTCCACGCTTATTACCTTTTCCTCTTTCATTAGTCCTTCCTCTAGCTACGAACAACCCTTGTGCTTGATCATTATACTCTCTTCCATTTGAAGATGACATTACACTTGTAGCAACCTTACGTAGATCATCTGCTAAAAGTGATGCCATCGTCTCATCCATGGTCAGAGCGTCACCCACCAGCATCAATGTCTGCACCAGATTTTCATAGGACTTCGGTAATGAAAGTAACAATATGAGTGTCTGGTCTTCATCATCAACCTTCACATCTATATCCTTTAAGTTTGATATGATCCTATCAAACTTATTGATATATTCTCGGATTGAGGTGCCTTCCTCCATCTTGCATGTATATAATTTGGATTTTAAGTAGATCCTGTTAGTTAGAGTCTTTGTCATGAAGTTACTCTCTAACTTTAACCAGACGCCTGCTGCAGTTGCTTCTTCGTTCACCAAGAAAGCAACATCCCTCTCAAGGCATAAGATTATTGCAGCCCGTGCCTCAAGATCTAATTCTTCCCAATCCTCATCTTTCATTCCTTCCGGCTTTTTCTCTTTTCCCGCTAGTGCCTTGTGTAACTTCTGTGATATAAGCAGATTTTTCATCTGCATCCTCCAATAGGAAAAATCATTTTTTCCATTGAACTTCTCGATTTCATATTTGCCTACTTTGACATTACCACTAGTAGAAGTCATTATATTCAAAATTGAATTTTACCACTCAAATAATGAATAATATAACGTTGGCTCTTGATACCAATTGTTGAGTCTGCAGTGAAATTTTGACTTCTAATAGCTACAAAGTAATATGAAATTGAACACTACTCACAATAATGTACTCGCTATATAATTACTAGAGAGAAAATGAAATAAAATAAAATAATAATAATAATATGAAAAGAAGATGTGAATGTAGTTGTTATTGTTGGTGATGATTGAATTGAAATTCTACAAACGTTTATATAGTGGTTATATGCTATAATTTCAACGGATAGAAATAAAACTTTCCTATAATAACTCTTAGCCTTCTTTTTCTTAGCCTTCCTTTTCTTTCTCTCTCCCTCACACTCTAATTATTAAAAAATGATAACTCATCTTTTATTTATTTTACTAGATATATAATTTTTTTTATTAAATTTTTTGATAATAGATGACAGAAAATACTTAAGTATGACTTAACTTGTATAACATGACTTCTACTATCCTACATAAATAATAATCATTTTATTGAGACAATTTAATTTATGCAGAGTCATCAAAATAACATTGCGCGAGGAGGCTTATGAAAAATTTAAACATAGAATTGGTTTGAAAGACACACAATAATCCACTCACATTATAAAACACAATTCTTGCACATTACAAGCTAGTAGGTAACTGCTACAATACAATTAACATGGCCATCAAAGGCAAAAGATAGCTTCTTAGCTTAACCTCCTTGTTTGTTCGAATTATTATAAGTGAATTATTACGTCTCTTTCAAATCAATTCTGATGGTAAAATTTTTCATTAATTTTCTTGTACGACGTTTTTATGACTGTGTAGAGATTAAATCATTCCAATGATATGGTTATTATCCACATAGAATAAAAGAAGTTAAGTCACACAAGCCAGCGTCATACATAAATATTTTCTATTATCTTTTGCTAGAAAATCTCACAAAAGAACTTATGCGTCTAATGGAATGAAAAGATAAAAAACAGATTGTCAATTTCAATGTCAGGTGCGAATGGTCTAAATCTAAACTGAAAAAAGAACAAAGGCTAAAAACAAATTTTGCTTTATATTATATTACTTGCCAGTTGCTGAGTTGCCAACTCAACCAACCTCTTTTCTCGGTCAAACTCTGCCATCTTTTTCGGTTTTTGGTCTGAACTTAACCAAATTCTAATGTTATGGTGTGTCAGAATAATTCGTAACTTGGTCTCTTGATGAGCTAAAACCAACCATAATATTACTGAATTCCAAAAAAAAAAGGGGTTCATATTGGTTAGCAACGACAATCAAGCTAGTAGCTTTAGTTCTCATCCAATATAATTAAAAAAAAATAAATTACCATTTGTACCCATAAAAGATACAGATGTTGACAAATGTACCCATATAAGAATAAAACGACAATTATAACCACCGAAGATGGCTTCCGTGTGCCAAGAGTACCCGAACGTTAGTTACATAATTGGTCTGTTAGGGTATTCTTGGCACACGAAAACTATCTTCTGTGGGTACAATTATCGTTTTATTCTTATATGGATACATTTATCAGCGTTTGTATCTTTCATGGATACAAATAGTAATTTACTCTTAAAAAAAAGCTAGCTACTTTAGCTGAAGTGATAAATCAGTGCTTCTTAATTGGGACTAAACATAAAGAGTGTGTACGGTATGTGAGCGACAATTGATTCACATGTACTTTTGCACAGCTCTACAATGAAATGGGAATTAAATTTACATTCTACACAACTTGTTTGAGTCACACGATCCGTGTAAAAGCACGAGGTGTCATACACACCTCATGCAAGCTGTGTAGAATATAGATTCAATTCAATTTCTGCTTATCACATAACCGTGCAAAAATCACAAGCTTGTCGCAAGAGTTGTTTTGCCGGGCTCTTGGAATAGCATTTGCCATGATAAAAAGGACATGTTTACCAGCTGATATTTAAGAATTTACACCCAAATGAAGCACCATATAGATGTCGGAGAAGTTTCTATGATAAGATGTCCATGTAAACGAATCTTTCATAATTCGATGGCACACCATTTTTCTTCAAGATATACATACTAGTCCACATAGGTTGAACATGTCATGGTTTGCTTCTTAAATGGGGATACATACTTGAGATAAGTCCTTTGCTTCTTTCCAACTACTAACACACACTGATATCATACAATAATAAATTCACAAGAAAGCTCGTTCAAATAATGGGCAACAGATGGATAATGGAGTTACCATAATTGCCAAACAGGAGAATTTCATTCACCCCAACTGAATATAATACTAATACCCTATTGGCTTGTGAGCAAATGCAAGCCAGACTACTGATGCGCTCTTCTGTACAAAACCTGAAATCTAGATAATTAGACATTACAGTACAACAACATAAATGTGTTAATAATAACAAAGGAAGGACCACAAGACGTATCAACAAAACGTTTCACTTAACTGATCAGTATTCATCAGAATCCTCAGATGTTACATCAGAGTCGTCTTCTTCCTCTTGTTCTTCAATTTCATCAATTCTGACTGATCTGGTTGCAGACATCTTGCTCATTGCTACAGTTTTACTTGCTCTCTGCGAACGACTTCGGACAGTTTGTTGGGTAGCAGGAACAGTAAAAGCAGGTGAATATTCATCAAAATCATCATCCTCAATCCTTACTCTTCTCCTAGAAACACGGGTTCTAGTTGAGGCTGCAGCTGGTGTTTGTGGCATAGCAACAGAACCATCTAGATCTAGGTTGAAGTCAATTTCCAATTTACCTTCAAAAAAGAAAAGTGGCAGAAGGAGCATGAAGTTAACACTTCTTTTAAGTTTTAAAACTGCCTAATACAATGCCCTTGGTCTGATAAGATAGTAAGATAGTGAATAGGGAAATAAGGAATACAAATGAGCATATTAAAAACCATACACACAATGTAGACATCTAACATGAGGAAAGAAAAAATGTATTACCCAAAATGAGATTCACTTCATCTTGCAAGAACTCCTGATCTGGCTGCCTATCTGCTGTCATGAGATGCTCAGCCAGGCGGTTCAATTCTTTTACAAGATCCTTCTCTGTGGATACACATTCAACCGTACGACTTAGAAGTCTCCTCATCAACTTTATTGGCCCTTGTTCCGATAACCGAAATTGAAGCAATGCAAGTATTCTACAAAGTGCCGATACATATGACTTCTCAGCAGCTGTCTTCTTCGAGTGAAAGCTTGTGACCTAAACAAGGTTAGACAGTGAGAGAACAGGAGGACAAAGAAGAATTTATGCAATACTCTCACTAAGCCATCAAATATGAAATCCTTTTATGCCATTTTCATTCATCAAGTTATAGTTTTCCCTTCAGTCTATTGAATACCACTGAACTCGACTAGCTTTAGAAAATATTGATGGCTACTGCATTTCGAGCATTAAACATCATCAAAAGCATCAGTCAGTTGGAGTAGTTTTGATATATCCTATAAACTTGCTAATTTCTTGTAGTTTACGGGAGAGCCTTCATTAGAATTTTCACATCCTTAGACCTAGTTTTTCACTAGGGTAGATTAATTTCCAAGGAAAGAAAAAAATATACTTTTGCTTATTAATATTTAAGACAATGTATCTCACTAGTAGCGTTTCATGCAAAGGTGCAGCCCTCATGTCATGGTAGGTGAAGAATTCTAAGCACTACCAACACAATTAATACAAAGCTGCCGCCTTAATATGGCATGCTACGTGAACAAAGACAAGTCTTAGCATATATTAAACTAACATCAAATTTAAGGACTCTTACCTCTATGGCAATGCGTAGTGCAAGACCCTCCTCACCACAATCAAACGGAACCTCTGCACAACGATCAATGACTTGTGGCATTTCTGTACTTCCATTTTCACTCTCTGGTTGAGTCTCTTTAACATATAAGGGAACCTGCATCATCTGCAGCATGAAACGTGAAGCTTGAACTGCACGCTTACGCATCTGGGACACCATAAAAGAAGATCCTCCTGAATTGCCAAAAATTCCGGGCCACATTGAACGCATTACTGGAATGAAAGCCTTGGATATGCAACTCTGCATTATTGAAACAATAACCAGGGCATTAGTTACGACATTCAAAAGTTACGCAAAAAATAAAAAATGATATTTAATTTACAGCACCAAAGATATGATTTGTCACTATGCTTGCCTTATGATTAGCACAGAGACATGGGTAGTGCTCAAAAAACACAGATAAGCATTGCTTCAACCTGTCCAAAGAGTGAAAAAGAATCTCGATTAGCTACCAGCACAGGACAGGAATAGTACAAAATGGGAAAGGGAGACTAGAAGAACAGTTACAACCTCTGCAGGTGATCCGACACATCCCTGAAATATAAGTAAATGAGCTTAGATAAAATCACAGGATGCAAAGAAGGCGGTATGCTTGGATAGTTGTCACTCAGGAGAAGAATTTTTGCAAACCCCTCTCCAAGAACGGCATGGACACATTCATCTTCATTGCCAGTTAAAGAATCAGCCCAGTCATCATTTTCAAATCCACCAAATAAGAGATCAAGCGTATCGACATCCAAATCCCGTTCCAAATCAGAAAAGTTCACAGGACTAAAACTCTTCTTTTCAGAGGTAATCTTGGATGATGTATGGGGATTTAACACCCTGTCGACTTCTTGAGGGCCATGCCACATCCCAAGATCAATTAACGCTTTACAGGCCTCTACACTAATTGGATGTGGACCTTTGATGTATGAAATTCTCAACTGTTTCAGAAGTTCTGCACGTGGTTTCCTCTCCAAAAGCCCAAAAAGGCCAAGGCATCTGACAGCAATCCTTTGCACATCCAAGTGAGCATGTTTGGCCTGTGCGTTTCATGTAAACAGTAGTAAGTACTTATAAACCAATGCAATAAAGCAAGATCTACCAGTATTTGATTATTTGGAACACAAGGCCATTTTCTAAATAGCAAGAAATTGTTCATAGCACAGTTAATTCCTATTTATACATTACCAAGTTCATATATAATTTGATTCAATAAACGTCAAATCAATATTTAGTACTATAGCTATCGTAGTTCGTTCAGGCATGAGGAATGGAAGTAAAGAAATTGCATGAATGAATGAGCTATTCAACTATATATTCACAATAGTGAATAGATTCCTAGCTTCATTTTAATAGTATTTTTATTTTTGCACGTCATACTTCTCACCATTTTAACACCTTTATTATTCTTGAAAGGGATCAGTCCAATTCCTGAACATAATAGGGTGTTATAGAGTCATGCAAGTGAAGAACCACACGCAAGTATCATTTCTAGCTGTTATAAACTGGCTCAAACATGCATGTTAACGGGGAGATATGATTATGAAACAAATTTTTACCCCGGCGAGCAGCAAAGACTGGAGTAGTTCATCTGGTTCAATAGCCTTGCCCTGAAGCAAGCGCATAGACTTTGCATGTCTCAGCAAAAGGCCAATAAGAGAAAGACAGTGCATCCACTGCACATAATCTGCTGTCCTCTCCCTACAAGGTTGAGCTAGCTCTTCTATGATAGCAAGAACAACTTCTTCAAATTCACCAAGTGCAGCATGGACTTTCCTTGCCAATCTGGCCACTGCTTGAGCCCAATCATTGTCTCCACCAAAACTTAATCCATCTCCAATGACAACCACATTCCCTTCATTATCAATCTCATGCTCAGGAGGCTTGTGCAGCAGCTCCTGCAGAAATGCACTAGCAGACTTCCTATTTGTAGCATCAGAATAATTGAACATGGCACCGAGCAGAAGTAGCTGCCGGCATGTAAAACGATGAATTGATCCTGATGATGTATGTTAGACCAAGAATTAATTAGGTGTACAATTACTACTAGAATCAACCACAAATTCATACTCACCAGCATTAATATGAGCTCTGACCAGGTCTATATAATCATCAACTGTTGCAGGAAGAATTTTTTCCAGAAGGTCATTTTTGTCTGATGCTTCAGCTGCATATACTTCTGCCTCAGTGCCCATTGTGGCTGCAGCATCAGAGCCTTTGGCCTAATGGGGCACAAATCATTAGTTGTTCGAACATATTTTTGGATATAACCACAAATATGCATTAAACAGAAGTGTGATAAAACATGACTCCACTGCTTTGTTGGCTTGCACTTATAAGATAAGAAGAAAAATAAACTATGCCTTTTAACTCACATGTGCTTCTGACTGCAAATGCTGGCATACAGTTCTCCAGTAAAGAGAAGCCTCTGCTTCTATCAGCTGAATGCTAGGTGCGCAGTGCATAGAATTCCCTACATAATATGATAAACAATAAAGCAAGCCATACAACAGCCAGCAAGGTTTGAACCTAACTATTATTTTATTAGCGGCTAACTATGAATAGGAAAGTTCTGATATGGCATTCAAGATCAAGAAAACAAATTCCAGGTGTTGTGATATTAGATAGTAACGTACAAGTATAAATAGAGAAATGGCAACATCTTAGTCACCATGGATTTGACAAAACTATTACATAAATCTTTTCTCAAAACATTTGACCTCATGAACAATTGAACAACATATCAGACATTCATGAAAACTTAAGCTAAGCATTTATCGACATATGACAAATATATCAATCTATATTTTAAATGTTCATAAGTTCATCAAATAGTGACTCAACACTTTACATGAAACATAGAAAACAACTCAAACTTCAAGAAGCTAAGCTCACCATCCTCTGCATCACCAGATGATATATACTGCTGAATGCTTGCACCATTCAGTAGCTTTACTAAATCAGCTTTTAGAAGCGTTTGCATAACAGTCTCACCAACTGATTCATAGGTTTCAACATCAAGAAACTTGAGAAGTTCTAAAGGATCACCATTACAGCACTTAGTGAGCCATTCATCTCTCAAGAGTTTGAAACATTCTTTTGAGACAGCAACAGATCGGTCAGCAAGTCCTCTCTGAAGAATTACTGTCCTGAGCTTAATGCTACAGAAAGCAGATAAACGAATGGAAAAGGTTAGCAAGCAGTTGTTTCGTAAATTCACAATGATAAAAATATTTGACAGGACTGCAACTTTAGAAGTAGGATGTCCACAGGATGTTCACCTTTAACAGCTGTAATTATGAATAACATTATAAATTATCAAATTGACTAGGTAAAAGGCATAAGACAAAGTTTATACTAATTGTTATATAGCTGTACATTTTATTTATTTATATATATATATATATATATATATATATAGCAGAGTCCCGTTGCTAACTAACCATAGTGTCTAACATTTTAATTACATATGAATTATTATCCACTCGTTTCTTTTTCTTATACATAATATTAGAAAAGTTTGTATTCAAATAGTGTATATCAATCCATTAGTTTCCGTAGGTGCCAACATATGAAAATTTTCAAAAGACCCTAATACATAGAACATTGGAAGTACAGCAGTTTTTAGCAATTGAATTTTCAGCAGCTGAAGAAATTCCAAAGGTGGAACTTACAGCTAAAAGTGAACAGCCACAGGTTAGTGGATCTCTGAGGGAGGAAAAACAAATTTGTAGTACAAGGTAGAAGGATCAGGATAGAAATTGAATTCTATTACTGAACCGAATTTTACCTTAAGCTTTGAAGAGGAAATTTATTAGCTAAAACACAGTATGCAGCTTTGCGTACAGATTCGCTCACATCCAAGGTGCAATCAATGATAACTTGCGAGGTTGCAGTAGAAGGGGGCAAAGACAACACAATCATCTTGCGAACATCCTGCATGGTTTTCCACAATTAATAGCAGGAAGACCTATATAAAAATAAGATTAAGATGTGGCTAAGATCACAAAGTGTTTCATGCAGACATTTTCAATGGAGATTCGAAAAATAATTGGTAACATTTAAGACACTGACAGGTCAGCTAGACTCTAACGAGATAAGATAAACATATTAGCCTATGATTTATAAATCACCAACATGTGATATCCAAATTGAAAGAGGTTCACGATAAGACAGCAAATCCGTGCTAATATGAGGAGCTAATCATCTATAGAACATGGAGCTTGCATATTTGGATATCTATCTACTGTATCTAAATGCTAGAAGATAAAACAGAAAACTTGATATTGGACAAGGAATATGTAAATATATTCACCGAATCCAGTTGGGGCACTCACCGCATTCTGCTCCAAGGCAAGCTGCTCGAGGAACAAATCGAGGATATCGCTGTTTGCAGTGTCATTCACAAAGCGAGAAAGTGCCCTGATGGCAAATGCGCGCACCCCAGGAATCTTGTCCCGTACCCTCAGCTTCATGCACTCAATCACCTCATCCCACACATCATTACTCACTTCTGCATCATCCGGTAGCAGCAATATTATCTACAAAATCAAATTTCATTCAAATCTGAACAACAATGGAAGTATCAAGAAAATAGTTATTGACCACAGTTGGTGTTTGTTCAATTCCGCATACCTAAACTTGACTCTCAGATATTTTGCTTTTTGCAATAATATAATTTAATTAAAAATGATTTCTTCGTGTGAAGTGACTATATTTAGCAGAATTAGAACTCAGAGAATTTGGAGAGTCCGCTCAAAATTTTGCATCCAGCTCAATCACTTTTGACGGTTTTTTTTTTTCAGAATTGGAACTCAGAATTTGGAGAGTCCGTTACCTCAGAGACAATCTGGCAAGCACGAAACCTGGCGGTCTTGTTGGCGGAAGGTGCAGCGAGGAGTAAGAACCTGAGGAAGAGGTCGAGGAACTCGTCAGAGTCTGCAGCTGGGTCACGAGCAGCGGCGAAAGCAGAGACAAAGGCAACAGTGCGCTCGGCAGAGGCGAGGCGCCTCTGGAAGTCGAAAAGCGGGGTTAGGGTTTTGGAGAATGCAGAGAAGAAGAGGGAGAGTGAGGAGGACTTGAATCGGAGTAGTGAGAGCTCCTTGAGCTTGCGGTTGTGAGTGGCGTACGAGGCTCGAGCGTCGTTGAGAATTCCGGCTATTTTCTGCTCCAAACGGTTGTTCTCCTCCATTGGTGGTGGTGGTGGTTGAGGATCTGAGTTGTGAATTCTTGACAGGAAACCCAGTCGCGATCGTTGAGTTTTGGTTTTGAATTTGAGCGGGAGTCAAAGAGTTTTTCAAAATTATTAGTTATCACTTTTTTTTTGGGTGATCTATTACTTTTTCAGTTTTTCTTTTTGTGCAATCAGAAAAGTCTACAAAATATGTTAATGGGCCTGTTCTATATGGGCCATAGCAGATTGCAGACCCACTTATCTATTACAAAAAGGAAAACACCGAGTAAAGGGACACAGTAGACTACTCAACTCACTCCTCATTTAAAGTATGTATTAAGGATTTGAATCTCATCTTAGTAATTAATTAAAAAATACTATTGACAATAAAAAAATATTTAACTTAATGGAAACAATTTTAAAAGCAATGAATTCCCTAGATTCCAAATTCCAAATAAAGGTCAAATAATATCCCATTCATACCAAAACTGACATATTTGTTAGGTGAAAACCACCTATTTTCAGGTTCTTTTCCAAAAAATTCCCAAGTAGACCTTTGATTCTCTGAAATGGGCCACCAATAATAATAATAATAATAATAATAACTATTATTTATTATTACCATTGATTGTGTTATTTGATTTTTTCCCACCTAATATTAACCATATAAAAAACAGGAGCATTGGATACACGTACGACAGGTCAGATTTCAGATCCTAAGCTCTCGTTAAATGTGATTTGTTTTTTTATTAAAAATTGTAACTGTAATAATTATAAATTTCAAAGTGTTTTTAAAAAAAAATATTTTATTAAAATTCCATGTAGGCACTAGGCAGAGATATTATAAAGCCTAGTGTTCTCAGAACGTTCCAGCATTGAATCAGAGAATTAAAAGGGATTCCTGTGAAGCAACATCTGATTTTGAAGATGACTATCATATCAGATCTCATAAACCTTAACCTCTCTGACGTCACCGATAAGGTGATTGCTGAGTACGTATGGTAAGTGTTTGTATCTCTTCTTCTTTTCTTTTCTTTTTAATTGAATTATGTTTATCGATCTTTTTGTTGTTTTCTTAATCATGATAATAATGATATGTTTTCTCTGTGCACTGATTTTCATCTTATCATGGACTCTGATCACTCCCATAATCGCCATCTTTTTAGTGATCTCTCACTTGATCTATCACTTTGCACTACATTATACTCCATGCATGCAATGGATCTTTTCAACATTCCCCCTCTCTCCACCCCCTACGAACATTTTGATCCGAGATTCTTTTTCTCACACAGATATCTTTAACTTTATTGTAGCACTAAGAAAACATGATAATCAACCCCTGCTAATTATTACATAAAAAATCATTTTGGCTTTTGCTAATTATTTTTTGTTAACAAATAAAAAATATTCGTGAAATTCTTATTTTTATGTTTGATAGATTATAAATTATTTTAAAAACAAATAAGATTATTAATAGTTGATTAAATATTTTTATTTAATATAGAGATTTAATTATAAACTTTTAAGTTAAACGAACCTAATTAAAAATTGATTTAATTATTCCGTTAGTCTTATAGTTTTACCGAATTTTCAGTTACATTTCTTTTTTTTTTTTACAATTGAATCCTTATAACATATTTCTGTCGTCAGTAAAATATGAAAATCAAATGAATATTTTGTTAAATAAAATAGAATATTCATTCCAAGTATTAGTCATATTCGTTTTATTTAATATGTTGTTAATTTTAATATTTTTGTCATTATAGAAACTTAATAATAAATTCTAACATAATATAGAGATTCAATTGAAAAGAACAAAAAAATAAAAATCTAATTAAAAAATTGATAAAATGATAGAAAATGACGGTGTAACTAAACCTTAAATTTTTTTCATGAAATTGTAAAGAGTACCAAAATAATAAAACCTTATTTATTTTATTTTCAATTTCATTTTATTTTTGTATTTATTTTTTCTATGTGATCTATGGTAATGTGTGATAATTAGGAAGTTGTTATATGTTGAATTTGAGATTTTCATGCATTTTGTTCTTTTTGTTTGACGAGAAAACTATGCTGTATATTTTCTCCTGCTTTGACGGGTTCTCTTGGCTAATTTCGGTATGATTACACAAAATTTTAATCATTTTAGTATTTCTAAAAGTTGAGTATACAAGAGATTGAAATTTTATTGAAACCTTAATAACATTTTTAAATTATTTTGTTTGTTTTGTGGCATGTTTTGGGAAGTGTTAGGTAAATAATGACTATTTTAAACAACATAAATAATCACTAATCAAATAAAAATATACTACATCCTATTTAATATTATTAATTAAATTTAAGATTAATTTACTCTTTTAACTCTATTAATTCACATTGTTCACACATTATTAAAAAATATTGTTAGTTACTTATACTTTTCTTTTTTGTACTGTCGAGACTCGAGATCTTGAAACTTCCTCCCATTTGTGATCGAGAATTTTAACTTAGTCTCGGAAAAAAATTGAAAGCCTTTAAAATATAAAAAAATATCTTATAATAAAATAGATAGAACTATCAAGTTCAAAATAAGAGGAATAAAATCTAGTGTGTCTTACAATATAATCCAAGCATAAAAACACTTAAATTCAATTAAAATAACTGCACATTACAGCACAATATCGCTATTTCGTTACACACATAGTATCTTGGTTTATCAACAGAATTGTTACTTAGAGAGAGGCTCCATTCCGTTGATTATTCATTTCGAACATTCACTCATGAGAAACTAGGAAGTAGGAACCCTGATTTTATTTGTTTGTTTGTATATTATGTGTTTGGTTGTATATTGCGGTGTTTGCTTTGTATTCGTTGTTACAAACTTATTACTGTACTAGTAAATAAATGGTATAATCACCCCACTTTCATATACATTAGCTTGTTCTCCCTGATTTGTTATCGCAAAACTTAGACTCTAAAACCTGCCTTGGTTTTCATTATGCCAGGATTGGTGGGTCAGGATTGGACCTCAGGAGCAAAGCAAGGGTAATTTACTAATTCTAGGAAAAAAGAACTAAAGAATGTATAATTTTGTTTCCTTTAATTAATATCATTGTCAATTGGCATTTTGGTATGTAGACGCTCCCAGGACCAGTTAACGATCCTTCAAAACTTCCCAAGTGGAACTATGATGGTTCTAGCACAGGTCAAGCCCCTGGCCAAGATAGTGAAGTCATCTTATGGTATGACCTAATTTTTAATAAATATCAAAGTGATCCATATATATTTTTGTTTAATCGTACATTTACCTCAACAAAAATACTAATTGTACATCAAAATCAACCATCCAATATTTAACTGGTTTTCAATATATATTTTATATTCTAACATTATGTATTTTATAGTATTAGTTAATTTTGGTAGATACCCAACATTACCCTTAAGTGAATATTGATCATTTTTTAAATCTTCACAGCCTTGTCATGTTAATGTTAATTTTAATTTTTTGTTATTGATATATTTGGTCTTTTTTTCCACAGTCCACAAGCCATTTTCAGAGATCCATTCAGAAGGGGTGACAACATCCTGGTGGGTTTATTTCATTTGAATTGTATTTTTTAATTTTTTAATATTTCCATTTTCCATATAATATTTATAAGCAGAAATTGTAAATGAATATAGGTTATGTGTGATGCTTACACTCCTGCCGGAGAACCAATTCCCACAAACAAGAGACACGGTGCTGCACAGATATTCAACAATCCTGAAGTTGCTGCTGAAGAGCCCTGGTAGCAAATATCAATATTGTTAAATCACTTTTCTTTTAACTGATAACTAACTGCAACATGGTTTGGAGTTAGGTATGGAATTGAGCAAGAATACACC
The DNA here is from genome assembly GCF_003086295.3 of Arachis hypogaea. Taxonomy (NCBI): domain Eukaryota; kingdom Viridiplantae; phylum Streptophyta; class Magnoliopsida; order Fabales; family Fabaceae; genus Arachis; species Arachis hypogaea. Next base: position 133,237,800 of record NC_092048.1, read on the forward strand.
TTGATGCAGAAAGAGGTTAACTGGCCTGTTGGGTGGCCTGTTGGTGGTTACCCTGGACCCCAGGTAATAAGCTTTCATTTATTATGTGTTTCTTTTTCTTACTTTGATTTTCCCTTGCTAGTGCTCAATGTGTTTAATTTGTTGCTCTAACAGGGACCATACTATTGTGGTGTGGGTGCTGACAAGGCTTTTGCTCGTGACGTGGTTGACTCCCATTACAAAGCCTGCCTTTATGCTGGCATCAACATCAGTGGAGTCAACGGAGAAGTCATGCCTGCCCAGTGGGAATTCCAAGTTGGTCCTGCTGTTGGTATCACTGCAGGTGATCAATTGTGGATTGCTCGTTACATTTTGGAGGTAGGGAGCATAATGCTAGTAGCAATAGCAATTATAGTCAAAATTTAAGACCTTTTTTGAAAACTAGTTGTGTTGCATGACAGAGGATCACTGAGGTCGCTGGTGTTCGGCTTTCCCTTGACCCCAAGCCAGTCACGGGTGATTGGAATGGTGCTGGTGCTCACACTAATTACAGGTTGCTTAAACTCTTAAGATTGGATTAAGAAAATGTGTTTAAGGGGTTTTATGCGTGACAAGTGCATTGTTGTTATGATTCAGCACCAAGTCGATGAGAAATGATGGTGGGTATGAAGTGATAAAGACGGCAATTGAGAAGCTTGGAAAGAGGCACAGTGAGCACATTGCTGCTTATGGAGAAGGCAATGAGCGACGCTTGACCGGAAAGCACGAGACCGCAAACATCAAAACCTTCTTATGGGTACACATCCATGTCATAACAAGAAAACATGCATGGATTTTGATGATCCTATTATTAACGTTTTATCAACAAAAACTGTAGCTAAAAATATATACTTAGATTACTACACTAAAGGAATTGAATTGATAGCTAAAAGTACCAACAAAAAAGGCCTTAAAATTTTATTTTTTTATTAATTAATCCATGTATTGCATGTAGGGTGTGGCAAACCGAGGTGCTTCCGTTAGAGTTGGAAGGGACACAGAGAAAGAAGGGAAGGGATATTTTGAGGACAGGAGACCAGCTTCTAACATGGATCCTTATGTTGTCACTTCCATGATTGCTGAGACAACCATTCTCTGGAAGCCGTGATTTCTTTATATTCTAAGTGTTATGACTAGCTAGCATCCGATCCATGCATGTTTAGGCATGGCCCTTGTGTCTAGACGACTGGCAACTACAGAAGCTTATGGTTGTTTCCTCTTTTTCATTTAGTGTTTGAAAGGGTATGAACTTTTGATGATAATAATAGTCCTAGTTTTTTTCCCTCTAAAGATTCTGCTTCGGTTATGATTCTGATTGTGCAAACTAGCTAATGGAGTTTCCATCATTACCTCTGGCTGTGATCGCCAAGTTAAAGGGTAGTCAAATTTTTTTATCCAGCAGTGTTGTGTTGACCAATATCAACAAAATCACGGTTAGTAAGTACTAAGTAGCACAGCTACATAACGTCATAACTCATATGTATACTTTTTTTAATAGAAAAAAATGTTTAAAAATTTTAAAAACATTTTTGTGTGCGAATAAATTTATAGAAATTCTTTTGCGGTTTATTGCCCAATTATCTCTATCCGAAAGTTGTCACTAAATTTTTAAATGTAAAATAATTTACCGGAAAAAATGTAAAGTAATTTAAATATTTAGTTGTTTTTAATAATTATAGAAAATATTGTTATTATACAGTATAAAAAATAAATCTAAATAATTTTATGCGCATTACAATAAGAGGTCGCGAAATCTCCCTATCTTTGGTAAAATAATAATAATAATAAATAGTTAAATACAGAGTATATCAATATATAAAAAATTATAAATCTTTTTATTCACTAAAATTAATAAATATAGAACAATATTCTTATTATATTATAATTAAATTCGTGTTACAATGTTATTTTTATAAAATAATTAAATTTTATTTATATTACTTAATAGATGATTATATTCTTTCATATTAAAACTAAAACCATTTTAAAAAGTTCTTAAAGAAACAATTTAATAATTTGTAAAGTAATAAAATAAATTTTAATTATTTGGTATTTTATAGATTGTAATTAAAAATAACATTTAATATGATAAGGCCCATGTCTAAATAAAAGGCACAATCTTAAAGGATGAGCCCCGCATTTCACCCACCTTCCTCCCAGAAAGTCAGTTCCTACCACGACTTGCTCTAAAGAAGTCGGGAAGTAGGGTCAGCTGGCAGATAAGCACTCATTTACATGAGTAACTGCCCCTAGAATTTCTCTAACCACTTCCACGAGCCATATCTTAACTTCCCTAAGATAAAGGGACGGTTAACACCCTAAAAAGCGGCACTACTCCAACGGTGGTTATTGGTTCACCACTATAAATACACTGACACTTCTCAGGTATCTCTAAGTCCCAATACTCTCTAGACCTGCTCACACTCTTGCTGACTTAGGCATCGGAGTGTCTTTGCAGGTACCACCCCCCTCACCTCTCACGAACAGGTCGGACGGAGCCCGTGGATCGTCAATCCACCTACAGGCCTCCTCTCTCATACGTTTGGGCCAACCTATACCGTCCAGCCCATTAATCTCCGGTTACCCATCGTAACATTGGCGCCGTTGCCGGGGACCCGAGAGATCAACCAGTGATGGCGGACAGATCCCCTGAGGAGGGTCATGTAGAAACAGATTCCGAACAAGAGAATCTGGATACCGGAAATAACGACGCGGACTTAACCCTCCGTCAGGAAACCAACGATCAACACAGAGAGGGTACCTCCGGAGTCAAAACCCCGAAGGTGAATTCCTCTGAAGGCCGCGAATCGGAGAAGGACGGACAGTCCCACGCAATTGAACTTATGGGATTAGTCCATGTCCACCAAAGTCGCTTGGAACAACTAGAACAGAAACGGGAGCGACAAAGGGAGATAGAAAAGCACCTAAGAGAGGAGATGGATCGACGAAAAGAGTTAGAGAAAAACTCTTAAAGTTAGAATCCTCCCTCAAAGGTCGGAACTCCCGTGACGACAGAGAAGAATCGCCCCTAGGAGGGGAAGATCCTTTTAGTGAGGACATAATGAGGGCAAAGGTTCCAAAAAACTTTAAAAGCCCCGATATGGACCTCTACGATGGAATCACAGATCCAAAGCATCACCTAAGCAACTTTAAAAGTCGGATGTATCTGGCTAATGCTTCTGATGCTACGCGATGCAAAGCTTTTCCGACAACCTTGTCGAAAGCAGGATGAAGTGGTTCGACAGCCTCCCTCCGAGGTCAGTAACCAGTTTTGAGGACCTCTCAAGGAAATTTCTGATGAGGTTCTCCATCCAAAACGACAAAGTAAAACATGCGCCAAGCCTCCTGGGAATAAAGCAGGAGGTCGGAGAATCCTTACGAACCTACATAGAAAGGTTTAATAAAGCATGTCTAGAAATCCAAGACCTGCCCACTGAGGCAGTCATAATGGGGTTAGTCAATGGGCTTAGAGAAGGTCCCTTTTCACAGTCCATATCTAAAAGACACCCCACCTCCCTAAGTGATGTACAGGAAAGAGCCGAAAAGTACATCAACATGGAGGAAAATGCTAAGCTGAGAGACCTAAGTTGGCGACCTGGGCACCCTCCCTCAACAAAAGAGAGGGAGAGAGAAACCAAGAAGAAGGAAGAACTCGGTCTCGATAGACCAAGGAAATATCACTCTTATACTCCTCTAAAAGTCTCTATAGTGGATGTATACAGAGAAATTTGTAATACTGAAAGGCTACCACTCCCCAGACCCATTAAAAATGAAAAAGGGGGGAGCCGCAGCGACTACTGTGAGTATCATAAAATATATGGTCACTCCACAAACGACTGCTACGACCTTAAAAATGTGATAGAAAAGCTGGCTAGAGAAGGTCGGCTTGACAGATATCTCATAGAAAGGTCGGACAGTCATGGGAAGAGAAAGCGAGATGATATGGATAGAAGAGACCCACCACCACAGACTCCGGAGAGACATATCCATATGATCGCAGGGGGTTCGCGGGAGGGGGACTCACCAAATCCTCTCGCAAAAGGCATCTCAAGAGAGTCTACCAGGTCGGAGGAGAGTCATCCGACCTCCCTACCATCTCATTCACAAAAGAAGATGGGCAAGGAATAATCCCTGGACACGACGATCCAGTGGTAATAACTATGATCCTAGCAAATGCTCATCTCCATAGAACCCTAGTAGACCAAGGAAGCTCAGCGGACATTCTTTTCAAACCCGCTTTTGACAAACTAGGGTTGGATGAAAAAGAGTTAAGAGCCTACCCCGACACCTTGTACGGATTAGGTGACACGCCAATAAAGCCACTGGGATTTTTGCCCCTCCACACCACTTTTGGAAAAGGGGAAAAATCAAAAACTCTGAGTATAGACTTCATAGTCATCGATGTAGGGTCAGCATATAATGCTTTAATCGGCAGAGCTACCCTTAATCGACTCGGAGCGGTGGTATCCACTCCCCACCTTTGTATGAAATTCCCGACCTCAGCGGGGATAGCAACGGTAAGGGGAGACCAGAAATTGGCAAGAAAATGCTACAATGAAAGCCTAAACCTGAGAAGAAAGGGCCGAGAAGTCCACACAATAGAGCTCGGAGGCGCAAGGGCCAGAGAAGAGCTGCGATCACAGCCGGGAGGAAAAATCGAGGAGATACAGGTAGGCGAAGAGGAAAGGAAAAATACTCACATAGGAGCCAACCTAGGGGAAACCCTAAAACAAGGGTTGACTAAGCTCTTAAGAGATAACTCTGATCTCTTCGCTTGGAAGGCATCCGACATGCCTGGGATAGATCCCGAGCTCATGTCCCACAAGCTTTCGGTCTACCCGGGGTCCCGACCTGTACAACAAAGAAGACGCAAGCTCGGCCCAGAACGAGCCCTGATAGTAGAAGAGCAAGTACAGGCGCTCCTGGAAGCCGGTTTCATCAGAGAAGTCAAGTATCCAACATGGCTAGCCAATGTAGTGCTAGTCAAAAAACAAAATGGCAAATGGAGAATGTGTGTCGACTATACCGACTTAAATAAGGCTTGTCCCAAGGACCCTTATCCACTGCCAAGTATTGACACCCTAGTAGACTCCAGCTCGGGGTATCAATACTTGTCGTTCATGGACGCCTACTCGGGGTATAACCAAATCCCGATGTATGAGCCAGACCAGGAGAAGACGTCATTCATCACGCCCAGAGCTAACTTCTGCTACGTGGTCATGCCATTTGGATTGAAAAATGCAGGAGCCACATACCAGAGGTTGATGAATAAGGTGTTCGCCTCTCACCTTGGAAGCCTAATGGAAGTATACGTCGACGACATGCTGGTGAAAATCGAAAAAGAAGTCGACCTCTTGTCAGATCTCTCACGAGTCTTTGACACCATAAGGTTACACGGGATGAGATTAAATCCCACAAAGTGTGCCTTCGCGGTAGAGGCAGGAAAATTTCTAGGGTTTATGCTGACACAAAGAGGGATCGAAGCAAATCCTGATAAGTGTAGAGCTATCCTAGAGATGAAAAGCCCAACTTGTTTAAGAGAGGTCCAACAACTGAATGGCCGACTTGCAGCCCTCTCCAGATTTTTGGCAGGATCAGCACTAAAATCCCTTCCACTGTTCTCCTTATTGAGAAAGGGATGTCGGTTCGAATGGACTCCTGAATGCGAGGAGGCGTTCCAGGAGTTTAAAAGATTCTTGAGCCAACCTCCTATCCTGACCCGACCTATAGCTGGAGAAGACCTCGTCCTATACTTATCTGTAGCAGACAAGGCCGTCTCATCGGCCCTGATAAGAGAAGACGAGGCCGGTCAGCACCCAGTATATTTCATCAGTAAAGGTCTACAAGGTCCTGAGCTAAGGTACCACAAACTAGAGAAGTTTGCCTACTCCTTAGTAGTAGCCTCACGAAGGCTACGGCCTTACTTTCAAGCTCACACAATAAGAGTCCGCACGAACCAACCCATGAAGTAAATCCTCCAAAAGACGGATGTTGCAGGGAGAATGGTTCAATGGGCAATAGAACTCTCCGAGTTCGACTTGAAGTATAAAACTCGGACGGCGATTAAAGCCCAGTGCCTCACCGACTTCATTGCAGAATACGCAGGAGACCAAGAGGAAAAACCAACTACATGGGAACTCTATGTAGATGGATCCTCAAACAAAACAGGAAGTGGAGCAGGCATAATATTGGTGGATGAAAGAGGAACCCAGATAGAGGTTTCCCTCAAATTTGAATTCCCAGCTTCAAATAATCAGGCAGAGTATGAAGCCTTGATTGCTGGATTGAAGCTGGCGGAAGAAGTCGGTGCTGCAAAGGTGATGATATATAGCGACTCGCAAGTGGTGACCTCCCAGATAAGTAGAGAGTATCAGGCAAAGGACCCAAATATGAAGAGGTACTTGGAAAAAACTCTGGAACACCTTGGGCACTTTGCAGAAACCGAGGTCAAACACATAACTCGGGATCTAAATAGCAGAGCAGACGCCCTATCCAAGTTAGCAAGTACCAAGCCAGGAGGGAATAACAGAAGCCTGATCCAGGAAACTCTCCAGGAACCCTCCGTAGTAAAAGAGAAAGACAAACAAGAGGTCCTTGAGGTAGTCGGATTAAGCCTCGGATGGATGAACCCCTTGGTCGAATACATGAAATTCGACATCCTCCCAAAAGAGGAAAAAGAGGCTAAGAAAATCCGAAGGGAAGCACAACACTACACCTTGGTGAAAAATATTCTCTACAGGAGGGGGATATCAACACCATTGTTAAAGTGCATACCGACCTCAAAAACCACCGAGGTATTGGAGGAAGTCCATAGTGGGATCTGCGGAAATCATCTCGGGGCAAAGTCATTAGCCAGGAAAGTGATTCGAGCTGGATTCTACTGGCCGACCTTGCAGAAAGATGCGACCGAATTTGTGAAAAAGTGTCAACCATGCCAAATGCATGCAAATTTCCACGTGGCTCTCCCGGAGGAGCTCATCAGCATCACTTCTCCATGGCCCTTTGCGAAATGGGGAATGGATTTGTTAGGTCCTTTTCCCCAGGCGCCAGGACAAGTCAAATATCTGATCGTGGGAATAGATTACTTCACAAAATGGATAGAAGCAGAACCATTGGCCACCATCACCGCACAAAGAAGTCGGAGGTTCCTCTACAAAAATATCATCACAAGATATGGGATACCCTATTCCATTACTACAGATAATGGAACCCAGTTCACCGACTCTACCTTTAGAAGCCTAGTAGCCAGTATGAAAATCAAACACCAGTTCACCTCGGTGGAACACCCGCAAGCCAATGGGCAAGCCGAGGCAGCCAACAAAGTCATACTGGCAGGACTGAAGAAAAGATTACAAGATGCAAAAGGAGCCTGGGCTGAAGAGCTCTCACAAGTGCTATGGGCTTACAGGACAACCCCCCAATCCGCCACTGGAGAAACACCTTTCTGACTAGTCTATGGCGTAGAAGCCATGATACCTATAGAAGTCAACGAACAAAGCCCAAGAGTAATTCTCCATGACGAGATCGGAAACATACAGGGACACAAAGAGGAGCTCGACTTGCTCCCCGAAGTCCGAGAAGAAGTCCAGATAAGAGAAGCAGCGTTGAAGCAAAGGATGACTACAAGGTACAACAAAAAAGTCATTCGAAGAGCATTCGCCCCAAACGACTTGGTCTTGATCAGAAACGACATTGGAGTCAACAAATCAGGGGAAGGAAAACTCGCTGCAAATTGGAAGGGACCATACAAAGTCAATGAGGTCTTAGGAAAAGGTTATTATAAAGTAACCGACCTGAACGGAACCGAATTACCAAGGTCGTGGCATGCTTGTAATATGAAAAGGTACTACAGTTAAAAGCGAACTTTACTCCCTGATGTACTCTTTTCCCAACTTCATGATTTTTTCCCAAAAATCAAAGGGTTTTTTCTGGAGAAGGGTTTTTAACGAGGCATCATAGTAGAGGCTAAGGGAAATAGATTGTCAAAAACCCTTAGTAGCAATAAAGTACCTCCCCAAATTAATAAAGATCTTTTTCATCTTACAAATATCTCTTATAAATTCCTTCTTTGTTTTCTCTTTCTTTCGACGAAACGCGCTGACTTAAGCTCGACAAAACGTGAAAATCCCATGAACTGACCTAGATGGTCGTCAGGATAAAACGACGAGGTACAAGTCGGTGTAAAGAGGTTACAGAGGTTGATCATGGTAAACTCGGAAACATTCCGACTCATAAGTCAAGATAGGAAACCGAGTAAAACAAAAATGAATCACAAAAGTAGCCTAAGTCATAAAAACTCAATAAAACAAAATTGAGTACGAGGAATAAACAAAAGAGATCGAAAAAACCCAGGAAAAGGTTAGAAAGCTGTCCTAAAAATCCTTAAAACAAAAAGGTTCAGAAAGACAGACAAGCCAAAGAAAAGGTTTTTCAGAAAAGGTCAAGGGGAGTTTGAAAAATCACTATCAAAAAGCATGCACGCATAAGGTAACTTAAACCCTTATCCAAAAAAGGGTATTTATTATTAACATTAAAACCCTTATCCAAGAAGGGGTATTTATTTTTTGTTAACTTAAACCCTTATTAAAAAAGGATATTTTAATTATTTTGTTTACGGCCTTATAAGGCCAGAAGCAAATTGTTCAAACACCACCAAACACAGATAAAAAGTTTAAAAAAGGGGGGGACCCACAGGCCGGGCCCCCAAATAGCCAACAAATTACTTTTTCGGAAGAGGAGTAGACGGATCACCACCACCAGAGTCAGGAAGAGCGCCACCAGGACCAGGGAGAGAGGCATCCATTGGAGACGAAGAGGAAGTCGGAGGAACTGCTGAAGAACTCGGAGCGTCCTTTGAGTGAGGAAGGGACTCAATGATCCTCTGCCCCCCGAGTCTTCAAGTCTGACTCAGAAACGATCATGGGAGCAGGGGGATCAACTATGGCACCGTCAAGGACAACTTTGTCAGGATCCAAAGGAGAAAGATCCAAGTCAGGAGCAATGACTCCAACTTGCTCCTTAAAGATCCTCCAAGCCTCCTCGGCAGCCTCAGCAATAGAGTCCTCCAACTCGGTATATGCCTTCCGAGAATTCAGCAAATCATTCTTCACAGACACAAGATATTCAAATAAACTTTGGTAGCTATCCTGCGCTGTTTTCCTCAAGCCCACCTCCATGTTGCATTGGGCTTGCAACTTCCTCTCCCTCTCCCGAAGGCCATCTCTCTCCTCCCTCAGCTTGGCGACCTCCTCCTTCAGCCCCCTCTCATGCTCTTGATATATAAGAATCCTTCCTTCCAGCTCCTCAACCTTCGAGGTTGAACCCAAAGAGCTGAGAGGAGCCTTCTCAAAAATATCTAAGAGTTTACCGCAAACACCCGCCGCCTGAGACTCTCCTCAACCAAAGTGGTAAGGTGATTCCGAACAGATACATCATCCATCCTCATATGAGCATGGGGGTAGATGTACTTTCAGACGAATGTAAGGGCATCCGCCTTAACCTCACCCTCAAAAGAAGAGCCAGACTCTAAAGTCTTGCGCTTCCTCCTCTCGGGCTCAGGAGAAGGTCGGGCGGAAGGGGGGCGGCTGAGAGAAAGCTGAAGAAGAAATCACAATGGGCTGGGAAGGAGTCCCAACGTTCCGAGGAGGAGGAGGAGGAGGAGGAGGAGAGATAACCGCCTTGGAGCCACCAGTCCTGGCTCGAGACCTTGCTTTGGCCTCCTGGACTCTCTGGTAAGATTCCTGAGCATTCTTCTTCGCCATCTCTACAAAAACAAAAAGTAACTAAAAGTCAAACAAGTCGGTACAAGAAATCACAAGTCGGAAGAAAATTAGAAAAACAAAAGCTACCTAGTTGCGCCTGGATAAAAGTCGGAGACCCCTGGAGGAATTTCTTAGTGTCCAGATATGGGGCCCTCCCCCACACTTCTCAGAGGAACCCCACAATGGCTGCCTCCACTTCGTCTAGGTCATCCAGACCATATTTCTCACAGGGGGAGGCCTCCAACCAGTACAGGGGAAAGCGAGGAGAAGAAGTATCATCCAGAAAAAAGAGGTGGTGACCTTCTACAGCTTGCACTTTGAAAAAATAACTTTTAAAGTCATGAAAGGATTCGTCAAAAAGGGTGAAGACTCTCCGACCCTGTATGGCTCGGAAAGACACCCACTGTTGCTTATTATTTAACCCACTAAAGGGTTTGGTCATATGAAAAAGATAGAAAAAAATCTTCAAAGAGGTCGGGAACTCCAAAGCCTGGCTAATAAGTTGATAAATTTTCAAAAAACCCCAAGAGTTGGGGTGAAGTTGAGTAGGGGCAACTCGGCAGTGATGCAAAACAGACATCTCAAAATTTGAAAAAGGAAGAAAAACACCCAAACGGGTGATCATACACTCATACATAAAGAAAAATGAGGGGCTGCTTCATTGACCCTCCCGAAGCAAACCCGGTCTTCTGGACCCGGGACTACCAACTCATACTTCGGCTCGTCCTCCTCAGAAGTACAAATTCTGTGGCGAGTACGAAGGTGGGTGATAAACTCAGTATCGACCGAAGGTTCCTCCCCTAGGACCGTGACATCAACCCACTGAGAAAGAACATCTACGGAAGCCATTTTCTTTTCTTAAAAAGGTGACAAAAACCTACAAGGGAAAAAAAAAAGGAAAATAAAAAAACACGGTCTCTAAAGGGAGGGAATACGGAACTAAACGGAAGTCTACAAACCAACCTATCTATCTACAAAATAAAAGCATGCAAATAGAAAAGCATGTTACAGAAGGAGAAAAAACTAACCTTTATCTGAAAATGAGGGTTGAAGGAAGTAGAAAGCCTTCGAACACAAGAGTGCAGCACGAACAGATGAAGAGGAAATTTGAAAAATCGCAGAAACGAAACAAGGAAAGAGAGGGAAGGTATTTATAAGTATGTTAGGGGCACAATGGTAAAAACGGGGCAGTCATTAATAAAGACGCACCGTTACCAAGACCATCAATACCTACGCACATCCCTAACGGATGCGACGCTTGATTAGACGTAACTGTCAGAACCAAAAGGTCACGAAAAGTCACGTCGGTTTTAGACCATCACGTCGGTCCCCCAACAAGTCGGCTACAACCCCGAGTGGAATACTCGAACCCAAATCTTAAAAAATTTGGGCTTGAGTAGGGGCACTGTTCATACCCTGGCCCAATGATAAGGCCCAGGTCTAAATAAAAGAACCAATCCTAAAGGATGAGCCCCGCATTTCACCCACCTTCCTCCGAGGAAGTCGGTTCCTACCACGACTTGCTCTAAAGAAGTCGGGAAGTAGGGTCAGCTGGCAGATAAGCACTCATTTACATGAGTAACTGCCCCTAGAATCTCTCTAACCACTTCCACGAGCCATATCTTAACTTCCCTAAGATAAAGGGACGGTTAACACCCTAAAAAGCGGCACTACTCCAACGGTGGTTATTGGTTCACCACTATAAATACACTGACACTTCTCAAGTATCTCTAAGTCCCAATACTCTCTAGACCTGCTCACACTCTTGCTGACTTAGGCATCGGAGTGTCTTTGCAGGTACCACCCCCTCACCTCTCACGAACAGGTCGGACGGAGCCCATGGATCGTCAATCCACCTACAGGCCTCCTCTCTCATACGTTTGGGCCAACCTATACCGTCCAACCCATTAATCTCCGGTTACCCATCGTAACAAATCTGTTAATATTATAACATATTTTATTGCATAATAATTAATTTTAATAAATAAAAAATATGTATATTCTTTTGTTTATGTATATACTTTATATGTATTTATTTTAAAAAATATTACATTTGTCATTTTAATATATTATATATAAAAAAAATTATTTATTTGTAAACTGATATATTTTATATTTATTAAATTTTATCAATATTTTTATTTTATAACATTCTTTAGTTTTTATTTAATGAATTAAATAGGAGGAATACTAGATAATTATTAAAATTGATTTTTTTTTGCTACCAATTAGTCATTAATGTTTGAAAGTGTTGGATAAATTATGTTGTTGAATTATTAAATTAAAGAAATTGGATTGATGATTAAAAGTGATGGCTAAAAATAATGAGTATGTTTAAGCATGTATCGAGAGTTCGAATCTTACCGCTTTATGCATATAGCAATTTATTCGCCGGTAATAAACTATAAGTTAATAATTAACCAAAAATTATTTCGTTTGTTCCGCAATGTTTCTAGTGTTCTGCTAGGATTTTTTCCATCAGAGTCATATTGTGCCGTTCAAGGTTAACAGTCAACGTGACGACACAGCTTAGTCAAGTCAAACTCTACTCAGGAGAGTTACAAGGGTTCACTGCTATGGCTAACCCTGGAGAAAATAATGACCGTGGCAAGAACAGTGAAGAGGAGGAAGTGGTGTTGTTAGAAGCAGGGGATATTTCAACGGAGATTAACGCTTGTGCTAATAGCCTCATGGGCAGGCTCTTTGCCAATAAACCGTTTTCTATTGGAACAATAGAGAATGCTCTCAGGGCCATATGGGGTAAACCTGAAGGTTTTCATGTTAGCAATATGGGGAGTAATAGATTCTAATTCTTCTTCTCTAAGGAGCTTGATGTCATAAGGATTGAACATGGTTCACCATGGTTGTTCAAGGACTACGTCCTTCATGTCAAGAGGTGGACTAAAGATCTTATTCAAATAGAATCTTTTTCAGTTTGGATACAATTCTGGGGTTTACCAGAATCTTTTAAAACCATGGAGGTTGGACACAAATTGGGAGAAAGATTTGGTGAAGTGCTTGAGGCAGGATTATTTCTAATGCGAGGGAGAGAAACCAGAATAGTGAAAGCAAGAGTTAATATTGATGGAAGTAAGAGGGTTAAAGACATCATCATAGTTGCAGGGCCAAGCAGAAAAGAAGTTGAAATTGGGATTCGATATGAACGATTAGGAATGGTTTGTACCTATTATGCTAAGTTGGGTCATACCTCTAAATTCTGTGGTGAGTTGTTGACAGATACAGAACTTAATAAAGTGAAGGAAGATACAATTGGTGATTGGGTGATTGCTAATCAAGTGGGGACGAAGATTCTTGCTGATGTGGATGTTGATGGAACCTCAACACAGCAGAGCCAACCTAAAGGCTCCCAAAGGCGAAAGAAACCTATGCTGGCCTGTTTGGTAGAGGAGTTCTCAGGATTGTGAATGTCTAAAAATGAAGGAAAAGAAAAGGAGATATCAGAATCAGATGCGCTTATGATCAATCAATCATGTGAGGGCAAAACAAATGAGGTGGGAAAGATCATACATCCTGACTACTCTCTTTCACCAATTAAACATAAGGCCCAGTCTGAACAGCCCTCACAAAGCAAAAAAGTATTATATGAAAGGGGATAGAAAACTGAAGAACATGGCCAGACAGGGGGTTCATGCTAGTGATCTTTATTCGGGTACAAAAAGAAGGGGTGAAGGTGACATAGGGGGAGAATCCCTAAAAAAGGCTCGAATGGAGGTGGATCTGCAATTGACTCAAAGGGTGGAAGGTGCCAGCCTTCAAGTGACACCTCATGAGCCATGAAAACTCTAGCTTGAAATTGTCGGAGTTTGGGGAGACCCCTGACAATCCACAATTTTAAAGGGATATGCCAATCCCACTCCCCCGATATTGTGTTTATTAGTAAAACTAAAAACCAATCTCGAGTAGTAGCAGCTAAGCTCAGATCGTGTGGCTATAACAATTTTCACATTATTAACCCTAACGGAGTTGCAAGAGGCCTAGCTCTAGCTTGGAAGGATTGCATTGATGTTCATGTTCTTAGTGCTAATGAGTTTTTCATTAGTACCTCGGTGAATGATCCGAGTAGAAAGGAGGTGTGGGGGTTATTGGGTGTGCATCTAAGTTGTTCGGACAGTAGTAGAGCATCTCAGTTCGCAGATATTTCAGCAACAATTCAGTAATTTTGAAGTAAAGTGGTAGTTATGGGAGATTTTAATGCCATTACGTCTCAGTCTGAAAAAGAGGGTGGTGGGTTAAAATCGGCCACGTCTATCTCAGATTTCAACAATTTTATTGATGATAGCGAACTGGTGGATATTGGAATGATTGGCTGGCCTTTCACTTGGACAAATAGGAGACAAGGGGCTGATTTGGTTAAGGAAAGGTTGGATCGAGGCCTAGTTGGTTTACACTGGAAGACTCTCTATGAGACAGCAGTGGTTCTGAGGCTGTTGGAATCTGGATCAGACCATGCACCCTTACTTTTGGATACAAATCCGCAAACATGGAGAACTAAAAGGAGATTTAAGTTCCAGGAACGATGGTGTGAAGAAGAGGAGGTTAGGAGGATTGTGAGTGAGGTTTGGAGGATGGAAGTGGTTGGATCAACTATGTTTACATTGGCTCAAAAGCTTAAAGAATGCCGACATAGGCTGGTTCATTGGCAGATTCACAATAAAACCAACTCAAAGAAGGAGATTGACGAGCTCCAAGCAGCCCTTGATGAGAGGAGAGCGTTCCGATGTTCACGGAGGAGAAGAAATTACCAGATTAGAGGAAAAACTGGAAAGGGCTTACCTTAAAGAGGAGCGGTACTGGAATGAAAAGTCAAGGAGCAAATGGTTGAGAGAAGGGGATCAAAATACAAAATTTTTCCATTAGAAATTCCAATCTAGAGTGAGGAAGAATAAAATTTGGAGACTAGTGGGTAACAATAATGAGGTAGCTTCTAGTCCAAAAGCAATTGCTAAAGTGGCTGAGGCGTATTTTCGTGATATATTCTCCTCTTCTTGTCATGCTAATCCCAACCAATTCCTGGAGGAGATGGAGCCTAAGGTTACAACCAACATGAATCGAAGGCTGCAAATACCAGTATCAATGGAAGAGGTGAAGAGAGCTATATTAAGTGTGCCTGCTCAAAGCTCCCCAGGGGAGGATGGTTTCACAGCAAAATTTTTCCAATTTTTTTGGGAAGTTGTTGGTAGGGATTTGTTTAGAGCGATTCAGAGTTTCTTTCATAGTGGCCACATGCTTAGGAACTTCAATCACACCAGATTTGTCTTATACCAAAGACCCCAGACGCAAATAACATGACTCAAGTAAGACCTATTAGCTTATCTTCAGTTATCTACAAAATAATTTCAAAAATTATGGTGCATAGATTACAAAGAATAATGAATAAGATTATCAGTGTGAATCAAAGTGCCTTCCTTAAAGGGCGCCTTATTTCTGACAACATTCTTATTGCACATGAATGTATGCACTATTTGAAGTGCAAGAAGAGAGGCTCTGAGTTTGAAATGACCATAAAACTTGACATGAGTAAAGCGTATGATAGAGTTGAATGGTACTTCTTGTGGTATATTATGGAAAAATTGGGTTTCGGTTCAAAGTAGATTAACTAGATCAATGAATTAGTGACTACTGTTTCTTACTCTGTTGTTGTGGAAGGTTAACCGTTTGGCTTTTTTAGACCAAATAGGGGTATACATCAAGGTGATTCCTATCTTCCTATCTTTTTTTTATTCTGTGCTGAAGGTTTATCCTTTATGCTACATAAAGCAGAGCAAAACAAACTCATTAAAGGGATTCAGGTTAATCGACGAAGTCTGGCTGTTAATCACCTTTTATTCACAGATGACTCGATCCTTTTCTGCAGGGGCTCAACTGAAACTAGTCAAAGCATTATGGACCTTATGGCAAACTATAAAAGTTTCAGTGGCCAGACAGTTAATTTAGGGAAGTCAGCTATATTTTCAATCAAAACACGCCTCAACATATGAGATTGGAAATTGCAGGAACCCTCAGTATCAACCACATCGGAGCCCAAGATAAGTACCTCGGGCTCCCTTCAGTTGTTCAGCGTTCAAAAAAAGAAACATTTGGAGCAATTAAAGATAAACTTCGTAAGAAGGTGCATAGCTGGAAACGAAGTTTGCTATCCTCAGGTGGCAGGCAGGTGCTGATAAAAGCAGTTGATGAAGCTATACCTATCTACACCCTATCATGTTTTCGGCTACCAGACACGCTACTAAATGAAATTCACAGCATTCTCTGCCAGTTTTGGTGGGGACAGCGTGGCGACGAATGGAAAATAGCATGGATCAAATGGGATACCATGACAAGAGCTAAGAAGGAAGGGGGATTAGGGATAAAGGACCTACGAGCCCAAAACTTGGCTTTACTAGGTAAACAATACTGGCGAATCGTTAAACAACCTAATTCTACTCTATCACAAGTATTTCTGCTACGAAAATATTATGAATGCTGAAATGGGCAGCGTACCTTCTTGGGGTTGGAGAAGTATTCTAGAAGGTCGAAAAGTGATCGAGAAAGGTCTAGTTTGGAGAGTTGGTTCGAGTAGGAATATCCGAATTTTTTAGGACCATTGGCTTCCACCACCGCACCCGTTCAATGTCCCTGTGTCAGCAGTCTCAAAATCTCCTATCTCAGTCCCTGTTTTATGTTAAGGACTTGCTGAATGCTGACCGAAGTTGGAACCAGACTCTGATAACAGAATCCTTTCCAGCAGGGATAAGCTCCCGCATCCCGTCAATTGTACCAATAGATGAAGATGATAGTATTATATGACTGTGTAACAAATCTGGTAACTATGAAGTAGCCTCAGGTTACAAGATAGCTTATGCTTTCTACTATGCTCCAATTACTCAAGGGCCACAATACATGCAACAATAACAAATTTGGGAAAAATTATGGGAGATGAAGATACCTCATAAAATCAATTTTTTTCTGGAAGTGCTTGCATGAGAAGATCCCTGTGTTACAGTTGCTCCGCTCCCGCTTCCCAGAGACATCTAGCGTGTGCCCGAGATGCTCCGCTGATGAAGAATCAATCCTCCATAGCTTGATTAGATGCCCACTCTCAGCTGCGGTCTGGACCAATAGCGGAATCGAGGGCCAGATCCGGAGACATGGCTCGAGTTCCTTCTTCAATTGGTGGGAGAGAGTTTTTTTTCACTTTAGTGGCAGATGTTGAAGGAAGGAGAAAGCTTTTCTTACTAGCTATTCTCTATTGGAATTGCTGAAAAGCAAGGAACCGGTTTATTTTTGAAAAAGAAGTGGTACTGGCATCACAAGTGGTGGCTGACTCGGTGAAACTTGCTGAACAACTCCAAGATCGTGCAAACATATGAATCGTATTGAGCAATGAAGGCCCCTTTCCTATCTTAATTAATTTCTTTTCTTTGCCTGTTTAGTGGCTTTTGGGAGACCCCCACTTCTAATTCTAATCCTTAATTGGATGACATTTGTTATTTCTTTTATCATTAATGAATAACAGTTATCTTTGGAAAAAAAATAAACTTTTAAATAGAACTTCGATCTATAATAGATTAATTTTTCGCCTATTAGGAGAGATATTATGAAAAATTGAAAAAAATTCCCGCAGGACAATGTAATTACTAGGGGTGTTCGCGGTGCGGTTTGGTTCGGTTTTAAGGGAAAAAGTCATCCGATCCGAACGCTTAATTTATGTGCGGTGCGGTTTGGATTGGATGAAATTTTTTTGGAAATTCGATCCGATTCGATTACAAGCAGTTTGGATCGGTTTGGATTTGCGGTTTTTTAAAAAAAAAATTAAATACATAGAACAAGTCTCAATATCAAATTTTAAATAATCAACAATGACATAACAAGTCTTCACAATATCTTAAAAAACCAACGATAACATAACAATAGAAATAAAATTATAGGTTAGTTAAAATAAATAAATAAATAATATTTTGAGCATAAAATATTTATTAAATAATAATAATACATGAATAATAGAAAAATGTATAACAAATTTTTTTTGGTGACTGAACATAACACAAAGAAAAAAGACCTAAGAAAAAGAGTAGTACTCCTCTCTAATAATAATGTCTAAATTATTAGGAGGTAGTAACCACTCTAGATACACCTGCTTGTTTAAAACAGCAGTCTTAGCCATTAAATCAGCCGCTCTGTTTGCTGTTCGCTGGATGAGCACTAAAGTAGCTGTCCAATTGCGTTGGAGCATCTCTTTGATTTTGTCAAGCAGATCAGAGTCATTCCTAATCATACTGGTTGTGCCTCGCGAAACAAGAAGAAACGCATCAAGATTATCAGTTTCACATATGACCTCTTTGCACTCGCAATCCCAAGCCATAACAAGCCCTCTCCAAATAGCATGAAGCTCACAACAGAGAACACTAGAAAGATGTATACTGGCAGAAAAACCTTTTATCCAAATTTCCATGCTGTCTTTAATAATACATCCAAAGCCAGCTAATTGCTCATTTTCAAAAACGCTTGCATCGCAGTTCACTTTACAGACATTCATTGGAGGTAGTTCCCAGTTATATTTCAAAGAAGAAGGAATAATATGTTTTTGGTTGATAACAACATTAGAGAAATCTCGAGCAACATGTTTAACTAAGTGAACAATTTTCTCCTTACTCCATGGATCATCTTGGTGGAAGATGTCATTGTTCCTATCCCTCCAAATCCACCAAAAGGCCGCTGCAAAGAGAAACTCATTTTTGTTGAGGTTAGAACAAATCCAAGACACAAAATCCAAATTAGAGTCCTCAGTGGTCATTCCCAAATTTAAGTTAATCCAAATCTGACGAGCTTTTTGGCAAGTCCTAAAGCAGTGGTTAATATCCTCTAGAGCAAGATAACATCTCTAACAAAAATCAGAAGTAGAAATACCTCTTTGAAACCGGTAACTAGCTGTGGGAACTCCGTTGTTGAGGCAAAGCCAGAGCAGACACTTTATCTTCTCCGGTATTCTCAAGCGCCAAAGTTAAAGCCAATTTTCATTATCATTCCAGCCAAATTTCTTCTTCAATAGCCATTCATACTCGCTTTTAGTCGAGTAGGTGAGAGTATTTGAGTTTGTCCAAAACCAACCTGTTTTATCTCCTGCCTGCTTGATAGGATCAAAGAGCATCAAATCAAGTTTAACTTCTTCTGAAATCATTGTGCAAAGAATATCCCACCGCCAATGCACAAGGTGCCAGACATCTTCTAACTTCAAGTGAGAATCAGAAATGTCCACAAAAGGAACCAAAGGAGCTAGCGTTCCACATGGTCGCCAAGCATGATACCAAAAGGATTGAGACATTCTGCCTGTACACCAATCAAAACCATCACGAAGCTTTTCTATTGTCTTATAAATCGCTCGCCAAGTGCTTGAAACAATATTAGAAAATTTGGGTGAAAAGCAAGAACTCCCAGATAAATATTTTGCCAACATAATCCTTACCCAAAGCTTATCTTTGTTATGCAATAATTGCCAAACAAGCTTTCCGAGTAAAGCAAAATTTACGCATTGAGTATCTCTAATTCCCAAGCCTCCATATTTTCTTGGAGTAACAACTTTGCTCCACTTGACCAAATTTAAGCAACGCTCCCCCACCTTTCCCTTCCACAAGAATTGTCTAAGCACAGAATCAATCTTTTGACAAACCGAAGTAGGAAAAAGAGTCACTTGCATATGATAAATAGGAAGAGAAGAAGCAACAGATTTAATTAAGCAAAGCCTGCCTGCTCTGTTAATGAGCCGACCTTTCCAACTAGCCAGCCTATTCTTGATCTTCTCTAAAGAGTCCGAAAAAATAGATCTAGCAGCTCGAGGATGATTAAGGTTCACCCCCAAGTATTTGCCTAGGTCACTAGTAAAAGGAATATGAGAAACACCAGACAATATTTCCTTCCTTCTATTAGAGATATTTCTAGAACAAATAGCTTTAGATTTTTCAATGTTAACCTTCATACCTGAAGCTTTATTGAACAACTCCAAGGTGTGCACAACATTCTGAACTTGACTTTTCTTTGCTTTACAAAAAAGGAGGAGGTCATCTACAAACATCAAGTGAAAAACTCTAGGTCCCCCTCTAGAAACAGCCACACCATCCTAAATACCCTCGTCAACTTGTTTGGAAATGAAGCACGTCAATCTCTCCATGCACAAAATAAATAAATACAGAGAAATTTGATCTCCTTGACTGAGCCCTCTGCGAGGTTGGAAGTTGTCCAATCTATTCCCATTCCAAAGGATGGAAAGATTTGAGGCCTGAACACAATTCATTACAAGCCGAATAATTAGAGAAGGAAAGCCAAAAGATTCAAGAGTGTGCTCAAGAAAATTCCAATAAACTCTATCATAAGCCTTTTCTAAATCAATCTTAAAAGCCATCGTTCATTTTCTAGACTTTGTCCGCTTAAGAAAGTGAAGAACTTCTTGGGCGACAATAATATTATCAGGTGCTCCTCTATCATTAATAAACCCTCCCTGAGTTGGGCTAACAATCTCATCCAAAAATGGTCGTAATCTATTAACCAGCACTTTAGTCACTAGCTTATAAATTACATTACAAAGGCTTATTGGCCGAAAATCCTTCAATCTAGTTGGAGGGTCGCACTTAGGGATAAGAACAATCAAAGTTTTCAACAAAGAATGGCTTAACGTCTCCCCTAAGATTGCTTTCTGAATAGTACGCCATACCTCATGACCCACCACATCCCAATATTCCTTGAAGAAAAAAACTTGAAAACCATCCGGCCCAGGAGCTTTGAACGAGCTCATATTATCCAGAGCTTCTTTAACCTCCAACATTGTTACTGGTTTAGACAAATTATCACAAGTATCCTGGCTAAGAGATGGCATAGGAATTTCTCCCATGCAATTAACCTCAACAGGCTCAATAGAACAAAAAATATTTTTGAAGAAATGAACAACCTCCCTTTGCAAAACTTCCGGATCATCAGACCAAGACCCATCACTGACTAGCAACCCATGAACCTTGTTAGATTTTCTTCTAAGGATGGTTTGCATATGGAAAAAGCTAGTATTTCTATCACCATACCAAACCCATTGATCCCTTGACTTCTGGTACCAAAGCAATTCTTCCTGGGCCAAAACTATATTATACTCAACTCTCAATTCTTCCTCTTTGTGCTTCAGAATAGGATCATCGTCAGCTTCCATTTTTCGTTGAATACGATTCAAATAACCCTCCAATTCCCTTTTTTTAATAAAAATATTGCCGAAGACCGTAGAGTTGAATTCCAACGAAGCTTCTTGGACCCCCAACAACTTCCTATGGATGCCAAAGTCTGTACTATCCCAAGATTTCTGAACAATGGCCTTGTAATCAGGATGTGTTGCCCATGCCGCTTGGAATCTAAAAGGCCGGTTTCCTTTCTTGATAGGAACTCCTTGACATCGGATAAGTAGGGGACAATGATCAGAGTGGGAACGACTGAGAACTTCAACAAAAGCTTCTGGAAAAAGAAGGCGCCATTCTGTAGTATAGCAAGCTCCATCCAATCTTTTTGCAATATCTTTGTTTCCTTGAATTTTACGGAACCAAGTAAACCGTCTTCCAGAGGTTGTTAGATCAAAAAGACCACAAGAATCTAGAGTACCCCCTTCACCTCATGAACACTCAAAATATCATTAAAATCCCTAACCACCACCCACGGGTCCTGAATGCACAAACCAATATCAAGCAGATGACTCCATAATTCTACTCTATTAGTGGCTTGAGGGCTGCTATAAACCGCACTGCAGATCCATCTTCGCCCACCACCATCAATTTCCAAAGTTACACATTGATTCATAGCCCAAAGAATTTTACAAGAAAATTTTAAATTAGCAGAGAGGAACCAAATTCCTCCCTTGTGTCCAACAGCATCTACAATCCCTATAGGATAATAGCCTAATCTCCCCCAAAATTCTTTCATAGTTTCAAACCCAATATGAGTTTCCACCAAAATAAAAAAAAGTTGGTTGAAATTTTCGTACCAACTCCTTACAGTGCACCCGAGACATCTTATTTGACGCCCCTAACATTTCAACTAATAATATTTAAATGGTCACAATCCATAAAAAATAAATTAAATAATTGGAATGTTTAATCATTCTACCTCACGTTGATGGACCTCTGTCTCCAAGTGTCTCTTTATGGACTTGCACCGCAGAACCATCATTCTTCTGTTGAGGTTGGGTCTCCAAGTTTGTTGTTGCACTAACTTTATCAAGCTCTTTTTGTACTCGAAAATCCATTGACAATGCTTCAGTAGGTGAGTTTTGAAGCGAAATAGGACGCTGCCTTTTGTACCCTGCTTTAAAAAAGGGAGTACTCTAATCCTTGAAAGCCACCTGAGTTGTTCCCAAACAGCCAAGCGTGGATGGAGGATCTTTCTTTTCCTTAGGCCCCACCTTTGCATTTGATAAGGACTTCACATTTGCATTTGATGAGGATCCAGCATGCATGTTATTAGACCCAAAAGAAAATTTCTTACTCACCAAATTGGAGCATATTGCTACATTGGCTTTTTTTGGCACCACATTGTGGCCTTTACCCACTTTTTCCTTGCCTTTTCTACTAACTGTAACTCATTCACCCTCTTTTGTACGAGTATCCCTTTCCATACGTGAGTCTTGCAAATTATCATGCACAAGATCTGCTGCACCATGCTTCTCCATAATTGGAATTGATTTGGCATTAATCCCAAATTCAAAAGATAAATTTTGATTTTTTATTGGAATTTGACTATCTTCCACCGTTTTCTCGTTGTTATCTACAGGAAAAAGTGACGGCAAATTTTTCTCCTTTACGGTGCTTTCCTTCCTAATGCCATTGTTGTTCTCTTTCACATATTCTCTTGTGACATGTCCAAAGCAGCTACATTTTTCACAAATTAAATTCAAGTGCTCATATTCTATGTCATACATATGACCATCAACTTGAATTTTTTTTTATAACTGGAAGTCCCAAGTTAATTTGCACACATGCTCTTGCAAATTGAACATGTTATAAGTATAATTGTAAATATAATAATAAAATAATAATATTATAACACTTTGTGCGGTTTGGATTGTATTAGATCGGTTATGAAAAGTAGATCCGAAATCCGATCCAATCCGGCGGTTTGCAAAAAATAGAATTCAATTAAATCCAAATTAATGTGGTTTTAATCGGTTTTCAGTTTGGATCGGATTGGATGAACGGTTTAATTTGGATTGGTTTGGATTTGAACACCCCTAGTAATTACCAAGAAATATCTCATTAAGAATAAAATTATGCTAACAAATAACATTTTTTTTTCCTTTCTAAAAGAGAAAGAGCCAAACGTAGAACCTAGTCTGTGTGACACAACACTAAAGTGAGTGAATTTTGAAGCAGCTGCCTTTTGTTGTTCGTCGGTGAAGCTGATGTCTCTGCGTACTGCAGCCGCCATTTTTCTCAAAAGACTTCGTTTTCCCGCTTCCCATGGCTTCTGTGCATCTCGTGTATACCCAAACGCATTTCCACTCTCATTTTCTGGTACTTTTCTTTTTTTCTTTCTTTAAAAAATTCTACCTTTTACTATGATTGATGTCATAACCTGTATTGTTCAATTTTCATAGAAGTGGTATCTTCCTTACTAGCAATCATTGTGAAGGTTGTACTCTTATGGGTTCCTGTTGATTTCCCGTTGCTAATTTGTAATTATGCAAATCAAATTTGGAACTTTTCTGCGTTTTTCTGCTTTGTTTCATTGCGCCAGTTCTAGGCTCTACTTCTTTGTTGTCCAATTTGGGTTTGATATTTAATGGAATTGGAAACAGAACAGGAATTTGTTGCTTCTAATTAGCCCAAAAAAGATTCATCTTTTAATTGTAGTTTTTTTTTTTTTAAAAAGACATTACCTACTACGTAGTTTTAGTTTTTATATCTTCATTTGTTGATTACTTGATTCTGCTGCATATGGAGAGCAAATGACTATTTTTATTGTCTAGTAAAATGAAGTCAGAGATGATATATGCCCATTTATACTGTCTTATTGTTTTTGTGTTGCTCTTCCAGGCAAACTTAAACTTTCCCACTGGTATCAAACCGGAGCAAATGGCTCGAGGATGAATCTTAGGGATCCTTGTCTGTGGATTGTTATATCTGGACATATTGGTATGCCTCTGTAACTAATGCTTAACCGTTGCAATATTATTATTTGCAAGCTGCAATGTTATATGTAACTTTATTACCCATTTGAAAAAGATTAGCCTTATGGTGCTATATTGGAGTTTAATTTGATTAATGATTATTATGAATTTTTGTGGACATCAAACATTTTATGGTATCTAATACAGTGAGGATTTGTTGAAAACTTGATCCCATTGATTACTAATAAATTGTATGATACTCATTATCACTATTGAAAGGTGACTAAAAAGAATTATTGTGCACGACTGAATTGGCTATTTCTGTGCAGCTATTGTACTAGGGACTGGTGCCAACACTGTGTTTGCAGAAGATCCAACTAATGAAGCATCTCCAGATGATGACTTAATTGGATTAAGAAAAGTTGAGGATGGTTCTATAGTATCAAATACACATACAGCAAAATGGAGAGTATTTACTGATGAAGCGAGGGAATTTTTCATAAAGGCAAGCAGTTTCTGCCTATTGTTTTTCTTTTCCGTTCTCTTCATTTAAAATTTTTCCTGCTCTACTAACCTCTATTGTATGTTCATTTACTGCCAGGGACAACTAGATGCAGCTGAAAAACTTTTTCTTGCTGCTCTACAAGAAGCTAAAGAGGGTTTCGGCCCAAGAGATCCGCATGTTGCATCTTCATGCAATAACCTGGTTAGTTTACCTATACTTGATACTTGTCCTATTCTTAATTACTTTTAGAACTGTGTAATAAATCCTGTATACTTTTTGTCAGATGCAACCTTTTTTCAAAAATGATCATTGTTGTCTGTTGATTTAGAAGTTTTATAGGGGAGAAGGGCAAAATAAAACTAGGGAAGGAGATGTGTACTACCTCTAACTTGGTATTCCCCTTTTATTGCTGAAGTATTTTCATATGCACTAAGAAAATATTGGTACATCTGTCATAGTTCTTATATGAAGAATGGTTTAATGCTATATTACGAGATTACATTTGATGCACAACTTAAAATGGTCAAATCTCGAATAATTTGGCATAGTGGTGTTGAAGTTGTATTGAAATATTCAGCTTCCTATGACACATGTACCAACATCTTCTTTAACTCCATCTAATTTTCCCTCTCTTCTAACTGCTTAAATTTCTTGAAAGATTGATTGTATATAATATGCTACTAATATGTACCGGTTCTCTATGTTAATTGAAAAAGTAAATGACATTGATAACACACCCCTCAGTTATTTCTATCATTTTTCATTTCAGGCAGAGTTATACAGGATCAAAAAGGATTTTGCCAAAGCAGAACCATTGTACTTGGAAGCTATCGACATATTAGAGGAAGCTTTTGGCCCAGATGATATACGGTAAAGTGCTACTGCTGTGCAACATCATAGATTATGCTTCTTTCAACTGTATTTGTAGACATCATTACTAGGGGGTCAATAATGCATCTGAAACTAAAGAACATAAGTTATGATTTAGTTTGCATGGAGCTGGAGATTTTAGGAAAATAGAATTATGTTCAAGGAATTAATGAACCTTTTCATCTCAATGTCATTTTATGAACTAGAAGTAAACAATTGACAGGACATTAAACTTTATTTTTTATTTCCCTTCCTGTGAGCTAGCATCGTGTTTGATGTTGCCAATTTTCTTGATGATTGTTAGTATAAAAATCTTGCATAACAATAGTTCAAATTAAATTTTTCATCAAAGAAATTGATTTTTTTTATCCCCCTTTTTCACATGTGATAAAATTTTGTTTTCCATGGAAAATTTTTCTTACATTGATGGTAGACCAAATTGAGTATAAGCTGTTATATATTCATGATGAAATATATTTGCGCACGTGCTATGTTACATAGTACCAATGATTCTAGTGCCTTGATATGGTGAGTTCCATTAACCTTTGATGGCTTTAATACGAAACCATACTCATGCAGGGTTGGGGCTGCTGCTCACAACCTTGGACAATTCTACCTTGGACAGCGGAAGTTGGAAAAAGCTCGTGTTAGCTATGAGGTAATCTGCTGAGTTTAACAGTCTTGGTGATTCATATGTGGGGTAGATGACAATTTTACTCATAAGTGGAACCAGATTTCAACATAGATTATATATGTGGTTGTTTCCCCTCCCATTTTCCACTTTGTCCTTTTGTGGCAGTGACATGTTCATCTTGTTGTTACTCTTTAGTCTATGCTTTGTGTTCTTTCACTTCTACTGACCGTCCTTTCTCTTTCATTTTTGTATTGTATTTTTAACAGCGCGCACTGAAGGTATGGACCTACTGTGCTCAGGCAGCGACTGTTATTTTCCTCTGATTTTGAAACAGTTATATTCTCCTCCTAGTACATTGCTATCACTTTGCATCTAATTTTATATCTGAACATCATTTCTGTGCTTGAAAATAGAGGCTCTATGTTATCTTGAGTTTATCATGTAATATGACTCTTTATTCAGATAAAAAGACGTGTTCTGGGATATGGCCATTCAGAATGTGCAGATACAATGTATCATCTAGGAGTGGTAATTATTTTTCATTTCACTGTACTTCGTCTGTTTCCTTTGCTACTGTCTTTAGACGGGAAATCTAGATTTTAAGGGAGGGCTCCGGGGTTCGGAAATCCAAAATCTCACTGTGAAGGTCATTTGGATAAGGCAATTTTGTAAAACTCACTGAACGGTATTCATATTCAGAATATTTCACTCATTTGCTGCTTAATGCATTAGATGATGACTTGATATGACAAATTGCATACTTATATTAAAAATATGAGTATAAAACTACTGCAACCATGGAACCACTGAATGTTAAAGTTTCCATCCTTTAAATGAGTTGGAATTAAGAGTTTTTAATTATAGAACATGCTTCTTGCAATTCTTTCACTACTGTTTTTGCCATAATTTAGACTTGCAAATGAAAAGGTGGGTGGAGAAGTTTCAAAACTTAAATGTTCTGTCTGGCTGCGTTGCCGTGTTCCAGAATGACTTAATAGCAATAACAAAACGTTTGAGATCTTCTATTAAAAATAAATGTTTGATATTTCTGGTAGACAAGTTTTTCTTGCTTCTCCCGTGCTTATTGGTTTTCTGGTGGCGTTTGTCTGAATGTAATTTTTTGGTGTATAATTTCCCTCTTTGATGTGTCTTGAAATGTCTACTTAACTGAATCTTAAGCTGCAATTTTTTCTTCAGGTGTTGTATTTCCAAGGAAAAGAAAGGGATGCTGAGGCCGCCATTCAGGACTCAATAAGGTTATTAGAGGTGTGTCTTTCTCCTAATGTAAAGTACCTCAGCGGTGAGATTCGGTTATTTTGAATATTCTCATTTTTAGCCAACGTTCTTTTTCCTGTGTAGGAAGGTGGCGAAGGGGAGTCATTTGTATGCATTAGAAGACTTAGATATCTGTCGCAGGTTTTCCTTTACCTTATTCTTTCCCAAAACTTCCTTGACACTACTAGAGTAAAAAGTGTATGTTTTTAGAGGGGGAAAGGTTAAGGAGAACTTTGAAATAGGATGAAAGAAGAGGAGTCTTGGAGCAATGGTTGAGTTATCTCTGTGCCCTCAAAAGTCATGGATTTAAACCGTGGAATCAGCCATAGTTGGGCTGCCTGCATTACACCCTTTAGATGTAGTCCTTCCCTTACTCCGTGAAATGCAGGATGCTTTGCACCGGGCTGCCCTTTGCAATAGGATGAAAAATTGCACTACTATTCTTGAATTTTTAGCAACTTTGTGGGAGGTTCCGCATAGTGCACATGAAGTAAATAGAATCTTATGCAGTCTTGGTAAAAAGGGGGCACTTAAGACCCAGGTCAGACAATCCAAGTATTTAGACATTAGATTTAAAAAAAATCAAAAGTCCACATAAGTTGTCAGATACGAAACTGGTGGTACTTGTAGTTGCCATTGCATTCGATGCTTTTTTGGCAAGCAAAGCAGTTCTAGAGTTAGATCCTTAGTCCCAAGACCTTGCATTCTTTATAATTAAATTGAGAATATAAAGTAAATTGATATTGATTCTGTGCATTTTCTATCTTGAAAGTGTGCTTTTTCCAACTTTCTGGCTGTTAAATTTAGGGTTTTAATTGTCTGATTGATATATTTTTGCTATATTGTTTAAGATATATTTGAAATCACATCGGCTGGCTGAAGCTGAGATGGTCCAGAGGAAGATCATGCATATTTTGGAATTGTCAAAGGTTATTTATTTATTTTTGAAATTCTTTCTCATTGTATTATTCCCTTTCTAATTGCCTTTTTCTGTAATGGACTAATGGTGATTAAAATTTCTGTAAAGGAACAACCTATGCAATTAAACTTGAGCTGGTTTAATTCCTTTCTTGTTGAATTCAGGCAAATTAATACCTGCATCTTATTTGTGACTTCCAGTAGAAACAACCTATGCAAGCCTGAATTTTCTATCATGTTTTCTTATCATCTATGCAATGTTATAGTGGGTACGACTGTAGTAGATATGGTGGCTGAACAGGATTATTTCCTCATCTCAAGTTTATTATATGGTATTTCTATTTTGTGCTAAACAACCACCAATGTTGGGTTTTTTTCACAGAAATGTTGTAGATTACTTTACACTAGATATTAATACTGGCCAAATAGATGGATACTATATGTTGTCCCTTGGCTGGCAATTTTTAATCCCTATTTGCTTTCTATTTTGTCATTTAGAACTAGTTTTGATTATCTTGATCAATGTTATAATAAAATTTTATATTTGAAAAAAGTATGATGTCCCTGCCAGAAACATAATGTAAATTGTGTATACAGGGTTGGAATTCGTTGGACACAGTTGTTGCAGCTGAATCTTTAGCTCTGACCCTGCAAGCGTCTTGCAATTTAAAAGATTCAAAAGAACTTCTTGAAAGGTTATTCCAATATTATTAATTTGTTATATCCTTGGATTTACTTTCGCTATATCTGGAATCCTGTTATATTTCAACCTGCAGATGTCTAAATGCGCGGAAAGTCTTGCTTCCTGATGACCATATTCAGGTTTGTTGTTCCTTGACAAGTATTTTAGTAGCTTCCACTTTCCATTCTATTCAACTTTCAAATTCCTCCAAATTTTCTGGCAATAAACTGATGCATACACAAAGATACTGTTTTATTGCATCTATGCTTGCAATGAATATGCTGGCTAAGAGTAAAATAATACCATGATTTTTTTGTCTACTCATTTTCAGATTGGTGCAAACCTACTTCGTCTAGCACAGGTTGCTATGCTTGATAGCAGCCAACATAAAAAATTTGATGTCAAGAGAGCTAAAGCCGAGCTTGATATCGCAAAGGATCATGTACATAATTCAATAAGGTTTCTATCAGTTTGTTACACGTAAACCTGTAGTTGTTACTTTTGAATATCAAAACTAAATCAAATTATCTTAGGCTTGTTTCTTTTTCTAATTCCAATTATCCTTTCTTTGTTACTATGTGGTTTTAATGATAATGCCCTCAACGATAATGGCCGTGACATTAATCTATGTTCATGCTTTGAGGAACTTAGTGGCTGTTCCTTGATATTCTCTCCGATTCCTTGTTCCGTCTCAGGATTGCACGTCAATATTTAGATAGAGTATCGAAACAAAAAGACAGGTTGAAGAAACACAGTGCACCGGGAGATTCCAGAAAGGAAGCCCAAGCAGCGCTGCTCATATTGGTCTGTATTTTATTGGTTGTGCATCCACTATTCCTCTTCTCTTATGCATGTCTATTATAATAGAATTGTGATTTTTCACAGCTGCAATCATTCAATACTTTATCGTCGGTGGAGGTAGCAAAGCAAGAACTGCTGGAAATTCAGGTCAGATTCTAAGCCTTAGTACATAAGCAAGGATTTAACTTTTATGAGGTGCATTAATAATTTCTGGTGTTATTTTGCAAAGCAGGAAGGAAAAAGTAACCTCAAGGCTAAGGAGTCACTTCTTCAATGCATTCATGCTTACAGTGAGGTAAAATTAACTATCTATTCTTCAATGGACATACACGTCTCTTGCAAAGCAAGGATTTTGAATATTTATCACAAACTCAAAACTTGTTTTTGCAGTTTGTAGCCGATAAGTCAATCCCTGAGAACGCTGAGATAAAGAAGGAATACCTTTCGTGTTTGAAGGTTGCTCAAAACTTGCTCGGTAATAAAGGACTACCAGAAGCTGAATTGATAGAATCTTGAAGAGCTCAGTTGCCATAGATTTTGGTGTGAGAAACAAAGTTGGTCCATAACTTTATAAGCTGCAATTTTTTATTTTGATATTGTAGAGCGTGTTTGTACGAATACAAACACGGTTTTGCTAGGTAGACAATAACTTTTGGGAACAATGTGAACAATGAGTTTCAAAATTGGACCAATAAAATAAAACACAGTCCAGCCCAAATTACCCCCTAAACTTTAATTTTTACAATCCTAATTTTAACCATCCTATTCTTACCCCTTTTGACCCGAGACGCAGCCACACTCCAGGAATCATACTGTCGGCGTTGCAACTCAACCTCCGGCAAGTTCGCTGCAAGCTGAACATCCGGCACTACCCACATGCTTCAACCACAGGCTTCACGTGAGTCCCCTATCGATGCTCGCGCGTTGCTGCCCTCATTCTGCATCCCTCCCTCGCGCTACCGTCGAACACCGCTCGTCGCGGAAGGGCTCTCGCTCGCTGTCGCTGCGCCAGCAAATTTCCGCACACAGCGTCGCAGTTGAATGCATCAACGGCAACGCTGAACAGCCCGCAAGCTTCAGGTTCGCTCCCTCATAGTGCTCGTGCGCTGCTGCCCTCACCCCGCGTCCCTCCCTCGCCACCATTGGGCGCCGGCCATCGTAGAGGAGCTCCCGGTCTCCGTTGACGCGCCTCCAATCTTCAGCAAGCTTCAGGTTTGGTTTCTTGGACTGCTATGGAAGATAAGAACCCTTGTTTATTGCTGATTTCTTATTTTGTTACCATGTTGGATTATATATTTTTTGAATTTGGTTTGGTCTGTCCGGGCATTACGTTAGTCGGCACAGATGTTCTACTGGCTTTGGATGTTTGATTTTCACTTCAGACGGATGATTATTTTACCTAATGACTTTAGATGTTCGATTTTCATTTCTTATAAGACGGAAGATTATTTTACCACGTATACGGATGGTTGTTTTGCACAATAATTTAATGATCGTTTCAGTTGAGTTGGTGATCGTGTGCTTGTTTGGCTGGGGTCTGGGCGGCAGTGGGCTGCGGAGGAGGCTGCACGGCCGGTGGCGGTGGGGCAGCGCGAAGGAGGTTGTCCGGGGCTTGTGCGGCGCGATCGAACGAGCACGGAGAGGCTGGGCGGCATCGGTTGAGGGCTAGGCGGTGGCGGCTGGAGTCTGGGTGGCGTCTGACCGGAGAGTGGGAAAGTGAAGCAGCGGCTAGGTTACTCTACAGACCAGAGTTTGCGAATAGATGGAGGTTAGCGTGATAATGAATGTAAGTATGTAACTGATTTGGATTAATTTGAAATCCTTATTTTTTAAAATTTCAAAATTTGAAATAATTATTAATTAATTAATAAAAAAAAGTATTAGTAGACAATGAGAATATTAAATAATGTGAACAATGGATATGTCGAAGTACGTTAGTAATTACTAATCGGAGAGTCAAATAAGTAAGTGGCATCCCCTTGTCAATTGAGATTCAAAATTATTCCGTACTTCTCTAGTTCTCTGCTACATATGACAAATAAAATCAATGCATTGCGTGATCAATTTTTAACAGCACATCATTTTACTCACTACCACACACTTGCTCTCATGAAAATGCTTCTCTGTGGCGTGTTGTTTTCACCCTCCGGCCTACTATGTATGGTGTTTCTATAATCTTGATGGCTTGTAGTTGGTGCAATTGTGGTACAGAACTGACAGAAAAGGAAATAAATCACTGCTGCAATTTAAAAAGTATAGTACAATGTTTTTGGCTGCATTCAGGCAACAAATTGACTTTATTGGATGACTAAAAACCAAAAAACAAAACATGATTTATTTCATATGAATAAAAATTATTGTAACAAAGAGAACGTAAATTACTATGGATGTTGGTGTAACCCATGGCTTGTAGTTGTAGTGTTACCAACTAAAGCAAAGGCTTTTTGTCTTGCTATGAAGAAACCAAGTAAAAACTAAAGGGAAAAAGCAATGGAGGAATGCATCATACAAAACAAAACAAAACGTAAGGAGCATGAAATGATGTGAAAGAATAGGAAAAATCTGTAAGCAAAGCTGGCTTGCAGTAATGCTAATACATAAATTGCCACAAGTAGTAAGTAACCATATCAGGAAGGACCAATCGTAGATTGGGGACCATTCTCTTAAGTCTATTAACCCCAACTGCTCCCATGTCCCATTACATTCTTCATAATCACATTAGAACTTTAGAAGAGATAAAAAAAAATGTTAAAGATAGAATCTACAATAATTCGGAAAATTGAAGTGATAAATATTAAATAATTCGAACCTAAATACATTACGTTATACCTTAGTGCCACAACACGTATCACTATGTCCCTCATTCACTATTTTTACAGTTACACAAAATCTTAAATCTTAATCTAAATTGGTTGAGTTTTACATTAAACTCAATAAACAAACGATTATGCCACTACAAAGTACAAACATTAAAACTTAGTTAACATTTTTTCAACCATAAAAATGTAAAATCATGAAATGCTTGATTTTTTTAAATAAATAAATAATAGTATTGAAGATGACTTTTTAATTATAATATTACCATTTGAAGTTTGAATTCAAGATCAACCGCCCCCCTTCCTTTTCAATTTTCAAGGAAGACGGCAACCTTGTTTTTGTATCTACTTGTATTTTGTAGTATTATATGATGTGATATGAGTTATGATTTCTTTGGTAATCTTTTCCTTTTCTTTTTTTTTTAATCTTGTTGGTTTCTTTTTCTTTTTCCTTTTTTAATTTAAAGTGAAAATGAGATTCGAAAGGGGTGTATAACTGTATATGGCCATTTACAACTGATGTATAGCTGTAAAATCAAATGCCTCGTGCATATAAGCATTTAAAACTTTAAGGTCGTATTTGTTTTTTGAAACTGAAAAATTATAATTAAGTATTGTGTTTGATAATTAGTGTTTAGAAATAAAATTTTAATTTTGAAACACAAAATTTTATTATATTTAATACTTTTAAAAAATAAAAACATAAAAATTAAAAATTTTAAAAACAAAAACTAAAATTTTAATATTATTTATTTTTAAAAATATTATTATTTAATTTTTTATATTTTAAATCAATTTTTTAATCTTTATATTTATTATAAACTAAAATATACTGAAATATAATTTAATTATATATAATTTACACTAAATACAATATAAATTTTAATTTAATCACTATCTTATAGTTTCACTTTCTCCGAATCCGGAGGATAGCCTAAATAACATTGGGTTTGCAATTTTCTCGAGACGGAGGCTTTTAAGTTTTAACTTTTAACCAGAAAAAGAAGTGTTGCTCCACGCTTTTGTGGCCAGCTGGATCCTGTTAATATAGTACTCCACTTAATTACACTTAATTGTGAATTTGTGATTGTGACGTTAATTTAACATCCTTTTTATCCTTTCTTCCTTGGAACAAGCCTTTCCCTTTTAGTTATGGGATTCGAGTTGTTTCATGTCCACACGTGGTAAAACATTTTAGATTTTTTATTCAGCAATAAAAATAAATCATTAAAATAGTACGATAAGATATAAAATATATCTTTAAAATATAAAATAATATATATTTTTATAAAGATTTAGTTAATATATATCTTATTCAACTTTTAAAAAAATATATATCTTATTCAATTAAAAAGTTAACATGTCTCTTAAAAACATAAATTAAAATTATTAGTTAAAAAAGATTTTTTAGTAAATCATGCAAAATTTAGTTTTTAATGATTTTTTATATTTATTAAAATACAAAATTAAAAATTTTCTATCAATAATAATTTTAATACGTGTACATAATAACTAAACTGTTTTTATAATTGATTTTTTTAACACAATATATTTTTGAATAATTTTTTAGAGATTTTTATTTTAGAATGAAAGACAATCCGTGAATTATTTTATGTTTTTGGGGATTGGGAATAGAGAGATCTACCTGAAATGAGCAAACATGTTTTTCGCTTCTTGAAAAAGTTTTTATGGAAAAATAAAAAATATTGCCCCTCTAAAAATTTGTCCAAAAAAAAAAAAACACTCGCTTTGTCTCCTGGGATAAATTCTTAGCGCACATTTTTCGGTAGTTCTCGTATGGAGTTCATCATATGACATTTAATGAGTTATAACCAAAATTTTAAACCCGAGGGTTTACTTTTTTGAGAGAGAGTAAATTGAGAGTGTGAGACAGTGCATTGGGAATGGAGGATTAGGGTTCAAAGGAACAAGAGAAGGGGATTAGAGTTCAGAAGGTGAGATTTTGGATTGAAAAGGGGAAAGTGCATTGGGGTGGGGGAATTAGGGTTAGGGAGGGGGACGGAGGGAGTGCGTTGGGAAAGGGGGAGAGGGGGGGGGGGGAGTGCGTTAGGGAAGGGGAAGAGGAAGTGCGTTGGAGGGGAAGGATTAGGGTTGGAGATGTGTTTCGGCGAACTCGTGGGTACGCTTGTCAAATTTTAAAATCTTTCAAAAACTATTTTGTCAATAACAAAAGTCAGGTACCATTTTGTCAGCGCCAGAATCTTTCGCGTACCGATTTGATATTTACCTCAAACAAAATACTTAGAGTCACAACTAGGCTCAAAGGTGCAAAAGCACCAAAAGAAAAGAAAAGATGTGGTCAAGAATAAAGAAACCTTAAAGAAGAGAATCAATAATATCACCTGGATTCTAGTTCTAAAAGGAAGCTAATATTTCTGAGTTTTAAAAGAAAGTGAGATGTCAAAACTATTCAGAATTAGAGAGTTAATAGCCTCATTCAATAATTGGACTTGAACTATTGACAACTCAAACCTGATGTATTTTTCTCTTCCAATTAGTCCTATCTTATTTTTGGTTGTTTGAGGACAAACAACAGTTTAAGTTTGGTGTTGTGATGTGTGAGTATCTTATACCCTTTTTCATAGCATTTTCTAGTAGTGTTTAGTTAGATTTTATTAATTTGTACCATGTTTTAGTTTAAAATTCATCTTTGGATACTACTTTGAGTTTTTGTATTATTTTTATAATTTTAGGTGAATTTTGGGCGAATTTGGTAAAATCTTGTTCAGAGACGAAGAAAGGATAGCAGATGATGTCAATCCTGACCTCCGTACATTCTAACGAGCATATCTTGAGTTATAGAGGTCCAATTGACGCGGTCTCAATGGCGTTAGAAAGTTAACTTTCAGAGCTTTCCAACGATATATGATAGTTTATACTTCTCTCCCAGAATCACTGCCAAAACTGGCATTAAACGTCCATACCTGGTATTTAACGCCAAAAAAGGAGCAAGCCCAGCGTTGAACGCCCAAAAATAACGTTCAACGACAGCCTGGGAGCAAGGAAACAGCAAGCACGCCCCCTTATGGGCGTTCAACGCCCAAAACCTAAGTGGAATGTCAAGCATCAACCGAAGCACATAACCAAGTGGACCCCAAACTAGATTTTAGCACTCCTCAACTTATTTTATCTTATCTTTGTAACTTTTAAATTAAAATTAACATCTTTTAGGGTTAGTATTTACTATTTAAAGAGGATATCACTTAGGTTTACAGACACATTACTTCAGATCTTCTTTTATTTTTAATTCTGTTTTCTCTGTAAGTCATGAACAACTAAACCCCTGGTTAAGATTATGAACTCTATTTATTTCTATGGATTGATATTATTACTTTTTTTGTTTATATATTTATATTATAATAGTTCGTTCTGTCCCCCTAATCATATAAATGATATAAAGTGAGTGATCCAACTTTAAAAGACACGAATTAAGCATTGTATCCGTGTCTTGTCACGCATGATGAGCGAGCGCTAGCTTTAGTAGTGTTTAATTTGTGGGGAAACTCTTTAATTAAGAGCATCTTCTCCTGTCAAAGTTAACAAGTTAACAAAAATATCCTTCTTCTCATTACATCTAGAGTATAATTAAGGCGCACAAGTCCTATTCAATTATCCTCCTCCGATTCTCTACAACTTTGGTTTGTATATATAGTTGTAGCTGTCTTGATAAAGATTGCACTTCAATGTTCCAGTGCGTGTGCACTGTTTCTTGCTCCCAAATTTTATAGTGCCAGGTTGGCTATAAAGTCATAAATAAAAATGCAATGAATTTCAAATAATATCCTACTGTTCTTGAAGGCTACATTGGACTACACACTAATACTTCATAGTCCAAGCTTAAGGCTGTTGACAACTGTTCATTTTTGTTCTTTTCTTGTGTGTTCCATTATAACATCTTTATGGTTAATTGTATATTTTCATAAAATGAACAATATGTTGGACGGACCATATCACTTGTTGAGTCAATTGTGGAAAGCTCTTAACCATGAGAGAGATTTCAGGGAGAAATCGAGTAAGATAACATAAGATGAGAAGACACAACATCCAACTCAAAATCTTAAGGTGTCAAGTTAATGGGTCTCTCATCTTATAAACTTCTCACTCTTCCTTACTTACTTTGATGTGGGACTTACTTCAACACTCCTTAGACTTGCAATACTAACACAATATATGTTTAGTAGCTAGTATTTTTCTTATTTAAGATTTAAACTCTTATAACAATAATAATGTACCTTCTAGAATTGCTTATGACTGATGACCAGCCATGGATGCATGGTGGGGTTGGTACTTGATAGCGGAATGAGATACGACTAATTTAAGAATTAAGAATAGTCCAACAATGCTGTAGGCTGTATGAAGAAAAAGGTTTTATACACAATATTTAAAGCAGATTTATGGTATTTAATTAGGATTTTTTTTTTTCAAAGTATCCTTCAACCATTAGATTAAGAAACTAATTCCATAATTCGTCGGAAATTAAAGTTTTATTTAAATATTTATTGTTGACTACATATATAAAATTAAATTCAAATTTTCGATATTTATTTAAATGAATAAGTGAGTTTATCATTTCATCCGTTTAAATTAGTTAATTATTAAAAAGAAAAACGGCTATATTAATAATCCCTCACACTCACACATATGTAGTAATTAATACATAATATTTGCACAAAGTATACATATGAAGGGTAAAGCTAAGGATGACATTCGCAAACACTGAATATTTTTTGTTTTTTCAAATAAACAAAGGCATCGGGTCATATATTAATAATAATAAATAATATATAACAGGAATAATCTACATAAACCTAATCCTCATATTTACATCTCTCGTTGATAACTTGATATTATAGTGTACGTGATTACTACTAATTTAGTTATGGCTTTTGACGCATGCAAGGTCCATGCAAGAGCGCGTGGTCCCAAATCAAATTGACCTTGTCACGTCATGCTGGAACACAACATATCTCCTTTTCAACTTCACTCTTCCACCGTCCGATTCACATCATCGCTCTGATGATCAACGGTCAGACACACGAACACGCACACACTCACTGCTACTTAACCCAATCTGCTACAATCAGCACCACCGAAGCCCACTCTGCGATTGGTGAGATCAAACTCCACCCACAGATTCTGTTGATGGAAGTTCCCTATTATGTTACTTGCCGCACCCAATTTATCGGAACTCCCAATCCCTATGCAGTGGACCCCGCCGCCCACGTCAGCAAGCACCCTCTCCTTGGGAACTACAATCTCCACACCCTTCTCAAATTCAAAAACCATCTCCCCTATCAGCCGTCCGATCTCAACTCCAGCATCTCGACCGTCAAAACACATGTCGGCCATTCCACCGTACACGTACTCCTTCTTCATCCTGGGCCCCACGATTCTAACCACTTCCTCCCGTACCTTGTCATAGGCTTCACTAACCAGGTACGTGAACTCGGATCCAGAGTCCACCATAGTCTGACCCGACCCTCCAGCGTCGGGTCGGAAAACTGCCGGCGAAATGTTCAGTCTTTTCCCGCCTATCCGGATACCGTTCATGGCGACAGTGTAGGCCAAGGGGTCAAGATTCGGCATGCGTTGACTCTGTGAAAAAGTCAACATAGGGATATACTTGAACCCGGTGGAGTGCGGGTTGTTACCAAGGTAGAAAGACCCGGTTGGAGCGGGTCCGGGTTGAACCTGCCTTGGCGGAACGCAATAAGAGAATTTGTTGATTTTGGCCTGGGATGAGAAGGACAATCTTCCGCGATTAATTCCTAAAATGCCCCTGGCGTCGCTGGAGTAAGTTGCGCAGCCAAGGATGAGGGGAGGGGTAGAGTGGGCAGGTGCGAAGGTTAGTTTCTCGCGGACGAGATTGCCCTCGGCATAGCTTCCATCAGCGTAGAAATAAGAATAGTGGCAGAGGCGGTTCTGGTCGCAGGAGGTTGGGAGGGTAAAATCGGGAATTTGAGGCTTGCAGAGAGGGTGGGTGCAGGGTAGTACGGAGAAGGTTGAAGAGAGAGAAGGGTCAAAGGAGGGGGTTGGAGGAGGCGGTGGTGGCTTAACGGCTTTCTTATTGTGACACTGAATCCAAGAGAGTTGGCTTCCGGTGTCGAGAATCATTTGTTGTGCCTGTGGGGGTGTACCAATGGGTAGAGTCACTATGAGTACATTGGAGTATTTGAATGTGGACCTCAAGTTATAGGAAGAAGAAGAAGAAGAAGAAGGAGCCTTGGTGTTCCTCGAGGAGAGCATGAGAGAGGAAGATAGCATCTTTGCCGTTGCGTTTGTGGAGAGAGAATGTGTGGTTAGTGGGAATGACATTGAGAAGGATGAGTTTGTGGTGGTGAGTTTTGCAGCAGATATGATGGTGATGAAGAAGGGGAAGAAGAGAAGCATCTTGAAGAGTGGTAACAGAGGCATGGCCATAGGCATTGGAGTGAGAGAGTAGCAAAGTGAGGTGTGGGTAGTGATGTGGTTATATAGGGAGAAAAAGTAGCATTAAACAGTTGGAATAATGAACAAAGAAAGAAAGAAAGAAAAGAAGAAGACGCGTTTTCTTCGGTTGAGTTTTGGGTGGGTGAAATGGATCCTGTCCTGTCTTTGCAAAAGCCATGTCCATGTGTCGTAAGGATCACTGTTTAAATATATGTTCTCTTTAAATTACCAAAAATACAGTTAGAAACATTAAGAACTGATAAAAACAATCTCTAATGTGTTATTTTTTTCACAATTTTTTGTCCCTGAGATATTTTCCTACCTACAACACAGATTGGTGTGTGGAACCATAATTAAAATGGGGTTCGTCTCATTTAAATCTGGAAGGTGTGTGTTAGTTAATGATTTTCCCTCTCTCATTTATGTGAATGTGCATTTGTCCTATGATCCCACCCCTGTCTCTGACTATGTGTTATTCCATTGCCCCCTCAAATTTATTAGGCTTTTATATTTCTCAAATTGGATTAGATGTGGACATATGCGTAAAACATAATCTTTTATACGTGTCAGTTGTGACATCCACCAATCGGTGGTGATCATATATTCATATTCCTTTTATTTTCTTAATTAAGAATTCAAAAAGATGACATTACTTGTCTACTACTGCATTCCTGCAGGTTATTTGACATTGCTTGATGATGATTATGAAGTTCAAAAAGCGGGTTTACTTTTTACAATTAACCATAATGTAATTGGTCACCCTTCTCTTCACCAATAATACATGGAGTCATTGAGAACGATTTTAGTACTATTTATTGTAGTTCAGAAAGTAAGGTATGTGCAATTACTCTTTATTGAACTGGTGCCTCTAGCTAAGACCTGAGGTTCTTTATTAAAATGTAAATTTCCGAATTGAAAAAAGGGGTTAACACTTTCACCAACCCCACCCTTCCCATTCTCACATGCAATTGATTAATTCGAATGTGTTCAAGAGCGGTGCATCACGACACACGACATACACCAATTTCTTTTGTAATTGTACTAATTTTGTATCATAAATCATGATACAATGTTATATGTAGTACTGAATTGGTCCATATGTATAATAAGTAAGATTTTGTTAGTAAAAAAAGAATGGCATATGATATGGGGCATTGCATTGGAGAAGTAACGTTATATGTATGTTGATTAGTCAACTAACTACAGCTGGTAGTGGTACCCAGCTGGGAAGTTAGAAGAAGGGGAAGAAGAAGCCGCCACCCACCCATTATTACCATATGTAGGGTTTAGGACATTAGGTGGTCAACACAAGGTGAAAAGGAAATAATAGCGCCATTAACATTAAGAGTCTTAACCCCACCGCACTATTCCTACTACACATATTTTTAGTTTATATTTCTATGCACTTTCTCTCCCACATTGTCCAAAAATCACCTACTGAACACTATACCGCAATATATCCTTTTTTTCCCCTTCTTAATACAAATGTACATGGATTTATCTTTTCTAACTAAACAATCCACTAATTAAAACAAATAGTTATTAAAATTAGATACGTATTATGTCAAATAATTTAATTATTATTAACTATTATCTTATAGAAACATATTTTCATGCAAGTAATTATCTTAAGAAACTATTATATTAAAAATATTTTAAGCAAAAGTAAAATACAAGAATAAAATAAATTACATTTCATGATATTATAATTCGGCTTATATATAATTTAAGGTGAATTCTATCTAACTCTTTCTAAAATAACATGTAAGTTATCTCTCATGATGTGTCATATTTTAATTGGTTATTATCTTAATCATAGTTGGGTTATTTTGTAATTTATTATTTGAGATGGGTAATGATATAATTTCTTAAAATATCAAAATCTCACTCCCGTTAATTGAAGCACATTTTCATTCCTCCATTCTTTCTTCATCACCTAGCTTCAGGCCTTCCAAGCATCGCCAGTCGTCATCTACTACCCTCTCACGTGCAATCTCTCTTTTCAATGCATCATCCCTTAACAACGTTATCAAATTTTAGTCGCCAGTGTTAGGATTTGATTGAATTAGTCCCACATTGCTTAGGATAGCAAATGGAGTGGGTGACCTAGGCTATAAATATGAGGCTAAGGTCTCCATATTTTTTGCACCAGTCGAAAACACTTAAAGCTTGTATCTGACTTTTCTTTTCCTCTATATTCTTTGATTAGAGAGTGTTGTAAGGTGTAGTTAAATATTTGCTTTGAGAGTGTGGGTGTATTGGGGTGCCGGTGTTAGAGAGAAAGAAGTCTATGTATTGTAACAATTTTCACATAGTGATATTCTTTGGTTGTCATTTGACAACGGCCGTGGTTTTTTCTCCAGTAATTGGAGTTTCCACGTTAAATTCTTGTGTTTTGATTGTGTCTATTTTATTTCTCTGTGAAAGGTATTTTCTCAAGAGGGAATGGTGTATTATTCCCAACATGTGGTATCAGAGCTTCGGTTCGGTGGGATTTATTCTTAGTATGCTCTGTTGTTGCAGTCTAGTCTGACCTTCCACATCATAAAAGAATTTTGTCCTGTGGCTTGAGGTTGATCTTTGGTTGCTGTTGTTGTTACTGGAAGGCAGTGTGACACTGTGAGAGTACAGTTTGGAAAGGTTCTGGCTAAGGAAAGACTTGGTATTTAAGTGTGTCCATTGTGACCCACCTCTCTTTCCTGGGGACCCTTCCTAGTGCACGGTCTACAGTTGAGTTATACTATTCCAGTATACGGTTACAACAATGTCAGGATATTCAAGTGCTGTGAAGCTTGAAATAGAGAAATTTGATGAAGAATCAATTTTGCCTTGTGGCAAATACAAATCGAGGATGTGTTGATACAATCAGGTTTGCACAAGGCGTTGAAGGAGAAGATCTCTGGTATGAAAGATGATGTTCTCTAGAAGACAAGAAGTATCCTCATGGTATTGCCGCACTGCCATGGATAAGGATAAGTTGTGGTAATCGGGTCCACAATTACACACGGGCATTGGTTGGCGTTGAGATGCAAGGTGTGTGGCGGAGTTATGTCGATGGTTGGAGAACTTCCAGGAAAAGCCAATTTGGAAGTTGCACCATGAATTTTCAGCAAGGTTTCAATCTGTACTAAGGCGAAATGCTTAGAGTGGTCTAATTTCAAGTGAGTATACTTTCATGGTGGAGTATGATAGTTCTCTGAACTATGATTGTCGGTATAGACAATGGCGGCAAAGAATTGACGATGTTGACTATGGAAGCTGAAGATGTGTGACTATTTCAATCAAGGTGGAGATTGTTAGGATTTGGTTGAATTAGTCCCACATTGCTTAGGATAGCAAATAGAGTGGGTGGCCTAGGCTATAAATATGAGGCTAAGTTCTCCATATTTTTTGCACCAGTCGGAAACACTTAAAGCTTGTATCTGACTTTTCTTTTCCTCTATATTCTTTGATTAGAGAGTGTTGTGAGGTGTAGTTAAATATTTGCTTTGAGAGTGTGGGTGTACTGGGGTGTTGGTGTTAGAGAGAAAGAAGTCTATGTGTTGTAACAATTTTCACATAGTGATATTCTCTAGTTGTCATTTGACAACGGCCGTAATTTTTTCTCCAGTAATTGGA
Organism: Arachis hypogaea; assembly: GCF_003086295.3. NCBI lineage: Eukaryota > Viridiplantae > Streptophyta > Magnoliopsida > Fabales > Fabaceae > Arachis > Arachis hypogaea. The sequence goes on from NC_092048.1 coordinate 133,280,276, forward strand.
GTTTTCACATTAAATTCTTGTGTTGTGATTGTATCTATTTTATTTCTCTGTGAAAGGTATTTTCTCAAGGGGGAATGGTGTATTATTCCCAACAGTAAGTAACTTTGTCGTTCTTCTCAATATAGCCAGCGCCGACGCCATTACTATCTATCTTCTTGCGGTGGCGCCATTACTATCTATCTTCTTGCGGTGGATCACTCCTTACCAACATAAGTAATGGTTAGTTAGATTATTAAATTTTTTTATTAAAAAAAATATATCTTTATTTAATTACATGATGGAACATATATTCATATGTAAAATATAATAGACACCAAAAAAATATATATGTAAAATATAATATAATAAAATAAATCTATTCAGAGTACTTCAAAGTATAATTAAAATCAGGCATATACGAATATAATAGTAAAATTTGTACACTAAACAAGTAAACATATCTTTTATCATATATAAATTATTTGAAAAATTAAATAAATTGTTAAAATTAATAACACAAGTTTAAAATAATAAAATCAAACTTTTTTAAAGTATATTTTATAGTATTTTTATTTTTTTTAATTTTTAATTTATTAATACTTTATTATTTAATTAATTATTAAATAAATTACTTTTATAAAAAAATATTTTTTGTATTATCTTAAAAAAGAGACCAATATAACAGCTTAAAAAATAATATAAAATGATATTTTAAATAAAAAATAATTAATATTTAACATGATGAAGAAAGGATGGAGGAGTGAAAATATTCTTCAATTAACATAAGTGGAGTTTTAATAATTTAAGAAATTATATTATTTTCCATCTCAAATAATAAATTATAAAATAATTTAACTAAAATTAAGATAATGATCAATTAAAATGTGACATATCATAAAAAATAACCTACATATTATTTTAAAAGGAATTAGATAGAATTCATCATAATTTAATTAGGTTAGTGACAAATTACAATTCAATCCAAGTAAATTTTAGAAGACGAAAACCAGTTGAGAGAAAATTTATATATCTTAAGAAAAACTTTATTTTAAAATCTTTTTCTCGGTATAGTGGATATAATTAGTAGGTTTACATGTATAATTGGACATTTGTGTCATTGTGTGCAATGTTTACTGGTATTTTACGCTGCTATCTCATACATACATGATACTCCTAACACACACCAATGTATGCGTTTGAAAACTTCTCACACAGCTAGCAAAGTTATATCTAATATTTTGTCACTATTAATACTCTCTTATATATATTATTTCGACATGTTATACATGAATGCATGGCACCTCATCGTAAGAAGACAATCGATTAGATTCTTGTACATATAATAGAGCTAGTTATTACTTATTAGCTCACCATATATGCATGTATATCGTGTAGTATATCGGATGTGTACACTTGTATTGAGACTAGGGCCTTTTTATTTTCCGTTACCATATTTAGTTCCTTTAGGCATATCATATGTTTTGTGGTAAATTATATATATGGAACTGGAATTAAATGGACTGGAATGGAGTGGTATTATTAAACAAAAGTTACTGAAAAACAAAACCAAAAAAACAAAAGGAAGATAAACATTGTATGGAGTGGTGGTTCACGGATTATGATCATAATGAGAATTGAGGAAAAGAAAAGATCGATAAAACGGATCACGGGTATGTAAAACACAGCACTTTTGATAACAAAAATGACATATGATTCAATAATTTGGTTTCAGAGAATGTGATTAAAAAAAAAAAAGCAAATTCCATTTTGTTGCTTTAACATACTTTGTAGTAGTGCTCACATGCATTGAACTTTGGGTAGATCTATCCAGTTATTAATTTATAATTATTACTTCCACTCTACTTTCTACTATGTTACTTTGACTAAGAATATTTTATTAGTTATTTTATTTTATCTGTTAATATATATATATATATTTTAAACATATACCAATATTTAGTATATCACATAAATTTTATGCATACATACAGTTATGAAAATATATCAAGAAAATTTCAATTAAATTATTTATATAATAGGACAACAAATAAAACACTAGAATAATAAATTAATATGAAAATTACGTTTTATTAAATATTTATGAAAGTAAATTTTGATTTTGAATTCCTTAATAATACTTGCAGAATAACTAAAATTTCTTTTCCCCTTTAATAAACTCAAAAATAAACAGTATTATTGGTCTCTTACGTTAGGATTTATGATGCAGAGACCCTGACACAGAGATGTGATACGACACAATACGAGATACGTGGACATACGAATTTTAAAATTATATAAGATACGGGGACACAACATATATATAGAATATAAGTATTTTTTAAATAAATTATAATGAATTTTTGATATTTTATTATTATTAAAATATAAAATAATTTTTTAATTATTTTTAATGTCTTCTTTTAACTATATAAAAGTATCTAAAATATTTTTTGTTTTAATAAATAATAATATATATTATTTCTAAATTCATTTTAACAATACATGCTAAGAATAAGACTGGATACGCCGACAAATGATAGTATTTAGGTGTGTCCAAGTCCGAAGAAGAATTTTTTATTTTTTATTAAAACATGGTTGGACACAATAAACACGTGTATCGAATGAATGTTAATGAATGTCGTGTTCAAAATGTGTTTGACACATGAACACAACAAAACAACTCAACGAAATGTCCGTACTTCGTAGGCTAGAATTAGAGCATTATTTAAGAAGGAAAAGACCTGCTAGTTACGATTCAAGCAGTAATAGCTAAATTTACCTAAATGGATATTATGATCAAAATCAGTAGCACAAATGCACGATATGAGGTGGTGAAATTTTTGGACTATAATCCATATATGATATATTCCATCTGCCACCGCTATAAATTTTGGCGCTATATATCTTAATATGCATTGGGATAATTAATAAGAGCAATGCATGTAGACATAGAAACAGAACATTATCTAACTTTTTAATGAATAAAAACAATATACTATAGAAAAGTTTGTTTATTCAGTCTTATGAAACGCACCACCGAATAAACACAATATGGTTGGCCGTATTTAAGGGGAATATTTGTCGCCTCATTTAAGAATAAGATTTATTACTATTAATTTACTTTAGTGCCGATTTCTCATCGCTAATTCATCGTCCATTATATATTCGAATTCCTTGTCTTTTTTTCTGTTGCTAGCTTTATTAGTGAATAAACTTGTTTGAGCATGGATGCTGATTAAGAAAAGAATAAATAATAGAAAATCAAACTAGTAATGTGACGTTACTGGATATCAATTTCTCAACAGGTCAGATCCAAACATAGAAGAAAATAATTCACAGGCTACTATTACATGATTGCATGCATTTTTATTTGACACATATTAGTTTTAAATAATTTCTTTTAATACTAACAGAACTTTATTTGTACAATAACGTATTGAGTTTAAATTAGATTATTAATTAGTGTAGGTAGACTTATCTTGCTGTACAAGTAAATTAGTATTAGCAAAATCAGTTAAGACAGTTAACCCTGAGTTAGTTGAAGGAAGATAGATTGTGAGTGTAGTTAGGTGAAGGTGCTTTGTAATTAAGCAACATTTCCCTCCTTTATAACTTGAAGTTCACTAATCTAACACTAATGTACAATCACATACACTTCTCTTTGATTACCAAGGAGACTTTAAAAAAAATTGAGAGAATATAAAATGAGAAGATATCACATCTAATTTAAAATTAGATAATAAATTAATGAGTCTCTCATCTTATAAATTTATCATTTTTTTAATGTGAAACTAATTTTATATACTCTTCATATTTGTAACATTAATATAATTCTGATCTCTCTGTTCTTTCTATCTATTTTTCACTTTTTTTTTTCCGGATTAGAGTCACAGCTACCTGAATTCCAATAATTAGTACCCAAAAGAAGAAAAGAAAATCATTAGAGATTGGTTAATTAATTAAGTTCAGTAGAATTATAGATACTTGTAATTAATACTATCAACATCACGGATTACGATATATAAATTATTTTTTTTGTTCACGGTATTTTTTAATTTGACATACTAAAAATTAATTTGTGCAAATTTTAGCTCCATTTAAAAATTTTGTTGCGCTGGCCAATGAGTTATTACATACACAAGACAAGACGGAATTTGAACTTCTGACACTTGCTTAAATGAACGAGTGAGCTGACCACTCAACCAAATTAAAATTAGTTGGTTACAACATATAAACTAAGCATCGGAGTTAGAACTGATCACGTTATCATGTCTATAATATTTCAAACAACAACAACAACAAAGGCTTGTCCTATTAGGTAGGATCGACTAATGATGTTATTAAACTCTATCATGTAACATGTCTATAGAAACCTTTTATATGTAGATCCTATTTGTCCATAATATTTCAAACATTTTATGAAAATTAGATGGGACAACGTAACTATGATTATGTTATCCGTAATACTAGCGAAAAAAAAACTGACAGAATTTATTTTATTTAATATTTATTAATTATTATAACATATAATAAATGTTAAATAAGGTAAATTTTGACTGTTTTTGGTTAATATTTTTTGTTATTAAATATTTCTGTTATACTATATAAGGTCTAACCCAATTAGTTGTTGTTTAGTTGTTTAAACGTCATATTTAAGCTCGATTATTAGAGTTGGATTAAACTCCTCTAAAATAAAAGAAATTGATAAAATAAAAATAAAAGTGAACAACAGTTTGAACAAGGCAATAAACGACGATGCGCGTAGGGACGAAATAAAAAAGTGAATTCGAAGATGATGCTACAGACAAACTATGATGTGTATGTTTATATTGGATTATAAAACAGAGTTTTGTTTTACCTTGAAATGAGTGCATAATGAATCCTTAGAATCAGTTTCTAAACAAAACGTAATTTGACAAGTGCTTTTGTATTAGAGACAGGGTAGGATTTATAGGTATTATTTGAAAAGAGACAGAAATTAAAAGACTGAAAATGAGAGATAAAAACAGATATTGAAATAAATTTTAGTATTGGGTTTGGTGTAAAGTGAGAGATATATATTAAAATAAAAATAAAATTTTAATTTAATTTGTACAAAGAATAAAGTTGAAATTAATTAATTTAAATGAAGATATTTTAAGTATAAAATATTATTAAAATTTCAGTTTTTGTCATAAAAAAATTCAGTTTCATATATTTTTACTTTTTAAAAATAGTGAAATACTGGAATTTTGAAAATAGAAACTAACATTTTAGTACCAATTTTTGAATGAATAAACATAATACTAAATTTCAATTTCTCTATCTCTATCTAAATACCTCAAAATAATCACTACGTAGTGTTTAGATTATTCCTAGCTTTTCGGTTTTAACTCCGAAAGTAAATACTAATAACCAATAGGGTATAGGGTTTCTAAACCTCAATTGGGTGATAATGTATAGGGATGAGATCCCAATAAGTATTAATTTAATTAAATTCAAAAGCTTGATTATGTAATTCAATGCATGCATAAGCTTCATTGAATAATAGTATAAAGTTTGATTCATAAGAATAAGTCCAAAATACTTTAATTTAAAAGTCATGTTCCAAGGTACCCATAATTAAAATTGAAATACTTTTTATATTTGATTTAATAATGTTCTTTGTAAGTCAGTTGAGTCGTCTATATGCGATGAACATTTACAAGGAACAGGAGCAACCATATGATATTTTAATCACATATGTACCTCCATGCATGAAATCCGATCCATCCACTTATTGAGTTGGATTTTTTTGTATCAATGATCTTAATCCTAAATCAGAGAAAGGTTCTTCTTACATAACATCATTGCATCACTTTCAAGAGACATCCACGTAGTCCCCCACTACAGAAGCGACCTTGAATGTCATCTGGAATCATGCAAATAACTTATACATTTTTTATCTAAGAAAAAATCTCTATTATTTGTGTACAATATAATATGATTCATATGTTTTTCTTTTCTTCGTCTTTCTTTATTTAATTTCTACACTATTTCTAGATTAAATATTATTGTAATTTTCTTAGACGACAGATGTTTTTGAAAAAGGGTAATGCTAAGTAACGAATGACTTTTTTAAACAACATGAACAACCACCAATCAAATAAAAACATACTACACCTCCAAATTATCCATCTAAATCTTAATATTAGAATAACCATCCATACACCTAGTGAAATGAACATCTGATATATTTATTGTTCACATTGTTTAGTATTTTTATTATCTCCCTATACTTTTCCTTTTGAAAAATTCCAATTTTTTTATTATAATGACCTTACTTTCTTTTGAAATATATAAAAGTAACATGTTTGGGGGAAAAAAAAGATTTAGAAAAAAATTTGTTATATCTCATGCCTCATGGGGCATGCTTGTATGTTTGGAAGAAATAAAAATATAACAAAATATTATTAATATAATATCTGAATTACAAAAATAACCACTATTGTATATCATATAATTCTTTATGATGATTAGCAATGGCTAGCTAGTGATGCTTATAGGTCCCAAGGGCAATAAAACCTTGTGAGTTGTGACGTTCATAAGTCGCAGCTTAGGTAAGGTGGGGCTAAGTACTCGATTTCTGAGAAAGAGAGACATGGATGGATGGATGAAAAGAAGAAGAAAATGAAGAAGAATATCAATCAATGTAATTGTGGACCAGGTCAGCAGTTTTCTATGTTCCTTATCCTAAGCTCCATAATAATGATTTTGTTTTTGGTTATGACTTATACTTTACCTTTGCTAAGTGCAATGCACATATGATGTAAATTAGTGTCTACACAGGTTAAGAGGTGTAGTTATTGAAAAGGAAAGTGGTGGAGTAGTACAAAGTTGGGCATGTGAATCCAGCTCAATAATAATGGGAAGATTGTACCATAAATATCTTTCAGGTAATGGGTGCCCACTGCCCACAATTAGGAAGCTAAAGGACCCTAAGTCATCACTCATCACTATGTGGTCCTCAGGAGGGGCACACACAACACAACTTCTTATGTTACTTCTTAGGGCTTCCATGTGCTTTGTTACATAACCTTGTCAAAAAGAAAAAACCGCCATTGCAAAAGGGTATGGAGTATGGACTTGGTTCCCACCGAGGACTTCTAATTTTTGCTATTTTTGCTATTTTTTTTTAAATATTGTTTGAAAGAAGCTAAATACTAGGCCAATAGAAAGAGAACAAACTTCCTACGAATCAAGTAACCTAAGGTTGTTAAGGTTAACTTGAAAATTGTAAGGAAAGGAAAATTAGCAATGATAAAATAAAATTGTATTCACTTCTCAGAAATTAGATGATATACTATACAGTATACACACTATTTTTTCGGTATTTGATAACTTCTCAAACCCTGCCAATACTTGCTTGTGGCCTAATAAAAAGTCATGGCCGCTATTATGAAAGTTTAGCCCATATAATACAGCCTTTCCCATAATTTGGGCTGCCCATTCGACCAAGCAAAGCTTCCTTTTTGGGCAACGTCAGAAGCAGATAAGACCATGACCAAGAAAACAAAAGAAACAGATGAGACATCCACCAAAAACAAAAAAAAAAGACAAGGGAGAAACCTATCCCAAAAAAAAAAAAAAAAAAGAAGGGAGAAAACACGAGTAAATGTTTAAATTAGTCTCTAAAAGATTACTCGTTCTCCAAAGTGGTCTCCAATTTTTTTTTTTAATTAAATTCGCCTTCAAAGATTTTAAGTTAGTCATATTAATCTTTCCACCACTTCCATTGTTAATGATGTTAGAATTTGCTCACGTGACATGTTAAGTGACATCACAACGTATACTTACTAATTTTAATTGGCAGCTAACATGATAAGCTTGTAAAATTAGATTAAATCAACTATAAATTAAGAAATTCTAATGTCTCAAGTTATCTCCTTAATTAAGTTTTGATTTAATCTAATTTCATAAGTTTATTATGTTAATAATCAATTAAAATTTTTAAAGGTGTATTATAATATCACTTAAGGTGTATACTAATACTAGCAACTTTTGAAAGACAAATTTATTTAAAAAAAAATTTGGGACTAATTTAAAATTTAGGGTGAATTTGATCGTTTACTATATAATAGTTGCTTAGGCTCCTTTTCTTTATTTTATGGTTAAATTTAAACGAAAAATGACTAAGTACTAACATGCTTTCTGAATATTATTTGTATTTTAAATGTTTCTTAAGCAAAAGTCAGTCACAGTTATATCTATATATAAAAAATAAAAAATATAAGATATGAAAGGTCATATCAGCCGAAGCAAAGTTGGGAAAAGTTTTCCTTTTTTCAGGTGAAGTAGGCTGAGTCCCAAATAACTATCTTCCCATCAGGTCAAAATTCATTTTTGTGCTGATACCTACTCTTTATTCTTAAGAATATTTGATCATTTTCATGCATAGATTCTGAGTTTCTGCTATGCTTGGTAGTTCTGTTTCAATCAAGAAAACTGTTGTATTTTTACTGGGTAAATATATTTTTTTACATTTGAATTTTGTTAATTTTAAAAATATTTTTAAGTTTTATTTTATTTTATTTATATCAAATATATTCCTTGCTCGTTTAGTACCAATCCAACAATAATGCATGATAACTATTATTTGTTTGTGTTGAAGCGTATTTTTGTAAAATTTTGTTGAATTAGTCATAAATTTTTTGAAAAAGTTATTAGGTAAATTCGATGCAACTCCAAAACTTTTATAACAAAATAAGATGTAGGGATAATTTTAAAATTTTTATCTAGTTTTAGGGGAAACAAATACTCCTGCTTTTGTTTTCTTGAGCAATAGCATTCTAAATTTTGTTGCTTATTCGTCATCATGCATTTCTACAAATTTTTCTACTTTCGTCGAGGTCAACAATCCCATAGCTGTGCATATTAATTCTTTATAATATACTTGCTCATAAGATGTTTGTGTATTTGTCTATGTGAACTTCCGAGAGGAATTAATACCAATGTTTCATTGTGAACCATTTGTTTTCATTCATTCATTCTTTCTTTCTTTCTAGATACTAGAAATGGATGCTGAAACAGTGGTGCATACCGGAGGTTGCCATTGCAAGAGTGTGAGGTGGAAAGTGGTTGCTCCTTCAAGTATTATTGCATGGGACTGCAACTGCTCTGACTGCTCCATGAGAGGCAATACTCATTTTGTTGTGCCTGCTGTCAATTTTCAGCTTTTAGGGGAATCTTCCAAGTTTATTACAACTTACACCTTCGGCACTCACACTGCAAAGCACACATTCTGCAAGATCTGCGGTATAAGCTCGTTCTATCATCCGCGGTCAAACCCGGATGGTGTTGCGGTTACTTTCAGATGTGTGGACCCTGGAACATTGACTCACGTTGAAGTCAGGAAGGCTGATGGCAAGAACTGGGAGAGCTGGTTTAATCAGTCAGACATCTCTTCATTTTCAAAGGTTCAGAAGTAACTCCCTACAAGAACTAGGACATAGATGAGATCAATAGTCATCTTGAAGATATTTTTCCTTCCACTTCTTTTCTGCTTTTGCATTACTGTATGTAAGTGCCCGCAGATACTCGAACATTATGAATATGGATGTGGATTTGGTATCCCAAACCAACATGCTCACAATTGACCAAACAATAAGAATAAAAAGAAAGAGTCATGAACAAGTTACGTCTCTTTTACCGATATACTTGCTTTAGAATGTTTATGCTTCCTTTATATGAGATGGGAAGAGAGACGAGTTTTCATATTTGTATTAATGACTGTTATGGTATGTTGGCAAGTGCTCTGAATAGCATAAACACTTAATTATATACAATAGCAAAAGCCGATAGTTAGCCATACGAATTTGACCATTTGGTTTTCTCGCATGGAAAATTTTCATGGTAAGAGTGAACTTCACAATCAATCGGGTAACCCGAAATTGTACATGGCAATAATTCTACAAAATAGTTCTTTTACACTGCATATTACAATGGAATAGATAAAGCCTAATTTAATTTTATTAGGTACTCTCAACAACCGAGAAACTTTGGGGGTGCAAGTTCGTGCATTGTCCACGAAAACAAAAAACATGAATCTCTGTTTTTTATTTAAACCAAAAAATTAAAATCCATGCTTCATTTCTTCAACAGTGCACTGCACTGTGCCATTATCTTGGAAGCCCTGGTAATTGCATCGGTCATATAGAAATTCTCTACGGCAGTCCCAAATGCAGTGGTATCCATCTTAGTATTGAAGGTTGGCCTCAAAGAAGATGGCAATGTAGCTGGTTCTCTCTCATCTTGGCGCAGTAGGTTTGGGGCTACAATCTTGATTCGAGCACGAACAGCACCAACTGAATCATAGGGCAAATCGATTCCAGACACCTCAGACAGAGCCCGAATTATCTTCCAATCATCCCTGGAGTCACCAACTGTTGGAACTGCAGGCAGAGTTTGTTGAGTGCATCCTTCAGTATTTTCATAGGTTCCTTCCTTCTCACTGAATGCTGCAGCTGGCAAAATGATGTTGGCACGATAAACACTCTTGTCACCATGGTGACCTTGATAAACAACAAAAGAATCAGCTGGGATCTTGTCCAAGTTTATATCATCGGCACCCATCAAATATACAAATTTTGCAGACTCGAGACTTTTTTCAGATTGAGGCACAAGTCCAAGGTCAAGTGCAGCAGCCTGGGCAGCATGAAGAAGTAATACATTAAGGCCGTTCCAATCAGGTCTGACAACCTTCCCTTGTTTTGCAATGGTTTCAATAGCTGCAAAAATTGCATCCTGGTCCTTTCTCTCGAAGATTCCAGCACCAACAATGATAACAGGGTTTTTGGCATTTGATATAGTCTTGGAGAATGGGTGGTGGCCCTCAGCAATTTCAAGTAGTGTTTGGGGGCCAGTACCAAGATGTTGGTGGTCATAGTTGAAATCAGTAGCAGGACCGATGTACCCAACCTTGGCTTGAGTTGCTCTGACAGTCTTGCGTATTCTGGCATTAACCATAGCAGCTTCCACCCTTGGCTGCAAATTTGATATTAAACACACAAGATAGTATTAGATAACCAAATACAAAAAAATAATGCACCCAAGAAAGCACAATGTGTAAATAGTAGATGAACTCAGCAAAAATATAGAATACTTCACAAAAATTCTTTGTTGTTGATAGTCTTGTATTCTCTAAACCTACCCATGCCTATAAACCCCAAAATAACAGTTATAGAATCAAGTGCATGGACACGGTAACTACTAAAAAGAAATGGAATTTGAATAAAACAAGAACCATTTGATCATCAGCAAAGTTAGAAAGACGTATATAAGGAATATTTAGAAATGACTCACTAAAATCAGAGACTAGTGATATACCTGGGTACCAACCAACAGAAAGACATCTGCATTCTCAAGACCAGCAATGCTAGTATTCATAATATATCCCGATCTCAAATCTGCACTAGTATTTTCACCAATGCCTTCACACCACACATTATTTGATCCCATCTTATTTACAAAATCTTTTAGTGCAATCATGGACTCAGCATCGGAAAGTTTGCCAGCTATTCCAACAATTTCTTCTGGTTCAACTTTGTGGGCAACCTCAGCTACCACAGCAAGGGCATCGCGCCAGCTGACAGACTTAAAACGTCCATCAGGACCACGAATCATAGGGTCATTTAACCTCTGCCTCTTCAAACCATCATAACAAAAGCGGGTCTTGTCTGAAATCCATTCTTCATTTATGTCCTGCAAAGGGAATGCAGAATAAACTATATCGGCAAACTATAAATATAAAAAAGAACCTTCTAGACAGAAGAAAAAAGGTGCAACAAGTAACAATGACAAAGAAGCATGTAACTATGAAAAAATATGTTGAACAACAAAACTTTTGCAGGCCAAAGTTTGTGGGGTCCAATATAAGGCATGCAGGGAGTCTAGGTAAAGCACCTTAATCTCCCATCCCCTCCCCTTCCTCCCCCCCACAGGATCCTGTTGAGTGAAAAACTAATGAGGGAATGCAACCCCACCAAAAATACATTAACATGTTAAAACCTTACTGTCCCTCCAATATCTCACCCACAAGAGGATCAAGTGCTCCTTAAACATCTGCAGACTAACAACAGCTTAGTGTATCAACAGAGTGATGATTTTTGTTTACAGAAACAAATAAATTTAAGTGCCACAAAAATAATTGGAGCCTTAGCAACCACAAGAAAGAACCACAAACAGTTAAGTAAAATATTTTCATCAGATCAAACCTCATTTAGACGAGGGAGAATACGCATGACTTCAGGTCCTCTGCTGTCAATTCGAATATTGGATCCAACGGCATCAGTAACATCAATGCTTTCTGTTCCCTTCAATTCCCAATTTCGGGCTTTAAAAGCAAAAGGTTTCGACGTGAGTGCTCCAACAGGACAGATATCTATCACGTTTCCAGAAAGTTCACTTGTCATAAGTTTCTCAACATATGTCCCAATCTCCTCTCCACTGCCACGACCTAACATGCCAAGATCCTGAACCCCAGCAACCTCTGTTGCAAACCTAACACACCTGTTTGGGGGGAAAAAAAGGAATTTCACAAGAGCCTTTTAGCAAACCACATAACATTGCTTTACACAACATTTAGCATTCAAGTGAGTAAGTGAAAACATAAAATGGAAGGTAATTTTTACTTTATGTAAGTTAGTTTAAGACAACTTAAAAGAAGCCAAAGCCAGCCCAAACAGGAACAAAATGAAAATCAGATTAACATATCTCCAAGGAAGGCAATTTTCACTCCATGTAAATTAGTTTAATACATAATCTTTTTCAAAATCTTCCATAATGTGGTATCGACCACTGACTCATTTTAGAATAAGGGGATGCTTAATTCTTTTAAAGATTATTCAACAAATAAACATGATATAAACCATTAAAGTGGAAGTTACTTATCTAGAACAATATAATCATAGCTTGTATAACATAATGCATTCCTGACTTCCACTACACAAAACCTTTATTTATTTATTTTGATACAAAAAGAAATAGCACCTTTATATCCAAAATTCACACAATTAGATTTGCAAAAAATTTACCTTGTACATTGAATGCAACGAGTCATCACAGTCTTCACCAAAGGTCCAAGGTTCTTATCTACCACAGATCTCTTCATTTCAGTGAACCGACCACGATCAGAACCAAAAGCCATTGACTGATCCTGAAGATCACATTCCCCACCTTGATCACAAATTGGGCAATCTAGTGGATGGTTCATCAATAAAAACTCCATCACTCCTTCTCTAGCTTTCTTTGCAACAGGTGTGTCGGTCTTAATTTTCATTCCTACAGATCAATAAAAGGTTAAAACCCCATCCAAACAAAATCCAAGCATTGTATTCATTTAGTGTGTTCGGCTTAATGCGAATGATAACTTATAATTTCTCTATTATAGAAACACGATACAGGGAAATCAGTGTGCAAAGAGAGAAAGGGAGAACTAATGAGAAATCTGCAAAATTAACAATTGACACGGATAATTACTAAACACAGAAACAACGGTTTGAAAGTTTGTTCCTTTTAAAAAATATATAAAATAAAAAAAGCACCAAAGATAATATGTCAACAAGGCAACAACGTAACCCGATCAAACTTCATAATATGTTCAAGGAAGCACAAATTTGGACATAAACTGTTAATAACAAAGTTTTGTACATGCCAGTGGAAATCCATTAAAGAAAAAAGAAATCATCATAATGTGCCGAATCCCTCTAATCATGAACATGATCAAATTCCAACATGTCATAACCGTATCCGGCAATCACAATACAAGAGGGACACCAAAATGAAATCCTATGCATATAATCAACAAAAGGACGAACTACAACAGCTAATCATTCAAAAAGAAAAAGAAGAAGAATAAGAAGCCGACCAGGAAGAGCAGGCATGGCGCAAGAAGCAACAGGCTTGGGAGACTTCTCGACCTCGACAAGACACATGCGGCAGTTACCGGCAATGGAGAGGCGGCTGTGGTAACAGAAGCGGGGAATGTCGACGCCGGCAACCTCACAGGCCTGAAGGACAGTCATGCCCTTGGGGATTTTCACCGGGTACCCATCCACGAACACCTCGATGGCGTCCTCCGGGTTAGGGAAGTGTACCCTAGCGCCGGCAACGGGGGTCCGGGGCGGAAGATCCGGGGGAGGGGCCTGGGCCTGGGCAGCTTCGGGCTTTTGGAGCTCGGGCTTGGAGACAATGGTGCGGATGAAGATGTTCCTAGGGTTTTGAGAATTGAGTAGCCTTGAGGTGGGTCTCATGGCCTTTGAAGCTAACAAGCCCAGCCCCATTTTTCTTCCGATTCCTTCTTCTTCTTCTTCTTCTTCTTCTTCTTCTTCTCTCTCTCTCTCTCTCTCTCTCTCTCTCTCTCTCTCTCTATGAGATTGTGTTACGGCGTTCCCGTGGGATTTGAGGGGTGCTGTCGGATCGTTGCAGGAATCTGAATCTCCGATTGATCTTTGGGTCTATTGATTTGAGTGGGGAGAGTGTTGGTGTGTGTGGAGTTGAAGGGGAAGAAGAGAAATTATGGTGGGATGCTCCGGTTTATTATTCGGGTTGATCCGGTCTGTATACGAATGGTGTTGGTGAATGAAATGATGAATGTAGAATGTTGTTCAAATGGGCCTCTCAATTTCATGCTCCTTACGCTTATAGTTTCCTCTCCACATTTTTTGGAAGCATTGCCCATTCGTTCAGTCACCGACCTATGCTTGTGATTGTGAGCAGTGAGTGACTACGCCAGTGTTTTTTTTTTTGGATGTGGCCCAGTGGCAGCTAGGCTGATCTGCCCAAAGACCCGAAACCGCCCTACCCGGACAATAAACCGGATCTCACTCAAGCTTCTCTCCAGGCACTAGGAGGAGGTCTTCACTCTTCATCTTCTAGCCACCACTCCGTCGTTGAGGGCCTATCTCATCTTTTCTATTGCCTCAAAATACATGAGATTTCGTTTTGGGCATAAGCCCAATTGTTGTGAAATAAAAAGCCTAGTCACCACAGACACAGAGGTTATCTCTTGGTCTTGATTCTCTTCCGAAAGAAAAAATATAATAAAAAGGGTAAAGTATCATTTTTATCCTTAAAATTTGATAAAAGTTTTAAAAATATTCCTAAGTTTTATTTTGTTTCAATTTTATTCCAAAAGTTTTCGATTTGTATCAAATATATCCATAACGGCTAATTTTTCAAAAAATTTAAGACAAATTCAACAACAATTTCATAAGAACAACTCTCAACACAAACAAATCAAGCATAATTTTTATACATTATTATTAGATTGGTCTTAAATTTTTTGAAAATTTAGCCGTCGATGGTATATTTTTTATGCAAATAAAAAATTTTTGGGACAAAATTAAAATAAAATAAAACTTAGAGTTATTTTCGAAACTTTTGCCAAACTTCAAGAACAAAAAATATACTTTACCCAATTTATAATTTTTAATATAAGAGGTAAAACATATAAAATAAGTATACAAAGATCGCGTATATAATATATAGTTCCATGTTATATTATGAATCTCAAATATTTATAGTAATTATCTTTTATGATTTTTTTTTCTGGTATACAGTTTTTTTATGATTTTGTCTAAAGCTAGGAGGAGACAGAAGTTTTTTTTTTTTTTTTTTTGGTAAAAGGAGACAGAGTTATTAGCAGTTGCCCACTTGCCCTAATACAAAACGTCTCAAATTCAAACTCGTCCACAGGCTCTACTATTTCTTTGGCCTTGCAGTCTTCACTATTTAGTTAAGCCAAAATTCAGAATTCAGCTACATGCTTTTTTTTTTTCGGTCTACATCTACATGGTTATAAACCGAGTATTTTTTTTATATATATACATGAACCGAGTTAAAGGCCCACGAAGAAGAAACAATAAATTTCAAACTAAACGGGATAACAAGTCCGAAAAAAAAGAGTAACTAAACGGGATAAAATATTTGTTTAATTCGTTTATATCTATTAACAAGCAAACTATTTCTCTAGGAGGAATATGTTTGTTTATTGATTTTTTAGGCTTTTAAATAGTTCTTGATGATCTCTATAAAAAACAATAGAATAGTTCTTAACAAATACCCAAACCCATCGTGGGTTGTTGAGTTGGGTCCCGCGGCTCCCACCCAGTGATTGCTTCCACCGTTTTTCTCAGTGCACTCCAAATTCCAAAGAAAAAAAAATCTATATATGTACAAAACAAAAATCATTATATATGAAAAAAATTAAACTAAAAATAATTTTATAAAATCTGAATATTTAACATTTATTCATTTATAGAAAAAAAGTTATTTTCTCCTCTAGGAGCTCTTTTTCTCTCAATAGGTGAGTTTTCTAAGAATTTCGGGTTCTTCTCCAAAAAGAAAGTTATTTTCAACCTTGTTTCAATTACCAAATCTATATTCTCACATAATCATCGCTCAACTCGAACCTTCAAAACCACTGGAAAACCTGAAATACACAACAACTCTTCTTTAGCAACCTACAACATGAACAATATCGAAGAAAAAGTCATCAAGCTCAACAAGCCTAGAGAACTGGGATATAAGAAAGAATGCTTAAATGTGGTGGGTAAGTTAATAAGTGACAAGGAGATAAATTTCAAAACATGTAAGAATGCTTTGCTGGAAATGTGGAAAAACCCTCAAGGTGTTGCAGTTACAGACATTGGATGGAAGAAGATGTTATTCAGCTTCAAAGACAGAAAAAAAGGGCTACAGATTATTCGAAATGGACCATGGAATGTCAAAGGAAACATGGTCAATCTCATATTATGGAGGGAGGGCGAATCAGTTTTCGAAGTTGACCATGACTTCATGAAATTTTGGATTCAAGTGCATGGCATTCCACATGACTTCATGGATAAAGAGACATATATTCTTATCGACGAAATGTTAGGAGTCTTGGCCGAAGCTGAAGATCCAAAAGTAGATGGAGTCCTTAGGAGACCATATCTAAGAATCAAGGTTAGCATCAATATCACTAAGGCTCTACCTATAGGATTCTGGTTAGATAGAGAGAAGTTGCCACAATTGTGGGTCTTTTTCAAGTATGAGAGGCTACTAGACAGCTATTGTTTCAACTGTGGTATAATAGGGCATGAGAAGAAAACATGCAAGAATCCAACAGTCATGGCATGCTGGGATCCAACAAAGAAGAAATACTCACCGGGACTAGGAGTAAGCCAGGGACGACCAGGTCCAACCATGGGAGGAGGCATCTCAAAACAACAAGGATGGAGAGAGGAAGGGGAGGAGCTGGCGTGTGAGCAACTGAACCCTGATAGAGAGAGTGGTGAAGAACAAAGCTCTAAGGAGAGTAAGATTAGGGCTGAGCAAGTACTGCAGCAGAAAATCCGGGAGAAAAGTGTCTGGGAAAACCAAATGAGGAGAGAAGAAGATATGGCAGATGCAGAGGAGCAAGTAGAAGAAGTACTGAAAATTCCTGATTTTCAAGAAGAGAGGGATACGCAGCGTGACCTAGGAGCAGCCTATAAACTCAGCAATCTCATTAAGGAGATAAGAGAGAGGAACAACGAATGGGCCAATAACAAAAAGGCCCATAAGGGAGAAAGGAGGTATGAGGTGCAGAAATCAGGTGAAAACGGACAAATAAGGGATATTGGGCCCAACACAAGGGCTTTACATCAGCAAGCATGGAATGTTGAAGGAAATGGGCTGAATAATTATATAACTGAAGAAGAAGAAGAAGTGAACAGCTATAAAATGGAAGATTGGAAGTTGGGCCCGAAAGAAAAAGAAAAAGAAACCATAGGCCAGGAATTAAAAAGACTTATGTTAGCAAGAATGAGGGACAAACAAACATGTGAAGCCAGAACAGAGGGAAAAAAAAATCAAGAACTGCTGAAGGGTAGAACGGAGGAGAATGCTTTAAGAAAGCTATCCAAGGAAGCTCAAAATGGAGAACATGGATTTGTGGGTCAGCATGTCAAGCCAGTTGAGAACGTCTACTATGTAGAGTTAGCAAGCGATGAAGATAGATAAAGGAACGGAAGCACAGGCAGATTGGGAAACGCGACTAGCTAAGAAGTTGGAATTGAAGCTGAACTTGAAAAGGAAACGAGAAAACAAACAGGTTCCATTGCTAATATACAGGGAATGGAAGGAGGAGCAATAGGACAGGGAACCCAAGAAAGTAAAGAACAGCATCACCGCTCTGGGCACAGGGGAGTATCGGTTAGCTAAGCATGTCTCTGGTCAGAATAAAGGAATACAAATGGTTGAGGAGGCGGATCTTAACATGCCCCAACCTCAGCCCTGAGTATCATTAGCTGGAATTGTAGGGGAATAGCGGCTGCCCCGACAATTTCTGAGTTGTATAATCTATGTAAAAAGGTAAAGCCGCTTATAGTGTTTTTAATGGAAACTAGGGCCAGTCAAGAAAAAATGAATAGGATAAGAAGAAGGCTTAATTTTGACAAGATGTTTTGCGTAGAACCCCAGGGCTTGTCCGGTGGACTATGTTTGTTATGAACATCTAATACTAATATCGATGTTTACGAGTGGTGTGATAACTATATTAAAGCTAGTATTAACATTAATAATATTCTGAAATGGCAGGGCATTTTTGTGTATGGTAACCCAGTTTTCCAAAAGCGAAGGAAACTATGGCAGGAGCTTACGGTAAGTAATAGGAGCAGGGAAGAACCTCAAGCTTATTTGGGGGACTTTAACGATATTCTAAGTCAAGACGAAAAGGTAGGCATTCATCCACAACCAATAATTTATTTAGATACATTTAGAAGGTTTGTAGATGATAATGGTTTAATGGATATTGACCTTAAAAGAAGTAGGTACACATGGTACAACAATCCAAGAAACAACTTTATCACTAGGGAAATACTAGGTGTTAGTAAATTGGAAATGGCTGCATATATACCAGAATGTTATCCTAAAAGCTGCTCAGGCAATAAATTCAGACCATTGTGCTTTAATTTTGGAAACACAACCGCGAGATCGGATAAAAAAAGAATTTAGGTTTGAGGCCTTTTAGACAGAGCATGAGGAGTGCAAAGAGGTAATTAGGAGGAGTTGGCAGCAGGATGATGGAAACAGAAACTGTTAGAATCAATTTACTAAAAAGAGAAGCAGATGCAAAAGGGAGTTGACGGAGTGGAGCAGAAGAAAGTTTAAAAGAGTAAATAAAGAAATAGAAAAAAGGAAAGTGAGTTACATCAAATACAAGAGGGCGATATGACGGATAGAGATCAAAGAAGAGAGAGAACTGAAGAACCAGATATCAAATCTTTGGAAACAAGAAGAAAAATATTGAGGGCAAAGATAAAGGTTGAAATGGTTAAAATGGGGCGACAAAAACACAGCCTTCTTTCATGCAACAACCATACAGAGAATAATGAAGAATAGAATTGACAAATTGAAAGATGAGGCAGGACATTGGATACAAGGAGAAGTAGACATAATGAGGTTAGTAGAAACACATTTTACTAAGCTGTTTACTTCTGAAGGGGATAGGAACCTGGAATAGTGCATAAGAGATATACCAACGAGAGTCACTAGAGAGATGAATGATAAGCTAATGGCAAAGATCAAAGACGAGAAAATTAAGGACGCAGTCTTTAGTATGGGAAGCTTAAAAGCTCCGGGGCCAGATGGTTTAAACGGATTATTCTTTCAACAGCATTGGGATATTCTGATTAAAGAAGTGTGTGCTGTGGTGAGACAGATTTTTGAAGACAGTAACTTACCAGAGGACTTAGGAGAAACAATTGTTGTTTTGATTCCCAAAGTGAGTCAACCGAAAAGCCTGAATCACCTCAGACCCATCAACTGTTGTAATTTCATATATAAGATTGTAACAAGGGTCTTGGTTGGAAGGTTAAGGAAAGTGCTAGAATGTCATCATATCTCCAGTTCAGAGCGCTTTTATAAAAGGAAGACTCATACAGGATAATATAGTAGTAGTAGAGGAAGTGTTTCACAAATTAAATAGAAAAGGAAATCATGGAAGTAATGACATAGCCATCAAATTGGATATGAATAGGGCATACGATAGATTGGAACAGAATTTTCTACAAAGGGTCATGGAAAAGTTCAGTTTTAGTAAAGAATGGGTGAAGTTGATGATAAGCTACGTGAAAAGTGCTACTTATAGATTTATAATTAATGGAAAATTGTCAACCAAGATCTACCCTCAAAGAGGTCTCAGACAAGGAGATCCTCTATCGCCCTATCTCTTTATCTTGGCAGCGGAAAGTTTTACTATTCTCATGGAAAAGGCGTTGAGGGATAATCTTATTTCAGGAATAAGGTTAGCTCCAACTGCACCGGTCATAACTCATCTATTATTCGCTGATGATTATATTATTTTTGCAGGTGCGCAAGAAGAGGAGATTTATCAACTAATTCAGATCATAAACAAATATACGGAGGCATCAAGACAAATAATTAATACTGAGAAATCCGGACTGATTTTTGGAAGTCAGGTATCTATCCAGAGGAGGGTAAACATTGAAGAGATCACCGGAATGACGTCGTGGGAAGATTCTGGAAGATACCTAGGGTTACCAGCGATATGAGGAAGATCCAAGAACAAGGCGCTAGAGTGGATACAAGAGAAGATTCTAGATAAAATGCAAGGATGGAAAGAGAAACTATTAAATCAAGCTGGAAAGGAGGTTTTGATATGACTTAGGCATTTCAGGTGGAGTCACCTCCATGGATCCTTTTCTGAAGAAATTCTTTCCTGATGTGTATGCAAAGGAGCACAACATTAAGCCCATTGATAACCAATATTGTAAATTTGATAGCCAAGTGCTCACACTCTTCACTTCCTCTCTCTATTTGGCTGCTCTTGTGGCCTCAATCTTTGCATCCAAGGTAAGTCGAGCCTTCGGTAGGCGCCTCACCATGATCTCCGGCGGTGTTCTCTTTCTCGGCGGTGCATCTTTGAACGGCTTCGCCCAGCAAGTTTTGATGCTTATTGTTGGCTGCATGTTGCTAGGTTTTGGAATCGGATGCGCTAATCAGGCACTACTAATAATAATAATTATCTGTGTGATGTTTCTTCCTAATTTATAATAATCATTACATGTTTTTATTCATTGATAGTCTGTGCCGATCTACGTGTCCGAGGTTGCTCCATACAAATACAGAGGAGCACTTAACATGTTGTTTCAATTGGCAATCACCATTGGCATTTTTGTTGCCAATATTCTGAACTACCTTTTTGCCAAGATGGAGAACGGCAAAGGGTGGCGCTATAGGTTAGGTTTGGCAGGAGTCCCTGCAATAATGATCATCATCAGTGCAATGTTTCTTCCTGACTCACCAAACTCGTTGATCGAGCGTGGACAAGCTGAGAAGGCCAAGGAGGAACCCCTCAAGATTTGTGGAACCAATGATGTTGACGAGGAGTTTAAGGATCTTGTTGCTGCCAGTGAAGCCTCCAAACAGGTCAAGCATCCTTGGTCTTCTTTGCTCAAAAGTGAGTACATGCCTCACCTCACCATGGCCATAGCCATTCCCTTCTTCCAACAACTCACTGGCATGAATGTCATCACATTCTATGCTCCTGTTTTGTTCAAAACTATTGGCTTTGGTGGAACTGCTTCCCTTATGCCTGCCATGATTACCGGAGGTTGTAACGCCCTTGCCACCCTTGTTTCCATCTTTACCGTTGATAAGGTTGGCAGACGAAAGCTTTTTCTCGAAGGTGGTGCTCAAATGTTTATCTGTCAGGTATATTAGTTACATGTGTTTCATTAACTAAAATAAATATTTCATTATTAATATTATTGTTGGTATATATATAAGTTTAATTTGTTGTGTATGTGTGTATGTATAGCTTGTGATTGCAGCTGCAATAGGTAGCAAATTTGGAACAGATGAAAACCCTGGAGTTCTTCCCAAGTGGTTTGCCTTAACTGTTGTGGTATTCATATGTATTTACGTGGGTGGATTTGCATGGTCGTGGGGTCCACTAGGATGGTTGGTACCCAGTGAAATATTCTCACTTGAAGTTCGATCGGCGGCTCAGAGCGTCAACGTTTCAGTTAATATGATCTTCACCTTTGCCATTGCCCAAGTTTTCACTGCGATGTTGTGCCATATGAAGTTCGGGCTCTTCATCTTCTTTGCATTATTTGTGATTGTTATGAGTATCTTTATCTACAAGTTCTTGCCAGAGACAAAGAGTGTTCCCATTGAAGAAAATTCTCTTGTGTGGGAAAATCATCCATATTGGAACGAATTCGTCAAGTCCTCTGCTCAAAAGAACAAAATTGCTGCTCCAGATTCTCAAGTTTAGGATTCCATAAATATTCTTTAAGATCTTATACAAAAAAATGAAAATAATAATTAATTAAATAGTATGTCTTTTTTTTTTTTACCAAAGATAGGAGACTCGAACCTGTTAATTGAGTATGTGGAGATTATGCCATTCGAACTATAACTCATTGGCTAAATAGTATGTCTATTATCTATTATTTTTAATTAATCAATTAAATAGTATAACTATCATCTACTATTTTCAATTAATTATTGCAATTAGTATATATTCACTATTTATTTATTACTCATATAAAATTATATAAAAAAAATCAATGATCAATTGAATTCGCATTGATAATATTATTTTTTAGATAACTTTTTTATTATATCTTATATAAATTTGTTAAAAATAAAGTGACGTTGTCAAAATAAAAATATTATTATCTCTTATAAATAAATTATTATTTTTTTCCTTCTCAAACCAAACTTTACTTAGAGTCCGGTTGTTTTTTTTTTTTTTTTACAATCATCAAATATCCCTAATAATATTTAACTGATAATATGCAGTTATTTATCTTTTTCTAAGGCAAAATGCATAAATAAATAAAGTAGAATTTAAATTACTCAATTACAACATTCGGATAATGATTATATTTTTTGAACTGATAAAGAAATAAAAGATAAACAAAAGATAAAGATTCAAACGGAATAAAAAAAGATAAATTGAAATTGAAATAGAAACAAAAAGGATATATTGAAATTGAATACAAAGAGAATCATTCTACTCTCTTCCCAATTTCTTGACGCAACAAGAAAGGGACTCTTCAGCCTAACTTGTCAACGCCTTAGTTTGAAAATTGAATCGAATGACTTCTCAATCTTCTATGCAACAATAGAGACTTCTCAACTTCAATTGTCCACACCATGGTTTCATTACGAAACCAAAAGAAAATTTTAAACCTCTAAATCATTCTATACGACGACTACCCTCGTTTATGAGATATTTATAACCTCTTATTAGGTTAAAATATAGAAAAGATCTAAACTCACAAACATAAAACCCAATCTAATAATTAAATATACAAAATCAAAATACATCAAATTAAATTAAAACATTCTAAAAATATAAACTAATATCTTTTAAATAACACTTGAACTCTTCATATTACGAACATTTAAAACATGTATCAAAACTTGTTTTAATTATATAAATTATTATAGAGTATAGAAATTTTAAAATTTATACATAAACTATTACAAATTATCGCAATTTATACTTATATTAAATTGTAAATAGACCGCTAGAGACTAAAAGAGTTTTTACATAAAATAAATAGCAAAATAAAAAACTACGTGGAAGGGAATCGCAGATTCACATCCATCTAGAAGGATAAATTGTGTCCAACTTCAGAAAAAAATGGAGGCTGATGAGCGGATAATTTATACGCTTTTTGGCATTGTTTTTAGTATATTTTTAGTAGGATCTAGTTACTTTTAGGGATATTTTTATTAGTTTTTATGTTAAATTCACATTTCTGGACTTTACTATGAGTTTGTGTATTTTTCTGTGATTTCAGGTATTTTCCGACTGAAATTGAGGGACTTGAGCAAAAATCAGATTCAGAGGTAGAAGAAGGACTGCTGATGCTGTTGGATTCTGACCTCCCTGCACTCAAAGTGGATTTTCTGGAGTTACAGAACTCAACATGACGCGCTTCTAATTGCATTGGAAAGTAGACATCTAGGGCTTTCCAGCAATATATAATAGTCTATACTTTGGCCGAGTTTAGATGACGAAAAAGGGCGTTGAACGCCAGTTCTACGCTGCAGTCTGGAGTTAAATGCCAGAAACACGTCACAAACCAGAGTTGAACGCCAGAAACACGTTACAAACTAGCGTTCAACTCCAAGAATGACCTCTCCACGTGTAAACTTCAAGCTCAGCCCAAGCACACACCAAGTGGGCCCCGGAAGTGGATTTATGCATCAATTACTTACTTCTGTAAACCATAGTAACTAGTTTAGTATAAATAGGACTTTTTACTATTGTAAAAGGGATCTTTTGATCAGTCTTATGCTATCTTAGACTTTCATGGGGGCTGGCCATTCGGTCATGCTTGGACCATTATCACTTATGTATCTTCAAACGGTAGAGTTTCTGCACTCCATAGATTAAGGTGTGGAGCTCTGCTGTTCCTCATGATTTAATGCAAAGTACCACTGTTTTTCTATTCAATTCAACTTATTCCGCTTCTAAGATATCCATTTGTTCCCAAGAACATGATGAATGTGATGATTATGTGACGCTCATCATCATTCTCACTCATGAACGCGTGCCTGACAAACACTTCCGTTCTACATGCAAACAAGCTAGAATGAATATCTCTTAGATATCTAATACAGGGGACCGAGTCCGAGTTATTAGTATCTTTGTGGTATAAGTTAGAACCCATGGATGGCCATTCCTGAGATCCGAAAAGTCTAAACCTTGTCTGTGGTATTCCGAGTAGGATATGGGAAGGGATGGCTGTGACGAACTTCAAACTCGCGAGTGCTGGGCGTAGTGACAGACGCAAAAGGAGGGTGAATCCTATTCCAATATGATCGAGAACCTCCAGATGATTAGCCATGCCGTGACAGAGCATTTGGACCTTTTTCACAAGAGAGGATGGGATGTAGCCATTGACAACGGTGATGCCCTTACAGAAAGCTTGCCATGAAAAGGAGTAAGACTGATTGGATGAAGACAGCGGGAAAGCAGAAAGTCAGAGGAACGAAAGCATCTCTATACGCTTATCTGAAATTCTCACCAATGATATACATAAGTATTTCTATCTTTATTTTCTATTTATTTATTATTATTATTCGAAAACTCCAAAACCATTTGATATCCGCCTGACTGAGATACAAGATGACCATAGCTTGCTTCATACCAACAATCTCCGTGGGATCGACCCTTACTCACGTAAGGTTTTATTACTTGGACGACCCAGTGCACTTGCTGGTTAGTTGTGCGAAGTTGTGAAGTTATGTTTGGACCATGGTATTGTGCACCAGTTATTGGCGCCATTGCCAGGGAGAGAACGAACAACAAATTTTACAACCTCAGAGTAACAATTTCTCATACCAAGTTTTTGGCGCCGTTGCCGGGGATTGTTCAAGTTTGGACAACTGACGGTTTATCTTGTTGCTCAGATTAGGTAATTCTCTTTTTATTTTCTTTTCAAAAAAAAAAAAGGTTTTCAAAATTCTTTCAAAAATTTTTCTTTATTTTCGTTTTTCAAAAAAATTATTTTCGGAAAATTTTTTTTTAATTATTCTATGGCTTCAAAACTTTCAAGAAAGAATTCTAGAGTTTCATGGTAACATGTTGAATCCTATCTGGCTGTAAAGCCATATCCAAACTGCTTTGGGATTGGTCTTCAACTAATCACCACAATGCATGTAATTCCATCCTAAAGCTGACTGGCTATTAAGCCATGTCCAACCCTTTGATTGGAGCTTTGGGCTAATATTGAAAGATTCCTAGAATTCTTCTTAAAAATTTTGGAATCCTTATTTTTCTTTTTCACATTAATTTTCGAAAAATCCAAAAAAAATTCATAAAATCATAAAATAAAAAAAAAATTGTGTTTCTTGTTTGAGTCTTGAGTCAATTTTTAAGTTTGGTATCAATTGCATTTTTTCTAAAAAATTTTCATGCATTTTTCGAAAATTCATGCATTCATGGTGTTCTTCATGATCTTCAAGTTGTTCTTGGCCAGTCTTCTTGTTTGATCCTCATATTTTCTTGTTTTGTGTCTTTTCTTGTTTTTCATATGCATTCTTGCATTCATAGTGTCTATACATGAAAAATTTCTTAGTTTGGTGTCTTGCATGTTTTCTTTTCTTGAAAATTTTTCAAAAAAAAAAAAAGTTCTTGATGTTCATCTTGACATTCAAAGTGTTCTTGGTGTTCATCTTGACATTCATGGTGTTCTTGCATGCATCACATGTTTAGATCCAAAATTTTCATGCATTGCATCATTTTCATGTTTTTCTCTTTCATCATTAAAAATTCAAAATTCAAAAAAATATCTTCCCCTTTTTCTCTCATAAAATTCGAAA
Organism: Arachis hypogaea; assembly: GCF_003086295.3. Lineage (NCBI taxonomy): Eukaryota > Viridiplantae > Streptophyta > Magnoliopsida > Fabales > Fabaceae > Arachis > Arachis hypogaea. The sequence continues at coordinate 133,306,607 of NC_092048.1, forward strand.
ATTTGAGTTGACTTTTTCAAAAATTTTTAAAAATTTAGTTGTATCTTATGAGTCAAATCAAATTTTCAATTTAAAAATCTTATCTTTTCAAAATCTTTTTCAAAAATCAAATCTTTTTCATTTTTCTTATTTATTTTCAAAAACTTTAAAAATATTTTTCAAAAATCTTTTTCTTAATTTTATCTCATAATTTTTGAAAATATCATCAACAATTAATGTTTTGATTCAAAAATTTTAAGTTTGTTACTTACTTGTTAAGAAAGATTCAAACTTTAAGTTCTAGAATCATATCTTGTGATTTCTTGTGAATCAAGTCATTAATTATGATTTTAAAAATAAAATCTTTTTCAAAACTAATTTCAATCATATCTTTTCAAAAATATCTTTTTATCTTATCTTTTTCAAATATCTTTTCTAACTTCTTATTTTCTTATCTTTTAAAAATTTGATTTTCAAAATTTGTTTCAACTAACTAATTAACCTTTTGTGTGTTTCTTATCTCTTTCAAAACTACCTAACTAACTTTCCCTCTCTAATTTTTGAAAATACCTCCCTCTTTTTTTAAAAATTCTTTTAATTAATTAATTATTTTCAATTTTTAATTTTAATTTTATTTCATTCCTAATTTTCGAAAATTACTAACCTTTTTTTTTTAAAAAAAAAAACTATTTTCGAAATCTAACTTTAAATTTTAATTTTTAATTTACGAAATTCCCTCTCCCTCATCTCCTTCTATTTATTTATTCATCTACTAACACTTCTCTTCACCCAAAATTCGAACCCCTTCTTCTCCTTTGAGTTCGAATTCTTCTCTTCTACATTCTTATTCCTCTTTTCTTCTACTCACAACAAGGGAACCTCTATACTGTGGTAAAAAGGATCCCTATTATTATTTTTCTGTGCCCTTCTCTTTCATATGAGCAGGAGCAAGGACAAGAATATTCTTGTTGAAGCAGACCCTGAACCTGAAAGGACTCTAAAGAGGAAACTAAGAGAAGCTAAAATACAACAATCCAGAGACAACCTTACAGGAATTTTCGAACAGGAAGAAGAGATGGCAGCCAAAAATAATAATAATGCAAGGAGGATGCTTGGTGACTTCACTGCACCTAATTCCAATTTACATGGAAGAAGCATCTCAATTCCTACCATTGGAGCAAACAACTTTGAGCTTAAACCTCAATTAGTTTCTCTGATGCAACAAAACTGCAAGTTTCATGGACTTCCATCTGAAGATCCTTTTCAGTTCTTAACTGAATTCTTGCAGATATGTGATACTGTTAAGACTAATGGAGTAGATCCTGAAGTCTACAGGCTCATGCTTTTCCCTTTTGCTGTGAGAGACAGAGCTAGAATATGGTTAGATTCTCAACCTAAAGATAGCCTGAACTCTTGGGATAAGCTGGTCAAGGCTTTCTTAGCCAAGTTCTTTCCTCCTCAAAAGCTGAGTAAGCTTAGAGTGGATGTTCAAACCTTCAGACAGAAAGAAGGTGAATCCCTCTATGAAGCTTGGGAGAGATACAAGGAACTGACCAAAAAGTGTCCTTCTGACATGCTTTCAGAATGGACCATCCTGGATATATTATATGATGGTCTGTCTGAATTAGCTAAGATGTCATTGGATACTTCTACAGGTGGATCCATTCACCTAAAGAAAACGCCTACAGAAGCTCAAGAACTCATTGACATGGTTGCTAATAACCAGTTCATGTACACTTCTGAGAGGAATCCTGCGAGTAATGGGACGCCTCAGAAGAAAGGAGTTCTTGAAATTGATACTCTGAATGCCATATTGGCTCAGAATAAAATATTGACTCAGCAAGTCAATATGATTTCTCAGAGTCTGAATGGAATGCAAGCTGCATCCAACAATACTCAAGAGGCATCTGTTGAAGAAGAGGCTTATGATCCTGAGAACCCTGCAATAGCAGAGATAAATTACATGGGTGAACCATAAGGGAACACCTATAACCCCTCATGGAGAAATCACCCAAATTTCTCATGGAAGGATCAACAAAAGCCTCAACAAGGCTTTAATAATGGTGGAAGAAACAGGTTTAGCAATAGTAAGCCTTTTCCATCATCCACTCAGCAACAGACAGAGAACTCTGAACAAAATACCTCTAATTTAGCAAACTTAGTCTCTGATCTATCTAAGGCCACTCTGAGTTTCATGAATGAAACAAGGTCCTCCATTAGAAATTTGGAGGCACAAGTGGGCCAGTTGAGTAAGAAGATCACTGAAACTCCTCCTAGTGCTCTCCCAAGTAATACAGAAGAAAATCTAAAAGGAGAGTGCAAGGCCATTGAATTGACCATCATGGCCGAACCCACAAGAAAGGAGGAGGACGTGAATCCTAGTGAGGAAGACCTCCTGGGACGTCCAGTGATCAATAAGAAGTTTCCCTTTGAGGAACCAAAGGAATCTGAGACTCATCTAGAGACCATAGAGATTCTATTAAACCTCCTTATGCCATTCATGAGCTCTGATGAGTATTCCTCTTCTGAAGAGAATGAGGATGTTACTGAAGAGCAAGTTGCCAAGTTCCTTGGTGCAATCATGAAGCTGAATGCCAATTTATTTGGTAATAAGACTTGGGGAGATGAACCCCCCCTGTTCACCAATGAACTAAATGCATTGGATCAACTGAGATTGCCTCAGAAGAAACAAGATCCTGAAAAGTTCCTAATACCTTGCACCATAGGCACCATTACCTTTGAAAAGGCTCTATGTGACCTTGGGTCAGGAATAAACCTCATGCCACTCTCTGTAATGGAGAAACTTAGAATCTTTGAGGTGCAAGCTGCTAAAATCTCATTAGAGATGGCAGACAATTCCAGAAAATAGGCTTATGGACAAGTAGAGGACATGTTAGTAAAGGTTGAAGGCCTTTACATCCCTGCTGATTTCATAATCCTGGATACTGGGAAGGATGAGGATGAATCCATCATCCTTGGAAGGCCCTTTCTAGCCATAACAAGAGCTGTGATTGATGTTGACAGAGGTGAACTAGTTCTTCAATTGAATGAGGACTCCCTTGTGTTTAAAACTCAAGGTCACCCTTCTGTAAACATGGAAAAGAGGCACAGTAAGCTTCTCTCAAAACAGAGTCAACCAGAGCCCCCACAGTCAAACTCTAAGTTTGGTGTTGGGAGGCCATAACCAAACTCTAAGTTTGGTGTTGAACTCCCATATCCAAACTCTAAGTTTGGTGTTGGGAAGTTTCAACAATGCTCTGAACATCTGTGAGGCTCCATGAGAGCCCACTATCAAGCTATTGACATTAAAGAAGCGCTTGTTGGGAGGCAACCCAATTTTTATTTATCTAATTTTATTTTTATTTTATTGTTTTTTCATGTTTTATTAGGTTCATGATCATGTGGAGTCACAAAATAAATAAAAAAATTAAAAACAGAATCAAAAACAGCAGAAAAAAATCACACCCTGGAGGAAGGACTTACTGGCATTTAAACGCCAGTAAGGAGCATCTGGCGTTGAACGCCCAAAACAAGCAGCATCCTAGCATTCAGATGCCAGGAATGCACACTGAGGAAAGCTGGCGCTGAACGCCAGAAACAAGCATAGAACTGGCGTTCAACGCCAGAAACATGCTGCATCTGGGCGCTGAACACCCAGAACAAGCACCAATTTGGCGTTTAAATGCCAGAATTGCATGCAAAGGCATTTTACATGCCTAATTGGTGCAGGGATGCAATTCCTTGACACCTCAGGATCTGTGGACCCCACAGGATCCCCACCTACCTCCACTCATACTCTTCCATCTTCTCAATGTTCATCCTCTCCTCCCAATAAACACCTTTTCCCAAAACCCTTCACCAATTACATCAAGCTCTCTTCCCTACTACCCCTTCACCACTCACATCCATCCACTCTTTCCCATAAACCTACCTCATAAACCCCACCTACCTTCAAAATTCAAAATCACTTTTCCACCCAAACCCTCCCCATTTGGCCGAACCTTAACCCCCCCTCCCTTCCCTATATAAAGCCCTCCATTCTTCTTCAATTTCACACAACACAACCCTCTCCTCCCCTTCTTGGCCGAAACACATCTCTCTCCCCCTCTCCTTCATTTCTTCTTCTTCTTCATCTATTCTTTCTTTTCTTGCTCGAGGGCGAGCAATATTCTAAGTTTGGTGTGGTAAAAGCATAGCTTTTTATTTTTCCATTACCATTGATGGCACCTAAGACCGGAGAATCCTCTAAAAAAGGGAAAGGGAAGACAAAAGCTTCCACCTCCGAGTCATGGGAGATGGAAAGATTCATCTCCAAAGCTCATCAAGACCACTTCTATGATGTTGTGGCCAAGAAGAAGGTGATTCCCGAGGTCCCTTTCAAACTCAAGAGAAATGAGTATCCGGAAATCCGACATGAAATCCAAAGAAGAGGTTGGGAAGTTCTAACAAAACCCATCCAACAAGTCAGAATTCTAATGGTTCAAGAGTTCTATGCTAATGCATGGATCACTAGGAACCATGATCAAAGTAAGAACCCGAACCCAAAGAATTATCTCACCATGGTTCAGGGGAAATACTTAGATTTTAGTCCGGAAAATGTGAGGTTGGCGTTTAACTTGCCTATGATGCAAGGAGATGCACGCCTCTACACTAGAAGGGTCAACTTTGATCAAAGGTTGGACCAAGTCCTCATGGACATATGTGTGGAAGGAGCTCAATGGAAGATTGACTCAAAAGGCAAACCGGTTCAACTTAGAAGACTGGACCTCAAGCCTGTGGCTAGAGGATGGTTGGAGTTCATCCAACGCTCCATCATTCCCACTAGCAACCGATCTGAAGTTACTGTGGATCGAGCCATCATGATTCATAGTATCATGATTGGAGAGGAAGTAGAAGTTCATGAAGTCATCTCCCTTGAACTCTACAAAATAGTCGAAAAGCCCTCCCCCCTGGGAAGGCTAGCTTTCCCTCATCTTATTTGCCATCTATGTTACTCAGCTGGAGCTTTCATAGAAGGAGACATTCCCATTGAGGAAGAGAAGCCCATCACTAAGAAAAGGATGGAGCAAACAAGAGAGCCCACTCATGGAGCTCAAAAAACACGTGAGGAAGCTCATCATCAAGAAATCCCTGAGATACCTCAAGGGATGCACTTTCCTCCACAGAATTTTTGGGAGCAAATCAACACCTCCCTAGGAGAACTAAGTCCCAACATGGGACAACTAAGGGTGGAACATCAAGAGCACTCCATCATACTCCATGAAATTAGAAAAGATCAAAGAGCTATGAGGGAGGAGCAACAAAGACAAGGAAGAGACATAGAAGAGCTCAAGGACATCATTGGTTCCTCAAGGAGAAAACGCCACCATCACTAAGGTGGACTCATTCCTTGTTCTTGAATTTTCTGTTTTTTGTTTTCTTATGTTAAATGTTTATCTATGTTTGTGTCTTTATTACATGATCATTAGTGTCTAAGTGTCTATGCCTTAAAGTAGTGAATATGAATCCATCACCTCTCTTAAATGAAAAATGTTTTAAAAACAAAAGAACAAGAAGTACATGGTTTCGAATTCATCCTTGAAACTAGTTTAATTATTTTGATGTGGTGACAATACTTTTTGTTTTCTGAATGAATGCTTGAAAAGTGCATATGTCTTTTGAAGTTGTTGTTTAAGAATGTTAAATATGTTGGCTCTTGAAAGAATGATGACAAGGAGACATGTTATTTGATAATTTGAAAAATCATAAAAATGATTCTTGAAGCAAGAAAAAGCAGTGAATACAAAGCTTGCAGAAAGAAAAAAAATGGCGAAAAAAAAATAGAAAAAGAAAAAGCAAGCAGAAAAAGCCAAAAGCTCTTAAAACCAAAAGGCAAGAGCAAAAAGCCAATAGCCCTTAAAACCAAAAGGCGAGGGTAATAAAAAGGATCCCAAGGCTTTGAGCATCAGTGGATAGGAGGGCCTAAAGGAATAAAATCCTGGCCTAAGCGGCTAAACCAAGCTGTCCCTAACCATGTGCTTGTGGCGTGAAGGTGTCAAGTAAAACTTGAGACTAAGCGGTTAAAGTCAATGTCCAAAGCAAAAGAAGAGTGTGCTTAAGAACCCTGGACACCTCTAATTGGGGACTTTAGCAAAGCTGAGTCACAATCTGAAAAGGTTCACCCAGTTATGTGTCTGTGGCATTTATGTATCCGGTGGTAATACTGGAAAACAAAGTGCTTAGGGCCACGGCCAAGACTCATAAAGTAGCTGTGTTCAAGAATCAACATACTGAACTAGGAGAATCAATAACACTATCTGAATTCTGAGTTCCTATAGATGCCAATCATTCTGAACTTCAATGGATAAAGCGAGATGCCAAAAATATTCAAGAGGCAAAAAGCTACAAGTCCCGCTCATCTGATTGGAGCTATGTTTCATTGATATTTTGGAATTTATAGTATATTCTCTTCTTTTTATCCTATTTGATTTTCAGTTGCTTGGGGACAAGCAACAATTTAAGTTTGGTGTTGTGATGAGCGGATAATTTATACGCTTTTTGGCATTGTTTTTAGTATGTTTTTAGTAGGATCTAGTTACTTTTAGGGATGTTTTTATTAGTTTTTATGTTAAATTCACATTTCTGGACTTTACTATGAGTTTTTGTGTTTTTCTGTGATTTCAGGTATTTTCTGGCTGAAATTGAGGGACTTGAGCAAAAATCAGATTCAGAGGTAGAAGAAGGACTGCTGATACTGTTGGATTCTGACCTCCCTGCACTCAAAGTGGATTTTCTGGAGCTACAGAACACAAAATGACACGCTTCCAATTGCATTGGAAAGTAGACATCTAGGGCTTTCCAGCAATATATAATAATCTATACTTTGGCCGAGTTTAGATGACGCAAAAGGGCGTTGAACGCCAGTTCTACGCTACAGTCTGGAGTTAAACGCCAGAAACACGTCACAAACCAGAGTTGAACGCCAGAAACACGTTACAAACTGGCGTTCAACTCCAAGAATGACCTCTCCACATGTAAACTTCAAGCTCAGCCTAAGCACACACCAAGTGGGCCCCGGAAGTGGATTTATGCATCAATTACTTACTTCTGTAAACCCTAGTAACTAGTTTAGTATAAATAGGACTTTTTACTATTGTAAAAGGGATCTTTTGATCAGTCTTATGCTATTTTAGACTTTCATGGGGGCTGGCCATTCGGCCATGCCTGGACCATTATCACTTATGTATCTTCAAACGGTAGAGTTTCTGCACTCCATAGATTAAGGTATGGAGCTCTGCTGTTCCTCATGATTTAATGCAAAGTACCACTGTTTTTCTATTCAATTCAACTTATTCTGCTTCTAAGATATCCATTCGTTCCCAAGAACATGATGAATGTGATGATTATGTGACGCTCATCATCATTCTCACTCATGAACGCGTGCCTGACAAACACTTCCGTTCTACATGCAAACAAGCTAGAATGAATATCTCTTAGATATCTAATACAGGGGACCGAGTCCGAGTTATTAGTATCTTCGTGGTATAAGTTAGAACCCATGGATGGCCATTCCTGAGATCCGGAAAGTCTAAATCTTGTCTGTGGTATTCCGAGTAGGATCTGGGAAGGGATGGCTGTGACGAACTTCAAACTCGCGAGTGCTGGACGTAGTGACAGACGCAAAAGGAGGGTGAATCCTATTCCAGTATGATCGAGAACCTCCAGATGATTAGCCATGCTGTGACAGAGCATTTGGACCTTTTTCACAAGAGAGGATGGGATGTAGCCATTGACAACGGTGATGCCCTTACAGAAAGCTTGCCATGGAAAGGAGTAAGACTGATTGGATGAAGACAGCGGGAAAGTAGAGAGTCAGAGGAACGAAAGCATCTCTATACGCTTATCTGAAATTCTCACCAATGATACACATAAGTATTTCTATCTTTATTTTCTATTTATTTATTATTATTATTCGAAAACTCCATAACCATTTGATATCCGCCTGACTGAGATATACAAGATGACCATAGCTTGCTTCATACCAACAATCTCCGTGGGATCGACCCTTACTCACGTAAGGTTTTATTACTTGGACGACCCAGTGCACTTGCTGGTTAGTTGTGCGAAGTTGTGAAGTTATGTTTGGACCATGGTATTGTGCACCAGTTATTGGCGCCATTGCCAGGGAGAGAACGAACAACAAATTTTACAACCTCAGAGTAACAATTTCGCATACCAGAGGCCTCTTGGAAAACAAGTTACAACGACGAAGAGAATCAGAGAGCCAACTCCAAAAAGAGCTTCCCAATAGAAGAGAGATTGAAGATAAACCAAGAAAACTGGAATCCGAGCCAAGGGAAAAAGAAAGTCAGGATGACAAAGACTTAGTCTTCATTGGAGGGGACGATCTTTTCTTTAAAGAGGTCATACGCCCAAAGGTCCCAAGAAATTTCCAACATCCCAACGTAGATTCCTGTGGTAGATCTACTGATCAACATAACCATCTGAGCAATTGCAAAGAAGTCTCCAGATCAAAAAAGACTGTATAAAATCCGACCTCTTTTCGAGCTCACAGAGAAAAGGTCGACCTCTTTCAAAGGTTAAACTCTACAATGAGGTAAAAAATCTCCAAGCTTACAAAGGAAATTTTGACCTCTTTTAGAGCTCATACAGAAAAGTTTGACCTCTTTTAAAGGTCAAACTCTACACTGAGATCAAAAACCTCCAGGCTGATAAAGAAAAATCCGACCTCTTTTTGGCTTTTATGAAAAAAAATCTGACCTCTTTCATGATCAACTCTATAAAGAGGTCGAAAACCTCGAAGCTTACGTGAAAGAAAAATCCGACCTCTTCTAGGGATCGAAGCTTATGAAGAAAATCTGACCTCTTCTGAGGATTCAAGTCTACAAATAAAAATCCAATCTCTTTAAAAGCTCACAATGAAAAATCTAACCTCTTTTAAAGGTCAGACTTTACAACAAGGTCGAATAAGCTTAGAGCTTACAAAGAAATTACGACCGCTTTCTCGAGGTATGACTTCAAGAGCCAAATCCCAAGCATAAATGGCCATAAGGAGGTCATACGAAGAATTTTTCAACTGGCGACCTTGTCCTGATCCAAAATGACATCGAGCCAAAATCAGACGAAGAAAAGCCAACACCAAAATGAAAAGATCCCAACAAAGTCACTTAAGACTTGGAAAAGAACTACTACAACATATCCGACTTACTCGAAAACGATCTACCTAGATTGTACCATGTCTACAACAAAAGGGATACTACAGCTAGAAAGCGCACCTTACTCCCTAATGCACACTTTTTCTGACTTTAAGTGACGAAATCCAAAGTGGTGTAAGAAGTTATAAATGCAAATCGTGGTCCGACCTTATTAAGCCACTTGTACTAAAACAAGCTGGCAAGGGAAAAACCTAAAATGAATCGCAAAAGTAACTTGAGGACAGCGTGATCATAATCAAACATCAACACGAAGATAATGTAACCCGACCTCACAACAATTTGTTTAAAACAAATTGAAAAAGAATGGTGGTTTGTAAGAATGCCTCCTCAAGCCAAGAGATAAATATCCGACCTTACTAGATCGACACAACAAGTATAAAACAAGTTACCTGACCTCCCAGAAAGAGAGTCCAAAATAACTTGTAAAAATTACATAGCAACAAATAGTAAGATTCAAGAATGATATGACTAATTGCTTGAGTCTGACTTCATAAAGTTCGACCTCGAGCAGGGGCAATATTCATGCACTGGATTATTATGAGAGCCAAGTCCAAAATTATTAAAAATTCGATCAACAATCAAGAGTTCAAAACTTACTCTCGACCTTATCCGTCTGATTTGGTGTGTAGAATCTTAACTACACCTACAAATATTCCAAACAAAGTGCACCTTCACCGTAGAAGCAAGGAAATTTTTGGGGTTCATGCTCACCAAAAGGGGGCATTGAAGCTAACTCGACCTGTTTAAAAGGAAGCTCGACTTCACATGGACTGAGGAATTTGAACAAGTCTTTCAAGAATTCATACAATTCTTGTCTCACCCTTCAATTCTTACCCAACCTGAAATGGGAGAATAACTCGTTCTATATTTAGCTATGGCTGACAAAGCAGTAGCCTCTGCTTTATTCAAAGAAGATGATGATGGGGAAAAGCTTGCCTACTTCACCAATAAGGTACTACAAAGAGCTTAGCTCATCTATTAGAAATTGAGAAAGTTGCATATGCTTTGGTCCTGGTATCCTAGAGATTGTGGTCCCACTTTCAAGCACAAACCATCAAAGCCCGAACCAATCAGTCCATGAAGCATATCCTTCAAAAAAATGGATAGTGCAGGGCAGATGCTACAGTGAGATATGGAGCTATTCGAGTTCAATTTGAAGCACGAAGCTCGGGCGGTGATCAAATCACATTACTTGGCCGACTTCCTTGCGGAAAGAACAAAAAGGGAGCTCCATGACTAAGAGATAAATCATCAAACAAAGCTGATAGTAGGACAGGGATCATCCTAAAAATGAAGAAGGAAAGATCAGGCATATAAGCCAAGAGCATAATGGTCAAGTTGATACCCTCTCCAAGCTAGCCAGTATAAAACCTGGGATAATAATAAAATCCCGATTCAAGAAACACTACAGTTACCTTCAGTATCAAAAGAAGTCAACAAGATGAACATCCTCACAATCTAGGGATAGATGACTCCAAGCATTGAATATATCAAATTCAAAATCCTTCCTTAAGAGTAAAGGAAGGTAAGAAAATTAATGAAAGAAGCTCAGCATTACATTTTAGCCTGTAATATTTTCTATAAAAGAGGGATCTCAACACCTCTATCAAAGTGCGTCCCGACTTCGAATACAAGAGGTTTTAGATGAAACCCAAAGTGAAATCTATGGAATTCATCTGGGGGCAGGTCACTAGCAAAAAGGTGTTATGAGCTGGCTTACTAACTGACTTTTTAGAACTCACACAAATGTTATAAGCATATGAAAACGACTCAAACTACTATTGAAGAATCTCCTTTTGACATGCATATGGCACAAAAGTCATGATTCCCATTAACATAAATAAAGAAAAAGAAATTGCAACATTCTACAATGAGGTTGGTAATATTCAAGCTCAAAAAGAAGAGCTCGACCTCCTTTCAAAAACTTGAGAGCAAAATCGGATAAGAAAAGAGATTTTGAGACAAAAGATGACTACAAGATTCGCCACAAATGACCTTATCCTGATAAGAAATAATATCGGGTTACAAAGGTTGGGCGAAGGAAAACTGACAACAAACTGAATATGACCCTACAAGATTACTGAAATCTTAGAAAAGGGTTACCACAAAGTGTCTGACTTCAAAAGTGACGAACTACCCAGGTTGCGACACACCTCCAACACAAGGAGATAATACAATTTCTTATGGAAATTGACAATTAAAGCACACCAATTGAAGCTCGATAAACTGCAAAAATCACGGGTCGATCCTATAGAAATCGCCTAGATGAAGCAACGAGGAACCAATTGGTGGAAAGAAGTTACACCACGAAACAGCTCGGGCCAAACGAGTTGAAAAAGTTGTGTTTAGAACAAGTCACAAAAGTAACTTAACTAAATATGCCCCTCGAGGCATAAATACGATTTAACAACTCGACCCACACGAGTAACAAATGAATCGTACAAAATTTCAAACCCACGATATCATCTCTACAAGTTCCAAAAACAAACGACCTAGTCGTATAAAATGGAACAATTTCACAAAAACAAGTTGTCCAAAGAAAACTTGTTCTAGTATTCACAACAACATAAGGACAACTTGGAATAAACGAGTTGTGCCAATCAACCATATTTTTAACGAAATTGTGTTAAGCACAAGTCGTGTCTATCTGAAAGCAAAGCTTTAAAAGTGATTTGTATAAAAACAAATCATTCAAGTAAAGCATTAAAAAGTGATTTGTATCAAAATAAATCACTAAAGTAAAATCAAAACAAAAGTCTTTCAACCAAACGACTCGTACAAAAATGAGTTGGAAAAGAAAAAAAAGGATTGTAAACGTTTTTTGAACAAAATCGAAACGTAAAAACTATCCTCCAAAACAACTCAGGTAAAACGAGTTGTATCATACACAAGGATAACAACCTTGTAAAAAATTAGAAAGGGGAGGAAATAACAAATAATTCCTTCATCTATGGCGCCAATTTATGCTCGACAAAGCACAAAAATCACGAGCCGACCTTTTTAATGGTCACTCGGATAAAGCGACGAGGTTCAAATTGGTGTCTAATGGTTATAATACGGCTTGATGATTTAAAACAACTCAAGCTCATGAGTTGAACAAAATCGAGTAAAAAATAACCATATGATCGAAGCAATTTGTATTAAAACAAATCGCGCAAAACAACTTGATATATAACGAGTTGTGCATAAAAAAAGTGACTTGTATAAAAAAACAAGTCACCTATAAATGACTCGAATCAAACGAGTTGAACAAGTCATTAAAAGGCTTCATTTGATAATCCTATCCACTTAATTGCTCGAGTCCGGCTCTATAAAGCTAGACCTCGAGCAGGGGCATAATGGATAAAGCAATAAAAGTCCAATGGCCATAAAGATGATTTGATACTTTAATAAACAAGTTGTACTTAAAGCAAGTTGTGAAGTCCTAGAAATAGCTCGAATTTAAATGAGTTGTATGAAATTAGATCAAGAAATAGCAACGTTTTAATTAAACAATTTGAAATGAAACAAATCGTAAAACCTTAAAACAACTCGTATCGAACGAGCTAGACGAGGTTATACTCAGAAATAATTACGAATTTTGAAATAAATGATTTGTATCAAAATAAGTCGTAAGAAATCAGAACTATAAGTTTCAAAAATTATTTGTATTAAAACAAGTCATGCAGCTGCTCGAACTAAAACGAGTTGCCTAAAATCTGACCGAGAAAAAATTATGTCTCAAAATAAACGATTTGAACCAAAAACAAAGTCGTGCAACAAATCTATAATCTTCAAAACAGCTCGGTATAAAACGAGTTGTATAAATTCAGAATAAGTTTCGGGAAAGTGATTTGTAGTAAAACAAGTCATGCAAAACAACTCGAACTCAACGAGTTATACGAAATTATGACACCAAATATTCTCTGGTTAAGCAAGATGTGCTAAAATCAGTCATACAGAGTTTACAAGCCTTAAATAACTCGGAAAGAATGAGTTATACAAATCACTTCTAGAAAAAAAGACTTGGTAAAAAACAAGTCGTATAAAGAGAGCAAGTCATACAGAATGTGAAAGCGACTTGTAATATCAGGTCACCAAACGACAATGCTTAGGAAAGTAACAACTACACTACAACAAAGTGATACCACACGGAAAAAGTGCGCAAATGATTACGGAGTAACGTTACGAAAATGTTACATTATCCAAATCATGTTGAGTCGACCGACCTCCTTGGCTGCAGACCTTAAAACTACTAAACTGCTCAGCACTTCGACTTGGTCATCTAATTGCTCGAGTCCGACTTCATAAAGTTTGACCTCGAATAGGGACACTGTTCATACCCTGGCCCAAACCATAAGCCAGGCCCAAATTAAGTTAAAAGGTTCATTCCATCAAATTGGCCTTCACCATTTATCCGACCTCCTTCAAGAGGTCCGGTTCGACGTAAGCAGGCACTTAACACTTATCTAAGTGAATATCTGCCTCCGTAAATCTCTCTCCCACTTATAGAAGGGAGATCCCAACAACCCTAAGATAAATGGACGGTTATCCACCATCAGAAGTGGAACTACTTCAGCAGTGGTTATTGGCCCGTCTCCTATAAATACCCTGACACACTCAGGTACATCTAGGTTCCAATACACTTAAACCTGCTTAACCCTTTGCTGACTTAGGCATTGGAGTGTCTTGCAGGTACCACCCCCACCTTTCCAAACACACAACTCGAACGGTGACTCGCTGACGTAGGATAAGTCGGAGGCCACCTTCTTTCAACGTTTGAGCCTTCCATTCGAGTCCAATCATCTGGTTCTAGGTAAACTCCGGAACAATAATCAACATTCTTTTTTATGACAATCTTATATTGACGACCATATGAATATTTAGTCGACTTTAACTATATATTTTTGTTGGATTTATATTTTGAAAATATAATAAATAATAAATATAATATAACTACGAAAATAAAATAAAATCAACCAATAAACTTTAATTTGACAAAAAGATATATAAAATAAAGTAGGATGTATAATAAGTTTAAAACAATTTTTCTTTTTATCCATTAAATTTTTTGTTACGAGATCAAATTTATTAAATTAAACTCAGTTTACATTGGCGGTGTTTGTGATTCGATTTAATTATCTGACTTTAATTTAAATAAAAACTCAGTTATATATTTTAAATAAAATCAATATCAGTTTGATTCGATTTTTTTTTTGAAAATTTTCTAATAAAATAAACAAATGTATATAAATTTGATAAGCCTATTTGATTTTTTATGTTGACTTTTATAAATATAAGACAAAATCTTATTATCTAATGTTTTTAATAAGAGGTTAAATTAAAATAATTAATGTTTTTTATTTTCAATCTTTTGTCTTCCAAAAATAAAAATATTTACTTTTTGTAATTAGAATATATATAGTTGAGTTTATTAATGTTTTTTTATTTTCAAAATCAAATTAAACTGAATAAAAAAAATTTAATGGATAAAGAAAAGTTGTTTTAACATCATTATACATCCTATTTTATTTTATATCTCTTTTTATCAAATTTGTTAGAAAGTAAGAGAAACAGTAAAAAAAAGTTTGTGTCTATTTAAGTTGTGTAGAATAATACAATATAAAAAAATATTTATAAATATTTAAATATGTTAAATAATTATAATAAAAACTAATTGATCCTAATATATTCTAATAAAATTAAAGTTTATTGATTGACTTTATTTTATTTTTATAATCCTACGGGTGTTTATCAAAATTAAACAAGTGCACACAATCACAATTCCTCAAGCAACAAAAGAATTACAATTATAATTATATATAAATAGATAAATAGAAGATGAAAATAGATTATTTAAAATTCAAAATTCAAAAATCAAAATATATGATTTAAAAAAGATTCGATTATAACTGGATATACGAAGATAGATATGTAATCACTTGGATAAGTTTCATCCGCAAAGTAATTCAGCTACAGAGATAATTAATCAGCTGGATAAGTTTTACTCGCTAAGTAATTCAACTATAAATAAGGGCTATTCTTCTTTAGTGTTCATCTGTTTTGACTGATTGCTTGTGTTCATCTGATAAGTTATGCATAATTTAAAACTTTTCCTCTTCTTTCTCTTCATCTTCTACCATTTCTTTTTTTTTCTATTATCACCATCTTTTTTTTTATTATTATTCATCTTTTCTTTTTTGTTCTCAAGTTTTTTCTTGTTTTACTCTCTTAATAAGAATAAAAACAAAAAATTAAACAAAGAAGAAGAAGAAACACATAATGTTACAAAATTACTTGGAAGAGGATGAACTTACATTTATTTAACTAAAAGAAAAAAATAAGAAAAAGAAGAAGAAGAAAAAAATGCAGCATTAGAAGAAATATTTTTCTGTATTTGCAGCAAATTTGGGTATAACGCGAAGATATTTGGGTGTATTTTTATTCTGATAAGTTTTGCATAATTCAAAACTCTTCCTCTTCCTCCTTCTCATCTTCTACTGCTTCTTCTTCATCATCTTCTTATTTCGTTTTCTTATAATTCTTCTTGAGAGAAAAAATCAAACAAAGAAAAAAAATACATAATGTTGCAAAATTAATAGAAAGAGGAGGTGAAAAAAAATGCAGCAACAATAACAATAATAAAAAGAACCACGATGAAGATGAAAACGCAAACAAGAAGAAGGAGAAGGAGTAGGAGGAAGAACGTAGAATACAAACGTTGAGAAAAAACTATTTCTTTATTCAAAGTTGAGGAAGCGCGTGTTTATACGCTTTTTAAATTAAAAGTTATTTTTGTTAAATTTAAACTGACTTGTATAGACTTATATGCAAAAAAAAAATTGTATATATAACAAGTCTCATAATACATATGACTTATTCATACTGTGAATAATAAAGTGTTAATAATGTAAGCATGAATTGATTTGAGGGCGCTTATTATATGTGACACGTAGGTTGATATAGAAAACTTAGGAAGCGTGATTTGTTAATTTAGCATATATAAAGCGCATGCACGCATGCATCAAATCTTCCATATTGAATTTTTCTTTGACTATATATTTAATTACTTATTTAAATATAAATTTACTCGCCAAAGTATAACTATCCCTTCGAGTCTTCAACTTTTTACCATTCAACTATGAAATTTTAAGTTTTTATCCGCTTTGATATTAATTCTTCGGTAACAATAAAGAGACAAAAAAAAATCAGTCTAAATAGTTTAACTTTATTTTATTTAATATTTATTTATTATAAAATATATTAAATAAAATAAAAAATAATAAATTTTGATAATTTTTAATTAAAAATTTTTATTTTCCAAAACTTTTCGTTAACATAAACTAACATCATGCTTGTTTATTAAATGGAGGAGCGCAAATTGTAAGGTTCCATATCGGTTGGGGAGGGGAACGAAGCATGCCTTATAAGGGTGTGGATACCTCTCTCTAACATGATGCGTTTTGACGAGTGAGTGTGGGGGGTTTCGGCTATCATCCCTATCGTCAAAGGCAAAACTGTGAGGCCTTGTGTGCCAAAGCGAACAATATCGTACTAGCGGGTGGTTTGGGCTGTTACAGATGGTATCAAAGCCAGAGCCCGGATCGATGTGCCAACGAGGGCGCTCGGCTTGGTTGGGGAGGGGAACGAAGCATGCCTTATAAGGGTGTGGATACCTCTCTCTAACATGATGCGTTTTGACGAGTGAGTGTGGGGGGTTTCGGCTATCATCCCTATCGTCAAAGGTAAAATCGTGAGGCCTTGTGTGCCAAAGCGAACAATATCGTACTAGCGGGTGATCTGAGCTGTTACAGATGGTATCAGAGCTAGAGACCGGATCGATGTGCCAACGAGGGCGATGGGTTCCCTTAGGGGGTGGATTGTAAGGTCCCACATTAGTTGGGAAGAGGAACGAAGCATGTCTTATAAGGGTGTGGATACCTCTCCCTAACATGACGCGTTTTGACGAGTGAGTGTGGGGGGCTTCAGCTATCATTCCTATCGTCAAAGGCAAAACCGTGAGGCCTTGTGTACCAAAGCGGACAATATCGTGTTAGCAGGTAGCCTGGGCTGTTACACAAATAATTTGGTTAGAGAATTTTTGTTAAAAATCTCTTTCATAGTTGTAGTGAAAGTTGAACTAAAAATAAAATATAGTATGTGATCAAAATTGAAATTCATTATTTGAAATTCTCTAAAATCACTACAAGAAAACATGTCTTTTGCTACGTTTTTGAAGTGTGGCGAAAAGTCAAAAAAGCGTAGCGATAACTTTTCGCCACATTTTTTGAGTTACCGGTATGCTTTTGAAAGGGTCACAACTGCAAGGGTGCCGGTTGCTTTAGCACCACGCTTTTAGTGACCTATCACCACGCTTTATTTTTTGCCACGCTTTTAAAGATTGCCATGCTTTAAAAGCGTGCCAATAGAAAGACATATGGCTACACTTTTTAAACATGCCAATGTAGAGAGATACAACTATACTTTTAAAACGTGCCAATAGCAAGACACACGGCTACGCTTTTAAAGCGTGGCAAAAAATTTGTTCAATAACCTATAGTTTTTTTTAATCTTTTTTAATCTTTGTAATAAAACCTTACAAAATTAATAGATAATTTTAAAATTTAGACAATGACCAATAATTTTAAATCCACTAATTCAACATACATAACTTGTCACAAAAAAATGTTTAATCACGTAACAGTATAACAAAATATCAAAAATCAAAGTGATAACAACTTCGCAATGTATTCCTAATACATGAATTACAACTCCAATAACTTTGCCATCCTATCTAACAATAATTTTGATCAACCTCCTCACATATGTGCACCCAATTCACCAAACTAATCATCATCCTCCACTATGTGCTAAGAGACGTACAGCATCCAGCTTCTTCAGGATTTCAATGGTATTTAGCAACAACTGAGAAGCTTTTATGGCTCTAGTAGTTTCCATAATAGCTTCTTCTTCAGGATTTTCGGGCTTCCCCATTGCTTTAGCTTTCTTGATGATGTTTTATGGCTCTAGTAGTTTCCACAGTAGCTTCTTCTTCAGGATTTTTGGGCTTTCCCATTGCTTCAGCTTTATTAATGACCTCATTATCATAGGTGTATGCCTCAGCATCAACCACCATAACCTGTTAAATACTAGCAGTGATAACCAAAAATTAACATGGTATTTGAATGCACTGCTCTTCATCATCATCAATAGAAAGTAGA